>NC_071572.1:20043844-20671639 GCF_024509145.1 Vidua macroura
CCAGAGTAGGCTCTGGCTAAGCAAACTCAGTGTAAAGCCAGGAAAGATAGATTACCATGATCCAGCTCAAATTGACATTAATGATTGGTCATAAACAATCCAGGGAGAAGAAGTGCAAATGGATTTGCAAAGTCCTAACAAACTGCTGTGTAAGCCTCACTCTCACAGGTTTTTCCAATGCAAAATAAAAAGACTTGAGGATGAATCCTATTCCACTTCCTCTTACCATTCTCAGTTAAGGGGGACAAGAATATTAATGCCAGAGAGAGATGAAGTGAGACAGGAACTCAGCAGGAACTGAGCTTTCGATGATCCTGTGGTGCTAAACTGAGGAATCCTCAAGAGCTGCATCTCAAAAGGCAGCTGTGAGTGTGAATATGCAAAACATTCTGGACTTGTGTGAGTCTTAACACATTCTCATATTTAAATAGCAAAATTTTGTCATCTTACCAGGCACCAAAACCCTCTACCTTTGAAGATATCAGGACATTAAGAAACCAGAGAACTTAAAAGAATGCTATCTGCCCATAGTGAAACTGTAACAATATTACAACAGATTTTAAGAACTTATCTCCTTTTCAGAAAGTAAGGTAACATATGAAATTCCCAGCTACACTTAATAATGTACCCCAAATAGCCATCACTAATACAATTTATGAAACTCCATCCAAATCATCACATTCCACATAGCAAAGTGAATAAATGTAGTAAAAAATTAACTTACTTGGCATACATACACAGAAGTATAAAAGATAAACTTCATACATTATTAATATTCTTCTCTGCTGCACTTACTTCAAAACATGCTGGTTTTACATAACTTACCTTTTTAACTGGGAGTGTAAATATGAGGTTAAACGTGTAGCTTCTTCTAGTTGCATAAGCAAACAATTTCTCTTCTCCTGTAACAGTATCCTGTAATTAAACACATATATATTACTATTTTCTTCATCACAGTAGTGTTCAAAAAGTGCTAGGAGCTTCCCAAGTGTGGAAAAACATCAATGCATTGAAGTTTGGAATATTGAAAAAAGTTGCACTGTTTAATGAAAAGTTTTGATTTATGCTGCTCATATGCAGCGATGGTAATTCCAGCAAGAACACAAGAATCAAGAATCCAGAAAAGAAAAGTAACTTCCCAGACAAGAAAAGTAACTGAACCATAATGTAAGAGTCATGATACTGAAAATACATTAAAGCAATTAGCAGTCATAAGAAGTCCTAAGTAAAAATATCAGACTCTACAGGACTATTTTTCTTCTCTTGCATCAACCTGATTCTGCTATTAAAATACTATGCCCTTCCACCTTGTCACAAAAAAAAATATTCCAAGACAATTAGTGTAAAAATTCAAAGATAAAAAGAAAATTTTTGAAGGACTTCTGTTAAGCATAACCACCAACGACAAAGCTTTTATTCCACATGTTTTAGGTGCATTCATTTATCATAATATTTAAGCAGGCGATAAAGCATCTTGACTACTACGTTAGGAGAAAAATTTCATGCTGCAACTTATTTTTGCCCATTCTAGTAACAAGAAGCTGAACTAGTCAGTACCACTACCACAACACAAATGGAATGTAACTTTAATGCCATCAATCTCACACACCTATATCTTAAATTCAGTATTCTGACATTATTAGAATTTAAAATAATAGATTTTATCTACCATCTACTCTTTTTCTGGATCCAGAATGATATTCTTGATGTTTTGTCTTTCCAAGCCCAACCACTGAACTTCAAGATAATATCAGGGTAGTATGTTGTATATTTTGTATGTCCAGGAAAGTTACAGCTCCAGCCCTACATCACAAGGTGGCTGGAAAAAGGAGATTCTGACAAATAGTTTGGAGAAAGCACATCAAAGTTATTAGGCTGCCTCAGACCTTCCTCAGCTGCAAAGCTGGGTGTTAGAATTCAACATGTTAATGAACAGGATTTAAAAATCAACAGAAAGTATTTAAAAATCAACAGAAAAATGTTTTATCCAGTTCTCCCAGATACAACAGCACCTCTCAAGCTTTTCTCCTGCCTTTGTGCACCCCAGGCCAAGTTAACTAATGGCAGAAAGGCTGCAGCTCAGCTATGCAAACTTACACCATACAGGCACTGCATGCAGGAACAAAAAGAAAAGAACAAAAAGAAAAGAACAAATGGACACAAGAAACTTAATAACTGATTCAAAAGCTTGCAGATGAAAGCAGAGATAATCACACCATCTACTGTAAAAAACAAACTTAGGAACCTACACTCCACAGTGACGGATGCTGCAGGGTAGGTACCTGTGCTAAAAAGTAAGAAATGCCTCCAACTAAGGCTGTCAGCCAATATTGGCAAAAAAAACACTGTAACAAAAACAAAGAACAACAAAACCCTCTGTCATATAGATTTGAAGTTCATTTTGATCTGCGCATAACTCAGTGCCTTCAAAACTCAGTAACAGAAAAGAAGTGTTAATTATTTAAGAAAGAAATACTTTTGTATTTCACAATTAGAACAAAGTGGAAAAACCAAAGCAGAATCAGAAATATTTCTGGTTATTTCTGAGTCTAAAACAAACACAAAAAATCAGGGCTACTAATAGTTAAGCTTTCCTCCAATTTGTCATAAAAAAAATAGAATGCCCATCAGTATTATTCTAACTTCTGCTCAACTTTCTGCTAGCATTTGAAGTATCAAGTACCACAGTGGAATGCTGGTTTCCACAGCATGAACTCCATGGAAAAATAGATTGGTGTTCTTGCCAACACAGTATGCAGTACCTAACGTGAGAGCCCAAAAACAACAAATAAAACTTACTACACGACAGAGTAAAGTGAACTCCCTTTTCTGTCAGTTCAAACTGGAAAATCAATGTAACGATATGGCAAAAATTGCAAAATATATTACACTGACCTGTAGGCTGGCTGTGAATTTTTTATTTATTGCCTTAATTTGCTGTCTGAAGTAAGCATTTTCAAAGAAACTGAAGTTGTCAAAATCTGCATATGGAAAGCACTTCCGAAGATTTTTTAAATGTCTTAATTGTGTAAATATTAACCTTTACACAGATCACATTAAAGCTGGTTCTTGTAGGTTTTCCTGAAGTGTCAAAGCTGAGGTTTTACCACTACTTACGAGAAGCAAGAACAAGTAGTTTCTTGCTTTCACTGGAAGCAGTCTATGGTAAAAAGAGAGTAAGAGGTTTTGTCCTTTTCTCTGGCTACAGGAAAAGCTAAGCAACTTTGAAATAGATACTGTGTTTCCACTAGTATGTTTTTGGGTTGCTTATTTTACATATAATTTGATTTTTAAGTTTTCAAGAATAACTTTGCTTACTGTGTTCTCTGAATGTCAGAACTGGGATGTGTTCCCACTGCTGAGATTGCAAATGAAAAGGAAATATTGTATATAAAAGGCAGCAAAAACATAATAATTTAACATTCCTGTTATAAGGCAGAAACTAAATATAGCAAAGGATCTTTGTTCTAATGCTTTTGGAGATGACTACTACTCCACTGCAAAGAACAGAAAAATCTTTCACTATCCAGGTACTATCATTCAGGTCTCTATTATCAGACAGTATCACTCAGACCTATTCCAAGCATCTTTCAAAATTCTATTCAGATTTCTTCTTCCTATTCAGAATTTGTAGATGAATGAAAGGAAAACTAACTAGTCAACATCCCTGCAACTCTGCTTCAGAAAAATTCAAGGCAGATAGAATTAAATAATGACAGAAGTAGTCTTCTACTTTTTTGAAATTAAATTTCTCTAGCAACTTATTTTTTCCTTAAATACAAAGTAATTCCCTACTCTTCCTTTTGAAGCTACCTACATACATCTCACAACAGAGGAGGAAAAAATTCAAGTTCTCAAACCTTTCAGTGGCCCCATGAGCAGACGTTGCTCGAGCTCGCTGAATTTCATCCTCCAAGCGTCTTTTTTCTTCCTCCAAACGTGCAATGTCTTCTGGGGATCGTCTCTGCTGACTGATGAGCTGCAACTCCTGAAGAAGAGCCTCCTTCTCTTTGATGAGCTGAAGACGGTCCCTGTCTGCTTCAGCCATTCCTGGCCAGGATTCATTATCTAGCAAGGCCAGCTGCTGTTGTATATTTGAAACTCTTTAAAAGAGGATAAATATATTTCAAGATGTAGAAGAGAAAGACAAGAGGAAAAGTATCAGAACATGAAGCCTGTTAATGCCTGTGCCTTTTTTCTTCTAAATATCAAACGAAGAAAATTAAGAGGAATTTGGGAGGATTGTTTCTGGGTGTTGAGGTGGGCTTGTTTTTGAAAGGTTTTGTTTGATTGACTGGTTTTAGGAGTTTTTTTAATTGTTTTGTGTATTTTTAAAACAGTAAACAACTGCAAGAGTTCCTACATGTATAGATGTGCGAGAACTAGAGTGTTTTTTTCTACTGTATAGACAATATCTGTCTTCACAGCTTTCTCATTTTGTAATAAATCAATTAATATTTTAGAGCTCGAGTTTACTGCCTGTACAGCTGATGAAGCTGAACATTTTCTCATTCATCTTTCTTCTGCAATTAGATCTTAAATTGGGATTTCAAAAGTGCAGTAAGAATTTGAAGCTGAAGGTGAGACACTTAACTAGTGACAAGAGGTCCATACAATCATGTCCCACCTTGCAGAGGAATGGTTCAAGGGGCTGAAAATATTAGGCTACCCTAAATGACAAATTTTAAAAATTTTAAAATTTTAAAGCTGCCAAATAAAACAGAAACATCACTCTGGAAAAAAGATTTACTGGTTACAAAATACAAGTAGCTTTAGATGAATCTATCTTAAAATATGCAATTAAATAAGCTAACTTGAGTTTTTTTCTGTAGTACGTTTTATAGTTAGAAGTAGTTTCTTATATCTCAACATGCTGTACCATTACATGAAACAATAATTTTAAGCATAATTCCACAGCTGACATTTTAAAAAAATGTTCTTTTAAAAAAACAAATTTTGAAGTCTTATCAGTATTACCAAGAACTCTAAAGCTAGACATTTCACGAATGTTTCTTTTGGCATAAGAGGGAGAACACTTATTGTTAGGTATTTATGTTTTGTCTTGCAATAACAATTTAGACACCTTAGAATTTAACAGGTAAAATGAGAGGTAAGTAAGAGAAAATCTAGCTTCCTGATTTTTGAACATTTGAAACTCAAGAACTGTACAACATTTATGCAGTTTACACCTCAGTTTTATCTTCACTTTGAAATGGTAGCATTCAAGCAAAAATCAGTACCTCTAAAAGATTACTACCCTTTAAATAAATAAATAAACAAAGGCACTTTTAAGCCAGCCATAAAAGTGGGATATAGTTAATTGGTTTTGATTAAAATAATCTCTTTCAAAAATATCTGGTAAGAAAGAAAATTAATAACAAAAAAGCAAGGTAAAGGCACAAAACACACAAATAGATGATTCACAGTGTCAATCATGTGATTATGAATAAAAGAAAAAGCATAGCGATAACAAAGGCAACGTTTCCCCCATCTGAAAACAAAACCTCATGCAATAAGTTTTATCTCCTGACAACTGGGAAGTATTTGGCCATCTTATTATCAGGTGAAGGGAATAAACTATCAATATAAGTGTAATTTTGCAGTGACTGCATCCATATATGAATAAGAATTTCACTGTAATTTCCCCACACACACCTTAGATTTCATTTCAGCAAGTAAAGAAATTGGGTATTATGCAACATTTTTGTCTAAAGCAGAATACTTTATCAAGCCCTTCAATACCATTTCCCTCTCCTTGCACCAATAACCAACTTCCTGCCAACAGCTACTGAAAGCACCATTGTGGATCGATACATACAGTCTATATATTTCACGCTTCAGCTATTGTGCATGAATTCCAGATGCAGCTTCCTGAAGAACACCTCGCCCCATTGACCAAATGTCAGGGCCAGGAAGAGCAAGCAGTGTCAGGATCCCTTCTCTCCCCTACCCAGGCTGCTCTGCTGTTAAAGATTCAGTAAACACTCCTGAAGCATATATAGCTTGATTTTCAGGTGTTCAGTGCCAAATGAAACAAATAAGAACTCAAGATCCTTTCAACAGAATCACAGAATTCTGGTACAATTGAGTTATCACAGCTTGGCAAGCGAGTGTGAATCATATGAGCCTGGACTATTTGATTGTGTTCATAAGCTTTTACACAGCTCGTGGACAAAAAAAGATGAGATTCATCTGAAGTTTCTGTGTTTCTTCATAAGACAGCTGAAGGATTAACCCTTTCCTTCATTTTAACACTCTCAATTGTTTTGCTAGTTATTTTTACATTGCAGGGTGACCTGGTTAAGAAACAGACCTCAGGTACAAATGAACATTAATGAAGGCAACAAGGAAGAGAGAAGTACGATCAGGGAAGAGATCCCTCTCTTTCAGTGCTAGCAAATCAGTGATTCCACTTGTCTGTGGAGTAAAACATCACCTTCACTAAATACAAGAGGTTTTAATTTAGACTCTTGGGTTTGCTGAGAGCACATGTATGACATTCCAGCTTAAAGTTTGTTTTTTCCCTTCAATTTCTGTTATGGTGATGCTTTGAAAGTAGGAAGTTCTCATACAATAACTTAATTAGACTGTTATTAAAGAGGGGAAAGTACTGCTGTGGACAAGGTTTGTATCACTGAAGAGTTCCAAAATCTGATTAGGTATTTACTTTGATTCCCTCAACACCCTTAGCTAGCTCTTTCAGCTAGTTCTTCTTGTTTCTACAGTTTTCCCTTTACACAAAGAAAAAGCAGGCACAAAACACTATATAATGCAGGAATCTGTTGAAGCACCAATAAGCCAGTTTTCTGCAACCTCTATTTCCTGCACATGAACTGAAGTTTTGGGGCATTTTTGTTGCTTGCTTTCCACTGGGGAATCCCTCTGTATGATAAGTTGTTCCAAGAAACTACCAGTGACAAATCTTTTAGTATTTATCTCCTTGGCTAGAAGACACCCCTAAGGCTTTTATGTTCTCATTCACCCAAAATTATGAAAAAAATTGGAGTAGTCATGTTTAGTTATGCTCAGAACTTAATAAAAAAGTCCTCTTAAGTATGTTCCATAACTTCAATCTGTCTCCTCAAACATGAGCTTTTCTTCCAATCACAATAAATACATGATTAAGCCATTTCACTATGCTTGCCTATGCCAGACTTTATGCCCGTACTACACCAGCCATTCTCACTGCTGCTGTGTTAGAAGAAAATGGCTGTTGTCAAACTCAGTGCATATATTAACCTGCCTTAAAACATCCACTTAAATCAATGACTTGGCACAGATTGCAACCTAAAGTGGAAAAAAAAAACATTTAGGATCCTTTATGAAGCCTCTGTTTTTCAAACACATTTTTCTTTTCTTTTCTTTCTTAATGAGTAAAGATACTATTTTTTAACTGTAGTGACTGCAAAAGAGTGCTTTTATCTGGCCTAATGCCAGATACTGAGGTCCCTACTGACCCAGCCATTTAACATATTCCTGTGGAAAAAACTGTTAATTTTGAGCCATCAACATTCCAGGCATTTTGCCCATTCCCATCCTTGCATAACAAGTGCTGGAGAGCTTGCATTCCTCACTGGAGTAGGTGGTATCAAATGACTGGTTCCCTAGGTAGGCAGGCTAACTTGCTGCTTAATTCAGTATTTAAAATTTTCAAATGGAGATGAACATAACAGTTCCTGTTAAGGGAGGGGCACAGATGGGATGACAAAGGTTTAACCTGGTGATGATCTTAAGCAAACTTAAAGCATGACTTGAAATGGCATGCTTCCCCTGCAATGACCATACCTAGGTATCTAGAATGATGTCTTGTTCAAGATAATGCAGACACAGCATGAGGATGGAGATCAGTAGAGTCACTAGTTTACTATACAAACTACATCATAGGGAAAAAAAGGCATGTATTTCCAAAATTTAATTAGACATAATTTAATTAAATTTAGTAGCATGTCCGAATCATTATAGCTCTACACAGTTCCCTCCTCCCCTGACACAATAGGGCAACCCTTCTGTCACTGAAAATACCTGGGGAACCTTAAAGATTTTGTTAATGTCCAGAAAATCACTTTCAAGGGTGATATCTGAACCCAGCACTAATGAAGTTATATTGTTGAGCCCAAGAGGATATTTATTAAATACAGCATAAGAAGCGAGTAAAAATCACTTATTGTGAGATGAGTGATTTACAATTACAATTTACCCCATGTTAGAGTCTTACTCAGACTATGAACAAGACAGCTGTCTTGGGGAGGGAAATACTCTGAACCAATTCAAAGGTATTAACTCATGCTTGTAAAATGGACAAATTATGAGTATCCTACAGATGGCACTTGTTCTTCAAACTTAACATGGTTTGAATTTTACAAGGAGAAAAAGGAAACCAGACAATACTCCTCTACATTTAAAGTCCTAGGCTTTTGGCTGACATAACATACCACTCCAGAACTGAGACCTTTGTTACATGTGGTATGGGAAGACCAGTGGCGATAAAATAAATATTCCAGTTCCTATTTGAAAGAAAACAGTGGCTAAGATCACATAAATCAGCCCTGCTTACTCTTTTTTCCTAGGCTTATAACTGGACCCAGTTCTCTGACACTTCAGCAAACAGGGAATATCTCCCACATGCAACACCCAAAGGAGGTGGCTGTGGGACTGAAGACACATAATGAAGGTTGTAAGAACTTGGTAATTTCTGGTATTTACTGACCCTCTTGAGTGTGGATTATAATTTATATCCAAAGAGGGGAACACTAGAGAAAGATGAAGAAAGAAATGGAAAGAACAAGAAGGTGGGGAAGTCGGCCAAATGCTCACAAAATTTCTCCACTGTGTCTATTTTGGCTGTTCCTGCAAGTATGTGCCACTGTAGCTTTGGCAGACAACACGAGTATGCTCTGCAGAATTCCCAGCCTTCCTGACAACCCACTTCATTCAATAAAGACGAGGTCTTAAACTGGCTTATGAAACTCATGAAACCATTAGAGTCCACTGGCATTTTGCAGATTTTAGGAAAGTTGCAAAAATCTGCTTAAAACAAGTTTTCCCAAATGCACAGGTGAAATAGTACAAAACTTTAAAGAAGTTCAAAAGTATGTCTAAGCTTCCTTTATAACCCAAAGAAAATGTTTTATGTTTAAAAACCAACACTGGGAGATAAAGGTTTGGCTGAGCCAGATATTTCTGTGATATCAAAAAATTACTTCATCCTTAAATCAGATTTTCAGATTAGTTCAGCAGAATAAAGCATACAAATCCACTGAATTTCACTAGCGATTAGGTAATTAAACCTTGAAACCAGCCTATACAAGACAAATTTTAAAAGGAAAATACTTGACTATGTTATTGTATTAGTACTGGAATGTTGCTATCAATATCCAATCAAATTACACTGACACACTTTTACTTATGCTAGGGATTTTAAAGGCCAAACTGAAATTTAATTTTGGAAATGAGACAAGTTTGTAGCAAACTATACTGAACAGAAAGAAAGACATCCTTAAAGACAAATGTAGAAATATTAAGCATATCTGAGGAAAAGGTTTATTCAAGGCTAAAATAAATCTCTTGACATCCACTGCATGCCTCTATGAAATGAATGGAAAAATAACATCCTTGAATTCCAATTCACAGAAGATACAAATAAATACTACCCAAACTAGGTAAGCTGGTTGAAGATGTTTGAATGTATTATTAGTTCATTAAAGTTAGCTACCATCAGACTGGACTATTTAAAAAAAAAAAAAAAACAAACCACCAAAAAAAACCTCACAGCTAAAACTTTTGTTGCTTCCTATTGGAGGGATTATTTTTCATCTACTGATTAAAACACTTCACTGAATATGAGGCACTGCAGCAATGACACCTCATGAACATTTGCTAATATACTTCATGTAGTCATTCTATGAACTGCACAACTTAAGAGTTATCAAAGAAAAACAATTTGCTTTTGAGTTCTCGTGCTATGAAGCAGTATATTCAGAAAAGTGCTTGAGGGGTACATTTTCTAGTGTGCAAATGCTTTCATGAGAGGTGGTCTCACTGAAATAGCAACTGAAACTAAAAACAGTATTTATCCAGGCAGCTTGGGGCTGTCTGTTCAAAAAGACCTTCCTCCCTCCCCCTCCTGCTTCTCTGGAGGGCCACACTGGCAGATCTGAGAGGAGAAGTTTCATGGAAATAAGGTACAGTTTATTTAGAAATAATGGGAGAGGGGGAAGAGTACACAGCGGAAGAAAAGTGACTGAGCCTCCTTTCAGCATGATTGGTGAGTTAAAAAGGAGAATTTACAAAACTCCTTCAAGAGCCTGGATCAGAAACAGGGGAGAGGATCTCTTCCCCAGTGCGCTGGAAATGTCAGAACCCACAGTGTACAACATCTGAAATACCCATGGGAAAAATAAAACTGCAAATCATCCAACTTCCTTCCAGTGGGAAAGTGATGGAGGGGGAAAGATAGCTATGTGAATGTCTTAATTTATGCAAAGACCAAACCATTCAGCAGTCAGAGAGATTTTTGAAGGAGGAATTAAAATGAAACTATCCTTTATAAGGAAGGAAGGATATTTTGGGAGGGCAAGCCAACACTTCTGCAATCACTGGGTCTTGTCTCCTGAATTCCTCAAGACAGTTAATTCAAAAATCAATGCATTTCCTTGCTTAGACCCAATATACAGAGTATATTTTAATTTTTAAAGACTTTTTACTACATCTGGCAAACATTCTGCTCATATATGGCTAGATTCACAAGAGCAACTATAATGCAACACTCTGTCCTTCAGTTTTTGGGGCTTTTTTCCTGCTTTCCTTTCAGGGAAAAGACATACTTTTCTCCTACAGTGTATTTTAAGCCTCCCATTAAAAGTTTGTCAGTTGTACTTATTTGCTGTATGTTTCAACACCCGCTTGACAAGCAAGCAGTCACAATATACTGCCTTACAGTTGTGACATACTGTAGCATTTTAATTTTCTACTTTGTAGATTTAATCCATCGCAGCACATTCCGTCACCCACACTGTGCAGTAACAGTAGATATTTCACCAGCCAAGGGAGAACGAACACAAAGATATTTAGTAGAGACAAAAGCCCTACAGAAATGCCAGCAAGCTAAGGGGAAGGAATGCATGATAAATGAAGAATGCAACCACAGAGATAACTGGTAGGGGCAATGAGCTTTGTGCAGTTCCACTCAAAAGCTGAAAGCTGATTACTTCCGTACAACATACTGGGCAGAATAAGGCTACTCTTTTAAAGCAACTAACATGCTTTTGCTAAATAACAGACCATTGTCAGAGCTGCTATCCTGGGAGAGCAAAACTACTCTTACTGCAATCACCGTTCTCTAGTTGGAAGGTTAGTTACTCAGATTTTCTACACTTAATTAAGATCAAACACCAGCTCACTTCTGATGTTCAGAAATACTGCATTCCATGCAGAAACAAATGTTCGGCATTTCCAGCTGAGAAATGCTTTGCTACAAAAAAAAATTTAACCCATAAAAACCCAACACCTCTTTACCCCCTCTGAAAAAACACCACTCCATCTTTTTCCTGTCATAAACAAACAAGAGAATTGTTTTGAAAAACACAGAAATGCTATGTCAGAAAGCTGAACTAAAAACATTTTAATACAATCTTCACAGCATCAGTGGCTCTGTTAAACTGAGCAGTATAAAACTAAATTCTATCATTCTTCTTTCAGCAACTCTAAGTCGCTAAATTATCACTGGACTATTAAGTGCTAAGTTAGCCTGTGAACAAACACAGGACATGGACACATTTTTGTTTTATTCTTTTTTCCCCCAGTTATTTAAACTTTATTAGGTAATAGTCACTGGTATTTACACGCAGTATGTATGACACAGACTTCCATTCAAGTTACAAATCCTGAAGATTTAGCTGTGTTTACCTAACTTGCTTGTACCAACTTAAGTTTTTGAAGACTGTATTGTGTCCAAATGTGGGTAAATTTTCCAAGAACAACAAAATGGTGTACTGCCCATAAATTCCAATTCTTGCCAAGTCATGTGACAGCATTACAGATTCCCTCAAAGAAAAAGTCACTATGATATGAAAAAAAAGGCAAAAGAATTGAACTTCTTTTTCTAATTCTTGTTCTGAGAGATGTAAAAAACTGGTAGAACAGAACACATTGAAAAGAAAAAGAAATCCTAATTTATACAAATTTTAAAACTATGGTTTTTGAAGTTAAATATATTGACTCTTTTAAGTGTCAGACAAGTTCAGTAAGAGAATATTCTACCAGCACAAGTCAAAATTATCATAAGTGCATTAATTTACTGACTTCAAATAATCACCTGTACCAACATTACTGTCTTTAATATGTGGCAAATAGTTTGAAAACAATGAGGTTCAACAAGGACCCACTAAAATATTTAAGTAGATAGTACCTTTAAAACTTCAATAAGCTAAATGACAAAACACTGCAAGACTGGCCTCCACAAGAGAAATACTTACAATAAGCATTTAGACTGAAGGACTTAGTGAAGAATCAATCTATTTCAAGTAATACTTTTTATATTTTTATCAGACTTTTTTCCAATTTCAACATTTATTTTTATGTACCCTTTTGTTCAGCTCTGAACATCTCCATTTACTTCACAGGAAGTTCAGCATTCTTTCTTCTTTGTGGCTTCAGTACACTGAACTTAAGACACAGGTACACAAAGCTTTGGGTATCCTGACAGACCAGGCTGATAAGTGTAAGTTTAAAGACTGTTTATATTTAGGTTTGAGAAAGAAGGTGAAAAAATGTAAAACAGTTTAATTGAACCAATACAATTTTGTGTTTATACAAGTATAGAACAGGGCTGACATTTAGCTTTATCTCTGCAAACAAACAAATTAATCTGATGATAAAGTCTTATATTTACCTAAACTTTCATCATCTGTGAACTACTCAATAGACAGCAAATTAGTCTTCCCAAAGAAATTTCAGCTAGGAGGCTGGGTCCAGTTCTACTTTGAAAACTTTACTCACAAAAGTAAATATAAAACCCAATAGATTTATCTTTAATTACCTTTTCTTTGCCTCTTCATATTGCCAGTTCAGCCTTACTTTGTCTACAAGTCTTGTTTTGTCATCAAACCCAAACTTGCAGAGTTGAAGAGCAAGGAGAGGAGGAAAAAGAAAAAAAGAAACAAGATAAAAACTCTAATCACAATAATGAAAGGGATATATTAGTCTTCCTTACTTGACTCACTAAAGAAACCTCTATGCTTTAAGTAGTAACATAATACTAAATCAATTTTATGCCTTAGAAATGCAAAGCTAATGTATTGCTAAAAGCAGAGAAGATAAATAAGCCCTTTCAATAAATTATTAACCTGGAAATCAAGGGTCAGAAAATTGAATCATTGATAAATGGTCAAAGCTTTTCAACTTTATCCAAGTCTACAAGACAAAGAGTGTTTTAATTGGAATATTTTGATATTTGATATGGCTATTTTATGAATACATTTATTAAAAGGAATTCAGATTACACTCCCTATACTGCGATGTGTTACCCAGCACCTACAACATTAGTGCATTTTAAACATTAGTACAAAAAAAACCCCACCTTATCCATGAAGTTGTAGAATGTGCATTTATGTTGCAACTCCTACTGCATAATGTTTCTACAGTAATTTCTATTTTAGGGCATTAGCACTTCTCTCCTCAGAAGTTTGTGTATGGTCTAATGGTTAAAACCTAAGCTCCTACGCAAGTGCATTGCTGCATCTCCGGAGTTCTCCTGTAGCTGCTGCTTTTTCTGTCTCCATCATCTCATGGGTAAAAACTCCACCTCTTTTCTACTCACATGGCACTAACAATAGTTCTGTGAAAAGATTCAAGTAATTATGTATTTTTGTTTCCCTTAGAAAAAGCCTATACCTGATAAACATAATTTCCACAGTGTACTTGTCTTGCATTGTGTACTGCAAATGGCAAAATGCTCCTGTGTTCCTTTTGGTAATTTGTTTCAGAATTCAATAATCCCATCCACCACTCATCTGAAAAATGACACCTTGAAGAC
The DNA here is from genome assembly GCF_024509145.1 of Vidua macroura. Lineage (NCBI taxonomy): Eukaryota > Metazoa > Chordata > Aves > Passeriformes > Viduidae > Vidua > Vidua macroura. Next base: position 20,057,877 of record NC_071572.1, read on the forward strand.
ACCATCTGCCTAACACCCTGAAAGACAGCTTAGCATTAGCTCAGTTTTCTCAGATTCTTGAAGAGTCTATCTTCTCAAAACCAAGATTTCCTCGTCTGTAGGGGACCTTCTGGAGACATCCAATCTGACAGCAATGAAGGAGGATTATAATAGATGAGAAACGGGATGGTAAAACTAACAATGAGATGATTTCTAACTAAATGTAAAGTAACATCTAAACTACCATACTAATAACAAACAAGTCACCTTTTTGTTTTGGTGTCAGTCACTCACACAGAGGCATATGTTTTATTACTAACAACTGGGTTGCCATAGTACTAGTGCAAGCTGAATTTTTACTTACTAATATTTGGAGTACACAATTTCGTTCAGATAGAATGATTTCCAAGGAATCCCAGTATGTTCTCCTCAAATATCATATTTAAAGGCATATTTGAGCACAAAGGTATAATAGACTATATCGTAAGTTTTGTTGATTAAGAAAAATACTTTGAGAATAAAAAATACTTTCCTTGTCTTAGACAGAGGAAAGGAGCAGAAATCTACTACACATTTTCAATGTATATGAACAATGAATACGAACATGATAAAAACAAGATATAAAAAATAAAATTAAAAAAAATACACAATTACTACTACCACAATACTAACATCTCATGCAAAATCATGTCTCTACTGCAGCTTCAAGCTGGCTAAAGAATTTTCTTCTTTCCTGCCTCATTACAAGTATCAGTAATTCAGAGCTGGGAATATGAAGAGAAGAGGTCCATGGACACCTGAGCAAGAGCTGCTACTCCAAGATGAACCTGCAGTCACCAAAGTGGTAATTCAAGAAGTGCTCTGCTGGGCTGGCAGCGTCCAGGAGCTGACTTTACCTGTCACTGCCCACAAGCATGCCCCTGCATCCTTCTGCCACACTCAAGCAGCAGAACCCCCAAGCCCATAGCTTACACATAGTGAAAACAATACGCAAATGCAACTCCCTCACCACCAGTAATGCTTTGGAGTTTTCCTTCTGCTTCAGCCAACACCTCTTCAATTAAAAGAGCAAATAACACTGTATCGCTGTAGTTCAAAAGCAGCTAATTCTGTACAGCAAATGTTTCACATAGGAACACTCACATACCTCTCCAGTGATGTCAGTCTGAGAACAAGCATCGCAGTGTTGTTGAGGTAAACAGGAGTCACTGAGTGAACTAGAATTGTGCTGCAGATCCTGCAGGGAATCTGTAATACAACAGCTATTCCTGAATCCATCTGTTAATTTGGCCAGGCTCTAAAGGAGAAGACGTATTTAAAATTATTAGAAAAATTTGTTTTTATAATACTTTTTAATAACAGAAGAATGTTTTTTAAAGTGTTTAAAAAGCCTGGTAGCCTGCCTACCCAGAGCTATTTATAGAAAGTAAAATTCATTGTTGTGTTACCAGAATGCAAAAGGTTTGCTTTGGAATAAACCCCTCCTTTTAAAAGATTCATGTAACAGTAAGCAGACTTTATATTATTTGTTTTAGATCTGTGAATATTTTATCTTCTGTATGGCTTGCAGCTCTTTAAATCTAGCAGCTGTCAACTTCACATTAGTTGATAGGGATAACAAATGTGATTCACCTGCCCTTTTGCCATCTTCTGCACAGGTTACATTCCTTAGTCACTACTGTTATCTCATCCAACTTGATGAATACCTTGTATTGATTGCATTTTTATAACAGCTGATCCCTGTGCTCTCTTACCCAGCATTCACATAGTTAAGAGATATTTTACATTTTGGGTTAAGCAAGGGACATTGCTAGACAATGACACAAACTGTCAGAGTAAAGCAGAAACATCAGTCTTACAGGGAAAGGGAAATATGACAGAATCACACAAAATAACAAAAATAACTTTTTTGACAACATAAGCTTGGTTGACAGGCTCTTAAAAAACTAAAATAACTAAATTGTTAGTATCTCTTTTACTTTCTCATTTTGCATTCTCTCTTGTTCAAAAATTACAGATAATGTAGTATTAGTAATGAAATCACCGGCTGTCATTTATGACAGCGATCCTAAGCATTACACATCAAACAAAAATTAAAAACATTCTGTCCTCTCACCTATCCTTCACAGGATAAAGGACAATCTGAAAATGTGGGGAAAAAATTATCAGAAATTTGAAGATCTGTAGTAATTTATAATTCATAACATAATCAAAAAATTTGGTTAGAAAAATATACATTAAAAAACTTACTAAAACTGCTTACTCTAGTGTCTGAACTAAAGAATCAAGGACATTGCATTGGGAAAAGGCTGGTCTTCAGGAATTTCAGTGGCTCTGACTACCGATGATTCACAACAAGCCGAGGTTACTGTCCACAACCAATTATCAGAAGATTTCTCAGTCTTCAAAGTGTAGTTTAAAAGGGTAACACGGCAATGCTGCTTTTTCTTACATCAAATTCAATTAGTGGAGTCCAGAAATGAACCTCTGTAACAGCAACTGTTTGTACTGACAAGAAGAGCAAGGCCATGCTAAAGATGAAGGCATCTGGTTTCAGAGCCTAGGAAGCATCCAGGATTATGGAACTCTAGCAGGCCTGAAACTAGCCAGAAAAAGCAGCTTTTTCTGATGGCTTCCATTTCCATCATACATGGTCCATTCCCTTTGGTTTTATATACCAGCCTCTCCCTCAGGCCAGCCTCCACCAGAGATGAAAAAGAGGGAGAACACCCAGCCTGGTACAGGATGAGTGAAGAAGTGGGCTCCCCAGCCACAAGAGTGGGGCCCTGTGTTCCTCCCTGATGGCCCGTTAAATCACACACTCTGTTTCCTTCCTATTAGGGAATGGCACATGGTACATGCCCTCTCTACAGGTCTGAGAGGGGCTGGGATTTCACAAGCAGCATTGGCAAGGAGAAGGGACAGCACAGAGCAATGCCAGATGTGCTGGCAGTAGGACAAGGCTACCATCACTCGCCTCCAGAAGCTTAACTTGTCTTGGGTCCACCAAATAAGCCAATTCTTCTGCCACCTCCCTACTGAACTGAGCCATTGAAGAATAAACAACATATTTTCTTCTCAGCCCTGAAACTGCAAATTCAATTTCAAGTTACATTGCCAAGAGATCCCTAGCTAGTGTCCCTTTATCCTTGTGAAAAGAACTGCTCCACAACATTGGAAAAAAAAAAATCACAATTTTTACTTTATGAAAACTGTAGACTCCTGTCTAATTCTCTTCTACAAAACTCACTGGAAATCATCCAGTCCTGTCAAGACTCCTGCTGTATGGAAGATCAAGAGGGATCCCTAATGGGTTTGTAACATGGAAATAACAACTTCAGATCATGGCCTCTTCCCAGTAAAGCACAGCCAGTTGCATCAACAAAAACTCAGGATTCAGAAAGCCTGAGATTTCCCCTAATAAGTTATGTTCCATTTGCCACCTTTGGCTAACACATATTATGTTACAGGTATGTGCACTATCACAAATCCTGATGCCAAAACCTGAATCTAAATTTTTGCCTGTATTTCAGCTACTTTATGAACTCCTGGTATGGTCCTGATGCCCTCTAGCATTCTCCCTTGGCAGGTGATGAAGGGCTACTTGGCTGCTGGCCAGGCTTCCTATCTAGGCACAGTTGCTGAATCCTGGCCCCTACTTAAAAATGAGAAAGCATTTGACAGGTGACAATCACCAAGCAGCATCACCTCAACTTACATCTACATGCACAGATGACAAGGGCAAGCAAAAATGCATTAAGTCCTTCTAGTTGGATGAGTGAAAACAGGCACCAGCAACCCTAACATGGAAAATTACAACCCAAGTTAGCACATTTTTAGATAGAAACAATTTATAATTGTTATTATAAACAGTAGGAGTAATTTCCTCCCCAGCTACACAGAGGAATCCATCTTTCATCTCGAGTTTAAGGATTGTTTACGGCAATCCCACGGAAACTGCCGAATAAGCCTACTGTTGATGTGAAGTTCTAGGCACACCAGCCCAGACTTACCCAAAAAGAGAGACATGAGCACTGTCATTTCACCATTTCTGTTGCCATCTGATTTCGGAGCGCTCTGCACAATTTCAGTGCACTTTCTATCTAACATATTCAGCCAATTTAACTAGTAACAAAGTGGAAAGAAAAAAGAAGAAATAAAAACCCCACAAAAACCAAAGTCCACTGCTCTCCAAGGATGACATTTTCAAAGCATACCCACACTGAACAGAAACAAAATTAAGAAAGAGATGGGGGAGGAGAGATAAACACACTGTTTTCAGGAACCTAACCATACCTCTTTATTATTCAATCTTATATAAGAAGTCTGCCCACTTTTTTTGAGCAGTAGCACAGCATATTTTGTTTTATTTGTAATCACAGCATCCAATTTAAATCTGACCATCCTCACCCACACAACTAAACCAATTATCATACTTCTACAACAGCTACAATTTTCCAAGCACCTACACAGGACTGAGTCACTTCTACTATGTTTAGTTCTGTTGCTTACACTGGCCAGATTTAAATTAAAAAGTAGTAAGAAATGGTCTGTTTCCTTTCTCTGAAATAAAACCCCATATTTTTTACACTATACTTCTAAATTGTCTATTAACAAATTTCAAAATAAAAAATATTTCCTAAGAAAGATTTTCTGAACAACAATAGCTTTAATATGTAGTGTTTGCAAGGACAATACAACTCCAATATTAATAGGAAAATAAAAACTGAATTCTGAACTTGTAAGGAAGACATTTAAAACAGACTTGTACTTATTTGACAAAGCTAACTAAATTCATGATAATAATATTAAAATAGTTATTAAAAGGCATAGCACATATTACTTTGGTGACACCAAAAGTAATTTTTTTTGGTCAAAATTTAAAAAGAGAGCTGGATATTTTTGCAGAGCACAGTAAGCTGGCAAAAATACACCATTTTTACAACTATAGACCTTTTAAATGATTGCGTTTACTTCTGTATAGCCATTGTAAAAAAACATGAAGAAATGTTTTGCATGCTACACTTGTGTGCAACAACTGTCTTCTACATTCTCCTGGACTGCATATACTCTGATGTTGTATTATTGGATTCCATCACAAAAGATTGTCATTAATAAAAAGATACTTCCTAGACTCATATTTTCTGTATATCACATAGAGCCATGAAGAAGGATGAAACACTTCATTTTTGCTTCTGTCTTGCGCAACCTCTACATTCTGGTCCTGCCAGCACTGCCCAATCCTTGATCCTAGAGTTCTAACTCCCTCAACACTATTTAAAGAAACTACAAGCACATTTAAAGTTGGTTTACCAAATATGTTTTTCAAAGCATCTCAATGTTTACGGCTGGATTTACTGCTGCTGAGGACTGAAAATGTAAGGAAAAGACATAAAAAAATCTACTAGAGAAGTAAAAACTAGGCCAGTACTTAAACTACTCCAAGATCTCACACATAAGTCCTTATATTACCAGTTAGTTTCCTAAAATGCGTGTTACTGCATCCATGAAGAATTGCCTTTCTAATCACTTCTTGCTAGCTAGGCACATGGAAGACTGAGAATCACTTTAAAACTTGGCCAGCCCAAAATAACAAGTATGTTAAAAGTTGCCAAGGCAGAAACTTTTCATAGTGACTTCAGTGTTCTGTCTACTTGAACAAGGATCTGTGGTCAGATGATCTTGGTGCAATGCACTGGAGACTTAATAATTGCATATGGAAATTCATTATATGTAGATTATAAATTTCCCATGTCATTTAACAACTAAAAAGGAAAAAAAATCTGAAAAACACTACTGCAGAGAAAACTGAAAGAAATTGTTTGTATGGCAATGGTAATTTAGTATGGTCCCACAACTTTAGGTAACAAAGATGCCTTCTTCCAAACAAATGTTTGAAGACTGGGTGAAGAGAACTGTCCTTACCACCTCTTTGTATATGCAGCATATTTAGGCAAGTCTGTAGTGAAGTCCCTGTGGTGCCAGAGTCACTGTTCTTTGATCAAGCTTCTATCACGTTAATAACACACATGCCACTGAGAGCTTGAGGCAGGGCACAGAATCCATTCAAAAGTTAGACCACAACTCAGGTTTGTATCTCCCCTCAATCCTCATGCTCTAATTCATCAATTTCATGTTTGCGTATACATTGTATTTATTCATACTATTTGAGGCTTTTGTGAGAACATTTTGAAACTAACAAGAGCCTTGATATACTCTCAAACTTGAGAGTTTGGGGCAAAAAGTGTGATAGTGACAGAGATCCAGTTTGGGGAAATACATATAAAGGGAAAAACATGGTTGACACAAGGATAAACATTTTAGCACACGAACTCTCAATCCTACGTCATTATCGGTAATACAAAGAGACATAAAATAAAATTATAAACAACTACCACAAATCACAAAGGCTTTTTCTTAATACCATGTAATTACTACATAGCAGCCATCAACATAGCAACAATAGAAAGCTATATTCAATGAAACATTGAGCTAAATGAAACTTGAGACAAAAATATGAAATGCATATGAAGCCTTCTGCTTGCAGTATAGACAATAACTACTTACCTATTGGTAATTATCAAACAGAAAAATCAGTTTAGGCCAACCTACTTTCTTATTTAAACTTGGTAAACCCAATGCAATCCCAAGCAAGAAAACAGAGGTAGGTTACTACTTTTTAGTAGTTCAGTAGCATATTTTTTACCTGCATAAGGTCCTGCCTTTCTTTTTCACCTGTGCATATAGCTTTCTTTATGGTTCGAAGTTCACTCATTATAGCTTGTGCTTCATCCAGTCTGTAATTTGTATGAGCATTTGACATCTTACGATCAATCCTGTTGAAAATATTAAGACAAATTTAGGAATTTTCACATAATTAGAAAGCACATGGACTTTTTAAGACCTTTTGTTTATTCATGTACCACTTCATTTCCAGGAATAAAATGATACTCAGAGTTAACACAGCACTCAGTGCCAAGACCACTCTAAAGACAAAGCAAAGCAATTATCTACCCAAGTTCTGCAGAAGCAACAAATTTCCTGGGTTTAATATCCTAATGGAGAGCTTACTTATGAGTCATGTTTGTGAGTGATTTCATGCACCAAAAGCAAAATGAACCTAAAACTAACCTAGATGTTTATAACTCAGAAGGTAACCATGGGCAGACTAGCTGTCATATTTTTCATGCAGCATCACATATTGCAGTATCTCTTCCAGGGCTTCTACTTGATCCCGCTTTAGAAGTTTCTAACAAAGGCATTTAATTTTCTTGGAAGAAAATTTTAATACCTCAAATTTTATGGCAAATGCTATCCTGTCATTATAGGCCTCTTTTCCATAAGATGTCTATAAGACATTATCATTCTGCACTGAAAAACATGATATGGGAACATCCCAGAAGATTTTACACCTTTAAGCAAGAAGCAAGAGCACAAGTTACGACATAAGACTGAAGTAACACTATTGTTTCCATCTTGACATATTAAAATCACTCAAGTGGAACATCCACTGGCGGAGTTTTTAGCCTTTTTCCCAACATTTCACAATAGTAAAGGACAACATACCAGGATGCAGAAGACTAGTCCATTGTATCATCTTGATAATTTGCTTTGCTTTATAAATAAAGAATACAACAAGAGACTATAGTGAACTTATCAGAAGAATTATTTGGTCTTGGATTTACAACAGATGGCTATAGAGTTTTATCAGGTTATTTACAGCAACTCTTGAAAATCATGTAAATTTCCCATTAAAATACGGAAAATTAAATTTTCCTGTTAATCTAGCATGAAAAGAATGTATATAGAGAAAACGTGGTAAGTATAAAGGTCTTTAGGCCAATGCTAAGAACAAATAGCTTCAGGAAAAGGTATGTCAGGTTAAGAGAATTAAAGATAAAAACACACATCATTCATGACAAAGGACATCAATCTACAAAAAGATGCAGTACGAGAGGGTATGTTATACATACAGAAGAAGAATACCCAAACTCCATTTAAAATATTGAGACTAACAAGTTTCAAGATAACTATTACATTAAACTAAGAGAGTCAACAAGAGTCTCTCAGCATGTTCTGCCATTTAAAATACAAACAGCGCAATTCCCCTTACATTTGATTACTTGTTTTAAAATTAAAACCTTAAAATGAAAAATCAAAAGGGGTAAATGAAAATCCTATGGTTTTATTGTGTAGCTCACAATATTTAGGGAAAAAACAGGTTGATTTCTACAGTTTTAATTAGTTCGGGTTTTTTCTGACAGTTACTGTTTTTGGAGACAACACAAAATAAGTCAGAATCCCAAGATTTTTCTTTGGACACAAATTTCCCCAAGTTACACAAGAAAACATATAATCTTTTATGAATACTGGTTCAAGAACAAGAAAGGACTTAAATGTCATGTGTATTAAATGGGGGTTTGTTTGCTTGTTTTTGTTTTCAAAATTTTTCCTTGAGTCTTCACTAATTTTTAGTTAGAATCCTGAGCAGATAAAACCAGAATAAAACAAGTAATCCAGTTCACTAAAAGTCATGTTAAAAAGATAACACATCTTTATCTGAAGATAACTGTAATGTTAAGAACTATATTCAAATATTAGACATGAAAATGCCTTCTACACAACTGCTCATTATACTGTTTGCCAGGACTAAGGTGGCATTTCAGGAAAAGGAAATTATTTAATTTCAACCAGATTTCTGTTCAGTTATCCACATATTCATGCTCCTGGACGCCACTTTGGAGCCCAGCTTATGAATTGATATTTGTTTAAGGAAAGAATCGGAGAAGTTCCTACTGCCAAAAATATTTAGGCTTAAATCAGCCTTGCTGGCAACCCAAACTGACTAAAGTAGCTTACAAAATTACCTGTTATTTATTGTCTATTAATTTTTAAACTTTTTTTCATAAAGATCTCTTTCTGAAAGCCATAGAGTTAACAGGAGTCTTCCATTTTATTAATGGAAAATAGCATGCTCAAAATATAGATCAAACCTTTGTATGGATAGCAAGAATATTCAACTAACATTCAAGACTGTAGGGATATGAAGATGTTTCTAGGATACATGGACTATTAATGTGCTTGTCATCGTTTCAGTCCTACAGGGCAGATTCCATGTTCCTCCATTTTCGTCCACCAAAGCACAGGCCTGTACTTGAGCAAAAAATCTAATTTTAAAGTTTTTGTTAGATCTCCTAACCTCTAAATTAGTCTGTAGTTTAGCCAGTTCTAATTCCTTGTCACTCCCAACTTCTCACAGCATTCACTCTGCTTTCCTGGCCAACCGGCCAAGTTTCATTTCCTTTGTTGCTAAACGCCTTCTTCCTCCAAAATTCCTGCCGGGGAGCAGTAGGGTCACTGAAAACACAGGGGAGAAGGAACTGCTCCTCCTTCTCAGTCCCTGCTGCCAGGCCAGAGGAAGGAATTTGTTCCAGAAAAGGCTCATATTTAACCCTGTATATTTGGACTGTGACAGGACCAGATGCACCTTGGGGCAAAGGTGGCGGAGGCCAAGGTGCACCATCCTGCAGGGTGGGGATCTTTGCACGCTTTGAACAGTGAGCTCTACAATGTCTCTACTGGGCAAACACAAACCCACGTCCAAAGGGGGACACACAACGTTACCAAATTTAGCTGAAACTGTAGAAAGTACTGTCCTGATAAAAAGCTGCAGTTGTATGAATATTGAAATTCTAACAGTATTGAAGTTGTAGAGGTATCAAAATCCCCCTCAATCATGTCTCCACTCATAAAACCCCACTTCTATAGTAAATTTGTGGTTTTGTTTTCTTTTCATTCTCCTCAAAGATGGTTAAGCCATTTTACTAAAATTAAAAAGAACAGAAAACAAAACACAGTCCAAGGCAGACACTGTACATGGAAAATGTCAATGTAAGAGATTTGCATTTAACAAAGACATTTGAATCAGACAGCAACATAAAGTGATGGAAATACTGAGCAACCCAACCGCCCTCTCCATAAAAGCTGTCTCTTCTCTGAGAGCTATACCAAGCAAGGCTGCACAGAGAGTCACCTGGCATCAAGTTCCAATATCTGCACATGATGCCATTTTGGTAACACTTTCAAAGCAAATATTCAGCCAGACATAAAGCTCCAAGTTTGATGGTTCCTAATGTTGTTCTTGGCTTACACTTGAAATAAAGTGATGTACATGCCTTTAAAAACCTGAACAGGATGCATGCCATTTGCAGTTTGGCAGTTACTTGAAGATTTGACTTAGCACAAGAAGGAAGAAGAATGACGCAGACCAAAACTTCAGAAAACATAACAGAAGTGGGAAATGTCTGAAATGCAATAAACTTTATAGGGGAAGGGGAGGCAGGGTAGGGGGGAACCAGAGTTAAAAAACCCAGCATTTTTGTTTTAAAGAAGGAGCCATGAAATTCTTTTTAGACAATATACTTACTTTGAGGATGTGGAAAAACTAATCTATTTCAGCCTTGGTACTTGACTTGAGTGACCCTTCTCTCCCACCAAATACAGGAGGTAGGGGAGAGATTGCACAGGGACAGGCTAGAGCACAGTTAGACTTTCAGGCTAATTTGTCTACTGACTACACAAGGAGGTGAGAGAAGCTCCTCTCTTCAGCTGTTAGTTTAAGTACTCTCCAAGTTGGTCACTTCCTCCTAGAAGCAAAATACTCCCAAAAAACCCGCATGTATCTCACCAGAAGGGCAAATAAAAAAAAAAAAACACTTAAAAGCACGAAATAAAAACAAAACCACAAGTCTTTCACAAGTGAACAAGTCACTGCAGAGAGCAGAGCACAGCTCCAGGTAACACACAGGCAAAAGGTTTTCCCCAGCTCCAGCAAGCACAACAATTGCCACCCAGTGCATCAACAGGACAGAGGGCGACTGTAGCAATAGCAGCAATGAGCAGTACTGAAGCACTGAGTTGTCATGACTGAACTTCTAAACTACATGATTGGAGTGACCACTGACTAATCAGATATGCTTTAAAATAATTACTCTCTTGAATGTCTCTCATATAACCCCATCCTGGAACATGGGCAACTTGACTTGGGCTATAATCCAAGACTAACATTTGTATTCTTAATCATTTGCAGACTTTATTTTTCAAAAAGTAGCACTACTTTACTGGACTATCTTAAATGAATTATACTAATTAAAACAATCTTGAGTTTCAAATGGTCTTCAAATACTTTCATCATCCTAGTCAAGTGGTTAGTCCTTTTATAAAATAATTGAACCTATACCCTTAAAATAACCCAATAACCAAGAGAAGGAAAACAAATTAAAAAAGCAGAAATGGAATAGCAATTCTTACTCTAAGAAAAAATGATTAAGAATCATAAGACAAAATTGGTTTTTATGTGTTACTGTTTACATATCTACACCACCATACCGATATGCTGACTATATTTAAAATATTACTTAGTATATTGAAACTGCAAATACTTTGAGTGCTTTATTTTACTAATTTTCAGTTAATATCATACATTACCAATTCCCCCAACTACCTCTAAATGCTTCAATAAAAATACATTTATGCCTGTAAATTATTACATTGTATCTGCCAATTAAGAATTTTGGTATTTTGGTTGAACAAGTTTTCTTCTATGAAATTTTCTAAATGCATTATAAAGCAAAAGAACCTTGTTTTAAAAAAACAGAAAATTTTGTTATTAAAAAACCAAACATACCAAAAATATTAAGTGCATGGGTTACTCCTTCTTTTTTAAAAGTTAAATCTGAGAATCTTCCTTTAATTTGTTTTGTTATTGTAGTACCAATCAAAATTGGAAAATAAGTACCCTAACTGCTCCAGGATCCCTAGAATTTCAGCACCAATACAATAAATCCAAAGCTTCAAAATATTTCTGCAGCTGCTGCACTTACGTTGCAAAATGCATCAGACATGCAACAGTTGCAACATTTTCAGGAAGCTCCTGCATTAGGCAGTTTGTCCACATGCATGCTGGAAAAAAGGCCAAGGTTTCTAAATGCACAGCCACATATCCAAGGCAGATCCAAGTGCTGTTCAAGCTCTTGGTCTAACCACTGGCCTTGCTGAAGGAATCTGGAAGCCACAACAACCTGTGTTTACCTGCCATCTTTTTCATGGCCTGGCAACCTCTCTCCCTATGCCACCGGGCATCCCGTGTATGCGCTATGTGTGTAGGTGACTAAGCAACACACAGATGGGAGTCACGCAGTTCCCTTCCCATCAGATGGCCTGCAGGAAGAGTGGCAGGGAGAGGGTCACCACAGCATTTCACAACCTTTGACACCACTGTGCACGCAGGGAACAGAGCAGGGCTGCCTAATTGCCCTGGGAGCAATGTCAAATTGCCCTGAGCTTCCTTTCCTTACTGGGAGGAGACAAGGAGACATTTACATGCAATTTTGCACACATGCAACACAATCCAAGGTCTCACAGACCACTAGTTTTACAGTACAAGCACAAATCAGCCATACAGTGCAGAATGAGATGGCCTGACCATCAGGTAACAGGGAGAAGCAGCGTTGTGGTGTACAGAATTCCCTCTAGGAAAAGTTCTGTGCCCAACCAGAAAGCCTTGGTACTGCCATGGGGAAACTACTCAACAGCATGGTGCTTTGGGCTGTGCTCTATGCAGTAGGTATCTCCAAAAAGTATTTGGGAAATATTTTTAAAAATCTAATTCCAGTTTGGCAATATCTTGAGGAAAAGTTAAAGAACATGGCCTATAAAGCTATTCTTGCATGTGAACCTACGAAATCACAATTCCAACCAATTCTGTTTAACTCCTCTTCTATCCTTCCACATTGTTCTCACCCTGCATTACTACCACAGCAGAAAGTCTGAAGCAAAGCCTTTAACGTTTTATTTTTGACAACACTTTTCTATGAAATTAATTTGAAGGCAATTAAAAAATAAACCACAAAAAAAAAAAATCCTCCCACAAACTCTTTACTTACTCTTGCAGAGTTTCCACTCCTTTTTCTTTGTATTGCAACTCCTGCTTCATCTGTGCCAATTCTCGTTTCAGCCTAGAAAGCTGAATAACATAACATAATTAAAAATAAAAATAAGTAACAGTAACTTCCACAATAAAAATAATTGGTTTTTAAATACAAAATCTTAAGCTACTTTAAAGAACTGGAAGTGATAATTTCTCTTCTCTTTTTTGCTTTAAAATTGTGCATTAAAATAACAGAAGACTTTCTTAAATATCATAAGGCCTAATCAAAAAGCAGTCAAAATATTCAGCTTTCAAAGTATCAATTTCTTCATCTATTCTATAAGGTTTCTTTCTCTAACAGTTTATGCTAACAGCTAGCAATTTTCCACCCATATAAATTTTCTTCTCCCTTTGTAGCAAAGACCCTTCTCAACTATCTTCGATTCTTCAGTCAACTTTAAAAAACACAAAACATTCAATGCTGTTAATTTTTCAATCCAGGAAAACAAAATTACTGGCAGTAGAATTGGTCTCTCAGAAATGGCAGCCTGGCTTTCCACAGTTATTTTCATATTATACTGCCCTCTCAACCCTCTTGTCAGTTATCTTGATCCAACTAATGAGCATAAATCGAAAGTGACATAGCAAAGATGTCTCCAAAAACCTATTCTTGTGGTTTTATGGAAGCAGTTACCTGAGTAGGTTGTGCAGACCATGGAAGAGCCAAGCATGATCTGAAAGAAAGAGCTTCTTGCCCTCCAAAGCTGACAGATAACTGAAGGCAACAGGGAGAGGAGAATGCAAGAGACAGCAGACAAATGAGGGGAATAGAGGTGTTTCAGTATGCGGTAGTGAGGCTAAGACTGAACTGCAAGCCCAAAGAGGGGCAAGGATGGAAGAGAAAAGCCCTCTCTTCTGAAGCTACCAAACTCTAAAATTTGCCCAGAATGCTTTTGATTTTCACATGTACATCAGTAAATTACAAGATCATTACAAAACAGATTTTAAAAAAACAGAGAGTAAAATAATTAATTTTTCTTCAGCTCTATTCCAAGAGCAAGGGACTTTGCATCAGTACCAGGCTGCAAACCAGGACTGTCAGGGTCCCACCATCCTGCACAGCTCTCTCCCTTTCATCAAAATTCATAGCACGAGCCCCTAAGCACTATACCCTCACCAGCTCCTTTTAACACTCACCAAAAGTAAAATGAGAAAAAGCATCACTAATATCCTGCACACAAAAAGTTTATAGTGCCTATTTCGTTCTATTTCCTGAAACAACTCAATGACTACGCACACAGTCACTTGAACATAATATCCTATGTATGTAGTAGGTAATTTTGTTTAAGAGGAAGAGAGAAAAATAGTTATAAGTGAAAAACCTAATTTATTTTCTTCAAATATTACTTAAATAAATAAGGCTTGTTTTCTTGTTTTGAATATGCTGACGTTTAGAGTATATAAAACAAGCAAACACTAGTCAGCATGTAATAAATATACACAGATAGAATAAATGCCTTTGGAGGGTGGTGAACAGGATTTATTTTCAGAGGCACTCATGTGAAAAGTGGTCACTACAACAACAGTGGAACACTATCCTGCAAGGATAAGTATTTTTTAAAATATTTATCAAAACCATGACTTTAGTTTTTAAAAAAATACATAAATAAGGACCATTTTTGTTACAGAACTGCCTATCATTGTCAGAATACTTGAACTTCCCTCTCCTCATAAAAAAGCTCTGGCCAATCAGCTAAAAAATTCTATTTAGCCAATAGGTCTACTGAATTGTGAAGAGATTTCCAAATAAGTGGCTAAACCTGCAGTCCAGCAGAACCTCACTGAAAATGGGTAAATGATATGAAGACAGTGGGTTTCAACTGAAAGAATCTGGCCGCAGAGCATTTACTACTTGTGGCAGTTTGTAGAGAGAAAGCAATTTCTGAAAGTCTGGCTGAGCTTGCCTCTGACATCTGTGACAAAAATGTTTGCATTTGTAACATGGAAAAAGCATTACTTCTCAAGTCACTGAAATGCAGTTTATATAGAGCTATGGGTTAGAATAAAAAAGCACTTTTCAATACCATATTTCTTTTCATTTTATGCACGCAACATTCAGTGTAAATGCTAGTAAAAGAAAAACAGACCCTCCCTCCCTTCCCCATGCCTAATTCATATTTTTACAAAATGAAAAAAGATTACTCACTCTGTCACGACGGCTGGCTATTTCTGCTTTAATCTGATATGGGTCATACTTGGTATTAGCTGAAAATCCAGAGAATGCTAAACAGATGGAAAACAATATTTTACTTTTTTCCCTCTTCTTTAATACAATTGTTAAGATGTGTCACTATTTGATAAACCATTTCATTATTTCTTTTTCTTACAAGTCACTAGGTTCTAAAATTATCCTCTATGACAACTGAAGATTTCTATTTGGCCCACGTGAAACTTTTTTTTTCTCCTGAACAACACCAAAAAATGCATACCGCAGCACTGCATATTTCCTAAAAGCAATTAGCCTCTATGATAGGATGATGGCATCTACTGAAGCAAGCAATTTGTGTAATATTAATAATTACTAGTTACTTCCTAGGTACACTGAATTAACACTGTGATAGGGACTAAAGTTAAAAAAAATTATTATCAGAACGGAAGGCACAGCTAGGGAGAGAAGCTGCCTTCTAAAGCAACAGTGTAGGAAACTGAAATACAAACCAACCCTGGCAAGTGAGCTCTTAACACAAGGTATCTACAGTCAGGCAATGATTTCAAGCCGTGGCATCACAAGCTAAAGCCTACACAGATGAAGTAAAGGTCCTAGAGGATAGATGGGGCTACAGCAACCATGATTTAGGGAGCAAGCCATTCAAGGCAGCACTGGCCCACTGAAAAATGCCTGGTATGTGAATGGATGGGTTGTGCTGTCAGACCTTCCATCCTTTTGCAGAGCTGAAGGCTGCTGCACTGAAACCCATATCTGTGTCTGGGGCTGCACTGGGCCTTTTGACTCTTGAAAGAATACTGCAATGCCAAGGTCATGTTGAGCGTGCAGGAACTTGCCAAAATGAGTAGTCATGCCTGGACTAATTCTTTAAATCCAGGATTTTCTATGGATTTTTTTTTTTTTAACAGTGCTGATCACAACTGAGTCACAAAACTGCTGCATGGGCACCTCCCTGCCAACCCACAACCGCTGAGCTCACCTCCCACTCATAAGCACACGACACTGAGTCAATGGCAGCACCCACAAGCAAAGTGGAGAAAAACAATTTGTGAAGTCTTAGTTCTTTAAATGCAACAACTTGAAACAAGTGGAAGTGGAGGCAAAGATATTCACTATATAAGCATCCAACTTAGGTAATGTAATTGCACTCACATTAGAAGCCCAATATTTCTGTACAATAAAAGGAGAAACAAGCATCCCACAATCGAGTGGAGGAGTCAAATTAAAAAAAACAAGTGGAGGAGAAGCCTTTGGGAATCTTGAGTTAACAGCATGATTAATCCCCAAATGGATATTTAAAAAAAAAAAATTTAAAAATCATCTGAGCAATCAGTCCATCCCATTTTCTCAAAACTGATACATATGACATTAAACGAATATAAAATATATTAATGCATCTGTAGAAAATTTAAATATTTTTCCACCTCAAAACAAGAAGTTTTATGTAATTGCTCTTACAGATTCTCATTATCAACTCCAGATATACCTACAAAACCCCAAACTATCAGAAGATTAAAAAAACATAAATAAATTGACTAGCATTTGCTTTCATTACAAATAACCCCCATTTTTGTAATTTTCAGTCATATTTTGTTGCTGCTTCAAATAACTTGTTTTTCTAAGAGCTTCAAAGATATGAAAAAGGTTATCATGGTCAGAGGTACTCTTGAATACAACAGCCTGTCCCTAACTCTTTGACAATTTGCTAAGCATTCTGTGGATCCACAGAAGGTTTCCCCTAAGCTGATGGCTCCCTCCCATATTAAGTGGAAAATAATCTTTGCGTTTAGGAGCGCAGGTAGGTGGCTGATCCAGCAAGATTCAGCCTTTTGTTGCCTTGCAGGAAGCATCACCACACCTGGCTCCAAGATGGGTAGAAATACCAGCTGGGATATATGCCTGTTTAAAGTTACATCCTTTTTTAATGTTAACATTTATCCCTATTAAATCTCTGTTGTAATAGACGTAACAGGAATTGGAAGATATTGAATTGCAGAGTCAAAGGATAGCACCTCACTGCTGCAGTCAGGACCTTCATTCAGAGAAGAATCAGGTGATGGAAATACTTCACACTATTTCTTACACCACATCTTGTGAGGGCAGGTAGGTAATATCAAGAAAAGATAATAGATAGATTATAAGATAAAAGAAGATAAAAGATTGTAAACTCACAGCTGGCATAGGAACGGCTGTCATCCTCACACATTTTGTGCAATTGTTGATACTCTTCTTGGGCTAGTTCGAAACGCTGCTGCTTTATTTGGTAAATCTCTTTCTTGGCATTTAGTGCCTCCTGGGCAACTATTAAATATTCCTTTAGCATGCGTTCTTGCTCCCTTCTCCATTGTTCCCTTGGATCCTCAATTTGTGTGAGCTCTGAGGAGAAAAAAGTAAAAGCAATAAATAAAATTATATAACACTTTGTGCCACCAAGTCAAAGTTATTTTTGTTAATGTCCATTCTCGACCAGCACACCTGACACTACAGTGCCCAAAATCATTCCAGCCACGATGAGAAGAAGGAAGGATGCAGAGTGAAAGAACAGGAAAGGCTTTTCAAATAGAAAAGGCATTTGAATGTTATTCTTTTCTTTACAAACCAGTGCAAACCCAAAGAAAACAGTAATTTGGCTCTAACCTTCACTCATAGCCAACTTGAAAATTCCAGGAACTACCTAAAAAACCCAGAACCACAAGGAAAAATGAAAGGTATCTCAATGTTTAACCCATAAATCTATAAATAGCTGCAACTATCTTATGATACTGCATACAACTTCACAAGCATAACATCTTAAAAGGACAGAAGCTATCACTGCATAGTTAAGAAGAATAAGATAATTCAACAGAGGAGTCAGCATCTTAGTCTCAAATCCATAAAGCTTTTAAATCGCTTCTTTTTTTTGTCTTAAGAAACAGCAGTCTGATGTTTTTCCTTGCCAGGGTTTAGACCAGTTTTTATTTAAACACAAACCAAAAACAAGTTTCAACAAAAAAAAAATCTTTCCCATTTCCCATTGATTTTCAAGGTTATTACTGCAAAACAATCTCTTTGCAGTTGCAAAGGCATTTGAGGATGACACACATATTAAAATCCTAAAATATTATTGGTTCATTTTGGGGGTTTTTGTGAGTCAAATAATATGTTTTACATGACGATGTTGATGTAAAGCCTTGTGTTTAAATGTAATGTTAATTTCTGATGATTGAAGCTCTACCAGTAAAAAACTCCTGCAGACACAAGGTCAATGTTCAAAGTAGTGGCAAAACCTGCAGCACAGTCAGGAGCTAAGCACCTAGCAATTTTTCCAAACTTGGTTTCTTACAAGAGATGAAAGCCAGTTATGTTTTGCATTAATCCTGAGTACATAATTCATTATATTGGTGCCAGTGATGAAATACAAAACTGTAGAAGATTGAGCACAACAGATTAAGAACTCTAATGGTGTCATGGTCATGCTAGCAGCTCTATCATTTGAGAGCCATCTGAAAAGTATATAAACAAAAACAGAAAGCTCACCAAAGAGCAGTGCTTTCAACAGATTTGCAGATTAAGTTCCTAAATAACCTTTTCTCTTAATAGCTGTACCTTTCTCTCCCTACAACTCCTCACATTGAAACAGTATAAATATAGTGCCTATAGTTCTGCAATCTCTCCCCACTTCCCAGGGACCCCTTCGATTCCCTTCTGACTCCAGTGTCCTGAAAGTATCTCCCATGCCAAGGACAGGATGTGCTTTCGCTTGTTGAGTTGCCGTAAATCCTCCTCTACATGGAGGGCAAGCAGAAGAAAACAGAGTTCTGACTGCTGCCCACCCTTCACTGAGGGCATTTCAATTTCCACTGCTACCTCATCTGTCCATAAGTACCTCTGAAATCTGTGCAAATTTTAATATTCATAAGACTGCTAAACCCCCATGGAAACAATGAGAAATCAGTAAATATTTATAAAACATATAGGCTTACTAGGATTCAGTTTTTGTCTTTCAATGGTAAATTATTAGTCCTAATCTCAATAAACAGCCCAGGCTAAGGTGTTACGTTCTATTACACATTAAACTTCTGAGATCCTATACTTCAGGGCACTGCATCTCTCACAGAATTATTTCAGAAGCCTTCTAAAAAGCTAGCAGCATTCACTGGAGATAGAAAACTTCTTCAGTGCATGGGAAGCTCTGCTTTTTTCTGGTTTATGAAACTTTGCCCTGGATTTCTAAACAAGTTTGCCACATAACAAGACTAAAGCTACATTGTATGATAAAATTAACTTCCTTCATTTCTTTACAACCAATTAAAAAAAAAAACCACTATAGTAACTCAAGGACAGTCCCAGACAAATGCAGAGAATATATTATTCCCTCACTGGGGAATGCCCAACTGCTTAGAGGAGACTTCAAAGGCTCCCAAGACTCTGAGGAGGAGGGAAAGGAATTCTGTGGCTGGCAACCGCCAAGGTTTTTAAGCAATGGTTGGATAACAGCCAAGAGCAGCTTAGTAAGGGTGTCAACAAAGTACTGAATTTACAGAACAAGATGGAGATCAGGGTTGGAAGCACCATTGAGATTTACAGAAGATTCTTCTGTTCCTTGGTTATTTTCCAGTTTAAATGGAAAACTATTGCCTAGAAATCTTTTTCTTGCTTCCTGGGTAAACAAACATAGCAAGAGACTTAGAAAAAAATCAGAAGTATTGCTGTTTTCTTTTAAAAGGTGCAAGGGCAAAAAGCTTGAGAGAGTGCACAGAACATGAGAGGTCCCTGGTAAGTGTGGTAAATGTAAGTGTAGAAAGACTCTCTTTGAATTATCCCTTGCATTTTCTCACAGTATTTCTTGACACTGAAGTACTTCTAACTGTTTTGTCAATTAACACAGAACTCCAATGTTGCATAAAGCATTCAACCCAGTCAGCCACAAAAGGCAATCCAAATGTTTTCTCCTGAGGCTGCCATTCCAAGTGGTTTAGACATACACATTTCAGAAAAACGTTTCTTCAGCTCCTACACCATCTCTGCCACTTGTCTTGACACCACCTCATGATGCACATGATTGTCTACTCAGTAGTTCTCAGTTCTACAAAGGAAGTTTATGCAATCTTGATTGGTACCTTTGTTGTCCACAATTTAAAAATTGGATCAAGTGTCCTACTAATTTCTGAATAATAATTATCCAGCTATAATATCAACTCTATCTTCCCTCTTATTATAAATCTTGCTGGTATTAGCCTAAGGGTGACGGTTGAATTACCATTTAGGATAATATCTGTGGGCTGCAAGCAATTAGTTATCATGAAGGAGACCAATTTTGCAACCTTGTTAATTGTTGACTGATTCCTTTTACTCAGTTCAGCACTGTCCGCATGAAGCTTCTATCCCTCTGTTCGTACGTTAACTTTATTTCATACCTAATATGATTAGCTTTACTTTTCCAGACCCATTAATATTCATTTTTTTCTTTCTGGCTACCCACTGATCATTTGGGAACTCAAATGCTCTTTGCAAAGACTCTCTTGTACAATTTTTGCTCTCAATAGCAAGAAAAAAATGCAAGCCAGATCTGACATGCTTACAATGATTAATATCCCTTCTGTAAGTTCAAACTTGAAGTATGTGGTAAAGCTGCTAATAACAAAATTCAAAAAGCAAAAGGAAGCTCTGTTTTCGCTTGTGATGGTGATTGTTATTCCTATCACAGAGGCCTATCAGTAGCTTTTTTAAGGCTCAACATTGCAATAGGAATTCATGTTCTACTCATTTTCTGCAGGGACTCTAAACCCACCTGCCAATTAAAAAAAAAAATTAAAAAGAGTTGGCAATACTTTCATTTTTTAAAAAAGATATGCATTCATGCACATACTTTGGTGTAAGTGCACTCCATTACTGTACTCCAATGTAATCCTCACTTCTTATTAAATTTCAACATTACTAAAGTTAGCATGACAGCAATCCTTAAACTAATACTTTTTTTAAACACAGAGTTATTGTAAGAATTACCTAAAAGTCTGTATTTATTGCCTTTGAATTTTCTTGTCTATCTATCCTTATGATTAATGTATTAACAGCTGTTTAAAGTTTATCATTTAGTTAATGATCTTTGTTAAATTTCACAACAAATAAGTACCTGTATAGGTCAAACAACACCATGGGAACATTTATTATTCTGTTGTTTAGGTTTTTTAAAGCAAGTAATTCTGAAACCACAATACACAAGTAATTCCAATGATGGCTGGAAGCCCAAAATTATTATTACACTTGCATTTTTTAATTGACTAGATTTCAAGTAGATAGTATTGAGGTTGGTTTTTCAGATTGTACTATTTACCACGGCTGTGACAGCCCATGTAACTACTTTTTTCTTTTCTTAGTCCCCACCAACTGCCAATTCCCACAATACTGAAAGCATTCACTCAATGGCGATAAGAAGCTTAATGATAGCACAACAGTAACAGCAGCAGCAGTACAAAGCTATAAAGATAAGATATTTTTTTTAAAGTAGAACTGGCAAATGTGCCACAGTGATGATACAAAGCTCAGTAATAGTCCAAAAGGGAAAGCATTCAAAATTAGTTTCCGAAAGGCAAATCTGTTGTCTTTTTGATAGCATTTTGTACTGTATTGAAACAGAAAATATATACTGCTTAGGCAAGAATGAGATTACTGTATTTCACAGTGCTTCTGATTAAAAATCAGCACACCTCTCTCAGAATGTATTTTGGTTTTCAATCTAGAAGAGTGAACTATGGATGACTGGAAAAATAGGAAAAGTAAGGATATAACACAAAGATCTTTCTGACGTATGACAAAAAGCAACAACAAAATTATCAATACTTCACAGTACGACCAAGCAAACCAAAATATTTTGATACACTATAGTTCAATCATAGGTTGTAAAATTCTTTACAAATGGAATTCTTTACAATTATGCCCCCATATGAAAGATAAGGAAACACATTCTGCAAGAAATTATTTGCATACATTTTCTCACTGTAGCATGAGTTGTATAAATGGTATAGGAAGCAAAGTTAGTGTCAAGAGTAAACACCAGCTTGCTAGCATTCCTCAAAACAATCACATATCTACTCACGATTTATGTGGTCCATATAATAAACTCCAATCTGTTGATCGTAAACAGTTTCCCATCCTAAAGGAAGCTCATCACCAACACAGTCAGCAAACGTCAATGGCTTTGTAATCCTGTAAAAATAAAAATACAAATAAATATAAAAAGGTGCAGAGTTTACAATCACATGTTTTGAAGATACCTTCGCCAGTTGATCAAAAACTAGTTATGCTACTTAGGAATGTGCTGATAATTACAAACATACAATTTCAAAATAAATTTTCATTTAAATATGCTGACAGATACTCCTCAAACAGGTAAGACAAGCTTCTCCCCTCTAGTTTCTATGTATAACTATTTAATTATAATGGCATGCAGTCCTGCCAGTTCTTCTCCCATACTGCAAAGAACACAAATGTGCAGCTGGAGTTCACCACTGCTGAAACTACTAGAAGCGTTATAGGTTTTAGCTTCTTTCTGGTGACAATGTAGCACAATTGCTTGTCTTTAAAAAAAACATAAAATTCAAGACAGCCCTATATAACAGTCTTCCTCTTTTCAATTATACATTTCCAACTATTAATGATATTCTCTTGGTCCAGACATACCCAAATTACTTCCTCTCCCTCAAAAAGAAGAGACAAACAAATGTCTCTGAAAAATTCTGAAGCAATTAGACCAGAAATAGTAATTAATAAATAACAGCGTTACTATCTAGCAGCTTAAAATATCGCAGCCCTTGCTAGACAAAGTCTTAATAGATCAGTGGGTAACAGAAAACTGAAACAGCCTTGTCAGTGTTGACAGGGACATTGAAAGTACTCGGTTCCATATCATACAGAAAGACTCTAAACCAACACTGCTCTAGAACAGCAAGATATATAAAAAACTAGGAAGAATAAATGATATAAATATAAAAGGCTTTACCCTCAGTTCAGTCATGTTTATTACCCAAAAATTCATTTTAATCTTTACTTAACCCCCAGAATAATGTTTTCCTCTAAAAGCTGTCACAAAATTCATTTACTGAAAAGCTACTAATAAAGTAATTTCAATTACACATGGGATATAGATATAACACCTTCCTCACATATTTGTTGAGGCACTTCTAATACAACTATGACAACTTTGCAAACATTAAATACATGCATTAATTTAGGGACTGACTTAAGCTGAGCATAATCTATAGCATTATACTCTTGTACTTCTACTTGTATGTTGTAATATCCAATTAAGGTTTTCTGACACCAGAACTGGATTATGCTTACAAATACACTGTTGAATGGAGAGACCATTAGGACTCATAATAGCCCTTCATCTGATAACACCTGTATAGCATAGTAACTTTGAACTAAAGTATGTCTGTCTTTGAACTTGGAAGTCCTTTTCCATTCCAAAATAAAACCAACCAGAACAATCCAGTGGTAAAGACTTAAAATGATGGAAATACTACTACAGCTACATTCTAGCTAGTCCAATGGTGTAGTAAATACACCATTTAACCACCAACAAACAACACAAAACTTTGCACACAGCAAAACTGCATTTACCTGGCTCCTGAAACTATTTTACAGTGACTGAGATTACAGTGTTCAAAATTAACTGTAGTAGAATAATTTTTAAAATTTCCTTACTTGTTTCAATGTCATGTTTCAACAGCTCTGCACAACACTAGAAAGATCAAGCTATTCAGGCTATTCAGGTCAAATAATAGCTTGATCCTACTTGGTTGATTCTCCAACGGGTACAAACAGTTTAACAAGAAGATGTACATAAACTTGTGCACTACTATTTAAAGTAAAAATTTTCCATTATTGACAAATATGTAGTTTACACCATGTAATCATGCAAATCCAAAGATGCTCTATTCAAGTAAGAAAATGTTACTAGGAACTGACATAAGCATTTTCATTAATTCCTCTAGCAGTCAGGCAGACCAGATATTGCCAAAATACTCCTGCTCTCCCTGGAATTCAGTCAAATATTAAACATACAAAGTGCAGCATTTTTTCTTAAACTCCCATGGTCTTGTTCTGAAGACATAATGTTTACAATTTCTCAAAGTAGTCTAGACATCAGCTCCTAAATTACCACACTATAGACAAGATTTTCTTTGGAATGAGTTATGAGACTTGCTTGCCTGTTACACAAACATACCCTCACCCTTTATTCATAAATAAAACCTGCACATGATACTCAAACCTTTCACACTACAAAAACTTTAATTCAATCCTCTCTGTGATCCCGTCAGGACTCAGACTTGCAGAACAAGGACAATGTTCACTTTTTGGAACAGGGAGACTGAAGAAAACCAATGCATCTTGTCTAACCAGTTTTCATTACAGTGTTATAAAAGCATGTGTGAACAGTTTAATTAATAGTTTTGAAGGAAAACTTGTAGGGAAAAAAACCCAATACATAAAAAGCTGTCTTCCATATATTCAGACCATTATTAAGTTGATGTTGCTCATTTTAAACTATAATCAAAGTTGCTCTAAATTAGATTCCCTTCAGACAAAGTACAATGTCACATTGAGTCAATCCAGTCACATTTATACCTATGTAGTTGGACCTTCAGCCAAAGACACAAAAATAAGAACTGGAAGCTTCTGCCTGTGTTTTGCACTGCTTTGATGAACTGAACTGAAAACATACCTTCCTGGTTTAACTAGCACAACTCTGAGGACAATATTTGTTTCTTGCCAGTTAAGGAAACTAGGGTTTTTCAGAATAACAAAGACAAAATGGAAGAGATGCAGATATCTACATTGGAGGTCAGCCACAAATTGCAGCAGTTGACTGCTGAAATTACATATCTTCTGGAAATACTGCTTTACCCTCTGGGTTTCTTTTTAATTAGCTTAAGTTCTATAAAATAGAACAGATCTTTTCTACTTTTTTTATAAAGAATTGTACAAGGTACATATGTTAAAACATTTCAAAGTATTGAAATAAAAACAAAAACTTTTCAAAGCACTATAAAGATAAAGACACAACAAAAATGCTGCCATCTTTGGTGAAACAAAAAACAGGGCTATCCTGAATTGTGCTATTCACAGTAAAGAAAAACTAAGGCATTTATCTGATCGTGGTAGTAAACAATAACTAGCACACTCACCCATGATCACCTCCTGTTTCCCCTAAAACAACTGGCAGACACTAACAAGAAGGTTCTGAACTTTCAGCTGAAGATGAAAATCCTCTGGGACCAGTTTACAGCATTAAGTCTTTGCAGCCACTGGACAAGCCAAGTACAAGTAACAATTCTTCATGGGGGCCAATTCTGCACATATCAAAAAAACCAACTTTAACGTCAGATTAACTGACTTTATCCTTTCCAAAAGTAATGATGCTCTTCAGTCCTTAGGCACTCAATCTTTTGTGACTATGAAAACCTTCAGAAGCAAATACAGAATCACATAAGAAAGCTTCCATAATCCAAATCTAGCATATTAAAACCCAGAGAAAAATCTTTGAGCAATGTCATGCACCTCTGCCCAAATTATATTCATTAAGAAGAAATAAAAGCCAGGTATTTGCACACAATCCAACAGACATATCTTAAAACCCAGGTTTTATTCACATTTTCTCTGCATCAATTACCAAGCTTAACAGTTAGAATACAGAAATTAAACTGTAAAAAAAAACCCCAAACAAGTGACGAAGTTTTTTTTCTCCTCCTTGCATACTTATTTAATATGTTTATCCACTATGACACAAAGAAGGATTCCTCAACACATTATTACAGCTTTCTGAATATGTGGCAGCAAAACAAGTATTTCTTGAATGCATAAGTTCATGGCAGGGACTGGATGGGGAGAAGAAAAGACATTAAAAGATAATGGCTAAATACCATTTTAGATAATTTCCTTCAAAAGTGCTTTCAGCTTCAGATACATTGCTAACAGCATGTAATTTCGACCCCCTCTTCCCCCCCCCCCACCCCAAAAAAAAAAACCTCACAGAAAACCTCAACCTTTAAATAATAAAGCAAAGCTTCTTGGTCCAAAGCAAAGACATACTTCACATCTCCAAAGCACAGTTTCACAGATAGAGTAGGGCAACTTCATTGTCATAGACCTTCAACACCAGAACCAGATCAATAAAAACACAAGGCTTTGGAAAATATTAGACAAGATCCTCAGTCTTCCCATGGCCCTGATGCCACATTAGAGGACCCTGGCTGCTTGAATTCCCTAGGTCTAATTGAGTAAAACTTCCCCTGGGAGGAACTACATAAAGACAAACACAGCCGGTTTTTCCAAGATCTTGAACAGGAAATCAAAAAGGTGTTCCAAAGTAGAAACACTGTTGCAAACTAGTTGCCCTCCTTTAAACAATGCCTAGACACCTAAATTACATACAGGGTCATCCCACCTTTCAAAGTGGGCCTGTGTTAAGCGAAAAGCACTAACCATGAGGGCTAATTATGAAAAAGAACCACCAAGTTCTGAACAGAAGTCACTGTCTGTAGGAGACAGAGAGAAGGATGTAAGAACAGCAGCTGTCAACAGTATTTTTAATTTTGTTTCTGATTTTGGTCAGGTCCAACGGCAGCAAAAGATGTCTAATAAAATTTGATACACCTCCACGAACAACTAGGAGAAAAATTTTCTTAAACCTGATCTCAGTCTGAATTGTCATCTAATGGGATAGATGTTTTTGCCTGACAAATGCAGATACAGAAACTATATTACTAATTTACTAAGAAACTGCATTAATTCACACTAGAGATATGAAGAACACCATGCAATTTGAAAATGAGCAATAGAATAACTAGAAATTAGCAATCTGATAAATCTAGCAATAATTTCTCCAAGGAAAGTATTATGCCTAGTATATAACTGAAGTGTCACAAGGCAAGAAAGATAAAAGGCAAAATGAGAAATCATGCACACACTTAAAAGCTTTCAATGTTTTTTTCTTACCTCCTCTCAAATGTGAATTCAAGTTACAGACATTGTTACAAAGTTCAACTAACCCTCTTGTCTTGTACCATGGTTCTTATTCCCTCCAACTGCACAGAGAGAAAAAAAAATCCAAAATATCCCAAACAAACCAAACCAAGAAACTGAGAAGGAATGGAAGATTATTTTTTTGTTGTTCACAGACACTGGTAAGAAGAGCTGCTTACACCGAGGGGGAGAATGGAAGGATTGTTATTATGTTTTTATAAAAGTTACACTACAGTAGTAAAGGCACTTCTTCGACATCTTCCACTACCACAGCTCTGGCCTGGGCAGCAAGACCGTCTCTGCGCGACAGAGGTCACAGGTGTGCCGTGCCTCCGAGCAGGCTGCCCTCCCCAGCAGGCACTGCCCGAGCAGGGCAGGGACACGGCAGGGACACACTGCCCAAAGCCACTGCCCTGAGCAGAGCAGGGACACGGCAGGGACACACTGCCCAAAGCCACTGCCACGAGCAGGGCAGGGACATGGCCTGAACACACTGCCCAAAGCCACTGCCCAAGCAGGGCAGGGACACGGCAGGGACACACTGCCCAAAGCCACTGCCACGAGCAGGGCAGGGACACGGCAGGAACACACTGCCCAAAGCCACTGCCACGAGCAGGGCAGGGACACGGCAGGGACACACTGCCCAAAGCCACTGCCCTGAGCAGAGCAGGGACACGGCAGGGACACACTGCCCAAAGCCACTGCCCAAGCAGGGCAGGGACACGGCAGGGACACACTGCCCAAAGCCACTGCCACGAGCAGGGCAGGGACACGGCAGGGACACACTGCCAAAGCCACTGACATGAGCAGGGCAGGGACATGGCAGGCACACACTGCCCAGCTGCCGAGGGAAGGAGCTTCCTCTGCAGGGCAGGAACAGGCACAGTCAGACCCACGCGGCCTCACCCCGGGCAGCACACGCCAGTCGGGCAGGGGCTGCTCGCAGCAAATGCCACCATGAACTCCAGATCCACTGTTACAGCACTCTGGAGTACACCATGGTTTTCCTCCTCATCTGTCCTCCATCCACTCAGCTCTCTGCAAGCAGCCAAGTCATGAAAATGAACTGGATTTTGAAATAAAGTTTGGCAAATTACATACTAACTGCTTAGTCAAAAGTACAACAAAGTTCACCAAACTATATGTGTCTTTTCAAGATACAAGTTTCTTTTAACTTTTTTCTTAATTCAATTTATATATCTTCATTTTACTATGTGACTTAACCTTAGACTCTGAATAAAATAACTCACTGAATATCTACTCAATTCTTCATTAAAATAAATCCACAATAGAGATGGCCAGACTGAAATTCTATGCTCAGGACAAAGATTTAAAGAAGGTAACATGTTCAGAGTCATTGCTGGGATACATTTCCCTTGGGAAAAAAAATGGCACCCTGCAGCAAGGAAATAACAGCACTAACTCTTCTAAAGGTCACTTGAAATTCAGTCTTTTTAAGACCACACTGTATTTTGCATCTATTTATGTTGTTATCATTACTATATTTCATTATTTTCTTTTCTTTCTCAACAGCAAATAAACTGACAACAGAGTGCTAATACTGTCCAATCAGTGTATTTGCTTCAATTTACACTAACACAAGCCAACACAGCATAAATCAATGTGCAAAACACAAGGCACAGGATGGCACTAGCTAGCCATTTGTACAGTAATAAATCAACATCTTGAAGTGTGAGGAAAACGTGTGATCACTATCAGACCATTTTTTAAATTTAAACTCTGAACAATGAGATTGTGTGATGCAAAAGGTAGGTAAAGCTACACAGCTAAGAGAGAACCTATACAATTTGTTGACTTACAAGAAGTAATAGCAGCCTGCATTGTCTATAAGCACCCTCTTACCTTTCACTATTCTAGAAAAAATAAACCTTTACTAACAAGCAACAATAGTCAAATAACATACTTTTGGTTTTACCCTTTCTCATAATCCCCAAAACCAAAATAGCTGAAAAAGACTAGCTTAATATGTTGAAACATAAAATTCTATGTCCAATTGCAGCTCTCGCATAACTTGTCTGGCTGCTCAGGAACTGCTGCTGAAACACTTCCACAAAAGCAACCAAGTCTTCCAGCAGCTATCCATTTCTTAACAGCAGCTATGATCCATATCCAAAATCAGAACACAAATATTATGGGAAATACTCGCTGAAAATATTTCATGAACACAATGAAAATGCCTTTCTCAAAAATCATAGCCAGGTTAAAAGTCAATGCTTTTAAGAAAACTATTTTTGTATCTGCAATTTATTGTGGCTTTTACAGAGAATAAACAGTAAAAAAATGGGCAGAAGGGTTAAGTAGGAGTATCTATGAATGCTTTAAAACTTATTTAGTTTGTGTATACATAGATAGCCTGAAGTGACCAGCAACTGTACAAAGCCACCAGCCAAATCCTAAGATTAGCAGTGGGGCAAAGACAATTGCTGGAGGGTCTGGCTGAAGAAAAGCAGACTGGACAGCAGATGACTTGAGATCGAGATCAGAAAATAGACAAAAGTATATATGGCACCTGGCTATAAACTGTAAGAGGAAAACAGTAGGGATGTGTGGCAGATAAGACAGCTAAGGAGAGGAAATTGGGAAACTACAGTTTCTGATTTCAAATTGCACCTTCAAACTGATTCCAAAACTGATTTCAAATTCCACCTTCATATTGAATATGTTCTTTGCTAGAAAGAGTAACATGCAAAATATTTACAACTTTTCTTTTGCCAGTGCTACTCAAAAATCTCTTAATATTTACAAGACCTTCTCGAGGACTTCCGTAATGTGTGAGACTCCAAAAAAAACTCAAAAACCAAATTAATAAAAATCAAAAGTATAAACTAAACAATAAAGAAAATTTAACAGAGAATTTCAAAATTTGAGAAGCAATCTGAATTCTTCCACTTGTATAAGAAGCCTAACATGACATTACATGTGTCCAGACACAGCACAGCTTTAGAGCAAGCAAGTATGCAGTGCTCTAGTTTCACTGATTCTGAACCAACATTTATAACTTTTCTCCAAAACCTGTGCATAGTAGCATTTTCCAACTACATCTGATTGATAATTAAGGTCCCAGTTAGTAAAGGCCAGGCAACATAGTTATCCATTTATTTCTTTCATCCTGCAAATCACAACTCTGCTACCTTCTCTTGGTGACAAGCAAATCATCCAGCTGTCAGATTTCTATGTCCTCAGAATATAATAAAACCCATTTCTATGTTCACTTCTGTCTAACAAACTGCTTGACAGTTGTAACCTTAGTTTTGCAAAGACTCCTTTGGTTTGAGAATATAAATTTCCAGCTAGCTTATCTGACCATGATCCGGCCCATCAGTTAACTAAACCATTGTAGAAGAGTCAGTGGGAGAGGCGATAAGTGCTTCACCCTTACACAGAGGAGTGTGTATGTGCTTGTGTATAAGTGTATGCCTATACACAGAAAATTATTCACTTCCGATTGCCCGTCACAACTATCAGATGAGGAGGAAACACCTGCACTTTCCTAATGGAAGTCACCCGAGCAAAGGTGAAAAAGTGCATCTGGCAAGATCTTACCAGCAAGCTCTTAGTAATAAGCATTTTGCACATGAACGAGAATCATGGGAGGCGTTCAAAGCAGGAAGAAAATCTAGCAGACAGGAAAACAGTCCCCAGCAGAAAAATGCAACATAAAATTCCAAATTCAAGTCCATGAAGCTCCACTTGTTAGAACAAAAGGAGGCACCAAAAGAAGCTTTACATCTCAGTACGAAATAAAATGGTCTTAAATGCTGCAAGACACTACCATGCAGTCGAATACTTCCTGAGGACTCTTGCATGATCACTCAAAGTTTACAGCAAAACAGATTAGAACATCCTCACTACTACATTGCCTCTTTCACTACCAGTTTATTAAAATGTGTTGGCTATCACTAGTACTGCTTACTAGTGCAGTAGAGAAGCAAAAGTGTAAAGTTCTTCAAAACTGTCTGCCCATCTACTACTACATTTTCTTGCTAACCTCAGGTGTCCTATATCCAGAAAGATTACACCAGCATTAAGTCTTGTTAGCTTTAAGTCTGACCTTGCTAGAATAAACTTTTCTTCAAAATTTTCATGTCTACGTGATTATCCCAAACATTATAGCAAAGATTTTTCTACAACTTTCTAACAGCCAATGGTAATTCAAGTTTCTGTACATTTATAATGGCTATCTCTTCAATGCTGAAGGTGTTCCTCTCCCTTAAATTTATCATTCTTCTTTACCAATTATCCAGATTGGAAATAACTAAATATATATGTGTGTGTGCATATACGTATACGTACACACACACACAGAAGTGATTTGTCCACACAATGTATTGATTTAATGGTCTAAACAGCATTCAAGTGTTAAATGACTGAAGCTTAACTTAGACATTCTTCAATAAAGAAAGCACTGTGAAACATTTTTGTGAACTCTTTAAACCACTTTGTACAAGTCTTAGCAATACAGAAAATCTTACATTAACTGGTAGCCCTTGGGCTGACTAGAAGGCAAGTAGTTGAAGAGGCATAGAGGTTACCTTTAGAATCTTGAAGTATATATCCAATTACAACCCAATGGATGCAGGACTGGAAGGGATACAATCAAGATCACAGACAATACAAAACCGTGAGGAGCTGTTGACTCCCTCAAAGACAGGGAGGGCCCTGCAGAGACACCTTGACAAATTAGGAGAGATGGGAAACCACCAACTGTATGAAGTTCAACAAGGGAAAGTGCCAGATTCTGCACCTAGGATGGGGCAACCCTGGATGTATGGACAGACTGGGGAACGAGAGGCTGGAGGGGTGCTGTGGAAAGGTACCTGGGGCTCCTGGTCTATGGCAACTTGAATATAAGTCAGCAGTGCCCTGGCAGCCAGGAGGGCCAACTCCATCCTGGGGGCCATCAGGCACAGCATGGCCAGCTGGGCAAGGGAGGGGATTGCCCTGCTCTGCTCTGCACTGGGGTGGCCTCACCTTGAGTGCTGGGGGCAGTTTTGAGTGCTGCGATGTAAGAAGATACTAGCAAGCATCTAAAGGAGGGCAACAAAGATGGTGAAGGGCATTGAGGAGAAGCCATATGAAAAGCACTGAGGACACTTGGTCTGTTCAGCCTGGAGGAGATTGAGGGGAGGCCTCACTGCAGTCTACAGCTTCATCGTAAGGGAAAGAGGATGGGCAGGCGCTGATCTCTCCCCTGTGGTAACCAGTGACAGAACTCAAAGGAAGGGCCTGAAGTTTCATCAGGGGAGGTTTAGGTTGGATATTAGGGAAAGGGTCTTTCCTCAGAGGGTGGGCACTGGAACAGGCTCCCCAGGGAAGTGGTCACAGCATGAAGGCTGACACAAGAATATGCTTCAAGAAGCATTTGGAAAATACTCTTGGGCACGTGGTGTGACTCTTGGAGATAGTTCTATGCAAGGCTGAGAGCTGGACTCTATAATCCTTGTGGGTCCCTTCCAACTCAGCATATTCCATGACCCTGTGAAAATCTCTCTCATACACTAAGAAGGTCCAACATTCTGAAAACATGCTAACAAACATCAGCTCAAGAGATTTTTTATTTCTGTAGTCTGAAAGAAACAATGTTTTAGAAAAGGCTATAGCTAATGTTCCCCTACAGGTAAATTGAAGTTTAATGATATCAGAAACAGACAACCATATGCCTATATGCACAAACCTATACATAACACAAACCAAAACATAAGCCTACTTGCACTACTCTCAGTGAAAATTTAGTTAATCTGATGTTTTAAAATATTTTAAGCCTCAATCCTCAAAAAACTTAATATACTTGGAGTAGATTCAATTAAGTTTTACTGAAATTATTTTCATGAAACTATTTGTACCAACAAGTATTATTCAATTATATTAATAAATAAGAAAATATATGTTAAAAGTTACCAGAAACCATTTCTAGAGAAATTAAGCAGAAATTGACAAACAATGGGAGGAAAAAGTAAATGCAACTGGCCTGAGTATAAAAAAAACAGCTGCAAAAATACATATTCAAGAGACCATTCTTTTCAAGTCTTGGAACAAAGTGATGTGTAGATAAGTGTGAAAAGAATATGCATACCATGACTTCACATACATCCTATTCAAAACAAATTGTGAGGTAAAATAGTAAACAAAGGCCTTACACCCAGAAAAGTCCACAATGCCAGCTAATATTAGAAATTTAAGACAGGAGTTTCTCATTTAATCTTTCAAAACAGCTTTTCTCCTCCTTGTCTTCCAACATACTTGAAAATGTGTTATACTCATCCTGTATTTTTCCTAGAAGTACCACATATGGCATTTCTCAAACATGTTCAATTATCACATTCCTGGAAATTTTATGGACTCTTTTGTACCATCTCTGTTATGTCTTCTAACATGCTACTGAGCTGTCATGCACTGACTTTGCCTGTAAAGCAGAGAAATTTTGCCTTGTAAAAGGCCACAGCTCTGGCTTCAAGCCCCTCGCAGTGGAGTGGGTGTCCATGGGCATGGAGGGAAACCTGCAGCCAGAGAGGACATTACACTGCACTGCAGCAGCTCCCTGCCCAAACTGCACTGCAGATCTGCAAGGAAGGCTTTCCAGACTGCTCCTCTTCTTAAGCTTCTGAACTAAATTAATAAAGCAATACTTTACGTGAGAGTGAAAGAGTGCAACTAATGTGACACGCACACTGCATCCAAGGGCACCATTTCAATCACTTGCCTGAACAGTTACTAAGCCTGACGTAGCACTAAGCAACTGAAGTGGAAATATGTTGACAGGATTTTTGATGCTTTTGGGTTTCAGAGTCCATT
This sequence comes from Vidua macroura, assembly GCF_024509145.1. Classification (NCBI taxonomy): domain Eukaryota; kingdom Metazoa; phylum Chordata; class Aves; order Passeriformes; family Viduidae; genus Vidua; species Vidua macroura. The sequence continues at coordinate 20,091,830 of NC_071572.1, forward strand.
TCTCGTAAGCACTGATCTACAGCAGTCACCTCATTACTTAAGGTTTTTCCACTCTTCCAGAAGTAACAGACCCTTAGTCAAACATAAATGGATGCATGTTTCAGCTGCCTACAAGTGGTGATGGACAAGTCATTAGTGACTATTATATACATTAGCACCCATTTATTTCAAAGCTCCATATTTTAAATGGAATTACAAAAACAGTTAATGATTGCCTATAAGATATTAGAAGTGGTCTAAAAATAATGAGAACTGTGCTTAAAGTGTGTCTTATTTTCCAAACATAATCAGGAGACATAACAGAAGAAATTTCATCTCCCTGAAATCTTTGCTGCTTTTATACCAATGGAGCAACCACCCCCCTGCAAAGTAAAATAACTCCTTTAAGCCAAATAACTGTCTACCATAAAAAGCTATGGTTCTCCAATGATTTATAGCCTTGCTACATTTCCTTCTCCACATCTCACTCTTTGCTTTTAAAATTACACATACACCTGTCAAGTTATTAACACTTTATAACACATTAGTTTATATAATTCCTAAACTTTTGATTCTCAACAGTCCCAATCTACCACTCACAAACAGAAATTCATGTTATCTACATATATATAGTGTTAACATAGATGTTGTGGAGAAGATTCTCTAAGACATGCACTTAAGCGTTCCATGCTCCAGGTTAACACCCTTGTCAGACAGTAATTTTCAAGCTTTTAGGAAAACTTAGCCCAGCCCCTGTTCTCCCAATAAACAATTATCTACTATTATTAACATTCCCCAAATACACTTGTTTTCTACAGTCTTCCTTAATGCTGATCTTGCAAATTAATGCAGTATATTCCCCAATCAAAATGCAGTATATTCCCCAATCAGTATCAGTAATTCAGTAGTATATCCCAAAGTCAGATTTATGTTCATCTGAACACAAGGTTCTGAACATTTTTAAGAGGCTGAACTTACAAATTTTGATGCTATTACTTCTATGGTTGCCAGTAGTTATATAATGTATTATATCTGAGCTTCCAGTTAGACTAATAAAGTAGTTCCCAATAAGTAATATGAGGAATTACTCATAACTTCATGCTTTTACATATATACGAGAATAAAAAATACTTTGTGAAAAAATCCAGAGAAATCCGGTCAAATAATATACTTCTAATGAATTATAATAATGCAATATGAAAAAAAAAACTTAGAAGAATCTGCTCAAACCCAATGTAAAACAACACTTTGAACTCTCAAAAAATTTATTTTTTATATATGAAAATAAATCAAACCATAAAAGAGCACAAGCAGTGTTGGGGGTTATTTTACAGTATAAAATTTCACATATATCAGAAAATGGGAAAGTAAAAACCAGTAAATAGGAGAAAAAGCACAATTTTAGAAGACTGGCCATGCCATCAAGTCTACAGTGATCTTAACTTGAACATAACTGAATATCAACAAACACCTCTTCATTAAAACAGCAGTGGAAATCTGATTAAATTTATAGTAAGATATTGAAGAGACTTCAACAGTAGATGGCCTCTTCTTCCGCCCCATCTCCCATGACGGAGAAGGTTAAAAATAGAGGCTTCCGTTTCCTTAGATTATTTCACTTTAAACTTTTCTAGAGCACTGAAATAGCTACATTGCCAGCTTCCTACATTTGTGTTAGAAAAGGAGTGTTAAAAACACACATTTACAGCAACTCAGGAAACTGACTTCTGTGGTCTGCATTATTATTATAATTTGTAAATGACAAGTCTCTCTAGAAGTGGGAGGTATCTCTTCCAAAGTCTCCTTTTGGATGTTACTCACCCAAAGGTCCCTTGCACATAGTAACATATTTTGGGAATAGGCTGTACTGGCATATTTTTCTATATTTATGCATTCCTTTGCAGTTAGTAAATGCAGATATTTTCAGTGCACAGTGCTCAGTTCCCCATATCCAAAAGCAGCTCCACTACTAGGAAGCAAAGCTTAAGAGCTATAGAAAGACAGCTTCAGTTCCCTCCCTCCCTGCCCTAAGCCTTTGAGGAACTCAGCCACAGGAAGCCCCTAACTTCCACCATGGCAGCACAGAGTGCCCCAGCTGGTCCATATTTCAAGGTCAGAAAGTCACTGTCATAATCTAATTCAACTCCTGCATACTACAAGCCACAAAACTTCAGCTGGTAATCCTTGCATCTAGCCCAACCACATGGGTGACCTAGAGCATACCTTGCATAGTGACAAGAGAAGTGTTTGTAAATATTGAAAAAAATGTACACTGCAGAATAAGCATCTGCATTCTTCATCTGGAAGCACTGAGTATCAACAACCAAAAAGGAGCAGGAACTTAAGTCTGCTGCAATATGATCTTGTATCATCTGCACATTACTATAAAGCAGTGCCACCCATTCATTAGGAAGTCTGGTATGCTTCGTTAGGCATTCCCTCATTAGGCATTTTTTTTATTGCTTTTTATTCTGCTAGAGCAGAGTTGCCTTGGCTGAAGTTCTCCCTCCTGAGGCTGTGCCTCCTTCTCATCTCTTGTAAGAGTCAATTAAAACAGTTCTGCCTGTTGAAACAATGAAGCACAGGAAAAATGCTGTCCGACCCTACCCACCCCCCTGCTTCTATTCTTATATCAGTCTCCTGGATAATCTCAGCACTGCTAACCCTTGGACCCAAATTCTGCAGGTATCCTACTATTTCCAAGGAAAAAACATTAAAGTCTGGTGAAGGTACAAGGGAGTTGAAAAGAGGAATATTGTTGCACATGCTTATCATAACTCTGTGAAGTACGAAAGCTCGGGTCTTTGCAGATTTAATCTCCACTGAACACATTCCAGCTTCTCAGGATCTCTGAGTGGCCACATAGCCACTCAATTCCAGTGTTCCAGGACATCCAAGAGGATTGTTCCTCTTTTTTTTTGCAAGGAGCAGCTCCAGAAAAGCAATTCCAGTACAACCCTGCTCCTTCCAGGCACAGACTAGGAAATCAGTTTCTCCTTCCAGTCTCAATACAATCCCTGTTAGCACCTGAACATCATGGAGGAAAAAAAGGAAGCAGACACAAAGGGATACAAAAGGATACAATTGCAACCATGTGCTGGAAGAAGAGGCAGGGGCAATCAGAAGGCAATGAATGAGCCAAGGAAGCACAGACAGAGAAGCAGGATTCACAAGGGAAAAGATTAACAGCAGAGCTCGAGCAGAAGGGACTGACCAGCAGCAGTGTGAACAGGTCACAGTCTATCTGGCTGGAGGGCAACAGAAAGTAGCCTCTACACCCCTCTGAGACTGCACATGGCTCTGTTCTCTTCTGTGCTCTCCACTCCAGCTATAACCATAAATCCCACCTGCAGTTTTGTATGAAAGCTTGGTACCACTGAACTGGAGAGAACCCTGCTGCCCTAAACTGCACAATCCCATCACTCCATAGCACAGCTACTTCTAACACTCATCTGACCAGACAGTAAACTAAGAGTAGGTATGCTTCAACTCACCAGAACTTCAAAAAAAGTAATGGAGAAAGGGGAAAGAAGCAATTCATGGGGGGAGTCCCATGGATACTGAACAGAGTTTATTTTACTATCAGATGAGCAGAGAGGCAATGTAGAAAAGGCATGAGGTGAGCAAGATCTACTATTCATAACAAACTACCACTAAGCCTCACTCAGGTTGGGGGGTGGGAGGAAAAAAGAAGAACCAAAAAACTCACCCCGATAAAAACCAGAACAGACACATAAAGACAGTTTCACAACAATGATGATGCAGACATGAATTCTGGCATTTTACAATGCTTGGTCTATGCTTGGCTATGCAATTTTAATAAACATGAGAAAAACACAGAGGTGCATCACAAAAACTTCTCAGGAAAAAAAAGACTGAGGCACCAGGATCCATACATTAAAGAGCCTTCTAAAGTTTGGAAGAAGAACACAGCCTATTTCAAAAGTTTCTGAGAAACTCAAGTACACAGCAAATGAAAAACTAAAACCTCAAAAGCACCTCTGAATATCCACTGCTAGACAGTGGTACTGTAGTCCCCCGGAAGAGTAATCCCAATATGAATACTTCCTTCAGTGCTCATGAAAGGTTAAGACCTAACAACATAAGATAATGACACAGATAACATGCTTGGGAATCAACTCATTAATCCATTTATCCGTTAACATTGTTAAAAAAAAATACCAAATAAACCCAAACACCAGAGCTGCGCAGGAAATAACTAGATATTCATGAAGGAAATTAACTATTAAAATACATTAAATGATTGACTGACCAAGCAATCATTAAAAAAAAAAAAGTGTGCAAATGAAACAACCTACTGTTTCAACTATATACTCACTAAACACTATTTTTCCATAGTAATTACAATTTAAATCTCTTCCCAGCTTCTCTTCTTTTACTCATATAAGATCAAGTCTATCTTTAATACAGAAAGCACTTGCCCACAGGGGAGCACAGAAAAACCACAAAGACATCAGAAATGCAGATTAAATGAACAGCAGGAAAAACTGAATTAGGTAAAGAAAAGCATCTGTATTTCCATTAGGTTTATCTGGTACTAAGTAACAAGCAGGTTGGACAGATGCATTCAGAAGAGAAATGGGATTTATGTCTGACATATTAGAATTCTAAGTTCTAGCAGAAGGGACTACATATTTCCTTTTCTTAAAATATAGAAAATTATCTGCTCACAGAAATTATGCAAAATCTTGTCAGAGTAACTGTTCCCTGCATTTCACAGCCTTCTGTGTTACTAGCAGAGGAAGCATATAAAGTTTCCATTTCTTTAACTCCAATGCACCTATTTTCTTCAAAACTATTTATATGCAAGAGCTAACCAGTCTCTGAAGTGAGGATGGCAGGCAGGACTGTCTCCTAGACTTAGGAGCTCATCAGCAAAATTTTAGATAGGCAACAAACTTTTCCCGACAACACTAGCTATTTCCAGTTACTGAAAGATCTACTGACTCAATCTCTGAGTAGCCCAAAAGAGAAAAAAAATTCCACTGTTTTCAGAAGTGTTCTAAGCCTGCTTGCTTAGCTGGGCTGATGAGCAATGCTTCAGGAGATTCAGTAAAAGGAGAGCATGAAGCAAACTGAACCACAACTGCTATTCCAGATGTGTGCTGAAAAATTTGTGACTCAAGTGTGTTTAACAGAGCAGGACTTCAAAACTTACCACCAACTTCTCAAATGCTATTAGGAAACCTGAGTGAACTGAAAGGGAAACTATGGCGCATGAGAAGGCAGCGTACAAGCCTGACAGGGAAATCCCAGAAAAACATGGTAATGACTCTTACATTCCCTTCTCTACACAATTTCATGTTCTGTCATTTTCTAAAAACCTTTCACCATTATCTATTAAGCAAGAAGAAAGCCTCTCCAAGACAGCTGTGGAAAAAGAAACAGGAGCAGTCTCTCTTTCCTCCCCCATCCTGTAGCTTATGCCACAACTGAACAAATAATTTGAAGAGATTTTCTCACCATTTCCTAGACTGCTGCTGCCAGGAAAGCCTCTCTTCTGCCATCACCCTTCCTCTAGCTTCCTTCTGCAGACCTTACTTTCCCATAAGTGAACCCAGATGCTTACACACATAGCCACTCTCTGCTCTTCCCAGGATGAAATCCACAGGATTCTTATTCACAGGATTTGGTTTTCTGAATTCATACTGCTGCAGCACAACAAGGAACTACTAAAGACAGAAGCTGTAAGACGAGCAAACGTGCATCCCTTCCCTACTCTTCATCATAGTTGAAAGACCTAAATTTTTAATGCCCTCAAGTTAACTTCCCTGACAATTTTGCCCTCAAATTCTGATTAGAATATAATGAAAATATCACCAGTTAAATAAATTATTATCATATTGCATTAAATCTAATCCTCCCTCATGCAGCTGACAAGGTGTTTCTAACAACCATTCAGCAGCAAGTCTTCTCAGCCTATTCGGTCATCTTTATTTCGTTTTCACAACAGCCTTCTGAGGCAAGGAACATCACTGCACAGCCAGTTAAACCCTGTTGCTGTGCTGCATGTTAGTGAAAGCCTGAATTTTACAGATATGACTGGTCTAGGCCCCCTCCTACCCTCTGGCCATATATTGAGCAATGCATCTTACTCACAATGACTTAATGCTTCTAATTTCTTCAAAAATTAGTTTTACGGAGACAATTTTCTCTAACTCCTCTCAACAAAGAAGCATTAACAAATACACAAATTTAAGACACCAGTCAAGTCTCAAGTGGAATGCTGATTTGGGCAAGAATACCAATCCCACCCACTCCCCACAAACAACAGCCCAAACTCTCTAAAGAGAGCACCATGCAAGGCAGTGTATCAACTACCTAAGACATCTCTGGATCACACTGCTTTCAGGGATGGCACTAAAGTGATGCTGAGGGCAGACACCCATGCACAAATACACATTTCCACTGATTGAGTAACCTGCATTTCTCAAAATTCCAGCAAACACATAAAAGGGACACTTTTCTTCCTTGTAGAAAATGAGTGCTGACAGAAACAGAGGACGGGATAACATTGCTGTTGCCATAATACAAATTCAGAATACTTAAAAGGATAACACACAATTTATTGACAACTGAGCCAAAACAATTTCATAACTTATGCAATCCAAGAACAGCATAAAAGTAAACAAAAAAAAAAAGTTTATGGAGTCTAATTGGTATTAAAAAGGAAAACTAATTACACAAATGCCATTTTAAATAGTAGCTTGTTCTAACACATGGTTTAATTTAATAGGTATTAAATATATTGTAAGAATGGACAAGTTCTTCCGGCAATTTTTAGCATCCCTCAAAATCAATGTTGAGAAGAAAAAAAGAAATCATTGTCTTCAGAAATCCACCATAAAAATAAAATTAATTTCTTGCTTCTCTCAAAAGTGACCATGAAAATGAACTTGCCTTGCCCTCAGTAACAGTTCATCCTCATGTATTTTGTACAATTAAGCCCAGCACATTGTTCTGTTGTTTTGAACCTACATTGCTTTGATCTTCAATTTCCAAAACAAGAGAACTACAAAAGCATTCTCAAACACACCTTTTAGATCAGACATGTGCTCTCCCATGCACACACATATTAATGGCAGAGAGTACACTATTCCCTTTACATTGCTGCCAACTGCAAGCTTTTTTAAGTGTAAATTTTGACTGTACACAATATACAACTATCCAAACAATGACAAAAACACTTTCTTAGTACTGCCTTCATTTTCTTCTCTGGCATTTTTCTTTCCTGTAAGCACATAAATGCCTTCTCACAGTACTGGGAGCAGTCTAAGCCCTCCAGAGCCACAGCCAGCCTGTTCCACAGAAGGATGGTGAGCTCCAGCAGCATCTCTATGAGCACCACGGCAGTATTGCTATGCTGCATCATGGCACGTGCTCCTGCAGCTCCTTTCAGGGTGCAAGAGTGTGAAGATTCAACTTAGCCTTCCAAGTGATTGGATCATATTAGAAATATTCATGAAGTCATGGCTTTATTTCAAAGATATTTGCTTAAGATAACTTTATTATATATAAGATGCTGTACTACTGCAAATCAAGAGGAAAGTACATTATCAATCCATTTAACACTGGTGATACATCCTATGATAATACAGATTTTATGCATTATTTATAAATACAACCCCAGAAGAAATAAATAGAGCCTACAGCTTGCACAAAATAATATTAACTGCCTTCTGTAAAGAAAGCAACATTACAGTAATGGTACTGTAAATTCATGCTATAAATTATTTACCTTACACAAACACTTCTACATTTGTCTACGCAGGATGTTTCCAGCAGACTCAAAGTAGCTTTGCCGTGGCTCCCATGAGTACAGCTTCCAGCTACTTCAGTGTGGCACAGAGCTCCATCTAATATAACCTAGCCTACACAGGGCTTGTTAGCTCAGGTCTGGTGATGAATTAACCACAGCCACTGGCTCACAACCAGCTCAAAGCATGAGCCAAATCTGCAACATAGCATTTAGACACAACTGACAGCGTCTCATAATGAAATTGCTTACTCACCTTATTCACCTCACTTACTTCATCTAGTGGAATAAACTACTCACCTGTATTGCTACATAAAAAGCATTCATATGGAAGATTGAGGGCCCTGTTTACTCACATCTTAACTTACTGAGCTTTTCTAGGTAGAAAAACCTGTGCTTCGTGAAGGTCAAAACTAAAGCGAACATTTTTTGCTGACAGTGAAACTAATGGCACTCACTGCCCTTGACAGTATTTCACACAATACATCTCTGATACTTATGAACAAAAAAACAACTGCGAACAGCTCCAGGAGGTACATTAACAGCAGGAATCTCAGTGATAGACCTTCAGCAGGATTCTGGCTCTCTAGTCAAGATAACTCTTTTTGCTCATGCATATAGGAAAACAAACCTAAAAGCACCCACAACTCAGCCTAACAGCTACACCGGAAAATTAAATCTAATGCTTTGTTTCATTTGTGCATGAAGAGTGCATCCACTGCACATACACACAGAATGATTAAAGTCCAAGTCTGTACCACAAAATCTGGCACACTAATCTCAAAATGTATTTCTACCATTTAATAGGTAAAAGCATCACTCAGTCTTTAGGAATTGGCTCAATTTTCAAACAAAACTGGCTACTAAAAATTAGCCAACAGGGTCATTAAAAAAAAAAAAAGAAATCAAGTCCCATGTCCTATAAAAATATGGATATGTGATTTTTATTAATAACACAATAGACTTATGTCTATTTGGGGTTTTTACTATTGATGAATTTTCCAATTTTAGGGAAACCCCCTACACAATTCAAATACCTATGAAAGTTTATGGAAGTAGGCAGTCTAATGGAAAGTGAGAAACACATGTTCACACCTAACCAGGTATCAGAATGCAAATAGCCCAAACAAAAGGCAAAAAGCATCCAACAGAACTTTCACCTTCCCAGACTCCAAAGTCTATCAGTTGTAAGACTCCAATCCACAGGAAACCAAGCTTCACCAGTTCCGGTACTCACGGAAATACCTGATTTCTATAAATGGTAACATTTTCCATATAACATCTACTGAGAGCTTCTTCAGCACATCAAACTCTGCACCCTGCAAGGCATCTCCCTGCCCTACCCTAGACAAGCTACCCAAATATTTTTCCTTCCAAATGTTATTTTCTTTAAAAATATATTAAATATTTCCTTTAAAAATCCACAGCTAGTCCTATTTATGTGACTATTTGCTGGGTGGAACAAAGTTAGATGCTAAGCTGGAAATACCATAACAGCTGAGTATTTTAACTGGCAACACCCTTGTAATGACATGCCTGTGTGTCAGATCAGCTAGAGACTCCACAACCTTACAAATCTGACATCTCCCATCTTGAAAAAGTGATTTAGCAGGTTTACCAGAATTTCACATGCACATGGTCACAGCCAATCTTGCATTAAAAACACCCAAGAGCAATGTATAAAGTGTATATTCATGAGCTTGACAGTTGTCACTGATGACTTCAGGACCCAACTCAGGCAGCTCAATATGCCATTCTTCCAAAACTGAATAAAATTTTTGTACCACACAATAATACATACACAATAATATCATTTATGATACAGTATTTTTCTGTAAAATAGAAGCCCAAAGTCAAGGTCATATATTGCTTTTAACACAAATTTTATCTCTTTCCAGATAAAAATCAATAGCCTTATTACCTGTACTGTTCCATCATTATAGGTGAGCACTATTGACACAGATTAGCAGTGTTATACAAGGAAGCTGCTCTAAATAAACATAAATGGTATAATATGGATATTGCAATTCATTGTACATATAACACTTAGGAGATTTTTTTCCTCCAAAATCTGAAAGCAAACATATGGCAGTACATACAAAGACTATACTAAACTTTCCTTATCACAGGTACCCAATGTATTACCCAAAATTTGCTGCTTATTATCCTGTATTTTAAAACTTCAACTGTATTTTGCTGCTTATTATCCTGTATTTTAAAACTTCAACTTTCCTAAGACTTATTTTGTTGCACTTTAAAAATGTAACAAAGCAAAGGAGAGGAGAAAACTGAGCTATGGCTGGACTCAGTAATCCAGTAGATATCAGTCTTGACTAAATAATACTTCTCCTGATTAAAAGCAACCCACCCATGAGAATCAAAGAGACAGAAATTTGGAGACCTGCCAGTTCATACAATAACTATGTTTATTTGTCTTAATAAATATTTAAGAAACATGACTTGTGGTATTTGATACAACTGAGACCATGGTTAAAAGGCCTCTCTCCATGACATAAGCAAATACAGCCTATCCTCTTTATTTGTCCAACTTCTTTTCGACATTCAAGGCTAATCTAGTTTTAGGTCAGGAAAGACTGCGGTCTATCATTTTAAACAAACCATTGTAGTAAAACGTGAACAGGAAATTCCTAACTACACTGTTCAAAGAACAATGATTAGAAAAACAACACAAGCTCACAAAGCACAAGAAGGGCAGTCTGGGTGGAAAATAATAAAAAAAGCATCACACACATACAGTCACTTTGCTCATTTTACTTTTCCCCTGCCAGGCCCCACTCCCCACCTCATCCTCCCCACAAAGGCCAGGGGTCCTTCAGGCCTTGCCAAGGGAGAAACCTTCAGATCCAAAGGGGAAAAAGTGCATACCTTGGAAATATCCGGCCTGCGGGAGTTAGCGCAGGCATGCCATTCATTCCACAACATATAAATGCCCTCTTTAGAGCCTCATCCAAGCAGCAGTTTCATCTGGATTTTGAGGCACAGGTCTGCCTTGTTTTTCAATAAGTTGCAAGCTATTTTTGCCATGAAAAAAAAAAAAAAACCCAACATTTTAAAAGTGTGCCTGCCTAGCATATACAGAGTATATAAAATGAGTATAACGTGGATTCAAGGAAAATCTCCTGTATTAGCACTCTATTCATAGCACAGAGTTCCATCTTCTAAAAGAAACAGAACCCCAAAAACTTAAACCCCCAAAAGCACGACAAAGCTCACGTATTTTAAATTCTACCAAGTGTAGTACCTTAAAACAATCAAAAATTCTTTAACTGAAGTGCTCTCACAACTATTTTGAAATTATTCTTGTAAAAATCTCAACAACTGACCATCTTCGCTAATGGGGAGAAAAAAAATGTATTCCTAATTTGAGAAAGAAATCACAATAAAGGGGAATTAATTCACTTCTAACATCACATACTAATATTACATTAATATTAGTATTAATGCCTATTAGTTTGTATAACATCTGGTTTTTTTTCTTTACAGAAAACCTAGAAATTTCTGGATATGGGTATTAGTACTAAAATCTTCATCCACTTTGAAAAATAAGCTTCTGAGCACATACATAAAAAGGCGAAAGACAGGAAAAATTTAACACAGGATCTCAAAAGACTTGCATTTTAAAGAACTATATTCAAGGACTGGAGGGTAGGAGAAAATTTCCACAGTCAGGACACTACCCGTATTTTCAGGGTGTTCCAAATGGAACAAGAGTTTTGGACACAGGGTAATTTGTATTTTAAAGAGAACAGAAAAGCCTTTTATAAATGCTCCATAGATTCCAAATGTAAAGAAAATAAACTTACAGTTGTGATTCAAGTAAAAAATGAACATGATTTTCTTTATCAAGTCACTTCAGAAAGAATAAAACAAATATCTTAAGGACCATGTGGGCAAACAGTCATATGTGCAAAACTTCAAAAACTCCAGATGTTCACATACCAAACATAATTACCCCAAAGGAGATATTCCAGAAATTTATTACAGTATGTTTTAATGATAAAATGAGGCAGCTGTATTTTAAAGCAATAAAATTTTTTAAAAATTCTGAACCCATTCCACATTAGAAGAAAAAAAATTACCAATATTCCCTTTCAGATACTTTTTCCAAAAGAAGCTGATAAGGGCCAAAAATTTTTGTACAAGTCAGAAAACAGAAAGAAAGTGTCTTTAACTCAAGAATCCAAACTGAGTCCCATCAATAGTAATGAAAGTGTATTATTGCCTATGGGCTGTTTGGCAGATTATGAGACAAAACAGAGGACACATTTCACTCCTACCAGGCAGATGTCCAGAGAACAAGATCAGCTACATCATCGCTGTAACCAAAGAGAAGCCCTCAACAGGCACAGACAGATACAAGATTACTCCGTGAAATAATTTCCCTAACACAATATTACAAGACAGCTCACTCTACATACAAGTACTGGTATTTCAGTGGGAGAAGTTTGCACAAATGAACTACCTTCCACAATCACGGCAGCTTTATTTAGCCCATTTCCCAAACATTGTGACAAATTTTATGAACACTAGTTTTTAAAAAAATACATACATCTCCATTCATATGAATCACCTGCTGTTTTGTCTTTTATTAAGTAATTTTAAAAAGCACCCTATAATCCAGTTTAGCATTAAAACAAGTTTACATCTAAGTTCTATGAAATGTTCAAGGTTTTTGTGTATTTTCTTCTGAGAAAACTTAAGACTTTTTTCTAAGCACATGATGCACTCCAAGAAGACAAAAAGTTGGGATATCAAATTCTATGCCAAAATTTCCGGAAGCCATTACTGGAAATGTATTAAAAATTAAGGTAGCTGGTAATTTCCTAAAAGTTCTTGAATCCCTAAGAACAGATTTAGTACAAAGAGTAAGGACATTCTTCAAAGAGTAAGGAGTGACATTTACAGCCAATTACAGGAAACACTACTATGACTTTTCTTTAAAAACTGAAACCAACAAAAAAACCATCACAAAACTAATCATGGCTCAGCAAACCTTCCATGGATCACTCCCCACAAACATTTCTCAATTCCAACTTTCCAGATGTAAAATCAGAATTATGTTCACTAAGAGAAGCACTGAAATTATAGCCATAAACAAATATTGTAGATGGTAAGTTGCCTGAAATTTCAGATGATTGAATGACCACTCCTTCCTACACAATTGTGTTTGGATACTTGCTCATGGATTAAAAATGCTCTTTGATCCAAAAGCCTTCTATCATGTCCAACTGAAGAAGTTTGTAACACTTCACTAAATCTTCATGTAAGTGCATACAGAAAAGTACTAAAGATGACAACCAGGAATTTACAAAGTAGCTTATTTTACAGTAAGAAAATAGTTTCTGGGACTGGAAATACAGTATTTTCATTGCACCATCAATCCATCAGAATCCAAGAGTCAGCCTGATCATAAACCTCTAGACAGTTTACTCCCAAAATAGGCTAAAGGGAAAGATTTTATTTAGCAAAAATTAAAGGGTTTATTTCACAGTTTCTTGGGAAAAAATCGTAGCTGTACTCTATTAAAAAAAATAAAACACAACAACCCAACCAAGCCATAGAGAACACACCAAAATATAACAACCTACCACTTTAATTCTGCTTAAGACAAGTATGCAGGGTTCAGCACTTAATTTTTCCCTCAACAGCATCATCATCTTCCTGAATAGAAGACATTAAGTAACACATTTCAAGAACAGTAATCATACTTCACACTGCAGATCAGTTCCAAGGTACTTAGCTGAAACTAGCCATTCACTAAGATCAAAGAAAACACTTCTTAAATTCAATGTGCTACACAGTGTTGTGAGAAATCAAGCTGTTTAGGTTAATCAGTCCACGAGACTCAATATACAAAGATTATTAAATACAAGCAATACAAAAGAAAGGATGAAGGCAAGTTCTAGGAACTCTCCTTCCATCTCACTACATGCTTCCCTTGACTAAGGCAAAAGGCTTAAGAAGTCTCTTATTTCTTGAACTCCAATACGCACTGTAGCCACCTTTTAGTAATGCAACTGCAGAGTTGCTTCTTTCTGCAGTCCTGGCTATAAACAAAGACATTAAAGTATTGGACCATGCTGCATTAAGCTGCATTTCCAAGGGCTGAGAACTGTGTGAAATCAAAAAGAAGTTTTCACAACAGACATTCCTCTTTATGACATGACATTTACTCACAAAGTTCCCCTAGAAGCAACAGGAAATGATGGCTAATCAGTCCAGATACAAAATACAGCTGATAAAAAAATACCTTACCATTTTTCATTAAAATGCTTTTGCTTTCCTTCTGGAGAAAATTATTTTTTAAAACCTTTGTGAAATATGGAGATTTAGTTAAAACTATGTCTTTTGCCATACAGATGAGACATAAGCATCAAAATCAAATTGCAATTAAGAAACAGGCTACAATGGATTTTAAAAGCACTTTTAATAGAAAAATTCAACCTCTGAAGCACTATCAAATGAATAAAGTGGAAGCTCACAGGTGTATGTCTATTTAGGCATGGATTGCATTTGATTACTTGAGAGGAATCTCAAAAAGCAAGAAACAAGCCCATCATTTCAAAGTACAGCATTTTTAACCATCTTTCTGCAAGCTGGTACTAGTGAACATTTTTCTAAAAAAATAATTCTATAATTTGTCCCAACTGAGCAGCTACATTAAGCACGGAAGTAGTATTCAAACGCCCGTGCAGAGTCTTGAGCACATGGTGCTTGTTTATCACAATCTCAGTACACCCATAACCACAAGAGCACCACTAGGCTTTCCCTTGAATAAACTATGAGCTGGCAGAAAAGCAAAAATAAGACAAGTCAGTCAATAAGACAAACCAACACAGAGTAGCATACACTTTTTTTCAAATGTTGCCAATCAGTACACTGCATACAGTTGAAAACCAGCATGTACAAATATACAATATTTAACCAAATTTTAACCAAATTTTGACCAAATCACCTATTGCAGTTTCATCTCCAACCTTTTCCTCCAAATTTTTTTTCACTGTATGGAGTAGAGGTCAGTTATGCTATCTCTAACAGATGATCATCAGGTTAATTTGTGTTAATCATCAATTATAGTGTTAAAGGCTATTTAGACACTACTAAAACTGACTTTTAATATAACAGGCATGATGGTCATTAAATCAATTATTTCTTGGGTTTTCTGGTTAACTTACTCTGAAGTTTGGGATTCAAGAATTTTTACCTAGGTGCCTTATCATATCTTTAATACTATGATGCTTAGTCTTATCCAAAAGATGTAATCTGGGGGAAGCAAAAGACACACAAGTGTTCAGTTATTTCCAAACACACGCACTTCCTTCTCCATCTCCTAACTGTCCCTATACTGCCCCCCCAAAAAAAAAAAGGTAGCAGACTTCTTATTCTGTAATTCTCTTTTAAGCATTCATAGAATTGCTCTTCAAGTCAAGTAACTTTGGACTGTCTCCACCTTTGAGAAGTGGGTCACAATTTGTTTATGGTATAGAATTAGATAATTATGCAGTACTTCAGCTGCTTTCCCAAAGATGGATAGGTCCTGCTTTCTAAGAAAATGTTGTGCATTACGACTTTTTAAAAGTCTTATTTTTAGCTGTTTAAACTCCAATCCAGCATTAAATAAATCAATTTTGAAATATTATACATTTTAAGCTTTGATACCAAACTTTGCATTTTGCCATAAAGAACCCTAATCACTCATTGTGCGAAAGAGTTTCAGCCTAAGGTATAATATAAGTCAAAACGGTTTCAGGATTCTCCATAGATATTTCATCTTGAAAATAACTCTTTCAGAACGCTATGAAAGATAGCCTTTGATTCTCTGTTGCTGGTTCAAGGGTGTTGATATCGCTGCACTTTATTTTTGTCCCACTGCCAATTAAATATACTGAAATAGAAAAGTCTTTGAAAACAAAAATTAAAAAATGTAGTTGCTTTAGGTTTTGATATTTACTAACTCAGCCCTTGATGGCAACCAGCTCCTTCAGCCAAAGAGTGAACAGTACAGCACAGAACTACCTTCATCCTGCAAACCACGGGGAGACCACCAAGCTCATCGCTGGACGCAAAAGCCTTTCCCTACTCCAGCCAACACTCACAGTAAAGTAGAGAAAAACTGAGAAACATTACAGCTTATTTGATCATGCAACATGTACCTAGAGCAAGCCTCACCAGATGGGTAGCAGTATTAAATGGCTGACTCAAAGAATTCAGCTGGCTATTAAGTCACTGATCATGTCTTGCCATCCTTTTAGCACACGCTCATTGTATTAAGTCCAATTTTCCTATTTGGTTCAGAATAAGAAATGATCAAGACCCTGTGCCATGGCAGAACAAAGCCAACACCCCCATTCCTTGCTACTAATGACTAGCTAAGAACTGAAGGATTTTTTTCTCACGAAATAGGCTAGATTGGTATCAAGGAAAAAGAATACATCATCAGACTCCCTGCTCCTCTCCACAAGCAAAGACAAAAATCTTGTTCATCTAATCCTAATATCACAACCTCTTCCTCTATGACCTGGCAATTTCCACCTGTACACATTCACCTCCCTTAAAAAATTCCCCAGATCCAGTGTAATGATCTTTTTGACAAGTTCTCACTTCAAACACTGGCGACAAAACCACCTTTTAAGTCACCCAAATTGCTACTTTGTGGTTTTTGTTGTTACCTTGACATGCCTTTTCATGCTCCATCCCTTCCTCAGTCACACCCTATGCTTCTACACCCGACTGAGATCTTCCTTGGAGGTGTTCCACTATCAAGATCCTTCCCACATCTACCTGAACTTATACTCAGTTCCCTCATACACACCTCCCAAACACACATCTGGTCGAATTCCCTCACACATCAACTTTGTTCCCTGTCAGCAACAGCAACACTCACCACTGACTTCACCAAGTCTTTAGTGTTTCCAAGCTGGTGATGATACCACTCAGTGCTCAAATCTCAGTCCCCAAATCAGTTCTATATGCAGCTCTATCACCTCTTAATAGCCCCTTCAGTGCTGCTACTCTAAAAAACTGACTCTGACACCAGTTTTCTTTCTGTTTGCCTTTAAACATCCACCTTATGTCTGAAAACTGATTCCCTCCTTTTAAAACGTAACTTGAAGCTTGTTTAGAGATGTGTTGTTTTACTATGGGAATATTTTAAAAATCAGTAGTCAAGGCTGCCATTCACCAAGAGGATTTACTCAAAGAAGGTTTTAAACTGACTCATCACTTTTGCCTAATCCAATTCCTTGTTGAATCCAACTTAATTGACATAAACCACTTAAATACCCATCTGCCCCAAAGGTTAAGTAAGTTTAGGGAAACTAAGCCAACTGAACATTACCCCTCCCCAAAAAAAGAGAAAAAAAGAGATATGGAATACTGCTTAGGGTTGGGTTTTTTTCTCATTTTTCTTACTGCAAGGTCAGATAAGCAAGGGTACCGGTGCAAGAGAGGGGTGAGACCATGTGGTTTGGCAGGGAGGACATTACTGGTTTTGGCAGCAGTGAATTATTAGCTCAAGAGCACTGTATTGCCAAACCTTGCTGAGCGTGCTCCCTGCCCTGCCACAGCAGGCAATGAGGTAGGAAAAATACCTAGAGCGTGTTTTCTCTAGTGCTCTTCTTTCAACCAGAAACGAGCTGAAGATTACTTAAAAGCTGCAATACTAGCTGACTTTGCTGGTGAATGTGAACTGTCACATCTGCAGCAGATAAGATATTCAGGAAGTTCTATTTTTAACTGTAGGCAGAAAAGTATTAGTTTTACTTTTTTCAATAATGAATCGACTAAATACTCCTGTTTGGCCTCACCAACAACTTTACAAAGCTCTACCTTCCAAACAACACAAAATTATAAACCAACATTATATTTAACAGGCACCTCTGTGAAGCTTGTTAACAGGGCTCTACTATAGACAAGTTTCTAAGTTTTTTTCATTACTGCCTACAAGTAATTTGTTCTTATGTTTACACAGTGTTGTCACTATATTTATATTTGCTAAAAACATGAAGTTGCTATCGCTCAAACTAATCATTAGCATCCAAGCCTAAATAGGATTCTTTTCTCCAGATAATAGAACTTAAATCCTAGCCCTAGCCTTCTGACATTTCAAATCTTTCATTCTCAAATGTGCAGATCCTGAAAAGCAGAGACTTCCCTCCCCATACCCTTTAGAAGATATGCTAATGCAAACACCCAATTTTCTTTTTACAATGCCTGGTGCAGTTTAATTACAATAAATACAACGACTGTGTCTTTACCAACTTAGATACACACTAATTTATATCTATAAAAATAGCAAAGTACCTTTTCTGACAGTTTCAAGCATGGACAAGTTCCAACAGAACAGGGTTTCTCAGTTTGCAAGAACCAGCGCAGATGTGAGTCAATACCATGTCACAGAACCCTTCAAGAAACAGCCCTCATAACACGTGCCATCACATTGCTGTAACACACTCAAGGCACAACTGCTAATTTAGTCCTTTCTAGCATGCTCACAAATACAATAAGGCAGGTGTCTACATTACATATCTAATTGCTGAAAATACTTCCATTAAGAGGTAAAAACTCCACACACAAAAAACCCCTTCACCTTTAACAAAATGTCAAGAAGCTTAACAGTGGTGGCTGTTTTTGTTAATGAGATTTCTGTGGCTCAATAGATGTTTTGATGCTTTAGTACACATGCATTAGGTCTTGAAATTTTATGCTGCCTAAACCAGATTTTCAAAGGATATGTATTTTAACTAGCAAAAGCCAATTAAATAAACCATAAATCACTATTATTGTTCTATAAAGAAAAGCTTTCATCTTAGAAAGAATCAGTGGATGCCTTCTACCTCTACTTTTCAAGACACTGAAAAACTACTAAAAACATTTATAATACTCAGTGACTGGAGATGCAGCACTCATTTATAACAATGCTAAACCGCAAGAAAACGTGAATGCTCACTTCATACAGGCACTACTTTTCCAAGAGCAACATAAATCTGAAATCAAGTTACTTTTTGAAACATTTAAATCAGAGCGGTAAGATCAAGGGAAGAGAGGGGAAAAAGCTGTAATTTAGAATTATTTACCATGTATCAGCTGATTAACATTGTATCAGAATCTACCAATCAAACAAAAGACTCAGCTTGAGAGCAGACCTAATACCAAGTAACATTAATTCTAGGATGCTTGTGTCTTCATTCATTCTCAATCAGAAACATTTTCATAGGATTCATGCACAATATGAAGTTAAATATCTGTCTGAAGACCTACCAGATAGGATGAAAAAAAATATGAATGTATCTCCCTCATGAAAGGCAGAGAAGTAGATCTATCATGGCATATATATATATATATATATATATACATGTGAAGCTTTCAAAACAAATGTCAGCTACAGCATGCCCTTAAAAATGTTACTGAATTAGTCCAAGCAAGAGCCAAAGTACAAATATGTGCACATTGCCCAGAGAGGCCCAGGGCACTGCAGCCCTTTCTCAACACCATTTGCTGCAGCATGTATTCCCAGTCACATGCCAGGAGAGCAGCCTACACAGCTGCACAGCTTTCTCATCCACACTGTGGCTGCATCCAGGCTTGACATTTACAGAGAAAATTCAAAACATCTGGATCTCAAATACTGTTTTATATGCAATGCTTTTTATATAAATTCTATCAAGTCCACTGTGTTGCCAACTTGAGGTAATCAAATGGTGCAACTGCAGTGACCTAGATGCTTGAAGTAATGACAATAAATAGGATTTCTTCCTGGGTGCATAAAGAGAAACAACCAAATAGAGCAGCTCGCCACTTTCTAATGAAAGGATGGCTGCTCTGCCAATCCTTATGAGATATACTTAGCTATATATATTTTAACTACAGGTCAAATGATATATCATGCAATGGAGGCAGTAAAAATTGATGGTCATAAACAATGAGACTTCAAATGATAACTGACTTAAATTGGGGGAAAAAATAGATTATTTCAGCTATGGAGTAAAGGAGTGGAAAAACTACTCTGATATCTAGTATCTACTATGATTAAAATCATAGCATATTTCTGGTTTTAACTTCTGACTATCAGATGCTATTACAAATCTACCAAAGAAAAGAGTTCTGAAGTCTCTGGTATCATCTCTTTTTATGAGCAGTACTCAAATCGCTTCTTAAACACCTCTTCAACTGAATAAATTCCACTCTTCCTCTCATGGGAGAGCATATTTTCCAGATTTTTACTCATTCAACAATTTTTTTTTTCCTTTCCAAGCTTCTTCATCTCTTGCAAACTTGGCAACAGCCTAGAAAGTAAATTTATAAAATCACAACCAAATTACTTTTTCAACAGTTCTGCACCACTTTATATTTTCAAAGAATCACCTCCAGAAATACATTTCTGTACCTTACAGGTTTCATTTCATGTCTGATGCATATTAACAACTTGCATCATAGTCAAATACAGCATATGATTTAAATTTGTCCAGTCATTGAAATATTTTCTGAGGGAAGACTAAAAGTAATGATCAACAATAACTTTGTTTTGTTCCCATTCCACAAATGGTATTAGCTCAAAACAAAACTATGAGTTGACAGAGTTGAACATCAAAATACAACAAACAGGAAGTAGACAAGAAAAGTCTGAAGACATATACAAATCTGAAGGTGACATTCAAAAATGCAGTGGTACTAAGGATACTGCTGCCTTCATCTGTCTGATGTTTTGGGATATAAGTATTTGAATCCTAATAATGAACGTCACTAATTGCAACTCTCAGTATAGGGGTTTAGGCAGACCCCAAAAAATGCTATTTTTGAAAAAAATTGAATGCTTCTTATGATTTGGATTGCTGAATACTGCCAACTGTACAGATAAATTCCAATACACTATGAAATATTCCCTTGCCTTGACAAAGAGGCCACTGACTTTCTAACCTTATCGCATGGTGGCATGTCAAAAGATCCTTTGCTTCACTAAAGGCCCATCTTCCAATCTGTGCAAAAAACTTCAGAAGCCATTCTCATCACTTCACAGCTCTCCCATCTGCCCTCAGAGTTGCTCCTTTACATATATCAAATAAGGCAAGAAAATTTATGAGAAAATAATTTCTCAGTAAAAATGCTCTTTTAATACAAAATAAGCAATAGCTAAGAGACTCAAAAGTCTGGAAATGTCTAGATTTTAATATCTGACATGAATATGCTTTTTATTTAGGTTTCTTACTTACAATTTCTTATTTCTTTATGAAGCCAGCCTGGGGAAAGAGAAATCATGATATGCAGCATCACACCAGCACATGTTTGAACACCTTGTTGTGCCACTTGCCATAACTGAGGTAACAATAGTAGTAGCAGACTTGTCTCACCCAACAGGAGAAGTCAACTAACTGGGTAATACAGACATTTGCTAAAATCAAATAAATTATAAGAATAAGGAGTCCTGAAATAGTTCAGCAAAAAGTAGTCAGCACTTCTGGACTTTCCTACCCAGTACTTACTCACTTAAGCATTTTTACACTGCACTCCTAACAACAGATACCTGCCCCTAGTGACTTTGCCAAGCTGTCTCCTTGTTTTAAACCCATTACCCTTTCCTGCTTATTTCCAGTCTCTACAATTCTGACTTTTCAATAGTCTCTTTGTCCAGCCCATCTTACATTTCTTGAGCCCCATACTCGCACCTCACACATAGTTCTTGTATTTCACCTTCCAGTCATCTTCCCTTCTTCACCTAGACTTTGCATGCTGCCCCTCGTGGTATTTTCTCACCCTGAAGATTCCTCATCCAAACCCAGTGTTTCTTCTTTTCCCTCAGGGTTCCCTGTACAGAAAAGAGCTGACAGCCTCACACCCTGAACCCTCACCAGACCAGTTTCTCCTTACTTGTTTCTCCCTGCTCCACTGGTTTTCAGTCCAGTTCCCCTACTTTTTTCTTCCCAGACTTCAGGTGCCATCCACCTTCTCCCTGCCCCTAGCTCCTGATTGCTTTGCTTTCAAAATCCACCAAATTTCCCCCTTTTCTGTCAAATTCCAGGGCCAACTCCATTTGATCCCATACCTTTTTCCAACCCACCTCTTCTACAAGGCCAGGGTTTTCCTCTTGTACTCACATAATTCAGCTAATGAGGACATAGGACAGAAACACTCCCCAGTACCCCCAATCCATGTTGCAGGAGGTTACATGCAGCTGCTAAAATCTAGGTCTTTACCAAGCCCATACTAATTTTGTAATTCCCCCCCAGCTGGTCCAAATAGATTATTTCTCCATGCAAAAACACTCCTACACCTTTTAAGTCTAAAATCCTCACTCCAAAAGAACATGATTCAAATCTTTAAACCACCAGGACAAGTCACATTAAGAAGCTGAAAGACTCCCTCTTCCCTAGTTATTCAAAAAAACCAACACTGTATTTTAGGTGAAGTTTCCACATACAGCAAATCTAGCAAGACTCATGAGCTCAGAAAGTTTTTGCCAAACTCCAAGAATTTTGTCTAAGCTCTAATCACTTGAAAACAATCTTGTAACAAACAGCAACAGTAGTAAGATCTCTGGAGCCACAAGGGTCATCAATATCAACCACAAACACAGTCAGTCTTTTATAAATTCATTTACAATCCCATTATTGAACAGAATCTCAATGTAGCAAGTACTGTGCAAACACAAGATAAAAAGGCAGTTCCCTGCCTTGAAGAATTTACAATCTATTAAGATAAAAGACAACTACTACCACGAGATGAAAACATGCACTGAATGGCTCCCTTCTGAGATCTACAAGATCTGCTAAACAACCATCCACAATCTATTCATGACACATTCATGCAGAGCAACACAGCACCTTCCCGAACCTAACCACTGATTTGATACTGAATATAACATCCTTCTCAAATCTGCTCACTTTATCACTCTTTCACCTCGTTTTTCTTACCACAGAAAATCATAAGGTATCCACTTGTGAGTCCTTTTCCCCTTCTCAGTCTTTATTATTCTGACTTGCCTCCCTTACCCTCATCATCTTCTCTTTCCCGGACTCCAAAATCCTTTATAGAGCACTTCTCCAATTAGCATTTCTTTGTCTTTTTGGCTTCAATGGGGAAAAACACTGGGGGAGGGGTGGGAAATTTGTTTTGTTTTGTGGTGGGATTTTTAATTGAATAATTATTTCAAATCAAATTCACTAACCAAACTATACAAAAGGCTCAGAAATCTCAGGGGGAGTCCTGAAAACAAAAAACAAACTACTGAGTGCCAGCTAAATGGAAAGAGGAGCCTATGGGGGTGCTTAGAGATTACTAGCTATAGGAAAGCTTGGAGGTGCTGATTCTCAGAGCCCTTGATCAAGTGCAGCACGGCCTGTGGTCTCACAGCTTTGTCCAATTCCTCCTGGGTAGAATAAAACTACCCAAACACAGAAATGGGGGGGCTGAACTCTGTCACTCTATTCCAAACTCATAATGCTGAGGTACATATAACACAAGTAGGTTATTCTACCCTCCACTTAAAACCACTTTTTGCAAAAATACAGCTTCAATACCACTTCACTGCTACTCTTACCTTTCTTTCCTAAACTTCCTCAGAAAACAACTACCTTGATCCTTTCCTACTTTGCTGCTGCCCATGGGAATCTGAATAGCTGCAATAAAACCCAGAAAGACTGGTCACTTTCTGCCATGCAAAACCCAGACATCTCACTAAAATAACAATAGTAGTCTATTCTCAATCAGAGATTAACTCTGCAGTCATAGAACCAGCTCCTGCTACTTGAATTCTCTATAAACTACCGACGTGTTCATGAAAACACCATCTCTTTTCTATCTGCCCCAATGCAAATGTTTCAATCTCTGCTCTGCAGCCTGTTCTTAACCAATGTGAAAAATAGATCTAAGTTTAAACCTTGGAGTGAAGTATTTAGACAAAATTTCAAGCAACGTGTGGCATTTCAATTATTTCTTCCAAACATGGAGCCATAATTTTAGCAATACTACATAAGTTGAACAGTAGCTCAATTTTAAAACTGTAGTAAATGGTTAGATAATTTCTGTTATTGTCTGTATAGAAAATATTGCAGAAGACAAAACCACATACTCTCTGAAATATATTGGAGAAGATGAGATGCAGAGAAGCAACAGACATCGATTACCTTTACAACACGGTATTAAAAATAACCTAACAATGTGTACACGCCTTTTGACATAGAAAAATTGTACTATCTAAAGCATATTAACAAATACTTAATATCTCAGCAAAAAAATGCATGCATGCACAAATACGTCCACATAATGAGATAAAACATTATCTGGTAGGTAAATATTTAGGCCATTTAAACAATTATGCATTGTCGTGCAAAACGACAGGAATTTCTCAAATTACTACAGTCTTTAACCCAGACTGTGCTTAATGTTTCTGTGGCCTGCTTAACATTCCAGGCATACTTCTGGCAAGGTAGCTCTCTCTGGCTGAGGTTCAAACTGTCCTTGTCCAACTTTCACTTACTATAAAAACATTGTTTAATATAGAAAAGCATACACAGAGACATATGTTTCTTATTTCGCAGACACCTAAAATACTGACACTTGTGTTCACTAACTCCGCGTGGAAATTTTTAGGCGACCGCTTTGAAGCGAGGTCGTCTTTTACTGGGCAGCACGCGCAGCAGAGCCCACACTTCCACCAGACTTCATCTACGACGCTTAAATACTGCTTATAACGCATTTCTGCTAAAGCCGTAAGACCTGCCCGTATTTATTCACCCTAAGTGAGAAGAAAAGGCCTAACTTGGTCTCCCCACGCACCGCAGGGCCGTGTAGACACTGCCCCGGACACCACGCAGCTGCAGATTTTTGCTGCTAATTTGCAGCAGACCGCGTATTTGTCAAATTAAGTGCAGGAATTTCCCGGTTTGCTTACCTCCACGCAGCGTTATCTTTTATGAGGAGGTAATCTACCAAATTACTCCAGCATGCCTCCAGCCTGCTGCTGCCAATTAGTTCAGCCCGGCTAATAAATCAGGATGGGCAAGCCGCTCGGTTACAGAGGGGCTGGTCCGGTACGCGAGGAGTATAAACACAGGCGGTGTCAGCGCTCCTGCCTCCCCATCTTCCCCTCACGCCGAAATAACGCTTAGTCCGAGCATCCACCACAGGGAGGTGGGGGGCAGAAATTCTTTTTTTTTTTTTTTTCTAGATCAGATTTAACATTTAACACTTCGGACAAACGCATCAGCAGCAAGGGTAGAGGCTCTGCCCCCACGATGGGCAGCGGAGGGCCGTTGTGACAGACCACTCTCCCTGGGCCGCGGACTCGGAGCCTCCGACGGCACCGCCGTCCCCGCCGCCCACACCCTCCCGGCGTCCGCGGACGGGGGAAGGAATATGTCGCCGATGGGCCCGACCACGGGTGAACGGGGCTCAGGCCCTCTTTACCCCCGATCTCACTCGTACCTGTCCCGGGGGTCGATCCACGAGGTCTGCCGGGTGTTGTGGTCGATGTAAAAGACTCGCCCGTCGAAGTCCCTCGCTTCCTCCCAGCCGGCGGGCAGCGGCAGCTCCGAGCTCTCTCGGCCCCGCTGTCCGCCCGCCGCCGGCCCGCCGCCCTGTCCCGCCGCCGCTTGCTGCTGCCGCCGCCGCCGCCCGCCGCTCAACCACGGCATGGCCGCTCCGCCGCCGGGCCGCCGCCGCCCTGCTCCGGCCGAAAGCCGCTCCCCGCCCGCCGCCGGGGCAGCTCCAGTCCCGCCCGGGCCGCGGCCGCCCGCCGCCTCCTCCTCCTCCTCTTCCTCCTCCAGCACTAACAGGCGGCCCCGCAGGGAGCGGGACTCGGGCGGCTCCGGCTGCGCCGCGCCGAGCTCATCCTCCCCCGCGCCAGCCCCGCTCCAAGCCGGGACCAGCCCCGCCGCGCTTCCTAACTCCGCCCGGGACCTGCCCCGCACCGCCCCGGCTCCCAGCCCCCGATCCCGGCCCGAGCGCCCCCGCCCGCCGGTCAGCAGCGCCCCGCCGCCGCCTGCCGCCCGGCGCCTGCCCCGGCCATCTTCCCTCCCTCCGCCCCGCCCGGCTGTTCCCACGCCGCGGAACCCTCCCGCCCCGGCCCGCTCTGTGGGGCACGGGGGAAGCAGCGGGGCCCGGCCCGGCCGCACCCCGCGCCGCGGAAGCCGGGCCCAGACCCAGACACGTCGGCTGTAGGAGAGGGCGGCTGCCTTCCGCCCCGGGCCCGGGCCGGGGGAAAGGAGGCTGAGGCCCTGCCGGGGCCCGTCCTGTCCTGCCTCGGGGCCTGTGCTCTGCCACGACCCGTGGGGGGCCGTGGGGGGATGAAGGAAAAGGAGAGTCATGCCCGGCCTTCGCTGGGTTATCTTTTTTCCGATGCCCGCCAGAAATGCCTCGGAGGTGCTGAGCAATCACACCTCATGGGAGGACATGGGAAAGGCATGGGAGTCCACTGCAGAGGCTCAACATATGTTGACAGAGAGGTCCTGGAGACCACACGAGTCACGGAGATCATGCTGTATCCATGGTTGGATAATGGAGGGTGGAAAATTATACATCTGGTTTGCTTGACATCTCAACTTGGTCCCTTAACCCCATTCTGATACAGCAGAAACCAACTGTATCTGATTTGACCTGAGCCTGCTGGAGACCACAATGCAGAGTTCTGGCTATCCTCTAGAAGTAAATTTCATGAAACTTTGTTAAAACAGGGTTAAAAATTGGCATATGGGACTCTGTGCCTTGGCAGGATGCTGCCTTCAGCTAAACCTTTAAAAATCTGAACATAAAGAGTTAAAGTAATGCAAGCTAAGCTTCTGAAAACTAGGGGGTTAACAATATATTCTCAAACAATCTTAACTCAGCCCCTTGAAATTGGCAATACTCTGCCAGGGATTATATTGCAATTCCAATTATGTTGCACTTGCATTTGCCGTTTTAAATTACATCTCTATGAACATTAATTGCTGCAGTATGGTTATAAGTGCAGGAAATTAGAGGACTTTTGCTCCTGACTTCTTAGAACTTTCTCTTCCAGCCCCTCACAAAAAAACACTGGTTATCCAAAAGCAGTTCATGAGAGAGGCAGCATAGATAATAGAATAGATCTGACTTTCTACCTTTGGAAGATATATAGGTTTCTAAAAATAGAAATATAATAGGTTATTTCAATAGCAGTACACTGTTGTTTTCTTACTGGGGTAACTGTCAGCCATGAGGTGCAATAGAGTAATAGGGGGGTTTAGTGATGAATGCAGAGCAATGTAGGAAGCTCTGAGAACAAAGGTGAAGTAGATTAAAAATGTGGTAAAGGTGTAAAATTTAGCAAATGCGAGGCTGTAGATCTGATCTTCATAAGCATAACAGCTTATGTTTGCATCAGGTCATCTCAACAGAGTTTACTTCAGCAAGCACTTTTCAGGCCGTCTCATGTGGTCCCGAGAGTTCAGCAGTATCTCCAGAAGCAAGGTGCTGTTTCTGTGCTACAGATGTTTTTGAAGAGTATTTTCAAAGCAGGCAGAGTTAAGGCACAGCACAAACTATTTTTTGGTGATTGCAGCTTCTATTATTTTAAGTATGTCTCCCAGATTTTCAGAAGTTTTGTTTAGCAGAGGTAGGCATTCTAAATGGCCCATGTCTGTATTAACCTTTTGGGACATTGGATTTTTTTGTTTTGTTTTGTTTCAGAAAAACCTCAAACAGCTGTCCACTGTGCACCACAGCTCAACTTTCCTTTCACTGCTTTGAATGCCTTTGCAGCAATTACCTTAGCACAGTAGCTGCACAGGTCAGCACCATTCTGAGACACTGGACTAGTTCATAATACCTGGAAGCAGTACAACCAGGTTGCTATAATAATCCACCAAGACTAATGAGCCCTGCTGAGGATACGTGCAGCACTGTCCTCCAGCATGGGCTGGTTCTTCCTCATCACTCCCCAGAGTCCCAAAAGAGGATCAAGCTTCACTGAAAAACCTGTAAATGGAAGTTGCAGAAACAGTGTGAGACTGACCATGGAGGCAGCAAAAAAGGAGGCAGGGAGCTCAACACAGCAGTGAACAAGAGGGAAACTGGCAGGATTAAGTGTGGAACATTTCCTTCAGGTCGTAGCCCTTCAACTAAATTCTTGTCTTAACTTTGGCAAATTGCTCCAGGTTAGAGCCAGAAAAGGATTTGGCTGGGCTGTGGTTTCTCAGGCAGAATTAACATGCACATGTTCCATGTAAAACATGATCTCTATATCCAGTGTGTCCTGGATCTCATGGATTCATTATAAAAGCTGCTGAAGATGCATATGCTACTATGTAAAGCACATGTCCAAGATTTTCAGGTGCATTGTGGCTGCTTCTGCAACATGTTGCATCTTCCTAAATCTTGAACAAGATTCTGACTCAGCAAAGTTTTCAGGCTAAATATGAGGACGTGTCCTAAAAAAACCTTAGATTTAAAATGATCCAAGACTTCAGGTCTAACTTTTAGGTTTGTCTGTATCTAGAAAAATCATTAGCTTCAGTTAGGAGCTGAAGCTTCTTAAAAGACTCATGAATAAAAGTGTTAAAAAACCTGATTCCAAGAGTCCAGCCAAGTGTGTACAGAGCTGCCTATGGGAACCAGTAGGATATGATAGGGCTAGCACTTGCCTCACCAAAATTGAAACTCCTTCTGTCTGCAGCATATGCATGCCAAGGTGCTAGGCAGGAACTCTCCATTATTTTCCAGGCCAGAACAGTATGCTTCCTCAGATGTTACCTCATCCTTCTCCCTGTTCCTTGTGAGGAAATGAACAAAATATTCAGGAGCCAAGGATTATTTTTGAGTAACATTATAAGTCAAGAAGAGGAGAACCTGAAAAGGTCACTATAGTTTTCATGCCAAAGTACTAATTTGCAATGCATTTTGTGCTGTCCAGTGAGCCCCTCCCAGGCCTGCATGGCTGCTCCCTCCCTTTTATTTTCCTTCCTCTTTAATGTCTGTCCTACGTCCAGAGAGTAAAAGGAAAAAGAGGGACAGAGAACCTGGTACAACACAGCTTATCTCTGGTTTGGGTTGCAGAAAGAAACAGTCTACCAGAGAAAGATGACCTAGTATGGAACATGTAATAACACAGAAGATTTTGACTTAAAATAGATAAACGTCCACCACAAGAAATTAAATGCTTGCAGTGCATATTTTAATCAATCTGAACAAATGGCAATAAATCATATTTCATATAAAGTGATAACTACATGAATTTACACAGTTCCTTATCTCACATCTTCTCCAAATAAACATAATACACATCTCAGTTCTCATTTATTTCACACACCTTCATTCCATACCTGTTTTCCTTTCCTTCCACTTTTTTCCACCCACAAACATTGCTCACACATTCACTCATTCCTTAGGCACACCTATACCCATTAACTCAAAATTACATAAGCAGCTTTTCTTCATGTGCCCTCCCTTGCCATCATCTTCAGTGTTTATAATCACAGGTTCTACCTACACGTCTCTGTTATACATGCTCTTATACCCAGGTCTTGAATGATATCATAACATTTTCCACAGAAAATGTAAATATTTCCCACTGTGAGTTGTAGATAATAAATTATAATTTTATTGCTGTCCACAGCAGAAGCCATTAACTCTGCATAAAAATCCCAATGTCATTTTGCTCTCCACTTCTTTCTCACAATTGCTGGAAAATGGCAGCCAGTCAGAACTGATATCTCATTGTGTATAACAACAACTCCATCCCCATCTTCTAATTGTGAATACTTATTTGCAATTTATTTCCCATTTCCCAGATATTCCAACCTCTGTGGGACCTTTGTACTGTCTTGACATCTAACTAAAAATTGCCACTTCTCTGGGATCATAGATGTCATCTGGAGGAGGAAAGCTAGTCTTCCTCATCATCATCCTTATAGCCATCTATCACACTCATCCTGCAAGCTGGGGCTTGCTGCTCTTCCCATATTCAACAGATTGAAATCATAAAAGACAGGGACATCATTTCTCATTAGCTCTGTCCCTTTGAGTCGTTTATATTTCCCACACATACACGTGTATGCAAAAATAGAAATATAAATGCAAAGATAAATTAGAGATAGAGAGGACATAGAAATATACACTAATACACAGAAAGATATCTTGTAAGGCCCATCTCTCCAAAGCAAACAAATCTGCATTCTATCTATGACAATCTATTAGCCGATTGAATGGCTTTGCTGCTGAGAAATCTATCTCAAGTGGAGGCTTTCCTTGAGCTGCCTTACAGAGATTTAAGCATCCTCCAGCATGGTGGAAACTATAGTGGCTGCCCTGCTTTTGCAGCCTCAAGCTGGTGTGGTGACTAAAGTTCTTTTCAAGTTGCTGGGCAAAGCAGAGTTTTGATACTTGGGTTTAAGTATGTGGAACAAGGTGGGATATGGTCCCTTCCTGAGGGGTACTGATTGAGATGGTAGGGGAACTGGACAAGAACCAATCCCCAGGGCTTACATAGGGTTCAGGGATGGTGAAATAGATGACAGATACGGTGTGTAGTAGGAAGGGTGATCAGCAGTCATCCATTTCAGAGGAACCAAAAAGTGGCAAACCCTCAACTCTCACTTGCTGTCAGCAGCCAAGAGCAGGGCTCCAGGAATAGAGGGCCTGCTGATGATCATTCTCTGGCTCAGCTGTAGGTGTGAAGGGTGCCAGGAAGCAACACAGGAATGTAAAATCCCTGAGGACTTTCACAATGGGTTACACAGAAAGGAGCTGTGTACATGTGAAGGAAGCAAGTTTCTCCCTCTATACATTGAGCAAATCTGACACTTTTCATGAGGTATTTCCATGTGAAAAGTAGACTGAAAATTCCAGATCAATGGGGGGAAAAAAAACACAGAGGATAAGTCTGAATCTAACATGAAGTATTACTGAACCACTTCACGAACAAGACTGTGTTATCAGGAGGCGTTTATTCTGTAGCAACAAGTCATCTGAGAAAAGGACAAATAATCCTACGAGCCTTTTGTAATCCTTAATATTTTTCCCCTGCTTCTTTTCTCCATAGTAATTCTATTTAACTGGAGTATGGAAGGTCTGTAGTTAGAGTCTCTGTGTCAGTAGTCCACATCGAACTGAAGAAATAAATAATAAAAAGTTATTGTTTGGTGCTTCACTTCCTGGTAGGGAAATAACAGAGTTGCATTGCCGTAGTGCATAGTGTGCATGGATGACACGTGAGGTATATGACAAAGAGGACAGTACATCTGGGCAGGTTAAGAAAACATTCTCTTACAGTATTTTTACTTCAAGCATTAAGGCTGTGGTTTGCCTTAGAATAAATGCAATTCAAATGCTTACATACTCACTGCAATGAAATGTATACAATACTATTTTTTCCTCCTATCATTATGCCTATGAACCACATAAATATGTATATAATATGCCTTTATAATGCACATTCAAAATTCTGTGGCATGCCAAAATTCTTATTTTATGACATTGATTTAATACCCCAGATACAGGACAAATTATTAACAGTGAATTATAAATAAAGCAAATTATCTAGAAATAGTAAGATATGATACTCCTCTAGGCTTCACAGCTTAGTAAGACTGTATTAGCTACAAACAGAAAATTTATGAAATGTATAGAAGTTAGATATTAAAACAACCATAGCAATAGATTTAAATATAGATCAGTTCCCTAAGTATGCAGGCCTGCTAACGTTCAGCTTGCATATCCCTTTCTAATCTTCTCTGTCACCTAGTTATATGTCTCTGAAAGGCCTGGGATAAAGACAATGTGAATTTCTCTTTATCGTTTCTAATACAACATTTCACTTGATTTATTTTTCAGCTGTGAGTATTTTCTTCAGACAGCATAAGTGCTCTCCTCAGGAGATCCCACTCCCCCATCACAAATCCCATTCTTTACGCCACACCTCTTCTTGGCAACTATTTAAATTCCTAGATTCCGCATTTTGTCTCCTAAAACATTTCAGATGATTATAGCTATTAAAAATTGTCATTTTTTTTTCCTCAAAGACACAAGAAGTTTTTCATGTGCCTTCCTGTGGTACAATCTGCCCCAGCCAATATTCAAGTCTGAAGCTTATTATAAAGTGCTGTGTATAAATTGCACAATATTTTAAATTTCAGATTTTTTAAATTCTCTTAGAAATCTAATGAGCTGCCAAGGTAGTTGAGTGAATATGAAATTCCTGCTCCAGCATGCCACCACAGAGTGAGAGGGTAGGGGTAGTAGGAGATAGGGGGTAGTTACCCCACAGTACCTCTCTCACAA
The DNA here is from genome assembly GCF_024509145.1 of Vidua macroura. Lineage (NCBI taxonomy): Eukaryota > Metazoa > Chordata > Aves > Passeriformes > Viduidae > Vidua > Vidua macroura. The sequence goes on from NC_071572.1 coordinate 20,123,835, forward strand.
CTATCTTAACCCTGAATACTCACACACTTATTCTATTTGCAAACTTAAGCCTATTTCACATAAGTGCTTTCCCAGACAACTATAAATAGTCTCTTGGAAGTGGTAATTAAGTCAGGACCACATTCACTCACAGGAATTTAACAGCTTCTCCTGGCAGAATGCAATTGTTTTTTCCTCCTCCATCCAGGTCTTTGCACTTGGCCACAGGGGACCTGGAATGCTTTAATGGTTCAAACCATTTGCAATATGATTGTATACTGGCACATTATTATTTGTTTTGCTTCATTATTCATGCTGCTATTAATTATTATTTTAAAAATAATGTGAAGGAACATATTAAGTCTGAGCTCAGACTTGTCATGTGTCCAAAATAAAGTGGGATGGTGGAAGAGAGTGTGGAGCTATCCTAGAGGATCCAAATGGCTGGAGAACAAGATGGTGGGTGCTACGGAGGACCTGTGGAGATGTTAGCAGAGACAACTCCAGCACAGAAAAATATATTTCAACTGAGATTACAGTTTAAGGCTGCAATGACAATTTTGTGTTAATTGTATAATCATGAAGCAACTTCTCTACAAAAATGTGTTGAAGTTAGCTTGATTTTTTTTTTCAAATGATAGATTAAACTTGGAGGAAAAAAAACTTATTTTACAGAATTTAATTTCACTTTATACTCAAAGTAAGGGAGAGTTATTTGTCCCATTAGATTTAACAAAGAAACCTCTCATGTCAGCATTTTATACACCTGGCGGCCACAACCCACTGCATTCTAGCTCTAACAGGAGATGTTGTTTTGCCCCCTGACCTTGAAGCCAGCGTGATGCTGTGCTACCCCACGGCAAGGAGGCCCCTTCCCTGCTGCTGGTGCTGCCCACCCCTTGGGCAGGGTGCTTGAGGGAAGGCCTGAAGACTGGTGTGTGTCTTGTGTCAGTTTGAAAGACAGTAAATGTAGTCACTGTCCCGCATAAAGCTTTTACAAAACAGAAATAGAGAACATTCTAGATAAATTACCATATATAGGCTTTATGCAGGATTCCCCAGCACATTCGCTCAGCGACTCCCAATTACTTCAACAACACTGGAGTGCTTGTTCTCACATTGACATCACCAGAGAGACATTTATTCCAACACAAGATGTTTGCTGTGCAGAATATGTCCAATTTTGTTTTACATAAGCACATTATTACAGTTCATTTTTCATCGGAAGATGTCTGTGGTGTTGCCTACTCTTAGGAGCAAAAAACAAGGCAAAACAACCTCCCAGCAACACCCTTTTTTTTTTCTCCCATCTGAAAGAAACATGCCAGCTCCCATGTATTTCAGTAAGTACACATTCGAGGTTCAGCAAGACGAGTATTATTGGCCATTCGTGTTGTGATTTGGATACTGGAAACATAAATATATATACACACGTATATAATACCTCTGAAACACGAGGATGATTTTAGCAAGTCAAATCAAAGGCCATCCAGCCCAGCACTGTGTTTCTAACAGCAGCCACTCCCAGCTGCCCAAAGGAGTTTAAGGACAAATCAGACATACAGGGACTTCTTTTAAGAACCGTCTTCCAATCTTCAGCAAATTCCAGCTCAGGATATTCTTGCCCAGAGCCAGTACGCCTCTATTCAACAGTTTCCAAAGGAATTTCTTTATTAAATTCATCAAATTGTTTTAGCATCTACAATATATATGGCAGATATCTTTCTCTATACCCTTGGAGAAGTACTATCTTTTGAGCATTTGTGCTGTTACCAGTTTGATGCCTCCTACCTGTTGTACTAAAGGAAACTATGATCATTTTCTGCCTTCTTCATGGAGATGCATCATATCTGCCATCCATCCTCACTGTGATGTGGTTTTGTGATATTCCCAGCCTTATGGAGGAAAAAATCTCATCTTTATTTCTTGCAAATTGGACTGAAGTGATCACTGCCCATCATTCACCATGATGGCTGACCAACAAATTAGAAAACAGGGTTGGATAATAGTCCCCACTAGTCTGTCCTATCTGAAATATGGGCAAAAATGCAATTTAATGGTTTATTTTGGCCTTCAGTCCATTTTTCATGTGCTGTGGATACGCACAGAAGTGCTGACTATCAGAACCTCCAAAGGCTATAAGTTCTGAAAAGCAGAATTCCTTACAGAATTCCGCAGTATGCCCAGACCAGAAAAATACAACTAAAATGCTATTATATTAATACTATAGGAGTATTACATTCGTAACCAGATAGCTCCTCCTCTTATATAGCAGTCATCAATAATTTTTCAGTGATTTTTTTTTTTAGTTTTGTTTTTTCTGTTGTTTTCATTTAAATTTTTTCTAGACAGCACTGCCAACCCATTTGGATGTATATTTTTCTTTTAAGCCATCAGCCTTTGCAAAAATCAAGGTGATATTTTATAATCATGTAACAGATCATTGCTAGATGTAGGATGTACGTGCGAAGAATTTCTAATTTTTTTAATTTCATTGAATCATTAATGTCAGAAAAGACCTCCAAGACCATCAAGTCCAATCTTTGACCAAAGGTTAAAACCAGCAAAATAAAAATAAACAAAATTAGTTGGATGATTGTCCTTTGAAATTTTTGTCCTACATCATCACCTAGTGTGTATCTCCTCACCAAAACTACCTAGACAAATTACCTAGGCAGACTTCAGTGTGGCCTGAAAGCCCTTAAAGTTCACATATCCTCAAGTTCTTGTCAAATTTACATTAATGTTTAAATTTAAACTGATCCCCAGAGATTACATTTTAAATATAAGTGCATTAATATTTTCACTGGACACAAATAATATTAAGTTTAAATGATCATATAGGCTGCTTAGATGTTTTTTCCCCAGTGTTTGAAAACCTGTAATTAGTTTCCAAAATCTAAGATTTCTCAGCCCTTTGAAAGCCTTGTAAAACAAAGGCTCTTTTTCTTTATTTTACCTTTATTATAGGAAAAGCAGCAAGCTTCTGTAATGCCTAGTATTGTAAAAACCATATTGCTATACTTGGTATAGAAATAATACAGCCTAAGAAAAGCATCTGCTGAGCTCATAATATTGAATTAAGACCAGTGTCCAGCAATGAGCTTTTGTCACTAAACACAGCAATCTGGCACAGGGTTAAAAATCTATTATTTTATTCAATGCCTCATTAGCACAGACAAATCTTTATGTCAAAGTCAGCACCCTCTGAACAGTTTGATGCTGGAGAGATCTGTTACTCCTTGTGTCATGCAAATATTACTCTGCAGATTTGGTGATTTGGTCTGACTCCAAATAGAAAGAACTTATTTTCTGTGTTCCTCTAACAAAGTCAATGTATTTTCCTCTCTATTGACTCTACTCTTGCTTTGGAAGCTCTGGATTTTTATAACTGAGTTACACACCATGAATTGCCTAAAGAGATAATGAAGATACTACCCTTTGGTTTTCTCTGTTATAAATGACTGTTGTCATATATTTGTTATAAATGTGTCCACCATCACAAAGAATGAAGAATTTCGTGGCAAAGACAGGGCTGCAGTCCAGTTCTCGGGGAGAGGAAGCAGCTGATTTAATCACCAGACTTTCTGCTAGCACAGTGTCTTGCCTCATTCACTAAACACTTCCAGGTTTTGGGACACACAAAGGAAAAATGCAAAGTCCTATGAAAATCAAAGTTGAAAGGTTTAAAATGATACTGAGTATGCAAGTGAAGAGACCGTCCTGTATGACCAGCACTGAGCAATACCACTGACAACAGACTACAGATCTAAGGGTTGCATGTGTTTCCTTCATAAATGCTGACACTGAGATGGCTAGAGGGAAATTTCCACGGGGTAAAGTTGAGGGACTGCTTCTTTTTCCTTTTAACAGTTGCCAGCATCCTGCAGACATATAAAGGAATGATGGAAGGGAGGCTGCCATGCCCAGCTTCCAGGCCTGGCTGTCCTAAATATGCCTACTAAATGATTCCTTGGCTTGTAGGTCTCAGAAACCACTTCTGCCAATAACTGACACAATCTGTAGGCCATTAAATGTTTCCTGGAATTAAATCAACACAAAAACCAAACCAAACCAAATCATAAAAAACTCAAAATGAAATACTATGTATGATGTGCTTTAAGTATGGTGAGACATAATTTTAATCTATGCCTGAATTGAAGATTATAGATTATTCTGTTTTAATTTCATCATCAGACCTGATAAGACAATAGAGAGGTCACACGGAGGGGGGGGGGGAAAGGCAAACAAAAGCAAAAAAGAAAGCATTAATTGATGAGGCTATTCAGAACGCTATAATTGTGTGCATGAAAGCTTTGGTAGTCCATTGGATCTTCCTGTTGCCATCCTCCTGACACACATTATTAGTATGCACTTTTCTATAACCACTAGCTCTGCAGAAGTTTTGGTCAGCATGTTTAGGATGTCCTATTAAAGGAAAATCTAGAAAATGAGCAATGACTACTTCAGGTATTGTTCTCTTTTCTGTTGTGAGTTTCTGTTTCTTTCTTCGCTGTGGTTGTCAACATTATCACAAAGTCACAGGACTGCACTGTACAAAAGATGTCCCGTGAAGCAGAGGTCAGTGGTATGCTTTAGGACTGAAATAAAATAATGTTTTTCTTTTGGCTGGAAAAACTTATAAATGGCATTTTACTTTCCAGAGTGGTTATTCCAACATGGTTGTTTTTTTTTTTTTTTTTCCTATGAGACAGTCTGTAGATGAACTAGGTTAACAGCAGCTAATTTTCCTATTATCATGACCCTTTGGGAGTACCATTTTACTAGAAGTAAAATGAGATATAATCCTCCCCCCTAGCAACATCATTATTTATTATCATTCTATTAATAGATTCTGTAACTTGTTTTTATTAACAAAAGATATGACTGCATATTTGGCAGTGACTCTCTTGATATCAAGGCAAAAAGTCACAAGATTAGAATCATATTTTCTCAATAACACTTTCTAACAATAGACAGAATTCACACTCAAGAGCATCTTGCTAAGAATAGATGGAATTATTGTGTTAAAATGCTTCATGTACAATGGAAAAAATTCCAATAATTTTGGCTGGAAGGCTACAACAATTTGTGACAAAAAGAAAATGATGCTGTCACAAGTGCATAAAAATGCTTTAGCTCTGCTAGGGCGCTGCTTCTCTGCTCATCCCCACTGTTTCACACTCTTTTGGAAGAACTTAACTTTTTAAAACTTTGCAATTCTTTGGTAGTTGTCTGTCTCCTATATTTAAAAAATGTAGTTGTGAACATCATACTTGAAGGAAAATTGAGATTACTTTGCATTGCCATAATTGTTTTTTCTGAATGTGTATCATCCCAGTGTAACTTGTCTTGAAGTGGAGGAGTACTTCAGTAACATCTTCAAAGCTACCCCACTAATCTTTGAAACAGTATTTGATAATACCTGCCCAAAGTCAGACTGCAGTTAGACTGACAGTGTGCTGACTGTGTGTAATACTGGCTAATACTCTGTCACACTTTATACATTGGCTTTTCAAGTTCCTTCTTCAGCAGAACAGGCTCCTACCATCCTTAAATACTAGAACATAATTGGTATAATTAGCAATCACAGTTTCTTCATTCTCATTTTTAGCATCCCCTTTTTACATGGGAGAATAAAAGTCCAGTGTCTTCAGTTTAGAACTATACTGTATTTTTCAATGATGCCATAAATCACACAATCCCATTGAAATTAATATGAGACCGGACAGTCCTTTTTTAGGTGTAGTCAACATATGTGGAACGTCCATGTCTCACATCATGTGAAGATGTGACTTGAACCAATCACTCCTTGTCACAGTGGTTAAATCATAACCAAAGGGAACAGGATCAGCTCCAGCTGCAGTGATGTCATACTGAATAAAACACCCTCTGGCTAGAGCCTCTTACCCATACCATGCAGAAAGGCAACGCTCCCTGCTGACACATTCCCTCCCCCTTCCCTTCACCTCGTGTCCCACTGCTGAGGTGGGGAACCAAAAGCTGGGCAGCGCCATTGGGGGTGTGAGAGCTGCAAGATGTGGGTCAGCATCGGATGGTGAATCTCATTCTCAGTGGGTCAGTGAACTGAAAGCACAGAGGCCTGACTTTTCTCTAGTAAGTCTTTGATCTGCCAAAACAGCAAAATGTTAAAATCACTGTGACTTTAGAAAAATGTCAAGTCTACCATAGAAGAATGGGTATCTTTTATTAATACATTCATATTTAGATGTATTCTATTTAAATACTTTCTTAATTTAATGTTGGACTTCTCTACCCCCTAAGTTTGAAGTGATCTAATGAAATCTGATCCTGTCAGGTCAACCTAAATGTATAGATTTGAGTGTAGACAGGGCCTTAGCATCAGAACTCCTGCTATGTTTTACAGCTTATAGGAAGGTTAAGTTTAAAAGCTGATAGGAAGGTTAAATTTAAAATAGTTCCAGAGAGCACAACTTCAGATGACAGTTTAATTCCCTTTTTCCACAATCATTGTGGTTTTTTTCATGCAAATTTCTTAGTCTTCAATATCTTTTCTCATCATGTGGGAAAAGCACTCTTGCATTTCAAAACCCATCCAGATAATAGTTTGCAGCCTCAATCTTCAATTCCCATACTGGCCATAAAATGTAGAACTGCCTCTTTAAAAACAACAGCATTTTTAAAAAATCATAGCTTGCAATGATTTCTATGTTCTTTCACATTTTCCTGCCACACTTCCTTTATTTTTGTCTGTTATTAGTTTAATTGTAATTTCATGTGGTGTAAGCATCTGTCATTTTGTTTATCTTTTCTGTACTATGCATTCCAATGGCACTGCCTAAGTAACAGTACAAGTGTGTTTATGTTAATAACAACAGGCATACAAGGAATTGTTCTATGTCAGGTGCTGTCTTACAGCATCCCTTTGAAAGAACAGATTGCCAATGAACACTAACACCTGTTTTTTGCATTCTTTAGTAAATGACTAATGTTTATATACAAAGAGAAGGTGACCTCAGTTGCGAGCCATAGCAGCTGGCAATCACACTGCCAAATCCCTGCAAATGCTAGCTGGTTAGCAAAAACAAGTTTTGTTTTTGTGACTTCCAACCATCAGTTTTATTTGTTCTCAGCTAACTCAAATATTACCTATCCACACAAGATCACAGGCCAAAATACTTCCTGCAACCAGATGCTGGCACCGAGCATGCCCCACTGATAATAACGAAGGTGCTGCGAGCACAGGATTTATCTCCACAGAAGACTTGGCTGGTTATTGAAGAAAGATCCCCTATGTAAGCCGCACAAAGCTTACATCGTCCCTAGAGGAGGAGCAAACCCGATTTCCTGCCTGGCTGCGATAGAGGGCAGGCAGAAAGGAGGAGGAAAGGAGATACTTCCATTGTTTACAACCAAATAGAAATTCCAACTCAAAGAGACCAGAAGCAGAGGCCTGCGAAGGCGTAATGACATTCCTCCTTCCTCACGTGTTCAAATCCAACTGGTTTTGAGAAACATCTTCATAAATACCTTCCAGGAGGAGAAGCTGAAAAGTCTTCCTAATCTTCCCACAGAACATGCACAGAACATGAATGCATTTCTAGAGGGAAGAATATTTCATTGACATGAAAATCAAGGCAACACACTACATTAGATTCCACAGGCACCTCTAGTTCTTAGGGAAACAGATTTTCCATATTCTTATTCAAGCAATGCTGGAGGCAAAGATAGAGGTATGATTCACAAACCACAGCCTCCAGTTTGGCTGCTCCTGGTACTGCAGGTTAAGAGCCAGCACAGTAAGTAGCTATCTGTCCAAAGGAAATAGCCTGTATTGCAAGGAAACATTCAGAAATCTTTATGAAAACTAAACATTCAAAGGGATACTGATGACAGCACTTAAGTAAAAACCAGCACAATAATTATTATCATTAATTGGCATACACATGCCACTTAAAAATAAACCAGTTTAATTACTAATACTGATTATAGGCATTTATTTCTTGGTTGCAAGAAAATTTTTTTTTTATGTATTTGCAGTATCACTCACAGTCCTAAAAGTTGTTCAATAGGTACTTTACTTGCCCACTCACAGGGCATATGCATTTTGGTAACCAACTCATATTTGAAAATTATGAGCAAAGAATATAAATTTTACCTCTTTCATGGTTCTGTTTGTTGTTTTAATTCTGTTTTTCATATTATGTGTTTTGTCATCTTTCATATAATTATATTTACTGAAATCTGCCTATGTATAGATCTAAAATCTTTTCCCAGAATTCACGTTACTTTCTTTCCATTTCCATCTATTTTTTTTGGAACCCAAACCAAGCCTGGAAATTTTCAGCCAGAAAAAAATGTTTGTGCTACTAGTCAGGGCACAACATGTATCTGTGTAAATGCAAACACTCCCTCTTGCTGCACAGGATTGCAATTTTTTTATGGCTTTGTATTTATTTATGAGAAAGCAGATTTATGGGTAGTGCTGATCCAAATGAGAGCTGTCATGGCATTTAAAGTAGATGTAACACCATTCATTCTGAGGGCAGAATAAATTTTGCATATCTGTTTTTTTGCCTGCTGTCCTAAGGATTACCTATTAATGTTACCTGCTAAGGAGTTTTTCTTTTCCGTCCCAATTGAATTTTAATTTTTTCATTTAGATGAAATCCTGAAAGCTGGAGTGGAAGGCAACTTACATATTTAGGTGCCCAATACTCCCTTGCAGTCCAAGAAAAAGGAAAACTTCTGGTCAAAAGCAACTGAGGATCAATTACCCATGAATGTTTTGAAAAATCCCATCCCAAACTGTCTGAGCACAGTGTACTGTGCAGCTAGCCCCCTCTCCCAGCTTCCTTAAATCAGTGTGGAATGACACCAGCTCAAATAGTATGTGTTTAAATGGAAGAGCAAAGGGCAACTTATAGCTGTTTTTGATAGCTGTAAGATTTTTGCACCATTGTGTTATCTTAGTTCTGTAATATCTAATTATATAAATCCTTCTGAATGTTTATCGTAGAGCTTAAAGTGGATTTTATACTCTGCTAGCCACATACTTTAATGATAGATTTAAAATTAGAGAGGATATTAAAAATCAGGTGTTTCCTACCTGGTCAAGGCTGTTTTTAGTTGTGTCTGTGAGAGAACGACAAGTTATTTTTAAATAAAAGCCTAGGTTTATTTTGTTTCCTTTCTATAAATTCTCCAAAGGAAGGAAGTCTTTACCAGAAGGCTCCTCAGGTTGGTTTCCTTTTACTGGCATAAGAGATGTCATTTGATAGTTTGTGTTGAAACTGAATCCAAACATGTCATCAGTGCCTGTCCAGGCCCTCCTCCAGATTAACTTCATCAGACAGATTAAAATGTGAACAACCTGCAACATTCGCAAGAGTTTGGCATGTGATACACACTGTTTCTCAGGACACAGTTTTTGTAATATCTGATCTCCTGAACTGTTGGAGATGTGAGAGGGCTGTTGAAGGAAAATTACCAAACAATGTCAAACACCAGTAAAATTAAAGAGAGAAAGGAGAAAAACCTCTCTGGCGTTAGGGAAATGAGGTATTCAGAAGATAAAGAGTGTCTGCCATAAAAACTGAAAAAGAAAAAAAGTCTTTCACAATAATCATAATTATTTTGCTACAGTAGTATAATTTAGTCATTTAAAAAGAGTAAAATAAGTAAAATAAGCATATCCTTCATAGCTACATCAATAAATTATCATGCCAGTCGCTGTCCCAGCTCAGGCTGCAGCAGACAGTGGTCTATCATGTTGCCAGACTCAAATGCAGTTTTCACAAGAACTAGACCAGCATTAGGGTACAGTGCTGTTCCTGTGTTAGGCCCACGCCTCTAAGCTTCGTTCTCAGTGTAACAGAGTAGAAGCCTGGAAGCATTATGTGTAATTCTGCCCTGTGATACACACAGCAATACCATCTCATAAAATACGGGAACATTGGTTTTTCGAGTGACACTAACATCCATTTAAATAGCAGTGTGGGAACAGAGCAAGCACCCTAGGAGGCCTCCAGCTCGTGCAGCATGCCAGTACTATGTGGTTCAAATCCTGCATAGTCTCAGCCTGGTACAAATGAAGTCAGATTAATTTCTGAAATTGACTTTCTAGAAGTGCTAGAACTTCAAAGTGAGTGGAATAGGACAAAATATGTCAGAATAAAACCTCAACAAATAGGGAATTATTTAAATTATTGGAACTTTGAGTAAAAGGGCTGAAGAGATATAGGCAGTAAAGCCAGTTTTCCAGCACCTTGGTCATGGCTTACGAGAAATGAATCCATGTCTGTGGTCCCCAGCACAGGAAGGACATTGACGTGTTAGGGCAAGTCCAGAGAAGGGCCACCGAGCTGATTACAGAGATTTTCCTCCTACAAGGAAAGCCTGAAGGAACTGGGGTTGTTCACTCTGTAGAAGAGAAGGGATCTTCCAGGAGCCTCTTCTGAAGGGAGCCCACAAGAAAGATGGAGAGTCAATTTACAAGATTGTGTAGTGACAACAAGGAGGAATGGCTTCAAACTGAGAGTAGGTTTAGGTTAGGTATTAGGAGGAAATTCTTTACTGTGAGGCTGGTGAAGCACTGCCCAGAAGAGCTGAGGATTCCCTATTCCTGCCAGTGTTCAAGGCCAGGTTGGATGGTGCTCCAAGGAACCTGGTCTAGTGAAAAGTGTTTCTGTCTGCGGCAGGGTGATTGAACTAGAGGATCTTCAAGGTCCCTTCCAACCCAGACCCATTGTATGATTTCTGAAAGCCTCCTCCTGGACACCTCAGGGGATGCACCCTCACGTGCTGCCCGGCCTCGTCTCCTCATGGGTTTGTGGGGGTGCGGTGAAAATCAATCACTTTAAAACCTCTGTCCGGACGGTCTCTGGTCTCCCCGTGTCTTTGCGGGCAGCGGCGAGCGGCAGGCCCTCAAGCACGGCGGCTGGAGCTCGGACCCTGTGCAGGAGGCAGCTCGCACCCTCTCTGCAGGCGCAGCTCTGCCTCCCTCTGCCCGAGGGCAGCGTGCCTGCCCGGCCAGCCTCCCTCCAGCACTCCCAGCTGACCCGAGGAAAGAGGTTTTTTCCATCCCATAGGGCCCGTACTGCTCTGTAGGGCCTGAGCAGGGCACACACGGCCGTGGATACAGGCATTCCTTTGCCCACGGCGGGGACTTTCCTTCGCCCGGCCCGCTGCTCCCTCAGAGCGCGGCGCGCGCGCACCCGGCCACGGGCTCCGCTGGGCACGCGCCCTGCGGCGGGCGGGGCGGGGCGGGCGCGGCGCTGCCCCCGCGCGCCCTCTGCCGGCCGCCGGCAGCAGCGCTGTCCCCGCGCCCGCCGGTAGCGGCCGTGCCGGGAGCGGCCGTGCCGGGAGCGGCCCCGCAGCTCCCGGTGCCTGTCTGTGGGGAGGAGCGGGGGGAAGAGGCCCTGTACCTCCGCCAGAGCGCTCTGCGGCGCCGCAGCGCCACAGCCGCTGAGCGAATCACGGCGCTCGTCCCGAGAGAGCAGCCGGCTGACGCTGAGGGTGCTGCGGACCACGGGAGCCCCCGGCTTTCACACTCCTCCCTTTCCACAGGCCTTTCTCCCAGATATACCTGTTTTTTTTCCTGGGCTGAACATCCCGATTACTAGCCTTACACATGGTTTGAAGCTATTTGCAGAAAAGCCTTGTTTTCTCACTGCAGGCCCCACAGATGCCCTGTGAGCCTGTCTCTTATCAGGTTCCTTGTACGCTCTTCTGCAGGCCCCCTTCCCCATGCCATTGGGGCAGCCCCAAAGAAACTGCAGAATCTTAGTAGCAGTGCACAAAACCACACTAGGGCAATCCCAGACAGACAAAGGTTAATTTCTTTTTTCTTATCCTTACACATTCTGAAAGGTGTAAACAAAGTTGTGGCGTATACAGTGGACATACACATGAGTTAAGCCATGGAAGTCACAGCTAACCTAAAAAACCTGCAAATATTTGACATGGCCACAAAATTTATGCACCAAGTTTTGCTTTCCAAACTGTGGGACATTAGGAGGTAGAAACAGCATCCCCAGCTGCCTGAGAAGGAACCCTCCCCCTGGGCTGGAGGAGTATTTGAATTCAAGAGAAGAAATGCCTTGATTTTTAAATACTAATGGAACTCAAGATTACTGGCATTGAAACAGTTGATAGGAAAGGTGGTTAGGATTCCACCTACCAGGTAAAATGAGATAATTTTGAAACTCTTTGCTGGAGATATCCCACAGAGCAAAGTGGTCCAACCGTATCCTTGCTATCTCCATGGCAGCAGCTATCATAGAGCAATCTTGGTGGGCAATAACTCCTGTAGAGACAGGAGGATTATAGAACAAATGAGAAAAACTTTTAGAAAATTTCTTTGAAATAATGTGGGGCTTTCCAGAGTCTGAACCATGAAACAGCCACCAATGAGCTGAAAGTAGTGACCTCAGTATACCACAGTTTCCATTCTATAGGAAGCATTAATACTATATACAAACCCCACCCTAACACCTGGAAAGCAGTTCCAATTAGGCAAGATAAAATGATGGACAGGAAATTGCTAATTGAAGGTGATCAGCTGTTGTCCCATCTTTGTTGTGTGCAATGCTGGCCATGAAGAAAAACTAAACATTCACTGCAAACCAAATGCTTGGCATCAGTATGAATTTACAGAAAGGAAGCTCTGAGTTCTGGGGTGACCTGAAGTCTTTGTTGTATTCTGCAAAGCTTTAATGGATTCAGCCCCTCACAACATGCAGTGACAGCCATTAAAAAATGCCTGTGAGGGTGTTAATGACCATTTCTATCAGGAGAGCACATTTCTTTAAAAACAGAAGGATCAGAGGAACGAGGTGTCCCCAGAGCTTCCAGACGTTAAACCCTGTGTGGTATTTTGCTCTTTCCATGGGGTCTGCAGGTAAGTTTTCTTTTAATATCTGATTGAAGAAAAATACTGAATTTAATTCTCATACTGTGCTGGGGAAAAAAAAGCTATAAAATGTTTCTGGGCTTCTAAAGTTCACATAATAGAGAATGTTAGCATAGAATCATTCAATTAATAGTGTTGGAAAAGAGATATTTTCCAAGATCTTTGAGTCCAACGTGTGAGCATCAGATTTTAGTCTGAAATTGACCTCATCTCATTCCTCAGCCCAGGCCAGGCCTCCAGCAGGAAAGCCAAAGGAATAATTTCAGAACCTTGTAGCAGTGACATATTATTGCTTGCTTTACTCCAGTGGGCTGCATCTCTAAAAAAAATCCTCAAATTACTATCCTAATGTTTCAATTGAGATATTTAACTGGAAAATTTAAATTCATCAACATTGAGAATTTAGGAGGTAGATTTAGCAGGGCCTGTTGTGATAGGACAAGGGGTAACGGTTTTAAACTAAAGAAGATCAATTTAGATTAGAGATAAGGAAGAAGATTTTTACATTGAGGGTGGTGAAACACAGTAATTTGTTGCCTGGAGAGGTGGTGGATGCCCATCCTTGGAAACATTCAAGAGCAGGTTGGATGGGTCTGTGAGCAACGTGATCTCACTGAAGATGTCCCTGCTCCTTGCAGTGGGGTTGGACTAGACAAGCTGTAAAGATCCCTTCCAAGCCAAACTATTTTATGATGATTTCCCTTAAGGAAATCTGTCATGGATTGTCGTTGCAAGTGTTAAGTCCTGCAATTGCATCTGTGGTCTAAAACACTTGACCAAATTATTTTAAGAGGTATCTTCCTTTTTAAGCAATTTTGCTTAAGTTGCAAGAAAAATATTTTCTTTCATGCCTTTCATGTGAGTAGAAATTTTCTCAGTCAAAATAATTTCCTTTAAGTTTTACGATTCAAATGTCTAGCACAGAAATCACAAACAACATGCTAGGGTCTTCTTTTGTAATCCCATGGCCAGGTTGTTGCTCCAAGAAGGCTGAACTAAGGTTAGTAGAGTTTTCAGGAATATTTAAATTCTATGTTTATCTATTACAGGACAAGACTCAGTTTCCCAACTAATGTTAATTGGTTTCATTTTATTATGTCAGTTGATAATTTTTTTTTCCCAGTGATGATTTTGCAAAAAGGCAGCGTGTCTTAAAACCAAGCTGGTATCTGTAGCTACTTGCTTACTTTTAATGGTAATTAAATCACTGATCCTTGGTTCAGCCTTCCAGGTGTTGTCTGAGCAATGCAAACAATTTTCTGAGTGCTACAGACATGAATGCATCTCCCAACAGTTGTGTGTCTAGCACTGCACAGAGATTAAATCACTTACCACAGGAGCTGGGTAACAGCATTTTTGCGGTTCCTAAACCAGACTTTAGTCACCAATACCAATCTGCCATAGTGGACTGATACAAAAAAGTACATGATTAGTAAAAGCTTGAAAACAGAAACTCCTCCTATCTGGTCTATCCACTGTACTGTGAATCGTCCTTGCTTTAAAAGACAAGGAGCTCTTTTTCATTGGGACTTTTTGCTTTTTGTGTTAGCACTGAATTAATCAGAAGAGCATTTGTAAAAGGCTGTGTTAATGTCGACTTCCTCTGCTGGTTTTCCAGTAACTGAGCATGATTTCTAAGACTTTATGTAAACAAAGGATTAAACTGGATTTGGGGTTAAATCTTCCTATTGCAGCATAATTCATCAGCAGTGAATGGCCAGAGAAAGCTATTAGTTGGGAGTACATGGATATACTTTCTCAGGATGATGATGCTGGTCATCTAAAATAAGATCTTTGCCATCAGTTTACAAATCCCTGTAATTCCAAAAGTTAACTCCTGAGTAAGGCTTAGACAGATGAATACTTATATGAGGACAGGAACTGCCAAGGCTCCTGTGTACTAAAAATATATTTTGTACATGTTATATAAATATGCAGTTGCTTGCATTCTTTACTGTCACATGTACCTATGCTCTCCGGGTTGGAGCACTAGGTGCTCTGCCAGCCATGAAATTACAGGCCAGCCACCTTCTCTCTCTGTGTTACTTACTCTTTTTATCTTCCTTCTTAATTACTCTCTCCCAGTTTTGTCTTCAGTGACTCACTCAAGTTTCTTCTTCTTTACCCCTCATGACTTTTTTTATTATTCCTCTGTCCAGTATTGCTCTTTTACTATGCCTCCAATGGCTTGTCCTTCCCTGCTGATATGCTTGTGTGATCTCCAGATTGCACTGGTTATTTAGACAAGAAAAAGTCTTAGATCTCTTAAGGTATCAGAGTGGACATTAAAATAAGAATAATTTAAAAAGAATTGGAGTTCCTTGTCAGATTTTCTAGAAACATGATTTGCAAATAAAATAATGGAGAATTCAGGTGGTATGGACTTCTGATATTTTTCTTCAAAGTGCCTAGTTTTTTGTTTAGTTTAAACCAAGAAATTTTCACAGTATATGCTTAGGTGGTTTTGCACATCAGAGCTCAGCCTTTTTAGACTAAAATTAAAAAGCAATCCTGCAAGATGCTGAGTACTTTTGTAAATTCCCTCTGACTTCCATAATCAGATTCCTGTAAGATTCACTTTTCAGGCTAAAAGCCTGAATTGTCTTTTCAAACTCAGGTTAGTTTTGCTTATGTCTACTTCAGAGTACTTTGTATTTGCTGCCACAAGTACGAAGTTTCAGCTACAGAACAGATTTTCTGAAGCACTTCTGGTCCTCTGAAAAGCAAGAAATGCTTTTTTTCAGAAGCAACTTTTTCTGACCATTAGTAATGATCTTTATGAGACAGCTGCTTAAACGTTTACATCAAAGCTTGTGAGATTTGTGGACCAAACTCCTCCTGACATAGCATATGGGTAATGTTAATTCATTCTTTAAGTGAACTGACAACCAGCATTTCAAAAGAAAGAGCAGCACTTGACAGCAGGTTCTGAGACCTGGGCTGAGCATGGCAGCTAGAAGGGCCCTGGAACCACTGAAGATGCCACCAATTTTGGTGAATGTCAGTATTGGTTTTGAACATCACCGGGATCATTTGGGAACTCTGGACTATTAGCACACCAAGCAATGTTTACTATTTACAGCTGCAAAATATAAGTCTCAGAATTCATGGGTTATCACTGGAAATGAAGCTATTTATAGAGAGATGTTCTGGTGGATACAAACATTTCTGAGAAATAGTAGAAAGAAGGTAAATTATTAAGGCTCTTTTGACAAATCCCATTGATAGGCTCATGGGATATGCTTTCATGGTATGGGCTCACGGAAAGATAGGATGAATTGGCACGTGCTCAGTGCATTCCTGCCGGAGGGATATCATACCAGTTAGTTTGAAACCCTTACATTAAAAAGTATAGTGACTTCCACAGTCCCATTTTATTCCCAGGATATGTTAAAATATTTAAATCTATACTTAACCGTGTGTAATGTAGGCCATGATCTCTGTGCTAAATAGTGCGGTTTAGTTCTAAAACAATGTTATTAAAAAAGCATAATTTAAGTGCCTTTTTGGTAAAGGAGTCATTGATGCAGCATTGTATTGCAACAGGCAAAATTCAATTAAATAAACACTGAATTTAGATATCACTGAAAAACAAAAGTCCAACCAATGCAGAAGGTCGCTTTAGAAATAACATTTGTCAGCAACACTGAAGTGAACTCAGGTACCTGTATGAAACACAGCAGTGTTTCAAAGTTAGCTAATAAAAATAATTCTTCAGCTGAAAATAATTAGTCACATAGTGTATTTCCATTCCCTTGAATGAACCAACAGCAATGGATGAATGTCACTGAAGAGTCACAGCAGAACCCAGAGAGCTCCTTGGGCAGATGAAGTCACTGGTTTGCTATGTTTATGCTGTAGCCCTGCCTCACATTTCTCGCAGGCATCTGAGGCCTGTTTTATCAGAAGGAGTCTTGGCATCCAGCACAATGGCATGTTTATGTTAAAAGGAAAGGTCCCACTGTGAGCAGCAGGACAAGGGATGCCGGTAGGAGCGGCAGCAGTGGCTTCCTGTGCCCCAGGCTGGCGTGGGCAGAGGGGGAAGTGAGAGACCGCGGCTTATGCTGCAGACCAGAAACTGTAGCTCTCAGGAATTAACACACATAGGCCAGTGATAATTTTCCACATCCCCCCAGCTAGGAAAAAGCTGATATGTGGATTTTGAGCACAGCCCTTATAACTATTTCTTAAAAGAAAGCTTGTAGTTTATTTCTAGTGCTCCCAGAGTTGTAGCAGCCAGTGAAAGCTTCTGAACAACCAGGGTTTCCAGGGGGTAAAATCTTCACTGATCTTAACTCCGTGGTATACCTTTGTTGAAAAGTCCCTGGAGACTCTGCAGTGGCCATTCAGGTTTCCCAGTTCCCACCTGAGCAATGCTGGAGGAGATGACAGACGTGTCCCTGGTAAGCCATGCTCGGTGTTGCACAAGAGGTGACACCCAGCATCCAGCCCAGCTTACCTCATGCAGACCAGCTGCAGGTTGTTGCATCCCGGGTTTGGGTTCAGATTAGGGGTTCTGATGTGTGTTAGTTAGCCGGTTCTGAGTACCCCTGTGCACCCCCATGTTCCCCCCGCGGTGGTCCGCTCTGGGTCTCTTACCATTGGAGCTCACCATGCCAGTCCTGTAACCACCCCCCTGTCCACTCCGGAGAGTTCGGTGTCTGTTACCCTGTCCCCACAACCCCGTTCATCCCAGAGCCCTGTGTCCACCCCTGTCGCATTCCCGTTGGTTACCGCGGTCCATGTCACTCCCCCATAGCCTGCCCCCATTGGGCTTCTGCCCCCCTCAGCCTGCCCCCTATAAAACCCCACGCGCCCTCGGTCCCTTCGCCATTTTGTCCACATGGCGCTAGGGAGCGGCCGCTGTTCTCCATCGCAGCTCCACGCGACAGTAAAAGCTTTCCAACCAACCGCACGGACAGACTGGACATTCCTTCCCTCTTCATCTCATCCCCAGCGCCGGCCACAGAGCGCGGCCAGCCCCACCCCGGTGTGCTGAACGCAGCAGCGCCCGGGACAAGTGGCAGCCCTGGTCCTGCCAAGAAACAATGCCATTAGCCAGGCCCTCCGGAGCTGCCTGGGACTGGGGAAAATGACGCAAAGCCACAGCAGGTGGTACCAAACAGGGCATGGTGCAGACACCTCTGAAAACTGCCACAGCCATGGCATTGGCAAGCACATGCAGAATGGATACATGGGGGGGTAGAGGGAAGTACAGCAAATTATTTTACTTCCTGGCCTGGGCAGCAGAGTGGAGTTCAGCACAAATGGTTGCTGCTGGCACTCCGTCAGTGGAGTCCCTAATGTGCACAGTGCTGCAAAGAATGTAATTTCCATCTAAATAATTTCCCTCAAGGAACACTCTGCCAAAGCTGCTGTGGTTAGATGTGGGCATGGTGGGCTGTTTTCTGCTGTTTTGCAATGTTGCCTTCTGTATCATCTACCTCCCTTTTCATGTGACATTTTTGTTGTTCTTTTTGGCTGCTCTTTGAAACATGATTCCTTCTTTTTTGTTTATCCTTTTTTCCAGATTTGACAAAATCACTTGTTAGTCAAATATTTATTATCATGACGTAAATCAACACTAATATTTTTTTATTTTTATAGCATCCTACAATGTTTCTTTTTCCCCTTCATTCCCTCTCTTTCTTCCTTCTTTTCCCATGCTGTCCCAGTTTTTCTTCCTTTGCCTTGCATGACAGCATTCCCCTTCTGTCTCTGCTCGGCTGGTAACAGCAAGGCAGCCTCACACACCCAGGGAACCCCTGAATCCCTGAGTCTGGCTTCAGAGTATGAATACAAACCAGTGGTTCAGCAGATCTATTGTAGTACTTTCTGTGGCTTCCATCACACTAATCATTAAACTTAAATGTATTCATTATTGTACCTTTTTGTGAGTTGCTACTATCTTTATTTTACAAATGGGTAACTGTCATAAGGAAAAATTATGTGTCAGGTCTTACACATATTTGGAATACTAAAGCTCAGATGTGAGGTCCACTGAAATCAGTTATTCTGAAAGTTGCATGCAGACCAATGAAGCTTTTCAGTAGGACTTTCGAAAGTCAAGTTAGTGGATGGCCACAGCATTATATGGCTAAATCACGAGGGATGTGCCTTTAAGTGATTTCAAATTCCCCCAAGACCTTTTTTTTGCCAGACATAACTACTGGGTATTATGTAGTTCTTATAGAGATAGATATTGACCAGTTTTATTCCCATACCTTCAAACTGTTCAGCAATAACACAAATATTTCAAATCTCCTCCCCAACCACTGATCGCTTCATTTCTAGTTCTGTATTCTTCAGGGTTTTTTAAGCACTTCTGGTGTTCAAGGGATTCCCCCCCTCCCCTTCAATTTCAGTCATTTGGCAGTTGCAATGCACTTACGTAGTTGTGGGTACCATGAACGCCTCTCGTTCTGTTTCTCACATGCTATCTCACCCACTCTGATTTTTTATCTTTCCCTATTTATATTATAATGGGGCCACATATTCAGCTGCTGAAAATCAGCCTGCACATGAAGTAACCTTGGGCAGTCAGAATGTATGTGCTTCTTCAAAATAGCATCCTGGGAATTAACCAAGTATGCTTGGTCTTTCCCGCATATAATCCAAGAGGAAGGCAGTGATGTGACATTCTGTGATCTGGATATTAACACTGCGTGCTGTACTCCATTCCCAGTTTTAAGCCAGTATTTATTTGGTTTATAATTCTGAGATGAGAGTCACTTATATTTTCTTTTTTGGCATGCAGTTGATTTTGACACAGTAATTAAGAGTCAGCACACTCCAAAGCACCCAGCTAATTATTGAACCCTCTCAAGCAAGGGAAACAGTAAATTATCTGAGCAGTGGAAAGGGAAATAGGTCAGTTGAAAAATATATTTTTATGAGCTGATACTGGATTTGACAATACAGATGCTGGCAAGAATGAAAGGAATCCCAGTTCAGTTTTGAAAAAGGTATATTTTTTTCACAGAGAATGTCTCTTCTGGGAACCCTTAATTTAATGTACATTGGTTTCCTATTTTAAGAAAACAATTTGCCATTAACACTATGCCAGCCAGACTTACATTTTTTTAAGCAAAACCTCTTTGTCCTAAAGTATTTCATGGCCCAAAGAGGAGGAAATTGGCTGTGATATTTCAGTTTTTCCATTCTAAGAGGAAAATGGTCAAAGGTCTAAAAATATCCATGAAAACACCCTCCTTCTCATCACTGTAATATACCATAAGCCATGTGACAACAAAGACATTTCTTTCTGAGCCTAACATTGTTTTTAATCAGCTAAATCCGCAACTGAGTTTGTCTTCACTGTAGAACTGCTGACTCAAATAAAAATTTTGTTTACCTGACTAATTTGATGACCTACTCTGCACTACAGTGTCTCCAGTTCATCCTGCTTCCTTTGCCTGAGCACAAATGACAGTTGTCCTGAATTGCGTATTCATCTGGGGGGAAAAACTCAGCAGGCTTTGTGCTGTGGGGCTGTTTCTGTTAGGCACTGTTCAGCTCCATTCTCTATTTGATCAAGGAATATTGAAAGTATATTCATATATCTTTTGGTCTGTGGCCATGATTGGACAAGTGAAGTAGACGGTACATGTAAGTAAGATTAAGAAAATGCATCCTGTGGTGGATTAATGCCAAGGAGTATGTTATGGAGGTCAAAGATGGGGGCCTCATCATTGTCATCCAGCAGAACTCAAAGTGGGTCTTGGTATTCAGATTATTCCCCCAGCAGTGAATTCAGACATGTGAGTGAATCACAAGGTACTTGTTTATTGTCAACTCAGAAAAAATAAAGTGAGACTGGTTTATGTGTAGACTGAGGCCAGTGTGGAGACATTCCTAGACAGGGTGGAGCCCACAAGTCAAGCGGTGCTGCCACTGGGGAAGGAGCAGGTCCCAGTTTGCACTGAAGCTGGAGACAGAGCTTCATGATAAGATCTATTCTGTAGTGAAATTTGCTTAGGAGGTTTTTGCCCCTTATCTCCCTACCTCACAGCCCTGGCCACTCAGTCCTGCATGACAGCTTCCTGCCTGTCCTCAGTTGTGCTGCTACAAATAAGTGTGGGGCCAGGCTATTGAGTAGGTCTCTAAAGCAGTCTAGGTTAAAAATAGCCTTCCAAAATAATTTTGCATTTTTGAGTTTTACACCAAAACCATTTCAGCTGCCTGATTTTACAGCCTCTAAAAGTACCTATATAAGCACAACTGACATGGTAACAACCAGACCTACTGAAAGGGAACTTAGCTTCTCAAATCTAAAATAAATGTGTCATGGAAATACACACAAAGAAACGTTGCCACCTTGCTGGTGAAGGAAAAGCACAGGGGCTCTACTTTCCTCCAATATCGAAACTGTAATGAATACAAACATTCACTATATCTTAATGAATCACACTGCCCTGGTGGATCAAGGTCAGACAGGTCAATGCATTGAAATAAATGGAAGTTTTGCCTCTCCTTTGTTATGAACTAAGATTAGCCTAGAGAAATGAAGCTCATGGGTGAACTGATTACTCTCTACAACTCCCTTAAAAGACAGTATAGCCAGGTGGGTCTCACAGGCAACCAGTAACAGGACAAGAGGAAACGGCCTCAAGCTGTGCCAGGGGAGGTTCAGGCTGGACATCAGGAGGAAATTCTTCACTGAAAGGGTTGTCAGGCATTGGAATGGGCTGCTCAGGGAGATGGTGGAGTCACCATCCTTGGAGGTGTTCAGGGAACACTTGGACATAGCACTAAGTGCCATGGTCTAGTTGACAAAGTGATGACCAAAGGTTGGATTCGATTATCTCAGAGGTCTCTTCCAACCTAAATGATTCCATGATTCTGTAAGTTTTTTTCCCTATCTTTTCTGTAGAGAAGGACTTGGAGTTTTAATATAGACTAGTGTTTGAACATAGATTATATTTTACCATAAATCCACGTTGAATCTGGATCATGTGACTATTGAGAGACTGGGAAAGGATGCCAGGAGTCCCATCTAGATAAGCCCGCTGTCCTGAGGTAGGCTCACTCATACCTACAGTCTTCCTGGCACTATTTTCCTAAACTATTTTTTGACAAAACTTTATTTTAAAATCCATACGTCTCCTTAGGTAATCTATTCCAGTGTTCAGCTGAGGAATTTCCTCACCATCTAGTCGTGTTTGACACACAACCAATGTTTCGTAGCCACACATCAGTACAGATGAATATAATTCCCAGTGGAAATAGCAGTGGCAGCAACACAGAAACTTGGCATGTCTGTGATGATGTTTGTACCTTTTACTTTAGACAAATGAACCCAATGATTTAGTGAATATAGTTAACAAATACAGTTAGGGTTGCTGACATTTCTGTGCATACATTAACTCAAAAAGAATTGAAGAATCAGTAATTTTCTCTTAAAGTTGTAATTTCCTGCCGGGGAATATTGGTAGTTTACTACTGTAATAAGTTTACTAGTGGCATAAACACATAGATAGATCTCTTTTTTTCCTTACAACTATAATATGATATAATCTAATATTATGTAGGCCCTAAGGGAAGAGATGACAGTACTACTGACAATACTATCGATTTGTACCTTTAAAACTGAAACCCACCGATATTGTAAAGAATGTACTTTAGAAACCAAACTGGAAACAATATATAAGAAACAAGCTATTAAACTGCCTTAATTGAAACACCACTTGAAAGTGCTTTACAGCATCATAAACAGTCAAAAAATAGATTCTTGCAGCAATGAAAAAATTACCAATGATGAGATAAACTGCTGTTTCAGAAGTGACTGGAGAGGAAATGAAGGTGCTGTGGAGTTTCTATATTGTCAGACAGTACAGCAAAATCAAACCCAGGGGAAGATGTAGGAAAATTGGACTGCTAGAACAAGCTGGGCTAATAAGAGCCACCAGCAAGATGTCCTGGTTTGTTGGCATTTTGCCTTGTTTTGCAATGTTCAAAAAATATTACATTTTTTAAAAATTTTATTTTCTTCTTTCTCTGAGTCCATGAGTATTTTTAAAAATAGAGGACAATTAAAAGAGTAAAACTAAATTACTTAGATTTCTGTAGCATTCTTTAAAAATATAACATTATGAGGACATCTTTCAAGAGATCATCTATTTGTCAACACTGTTGGCTCATTCCTCCTCAATCCCTAAACTTTTTTTTTTTTTTTTTTTTTTATTTTTTTTTTTTTATTTTTATTGTTCTTATTGCAGTATTTGGGACATTTCTCTTTCTTTTTTCCTTAGGTGAAGTTTGCTTATATGTGCCACAGTTAGCAACTGTGGCTACTATGGCCATTAGAGTGGGTTAAGAGAAAAAGTTTTTCAGGGAGCATGTAATCTCCCAGCCATTCTAGGCACCTTAGAAAAAGGCAGTCTTTGTCTCTACATTGATTATAAACAGAACCTGAAGTGACCGGTTTGGATATAGATTTCTACATCAGATGAATCATACCCTGAAAGGTGCACTGAGTACTCCTGGTTACTGAGAGCACTGATTTTGACATTAGTTTTGTAATAACTTGTACAAGTTATTTCCGTCTTTTGCAATACATTTGGATTCAGTGAAGTGCCAGATGAAGAAGCAAACACTTGCAGACTTTTTGGCTCTGCCTCAGTTAGGAACTAAAGAGCGCACCTTCCCCGCAGGCAAGCATGTTGCAACATAAAATGCAAATAGCTTGGAAGAAAAACAAGCAATAAAGGAATGGCTCTTTGTGTGCCCTAGAGGAAGAGGAGAAACTGGCAAGACATATATAAGCCAATTCAGGGAAGAGTCATTTGATACAACCATGATGACAATCATATTATTGGTTTTAAAAGTCTTGACTTGTCACGAAACGTACTTTGCTACAGATGTAACTAAATAAACAACAAAAGAACTTAGTACTGACAAGGAAATAAATTCACATTTAATACATGTTACTTCACATTTTTCTCACAGGACAGTTCATTCAAAATCAGCTCTTTGAGCATGGTAAATATTTTACACAAAAAAAATTATCAATAATGTTTGTATATACAAAAGAGTACAACTGGCAAAATTTAATCACATTTGCTGCTCAACAGCTGTTATCTCAAAGACAAACTTCTGCTAATAGGTGAGTACTAAGATGGTGACTCAACTGGTTCATATAAAAAAATAGTGTGGCTACTATAAAATAAAATTAAATTCTGCAGTTCCTTAACTTTACAACCACTCATGCTGCTGTCCTTATCTCTTAACTATGCTCTTGTTCTGAAATAGCATGGGAGGATTTGTCCTGTCAGGATTTTGTGATAGTGTTTGCGGTCATGGGAAATCTGTATGAGAGAGAAAATGTCCCACTTAGCAGCAGGAGGATAACAGCAACAATCCCAACAGGAATGGCAGCACCAGCTTCCTGTGCCACTGGACTGGAGGGCATGTAGTAAGAAGGAGGAAAAGCTATGCTCTGGTTGTGAGTTACAGAATAGAAATTCCAGCTCACGGGAATCAGGACACACAGACCAGCAAATATGTAGAAGAAGCCACCCACCAGGAAGAACGGGGCAATGAGAGTTTTGTGAGTGACTCCCATATACACATTTCTCAGAGCAAATATTGTAGCAGCCAGTCCCAGCAAGCCCATGAACATGCCGATCAACAGGAGACCCTGAGCAGCATAAATTTCATGGGGGATGAAGGAGTCATAGCCACTGAATTTATGGCAAAACTGTTCTCTATAGCCAGGTGAGACATAAAGGTAACTGATGAAGCAGACTTTCCAAATCCCAACCCAGGCAATGCCAGAGGAGATGACAGTGGTGTTGTCCACATACCACACTCTCCATTCCACGATTCCCATTGAAACTGTGCACAGGATCCAGCCTATTGTGCCCAGAACAAAGGCAGCAAGCTGGAGGTGTGAGGTGCTGACCAGGGAGTTCATCCTTTGGAGCTCTCCTGCTCTGTCACAGGCACAGTTGCCACGCAAAGAGAGAGAGGCACTGCAAAGAAACAAAAAATAAAATGACAAAGGCAATTATTATTTGGGTGAATAGGTGAACCTGTGAGTGAAAAAGAGAATGTGTATGTAGAGGGAAGATGGCCGTCATCTTCCCCCAGCTCTAATGAACTGTTGAAATTTAATATCCATGGACAAGTAACATACAGGTTTTAATTCTGTATATGTCATGGTATCACACAGAGGAGAAAGAGTCTCTGATTAGCTCCCCTAAAGATCTCCTTTTTACATTCACAAAAGTAAAATTGATGGGTTTTTTCCAAGTTATTGTCTTCTTTGTTAATTAACCATTATGTTCAAAGATTGTGTAACACATTACACGTAATCAGGAGCCCTAGAGTTACTGGCTAGCAGGAACAAAATCTGAGAAAATCCTCAGGTTCCTGACTGTTGCAGGCAATCCTACAGAGCAGAATCTGTGCTTCTTTCTCCCAGCAGCTGTGGCTTTGATGCTGGAACACAGTCTGTACAGACTTCAGCTTTTGTGCTGTCTTTACTGAGAGCTGCTGGGACCAGTGTCAGACAGAAAACACTGTAGTTCAGAGGCATGAGCAAATGCAGCCACAAAGTCTAACAACAACCACTGAACTTTGACCATTTTCAGATTAATTAGCCATGAATGCATTAGTAGAAATATTTGAATTAATCAGAAATGTAACACTGTGCAGGGGCTGGAACGTGGATATGCTGCCATTGCTTTCCCATCTTCAAACTTTACCCAAGTTTGTTTTTTTTTTGCTGCTTTACCTTTGCAAATCCCACTTGTTTATAAATTTCCCAGTTTCCCCAGTTTGAATAATCCTAAAACTCTGCTGGAAAGTATTTTAGTCATTTAGATTTAAGATATGTTTGCTGACTGTACATTCTGAGTGCAAATTAGGGTTTTATTGTATTAAAAAAAAGAAAAAGAAAAAGAAAAAATATAAACAAATCAACACTTAATTTCCCATGTCTTTTGTACCATTTTTTTGAATACTTATAGGAATGATCTGTGACCAGTGAAGATGTGGCCTCAAATTTACCTGAGGCCACATCTTTCAGGTAAATCTGAAAGGTTCTAGAGATCTGTATGTTTCATAGGTTTTATAAAAT
The DNA here is from genome assembly GCF_024509145.1 of Vidua macroura. Taxonomy (NCBI): domain Eukaryota; kingdom Metazoa; phylum Chordata; class Aves; order Passeriformes; family Viduidae; genus Vidua; species Vidua macroura. The sequence continues at coordinate 20,149,790 of NC_071572.1, forward strand.
ACTTTTTCTACTGCTCCTATTTAATTCAAGACTGGAGAAATACTGTACCAAGTTGACTCTAATAAGATATGTCTGCCACCATGTTTTGTGTACTAAATATTAAAAATAAAGACTAAAGCAACAATTTTTCTATTTACTCATTTTAAGGTAACCAGATTCAGTTTGCAATACAACCTAGTTGCAAAAATCCACCTGTGGAAGTCTTAAAAAGAAATACCTTCATAACAATATGGCCTTAAGCAGACAGTGTCCCTCTTCTCATGCCAGTGCCCACTACACACTTACTTCAGTCCTGAAGGTGATGCCAGCCATGAGAGGATGGGACAGAGTGATTTTTGATGCCAGACACAGCATCAAAACACAGCAAGATCTGCAATTTTATCATTTTGGCCTCCCAGTTCATCTATGTATGTCCAATAGATTTCCTGTGGGATATATTAATCTCCATTATTGCAAGTGTACATTTAATCCTCTCCAACATGGAGAAAATTTCTCCAGAAGAGTCTCTTGTATGTTTATCTACTTAAACTGAAAGCAATTCATAAACACTTTCTCAGTTTGCTGCATTATTTACAAAGTGATTATAACCCCCCCTTCTAATTAACTGCATGGAGCACAGTAGCCCCTCTTTCTGTCCCAGTTCCTCAAAACAGCATCATTTCTGTTCCTGTCCAGCGGTGGGAAGGTGCTGGACAGGAAAGAGGGTGCAGCAGAGGAGTCCTGTGCTGACTCCATTCTCTTTCTCTTGGAATCAGTGGCACACAGAGCAGCCAAACATGAACCACATGAAGATACCATTTTGTGTAGAGCCCATATGTCTGTAACACTTCTTGTGTACATCATAAACATTCATTTAGACAACTTGCTGATACCAAGGTGATAAAAGATATGTCAGCAGGTGAATCCTTATCATGAACAGCTTTTCCAAGTGTATTATCAGCGTATAACTTCATTGATTAAATGTACCCAACTGTCTGCTCACAGAAATAAATGTGAATAAATGTGATTCCGAGCCCACTATCAAACCTGCATGTGCTGAGATACTTAGAATTGTGCCCATTTTAACTATAAAATTAAAAATTAGGGAAAGATCTTTTTCCCTTTAAGATTCTCAAGAAAACACGGAACAAGCAAACACACAGGATGAAAGATTTTATGGCTTATACAAAAGTTCTGAGAACACTGGAGAATAACCAGCTAACAAAGATGGGCTTTAGATGAGTTATCAGGTGTCTAGACACATAAAAAGTTGCTTATGTAGGAAATGATTCATTTTGGCTCATTTCTCCACACCTGCCCATTGGTGCATATTTGATCTAGCCTGGTATCACTGGCTTAGGTTCAAAAGAAGTACTTTTGAAATCGATGATGAAATTAAATTACAGTTCTCATACTTTTCTATTTTGGAAAATCAAACAGAAGCCTATACTTAATGACCTGCTGGTACTGAGATTCAGCATGAAAATAAGGAACAAACTATCAAGGTAAAATAGTTACAGGATTTTTCTTGACATAAGAAAACATGTCAAAATTAAAAAAAAAAAAGTTCTAGTTCCCGATTCCAGTCTCTATCACTGAATATTAATAAACACATACAGGTTTTGCTGACATCATGAAAAGCAACAGGTATGTATCACTTGCTAGAAGCATTGGTTTTAAAGGAAGCCTTTGGGCAAAGAGGATCAGGGAAACTCCTTTTCTCCCAAGTGTAGAAAGTTACATTGATTTTTCATAACTACAGTTGCAAGTATTAAAAAAAAATAAATCAAACCAAGACATTTCTCTTGCAGATGCCAAATAAAATGAAGACAGTTGCCGATGCCAAATAAAACTGGGAGCGAGCTGCAGAGGGCGTCGTCCTCCAGGATTTCAGCCATTCCAGCGACTCCCTTGCTGTGAGGCCTCAAGAGGGAAGAAAGGAGGGAGGGAGGGAAGGAAGGTCATAGCAGGCTGGCGTTTACAGGGTTTACAACAGCGCCTGGGTCAGGGCTTTGTCAGCTTTTCCCTCAGCTGCACCTTAGGGCTGACCCTGCACAAGTCTCCATCCACAGGAGGTGGGTGATGCAGGTGCTGAACTTGGCTCAAACACCAGCAGTGCCATTCCTGTAGATTTCAAGAACACAGGCATCCCTTTCAGGGAAAGGAAGAATTTGATCTGACACCAACTTTTCATCCACAGGAAAAAAACCCCAACAAATGCAAACTAACAAACAAACAAAACCCCAATTTTTAATTTTTTCAATTAAATTAAAACTTCTGGTCCCTGTGCAAATGCTCTTTTCCGCCTTCTGGGAGAAAAATGTGAAAGCTCAATCCTTGCATGTTTGAGCTATATTGGATAAAATACAGTTCAAAGCTCAGTTCATATAGCAGGCTGTGCTAACACAAACAGCACTGGCCAGTTTCATGCTTTAGTAATTATATAAATATTTTGAATTAATTTAGTTAGTGTAGTAAGGTTACCTTTATGGTCTGAATAATACAATGATGTAACGCAGTCACTAGATGAAATGTCCTAAGGCAAATGAACTCATATTCAGTCAGCTACAGGAGATCTTCTGAGTAATTAGGTGGTGTCACTGGCATGTGGTTCTTGATTCAGGAGCTCACTCAGAGCTGCAGATTTCAGCATTCCAGCTTTGCAGACCAGCTATTTCATGGGATTAAGTCAGCCTACAAAGGCAATCTGGCCAGCAGGAGCAAGCTAGGTTTATGTGGTGTCTATGTCAGTGAATTAAAGCATGACTGAAAACCCTTTTCACCAGAAGAAGTGAGAAGTGGTTTTGAGAGGTGACCACAGTACCATCTTTCAGTATCCCATTATTTCATCTACATTTTCATTTAAAATCTACTGAGTTAAATCCAACAAGCACCCCAGAAGCTTTTGGGGATAGCCTTTGGAAAGTCTAGAAACAGTGGCTAAAAACCAGAGACCTGCTTCTACAGGCTTCTCACCTGACAGCCATTTTCTCTCTAAATTACTTCCTTCATTTGGAAGGGCTTTCCTTCACAGGTATGTTTTTAACTAAATGCCCTAGTAAAGTAAAAGCAAGACAGAATCATAGAATCATAGGATAGTTTGGGCTGGAAGGAATCTTAAAGATATCTTGTTCCAATCCCCTGGCCGTGGGCAATGGCACCTCTCAACGGACCAGGTTGCTCAAAGCTCCCTCCAACCTGGCCCTGAATGCTTCAAGGTCTGGGGAGTCTGCAGCTTCTCTGGGGAACCTGTTCCAGTGCCTCATCCCCCTCACAGTAAAGAATTTATTCCCAATATCTAATATAAGCCTACTGCCTTTCAGTGGAAGCCATTCCTCCCTGTCCCATCATAGCTCCTGATGAAGAGTCCTCTCCAGCTTTCCTGTGGGCCCCTTTCAGATTCTGGAAGGCTGCTAGGAGGTCCTCACACAACTTTCTTTTCTCCATGCTGAACAGCCCCAACTTTCTCAGCCTGTCTTCATAGTGGGGTGCATATTAAATGCAAATTTGCATTCAATGCAAATTTGCACAGAGAAGACAGAAGTTACTAGTAGAAGGTGATACATGTCAGTGTATTCATCCAAAAGTAGAAGCTTGAAGGATCCTTTTATATTTATTTACTTAATTTACTTAAATTAAGCATTGTACAGTAAGTAGCTCTTTTTCTTTATGGAAAGTATGTTGAGCCATTGCACATGGACTTGAGGGACAGAATGAGGCATGAGTTTCCAACTCTGAGTTTCAAGAAATGGAGAGGATGGAGAGCACTAAGGGTTCAGTGGTTTAAATAAGGCAAGCACATCTAGGTCCCAGAGAACTCACACACAACTGGGAAGATGAGGCACTGAACACATACTTGGGGCATGGGAAGATGTCATCCAAGATCAGACATCTCTCAGCCAAAAGAAAAGGAACAAATGCTTCCTGGAGCTGCAGGAGAAATTAAGAACTCCTGAAGCAACTTGAATATTAGCCTAGAAGTGCTGCACAGGCACCCGGTTGGGAGGCAGGAGCATTTCCTGCACCAAGAGCACGTAAGGAGGCACCTGCTAAAGGGGCAGTGGGAGAACACAAAAGCTGCACACAGCAACCTGCACACAGCAACCTGCACACAGCAACCTGCTGGCCAGGTTTCCTTCATAGATGGGGGAAGTGGGTGCAAGGAGAGCCTTCCAAAAGGATCGCAGACTATACTTGCTTCCTAGCAAATGAGAGCAGAGCTAAAATAAAATAAGCTAAAAAATGTTCCAACAGAAGAGCAATGTCTGAGTCTCCCTGCCTGAACCCACTTTCCTGCCAAAAACCTAGGAATTCTGCTGCAGCTTATAACTAGCTTAAAGAGAGAGTTCATGATAAACTCTTCTGATATAAAATAAGCATATAATTATTTTTTATCCCATGTAAGCAGAAATTCACTTATTTCCACTTATTTCATGTTTTAAGTAAATATTTTTGTTTTAGATGATGCCAGGCATCACATGCATTTCTAAATCAACATTCACATCCTGCTTTTGAAAAGTATTATAGCTTAGATGCAGCTTTATTGGACTATACTGAACATGGTATACTCTAACTAACCAAATCTTTCATTTAATGTAAGTCTTGCAGCAGAAAGGGAATTTAAAAAAACCCAACAGTATAGTAATAACAAAGGTCTCTTCTTATCAATATCTCTATGATTTAATACTTGAAAACTTAATTCTTCAATTCCCAGTTGGGAAAGCATTCTTTAGAGAAAACAAATAAATACTTAAATCTTTCCCCATCTGTTCTCTATCAGCACTTCATAAAATAAGTAATATTAAAAAAAAGGGGGGGACTTACTTCTCTGAGTCTGAGAGTTGCCTAAGGCTTTGAAGCAGTGTCAGCTGGATGAAGCAAGTTCCAAAAGGGAGGTGGAAAAAAATGACCATGCAAATTGTCCAACTTGTTACGCTACCAAATAGGTACCTCACAGTTCCTTGTCACTCTCCCACTAAGTCAACAAAGATGTAGGAAGTCAGTTAATGATTAACATATTATAAAAATATGAAAGCTTTACCATAGGCCATTTATTCTAATTGCTTTAAAACACCAAAGTAGATAAATAACTCCCATGGAAATAACAGTTTTCTGTAAGATACTCTTTCAGAAAATCTACCTTTTTTGATTACATGATTTTTCAGCTTGAGACCACCATGATGCCCCAGTCTGACAGCCCAAAAGACACAGAATGCTCATCTGAAAGAGAACAAAGTGATTTCATAATCCTTTCTTTGTTAGATTTTTCTTCTTGTATTTATGCAACTTAAATTAGTGCAGCTCTGCAGTGGGAAGAAATATAGGGGAGATGGACAACTTTTCCTAAGGAGTAAATTCAAGCTGAGCTGCTCTCTTGATGGACTCTGGTTAGCAGCACTCACACTTTAGTACAAATTGTACTATGCTTGCTATCTCAGATGCTTAAAAAAACACACACATTTTTTTTAAATTATGTTATGTTTGCCTTGCTTCATGGTTTTCCCATGAATGTAAACAACGGCTTTTACAAATTGGAAGAATGTTCTTAACTCCATTCTGGTTTCTTCTCTTTGAACCCTATTCGAAACCCTGATAAATTCCAAATGAGGCACTGGCTCAGCTGGTTACAGAACAGTGCTAACAACACCAACATTGTATGAGCCATTCCCTTAAGAGTTGGACTTGTGGGTTCCTTGTGGGTTGATGATCCTTGGACTTGATGATCCTTGTGGGTTCCTTCTAACTGTGATTCTGTGACATTTCAAAGCTTGGTCTCAAAAGACAAGTAAGTTTGTTTCACAGAAATACCCTGAAATAGGGAGGCCTCATTGAAAAATTCTTCTCATTGAAAAATCTTTCTAATTGTAACATGCACAATGGCTGGTCATTGTTATCACTAAAGAAGGCTGAAAAATGTCATTAATTCATATCCTCCTGTTTTCTGCATCACCTTTAATCCCTCTCCTGATGTATTTTCCAGCTGATGCCAGTTCACTGGTTCTTTGTGCAGGTAATGCAGCCTGGCCATGACAACAGAGTCTAGTCCTCTCCTGCAGCTCACCAGCCTGGGATCTCCTCTCTGGCTGCTCACAGGTGGATGGGGTTGGTTTGGTGCACAGGCAAACTGAGCTGCTCAGGCTCTGCTCTCGCGTGACAAGAAGCCCAACACACACACACCCCCGGTGGGCTGCTGTCATCTGCCAGGCTCCAGGATGGCCTTCTGACATCCTGACAGGGCTGCTGATTCACAAGGACAGCATCCTTGGGCAGTAGGCAGCTGGCAGATAGATTCCTTTTCTTACATTTAATAATTGTGTGGGACAAAATTTGCAAGCAAAACCATTGCTGATTTTACACATGAAGCTGCTGCACACCCCTATTTGTCTCACCCTGCAATAGGAGGGGCATCTCCTACACTATTCCTAGAAGAACAATTCTCACCAAAGTCTGTCTCTGACCTATTTCTTCTCAGTCCCAAAAAAACAAGGCAAACAAAAACCAACATGACTACAAAACCAAATCCACTGTGATGTTTAAGGGATCAAATTGTACTGAAAAATAATAAGGTCAATATATTTGTCAGCCACCATCACTACAGTGAAGTTTAATTCACTGGAAATTTACAGTTTTCAATCTGCCATAACAACCAGCAGCATAAGCATCATTACATTGGTGAGAAATACACAAAAACCAGAATGGAAGAAGATAGGAAGCAAATTACAGTATTGAGTGTTTTTTCTTCTCAGTGTATGATTATGAATTCTATAAATATATTCCTTCTTAGTGCAAGAGTGACAAATTATTAGAAAGCAGATAGAAATTAACTAAGTTTCTGACTACCTTATTTAAAGGAACACATTTTAAACCTAAGACTTTATTGTTCCTTGAATACCAATGGTTAATACTTTTTGAGGCAGAAAACATTTGCTTTCTTCCTCCATGGCCTGCACCCAAAGCACATTGAAATCAGTGGAAATAGTTCTGCTGACTTCAAAGACCTTTAGATCAAGCCCGGTCCCTTCTGTGGTTTACAATTTCATTGTTAAATACCACAGAACAGGAAATATTTGTTTCAAGTTATTTTTCCTTTTATTCGCTACACATTGAAAAACCAGCCTGAAAGCAGGACGCTGTGCAAGGTACGCTGCCCAGCGAGTGGCACCACGCAGGCAGCTGAGAGAGCCCCTGAACAGCTCGGAGACTCAGGTACAAATACTTTCTCACTTTTTGTTTCTGAGACAAAGGCAGCTTCTTCCAGGAAGCACAGCAGCCTCCCTGCAGCAGCTTGCCACTCTGTGATCAGTGAACTGGGCATTAGAATTGTTGCATCCTCACTCTTGGTCACTCCCTGCTTGTCCTCAACACATCATCAGACCAGCAACTCTCCAAATCCAACACTGAATCTAAATGTGGGCCTATAAAACCACTGCTTGAGTCTAAGAGAAGTATTTCCATAAACACCTTTACTAACTGTTTACCTTTAAAACTAGGGTAATTCAGAGATGAGGCAAACACACCTCTACCAAACTCAACACATCTCTCATCATTAAGTGCTTCACAGCCCAGCAACAGCTGACCTTCTGCCTGCTTTGCCCAGGCCTCTTCAAACATGGATTACAAATACATTGTCAACAGCTGCCTCTGAAGACACAACTTACTGCCAGCCTCAAGGGACTCCACAGGGAAGCACTATACATTATCAGATACTCAGCTCAATCCCAAATGACACCAACCCTGTTTATAGCTGCCAGCAGGTGCTCCTTATTTTTATAGTTAATCCCATTGGCTGGGAAGTTTTCAGGCTCCAGAGAATTTGCAAATAGGTTTGTTGTGATTATGTCATTATATTTTGTGTGGCCTTGATTTCTCTTCTCTTTTGTGGAGTTCCAAATAAACATCCACAATGTTCAGTCCCTACTATCCTCTGTGTTAGTTCCACCTGTCCAGTGCGGGTGGGATTTAAACACGTGTTTTAGTCTAGAGTTACAGTGCACTTTGACACTATATGAGAGGGATTACATGTTATCCCTCCCAGCAAGAGTAACACTGTTCAATATCCAATTTAGATAGTACAAGCTAGGGAGACTGTACCTCACTCATGTCTGAACTTGCTTCCTTTCAATCTTGCACAGCACTAATATCCCTAACAATGGTCACATGCTTTTTAGTGCTTCTTGTATCCAAAATATGTCAGAGACTTTTTGTCCAGCATCTACACTGCTGGTAGTATCCTCAGAGCCCCTGCTGACACACTAACATCCCTTTATTTTTGTCCTTAACTCTCCCTAGATTCCCTTACAACTGAGCCAGAAGACTCACAGAAGCTTCCTATAAAAAATCTGACCCTTTTACTATTGGTCAATTAAAAACCAAGGGGAAGTGGGAACACACAAAACACAGCTGCCCAGGCTACCTCCAGTATGGGCTGTTGAGACCTTTTCTTCAGAGAGCAGCTGTAGATCCATTGGAACGGGCTCACTATTAGTTTTTGAAGCAAAATTGAGATTACTATTACAGGCTTAAAAAATTTAAGAGGAATCATTTCACTGTGATTGTATCTCACAAGGGGCTGATTTAAAACCAATAAAATTTGTCTTTGGCTCAGAAAGAAATTGATGTTTTTTCCCAGAGATGCAGAACACAAAAGCTGGCATGCATGAAATGAAAGGCTGCTAAAATTAGATGCACTCTTGTGGTTTGGGTAGGCTCCTGGTTATTCCCAGATACCCAAAAGTAGGTCATTCAAAGCTTAACAAAGACATTTCCCTCAGACTTGACATTTTAGAGCCAGTTGAAAAGACCACCTGACGGGAGAATGTTATCAACACGTCACACTGGGGTTTCACTCTCCCTTGGCAGTGTTTCTGAGAGAGCTGCAGTGCTACACCACCAGGCTTTTGTCACTTCACTGCAGCTGCTTTAGCAGCTTGTTCTTATCAGCTGTTAGAAGTGACAAGGAAATCAAATACCAATGAATTTTCATTAAAGGAAATGAAAGTAAGAGATCAATAGAAAATTTTAGCTGCTAACAGAGCATGGGGGTTTAACAGCTTTACAAAGCAACTCCTCACATAAATGATGGGGAAGTATTAAAGTAGTAGGAGAACCATACAAATAACTGGTTGCTCATTAGCTGATCATAGCCATGATCTGGCATAGGAAATATTTAGGATCTTTACTGACACCCTAAAAGGGTTTCTGTACCTTTTCCCCAATTCCTGGCTACTGTAATGGCTAAACAATGACTGTGATCTTTCATCTGACCAGTTCCCTATTTAGATTAATGCAGTAGGAAGTAGATAGAAATACTCTGGTGACCCAGAACACAAGTAAAATAGGGTACTGCAGAAAGCAAAACAGATTTCTTAGGAAAACCCAAACACCCACAAGCTGGATGCCAGTGGAGAGCAGGATGCAGCTCTGTAAAGAGCCCCAGACAGGGCAAATTCCTTAAATATGTGAAGGGAAGTTGCTTTTCAAAAGCATTTTATTCCAGCATCTCCAATAAAAAGGCAGGACAGCTCTACTATTTATCCTTCTGCTGGTCTGTCATTTACTTGGGCAGTGGGGGAAACAAGTGTCACACTGCCCCTGCTTTCCCTCAAAGCCCTACTATAGCCAGGTTACAAGGCAGAGATGAAAGGTCATCAATGCTCCAGCATATGCTGGAGCTTGGGACAGTTTCAAAATGTGGGGACAACCACCTGGAAGGTTCTGATAAGAGGGTAATGCTTTTATGGATAGCTTAATTGGTCAGCACAGGAGCACTGGTAGGGAACCCCAAACATAGGAGACAAAAGCAAACTTAGTAACTAATTGAACCATTAAAAGTAGAAGGGTTTGTGGTAGTTCCCATAGGTGCATGTGTGGAGGGAGTCTGTAATGGAAGAAAAAAAATTGTCTGAGCCATGCTGCCTGGAGTGTTCAAGCCAAGGTCTTGCAAACTCCCACCTGTTTTCCTGACCTGTCAGCTCCAAAAGCCATGTTATAATTACTGCTGCTCTTTAAAGACCCCTGTTATAAAACTGTAGGCAATCTAAATATTTACCAAAGTAGTCACACCTCGGTACGTGACTGTGTAATGTAAGAACAGCAAACACAAAAGGTGAATTTATAGTGACCATAAAATTTTTATTCCCAGTTTCCTGACTTCCAGAGACTTTATGGTCAACCTCCACATTGCACTTTCCCTGTTATTCCTGACAACAGTACTGCACTCCTGACACCCTTGAACATTTGCATCTAATTTTTATTTTCATGAATCTGTCTTGTACTTGCTGGGTCCTGACAGGGCTTTCTCTGCTCAAACGAGTCTCATGCTCTATGTGATGCTCAATAGCACACAAAGAGCAACTTTTAAATCCCAGTTTTGATCAGTGAGTGCTCTTTGTTATGTTATGACATACTTTCTTTACTCTCTAATAATTTACGTGAGTCTCTTTTCTCATTTTCCTGTCCTTTGCATTGGATATAGACTGTGGGATCAGACACAATATTTTAGAAAGTTTATGGAGTTTTCAGCAACATTGCATCACAAGTTACTACTTTCCTGTGTTTCAGCCTTTTTCCTAGAGCATAGAGCTCATGTGAACTGATCATTCATTGTGATCCCACACACATTTTGAGAGCCTGGTCTATGTCATTGCCCTGTCCATGTGATTGCCATCATTTTTTCCTTGATTAATTGCTATGCATGTCACCATGTGAAATGATAATTTTGTTTGAACACACCCAGACTACCAATTTTTCTCAGTGCAACTTTCCTCTTCTCTGTTTGCCATACATGTTGCAAACAGTGACCATTATCACTGGGCTTCTTTTGTAATAATCACTTATTGGTTTGGTGGAACTGCCCATAGCAAAAAATGCTGGTCGAAGTAACTCCACCTTTGCAAAACCAGTGTGACAATGAAGTTTACTCACCTAGCTTTTTTTCTTCCTTGTTGTTTAAAAATAGGAAGTGGTGGGTTTTTAAAAATTCTTTAATGGGGCACATTCTGGTCACACTTCTCTATGGAGTATTTCTGCTTTCAAATTCACTGATGGCCTACCATGGACTATGTAAGAATGTCCTGGGAACAGAAACCCAAGATCCTCTACTCCCTATTGATGGAAAGGCTGAATATTTAGATCTTCAGCTTCTTGCTCTCTAAATTACGCTTTCCTGGCAGAACACAATGATCCAACTTCAACAGGAACAGGGTATTGGTATTATTGGTAATTGGTATATAATATTCTATTGGATGTAGAATTGGTATTCTGCCCTCAACCAGAAGCCTGGTATTAAATTGAGCTCCAAAGAGGTGGCAATTAGGTAAGCAAAACCCCAGAGAACAAGCCAGGTCACCCATTCTGTAAATGTGTGTTGTGCTGTAAACACCCTCATCTCCCAGCTTGTGTGACTTCAGCATCTCAGCATGTCCAGCTAGGTGGGCTGTTTAGTGAATTTAGGATGACCTCAGAGAAAGGATGACTTCTTCCTCAAAGGGAAGCTTCTTTCTTTGAGGCTCCTTAGTGCCAGAGAGCTGTTCCAGTGTCTCCTGAGCCTATAAAGGCTCAAATGCACAGAACATGATGGTGTTATACAGTGAGATCTGAGATTCTGAAATTCCGAGTTATTCCCCGTAACTTTCAAAGATGCTTTAGGATATTTTTACATTATAGTAACTAAAAAGCCTGCCCTAGCACATGGAGACAGAACACTTCTGCCGTGTCACGTACAGAGAAAGAAAAACAGGAAATTCAGAGGCCCGAAGCACTTTACCACTGGTTTAGTTTTTCTTCCTTCAGGGCACTGATCCTTCCAGGCTTTCTTGGTTTTCACTTCCTTATGATATGTATCACCCCATTAGTAAGAGAATGACTGCTCCACCCCTTTCTAGTCAGTGTTGGCCACTTTCGATCATCACAGATTGTTTTCCCATTTTATCTCTGTGTGAGAAAGCTGCTGAAGCTGCAAATCCTGGGAGTGGCAATGAATAGTATTCACAGGACTCATGCCTTTCCTATTTAGATACTGAGATAAAAAAATCTTATCTTCTTTCTATTGCTTATTATTTAGCCTGCTACTGCTCATTGTATTTATATTTCTCTGAGGCACTTAGCAAAGACACAAGTGTCATTTATCAGTAACAAACATTATGAAGAGCAGACAGCTGGGAAGTGAAACAGATGTTGAAATGAAATTATTCTCATCAGGAAGATTTTGTTAATTCCTCTCAGGCTTTTGGACTTCACAGCTCCACCAAAACAATGTTTTGGTACAATTCTTACAAGCAGACATCCATCACCCCGTTTCCAGAACATGCTCTCCATAAGGAGCCCAGCAAATGCTGCTGTCACAAGGAACAGCAGCAGATCAACAACTCGGTAACTTCGGACCACAGCCTCCTCAGAGCCTGTACCGGCTCCTCTTACAGAAGTTGCTGGGAATGAATAGTTTAGTTAACACAGCTGCAGCTTAGTATGCACTTAAGGCTTTCTTTCACTAATTCCATTAAAATATAGGAACATAGACCTAAAATTCTTGACAGTTCTCACCTGGGACATGTAGCATGCAGGCCTTTTAAATGCCATTTTGCTGGAGATTTTATATTACTAAGTAAGTAAGTTTGAATATTTTTCTGTATCTTCCACTACATCTTCAGCTTCACAGTCACAAATCCATTTACTTTAATTAAAATATCTCCTGTGTTAAGACAATCATGAGCAGCAAATTAAAGTATTCCAATAAAAGATGAAATGCATTGGGAATCTGGGTTGTTCTCTAGTGGCACTGTTGCAGGTTAACAAGTGACACCTGGAGAAGAGGAGTTACACAGAATTCCTCCTTCTGCTTCACCCCAGATGGGTTGCCAGAAATCACCAGATATTCTTGGTATCCCACCCCTGGCAGCAGCCAGCACAAGTTAGTCAGCAGCAGGAGGCAACAGGTAATGGCATTCTGAGGATACATTTCTTGTTAACTTCACCAGGAAGCAGTTTGTTGCATGGAGGGGACTTGAGAGGAAGGGAAGACACAGACTCCACTAACCCTGACGTGGTTTGGCAGTAGCGGAAGGCACATCCTAGCCACAAGGCCATCTCCTCCCTGCAAAACTCAGACTGCCTCCAAGACAGATATCAAAGCATCTAAAAATGAAGCCATTGTGTCAAAATGAAGGATTTTTAAGACATGAGAAAAAAATTTGCATTTTTACTAGCCTTGTGCTCAGGAAAGGCTCAACTGCTGTGACTAAAATAAAACTCAGTCTAAAATACACAACAGCCCACTGGCCCACATGGTTACAACCCAGAAAAAGGTGTTTATTGTAGGCTGAACTGAAGTGATACTTGCTCTACTTGTAAGTGTGCTACTGTAGCCTGAGTGAGAATTACCTCCTACTACTGAACTGCACCCAATTTATTTCAATTCAAATTTTCCTCTGGAATGTAGTAAGTTAACCTACCTCAAATGGAACAACTTTATTCATAGAAACATTATAAAAGCAGCAGGTAGAAAGAATGAAACCCAAGATTTCACAGGTGAGTTGCTAATTCACATGGGTTACCCATCTTACAGTTTATGGACCATTATAATTAGTTTCACAGATCATTATAATTAGTTAAGTTGCAGACTGAAACTGTGGTAAGTAAATGTGATGATCAATTTCCCACTGCTGACAACTGACAATATATAATCCAATTAAAAGATGTAATTGTTAATTTCATAACATTCTGTGGGCATGATCTGCTCATGTATACAGAAAAAACCCAATTTATCCTCTAAAAAATCTGCACAGCTGAGAAGCCCTTAATTAGAATAGGCCTTGTTTCTACTGCATATCATAAGGGCTTGTTAGAGCTACTGGACTGCCAACATGTTACTTCAGCTGTAAAAACAGACAATTAAGTACACTAAAATTAGTCACTAGATCTTAGGAAAGAACATTGTAAAATGGTGACTCCTTTGAAATCTGAGGGAGGGCCTCAAGTACACCATGAGAGAAAATAAAGAGCGGAATTTCAGTTTAAAGAAAGGCAATTTAAAAAAATGCAAACGGTACACAAAAACTAGACTGTTATTCCTCTGGAGCTGCCATCCTGGATTATACCTAATGCTCACAAAAACAGGCACAAACATGGGGGGTCCATCCATGTATAAAGAGAGAGGGAAAAGAAGGGTGAAAATAAGTTTAGAAGAATCCTACAAATACCCAAGTATTTTTCTTTCCCTAACTCCCCAGATTTTATAAAGATCTTCACATACAATCACAGACAATTAATTTCCAGGATCAAGCTACGGTTCTGTGATCTGTGGTCACCTCTACTATAAATTTCTACATACATGCTAGTGTTTCCCAATAAGGCAGAAGATTCTGCAGTTAATCTGAGAACCCCCATTAAACTGAAGTTTCTGTGAAAGTCTGTTAGAGAATTCACAAGTGATCTGCTCTTGCAAAAAATCTCACGCACCACTGACTCTGGATATTGAAGTATCCATTCTAAACATGGGATGAAGCTGAAGCAGTGGAATTGCCCAAGCAGGAAAATCTAAACTGTTCCCCTGGCATGTGCTCTCTAAGTGGTGAGAGACCCATTTATTTTATCACCTCATAACACATTTTACCTTTCTGCCATCTCATATTCACACTCTTAAAATACTAAATAGACACAAACACATTTCTGGTACTTACACTGGGAACTTGAGAATGATTAATTACCCAACACATAAAATAAGCTGTACAATGACAACAAACTACTTCAGACCGCAAGATAACTGGCCTGGCCTTGAAAAGCACTATAGATGGGCACCACGAGATAGCCAACACTGCAAAGCAGCAAAGCAAAGCAGAAGCTTTTGACATTAACACTGCACACAAAACTAACTCTACATTGAAATATACAGTTTATTTTCTCGAAGTCAAGCAATACCATTTATCAGTAGGTACATGTTAAGTGTCAGGCAGGAAAACTGTACATTTTCACTCTGGGCTGCAGGATCCAAACAGACGGAGAAGCAGTGTGGAAATCTTTCACTATACAAAGAGGTCTAGAATTGAGAACAACAAAGGATGAAGAAACAGCCATCCCCAGGACGCCAAAGGCAAAACATTAGCACCAGATTTTTTTCAAAAAGCAACAGTACAGCTATTTACAGATTTACATATAACATTGGGAGGCCACCATCTTCACGTTTCCAGGGTGAGTGATTTTCAAAAGTTTTGAAAAAGGAAAGGATATATTAGTGTCTACACAACTGTTCTGTGAAAAGGATAATAGATATAGCTTTCACAATATTGCTACCTTTTATCAGAGATCTAAATCAAAGTACTGTATACAAACACATTGTAATTATATTATTCTTCACATTTCACATACACATTTCAGAGTAACCACAATATGTAAAATTTTTAAAATGCCACAGATAAAACAATGCACACTTTTCTCCAAGCTAAGACAAGCATAATTTATTTATGTTTAGTTTTGGGTTTGTTACGGTTAAGGGATAGGTTTAAGGACAAAGGGACCTGTTGTCCTAGGAACATAGCAGCAAATAACTGAGATGCCAGAAGACTACATTTCTGAACTAGGAGGGAGAAACCAAGGTCAGCTGTAGGTCTTGTAAAATGGTAGCTCCATTTGACCTCAACTGATGCACATCAACATAATTTCAATTAAAATTTGGTCCAGGTATACAAAGTAGTGCACAATAAGGGTGTGCACGAGGGCAACAGTCCTTTTAATGTTTCCACCTGACTGGTTCCAGAGGATTTTTGTTCCCCAGTTCCCCAACTCACAAGGCACTGATCTGTGCCTTTCCAGTTCTCTCCCCACAAAAGAGAGGATTCAGCTAAGAAGGACAGAAAAACTCTTGTGAATGCTGCCATACTGCAGGAGTAGTGGGAAGAATTCTTTGCTCTCTTTTCAACAGATGACTGTATTTTCACCCTGCTTAGCTACAGACTGGCATTCACATCAGCCTTGAAAATGGCTTGTGGCTGGGGAACCTATTTGTCTGAGGAGAGATAAATCTTTTCCTTACGAAAATGTAAACGGCATATACACAAAGTCTTCCCAGACTTCCTCTGCCTGCAAAACTTTATTTTAACATAGAACTTGACACTTAAGACACTATAGGATTTTACTGCAGGTATCTATGCAAGTCAGCATAACCCATCACTGTGCTGCAAACATGAATTAGCACCTCTTTTTAGAGCTACTGGAAATTACCTAAGTCAATGGCAGTATATTAGGAGATCAGATTAGTGATCTGATACTGTGAACTAACATCCTCTCTGTTCTTTCAGAAAAAACAAGCAAACATCCCCACTTATGTTCACAGTTACAACACAGTTGCTCCAAGTAATGCACAGTATTTACACGGCAGAATTGTTTCTATTGCATTTGGTAGTCTGAGAAAGAGGAACAAACAGTATTATATAGGTCAACTTCAGTATAACTTAATTGCCTATATAAAACCATTACAATGTTGAACAACTGAAGAAAAACACAACCAGTGTCCTTAACCTACATTTATTTCCACAAAGTGTAGTGGGTTTGGGACAAGAAGAATAAAAACATGCATAAAAAAGCACAAGAAAGCAAACGAGCCTTCTAAATAATTTAGATGAAAAATGTTTTGAATAAAATCAGCACAGTACTTCCAGCCCATTTCTTAAATCAAGTACAACTTGGTAAAGAAAACCACTTGCATTGCATTAAGAGGGTGTACAAATATGTCTTGCAAAGTAATTTAAAAAAAATCTTCAGCAAGGTAGGCATTAGGTGATTTGCAAGCTGCTTAGGAAGCATTTAACTAGACTGATTTTGAAGTTGTTTTCTGCAAGGGGAAAGTGCGATCCTATATACAATATTACAAAAAAGTGTCTGATGCCACAGGATCAGAGTGACACTGTATTTCAGCAATCTGAATATATTAGCTATAAGATGCATGCTTCCCCTATTTAATGTGTCTTTAAAAAAACATAAAAACCCACTAAATTTAGAGCTTCTAAATGTGTGTGCATTTGTGAATTGCTGTAGGGTTTCCCAGCAGACTGTGCAGCATCTGAACATAAAGGAAGTATACAACCTATTTTAAAAACCATTGTTTGCATGCACAACTGCCACAGACCTTGAACATTTGAGCAGAAAGGTTAAGAGTCTCTCCCCTTTCATGGAGCTTTCTGGAAGTTAAGCAATGAGGAACAGCTGTAGAGTCCAGCAATAAAAATGTTTTCTAAAAAATTAAATACATCATTCAAAAAAAATGAAAGAGAGCTGTTATTATTGCTGTTGTGAGAGCTATTTTTCTCTTGTGCACTTGTTTCTCTACCACACACTCAAGCAAGCCAAAAGACTCATTTGTATACTTGGAAACTGCCCTATCCCTTCCTTCTTTTCCATTTTTCCCATTGTTGGTTGCACTCAGTGCCCTTATTTAAGCCGCTCAGGTTGGAGGCTGTCAGTCAGACACTTCAGCTGCTCCTCCCCCAGCTTGATCTTGTCCTCAAGCTCTCGCTGCTCAATGATGAGGGCTGACTTCATTTTCACAAAGTGCTCATAGTCTGCTAAGTTCTCCTCGCTCAAGTAGTTCGCCAAAATGTCGAAGACAATGCGCTCTCGACGATCCAGGTTTTCCTTCAGTTCCTTTGCATCCTCATGTTGCTGGGTCAGCAGCTTTTGCTTATCTACCAATGTCCGCTTAGGAGAAAAGAGAAACAGTTAAAAATTCACTGGGTTCACTAGGTTGGGACAACAGCTTCAGTGTTCAATTCTCAAGTCTGTTTTATCTACAGAGACGTTCCTGAATATTTAGAAAGGTGGAAAAAGAACATGCCTTAAAATTTAGACTAATAAAATGCATTAACAAACTGATAAAAAACATAGTAAAATCAATGAAAGACACACAATTACTTTCTCTTGGCCTCAAAAACATTATTTCAAAGATTAATTTACTATTTAATAGTTAATCAATAGCTGTATACAATATAGTTGCTTTTGAAGAATAGTTCTTCAAATTAAGACTCAGCTGTCTTACATCTTCCATACAGCACTGGCACAGCTGTGGTTACAGAACCCAGAAACAGACCAGTTAATGGAGCCATTTGGTCTTACACAGCTCCTGACACTGTGTATTTCGCAATTCTGCTGCATCCACAAGCCTCCCGGATGACATGTGAAGTCCTGTAGTCTTCAGACATGAGCAAGAGCAAAAGCTGAGGCAAGACAAGAGAAGGGCAAAAGGGAAGCAAAAGAAAGAGGACAGCAGAAGACAGCAGCCTCTCTGCCAGCATCACCTGTCTGCACAGTGACAGTCCCACCTGAATCACCCAGCTACACTCCTTTGGCAGTACATGGAGAGGAACAGGAGCACCATCAATCCAACCCATTTCAGATGTCTGTCTACAAGTGATTGCTTTTTTCCAGTGACAGAGTATGGCTGGCTTACTCTGACATCAAGAATCCTATACAGATGTCTGAACTTAATTAAAAAGCATCCCTAAGAGGTACCAATCCATAACTTCTAGCTTGGCTTCAGAGATGAATTTTCTTTGAGAAGCTTTCTTCAAATAAACCTCAGTCTGTTCTAATAAACGTGTCCATCTTTTTAATTTGCACCTTCTGTTAAATCACGCATGCTGTTTAATAAGCCTGAAGGATTTACAGAGAAGTGTTTTTGTAGGATATAAAAGTCTTTTCAAGATGGAAGTATGAGACAAAGGGGGCTACAGATCAGTGAGCTTTAATAAACCTACCTGTCAGAGTTGCCCATGCATCTTGTGCTGACTCTTTCTGCAGACAGACCAAAGCTCAAGAGTAAAATGTTTTCAGATTTGTGCTCTCAATGTACTTATAATACACAGCCTAGATTAAAACTCAGGATTCAAGACAGCTATGGAAGACAAGTCAGAAAAATCACACACTATTAGAAAAAACAGTTTAATCTTCCCTTGAGCTTATGCCAGGGAAAAAAAATCCCACTGCAAGTTGCAAGCAGAATTATCTGCTGCAAAGAGATGGAACTAAAAGTCCTCCTGAACTCACTAGGGCAAATAGCAGATAGCCTCAAACCCAGAAGTGGCTAGACTGCTCCCAGGACAGCCTTGCAGGTGTGTGCATGCTGAGCAGCAGTAACTAGCCAGAATCTGATGAATGCAAGAGGGCGTAGACACAAAGCACAAGCAGTAAGAAGACACTGGCCTTGCTGTGTAAGAGGAAGGGGGCTGGTAGCTCTTCAGATGAAGCCCCTTTCAGAAGCTGAATTTGAAATACCTGATACTGTTCCCTGTGGCAAAAAAAAACAAAAAAAACCCAACACCTACAGCAGAGCATCTGAAAGTCAAAATATTAACTCAGCAGTCATTATTTGACAGCTTTTATTGAGAAAGTCTGGTAAGCTGTTGCTGGCTCCTAGAAAGTGGAAAGCTATCAGAGCAATGTTTATTAGACAACATCATCTTGGAAAGAAAAATCAGTGGTCACTGGGAATATGCTCCCCAACAATGGAAACAAAATCCTCTGTTTTGTTTATATGGTACATTAGTGGTTCACCATATATTATCATCTGACCTACTAAAATACTAAAGGACCACCAAAAAAGCCACAAGCACCAGTCTAAATTCAGCATTTCAAGATACATTTCACAGAATCATAAAATGGTTTGGATTGCAAGGCACCTTAAAGATCATGTATTTCCAAGCCCTGCTCTTATCAGACCAGGTTGTTCAAAGCCCCATCCAACCTGGTCTTGAATATTTCCAGGGAGGAGGGCAGGTACCTCCTGAGGTCTGTTCCAGTGCCTCATCACCCTCAGGAAAGGTTCCTAACATCTTATCTAAACCTGTCCTCCTTCACCTGCAGGCCGTTCTCTCTTGTCCTATCACTACATGCCCTTGTAAAAACTCCCTCTTGTAAGCCCCCTTTAGGTACTGGCAGGCTGCTCTAAGACCTCTCTGGTGTTCTCTTCTCCAGGCTGAGCAGCCCCAACTCTGCTTGTGCAGTGCTCAGGCCTCTGAATAACAGAGTGGCCTTAGTCTGGAAGGGTTCCAACAGGTCCATGTCTTTCTGGTGTTTTGTGCCCTAGAGCTGGATGCAGCAATGCATCCACTCCCAGGAGCAGAATCCCCTCCCTTGACCTGCTGGCCACACTGCTTTTGATACAGCCCAGGATACGTTTGGCTCTCTGGGCTGCAAGTGCACATTGCTGGGTCATGTTGAGCTTTTCATCCACCAATACCCCCAAGTCTTCCTCTCCAGGGCTCATCTCAGTCCTGATGGATCTCTCCTGATGTTACTATGGTAAGATTGGTGTCAGTGCATGTGAAGATGAATGGGGATTGAAATATGTTAGGGATTTGGAGTTCTGTCAGTATAAATTTGACATCAGAACAAACAGACAATTTCTGACTGTCCTTACTACACCACCTCCTCACCATCTTCCTTTTCCACATCCAGCCAGTAAGCTATTTTTATCACAGCTCTCAAACTGTGTTTCTTATGAGCACAAATCATGGTAGCTCCTTCCCCATCACACAACTGCAACCAGACTTAGAAAGAAGCCTAATGAGGGATTAAATTTCTTCAAGTGTCAGAAGCTTTGATCTGCCCTTTAATAAGCTGTCAAATACTTTCCTTTCCACCTCAGTCAGAGAGAAGTCTGAATGTCCATTAATCAAGTATGTTGGGACCAAGCAGCCAAAGCACAGCTTCAGATCAGTCCTAGCACTTACTGGTTCTTATGTGTGAAATAATGCAACAGGCTGAAGAAACAACATGAAGCCACAGCCTGTGGAAAAAATTCTGTTATAACATTTAGGTGGACTGTTGGCATTTCAGTCCACAGCTACAAGCCAAAAATCCTACTTCACATTCATTTAACCGTAGAAGCTAAACTCACTCGAAACACACACCCCCTCCACACTCTCTATTTATTTTAGCCTAAGTTTCACACTATCTACATCTCTCCTTTGGTGCATATCTGTATTGCTATCTATCTCTTTCCTTGGTTAGGCTTGATGGGATTTGACGTTAAAAAAATTACTGCAGGCAGAGGTGGGATTCAACAGGTTAAGAGCACCTTGAATACTCCTGCTCCTGAAATTTTCACTTCTGTTGGGAGTCCTCTACATCACTACCAGGCTATTCTGCCTGGGTAAAACATGTTTTCTACTGAAAAGTTCTTTTTGCCATGCCTCCCCCTGTTCCCCCCCTCTCCCTGCCTTTTTTTAAAAGGTTTGCCCTTCTGTTGTTTCTTGCTCTTGCTCCTCACTAGGCATTGTGGAAGGAAGCTGTAGTAGATGAGAAGCATTTTCTTTTTAACAACCTTATAGATTTGTATCAAGATCCTCACTGAGTATAAAGAAGTCTGCAAGCTTTCTGCATTACAGCACAAACACTCCTTTTCACATCTTGAATTGTTACCATATTTTTGTTTGCCTCCTTTTTATGCTCTTATCAGTAGATTCCCTTTTTCTTTAAACTTTTGCCAAGAAGTCTGTTTTCTAGTATGTTGCACCACAAACCCACTTTTTCTCAGCAAGCCACTTGTAGTTTCAGTATTCCAAGAAAAGAAGGCAAAGAGGAATGTTTAAGAAATCTTAAAAAAAAAAAAAGAAAACCACACCACTCTCTTATGAGATTTATCCACACACTATCCCTCATGTTGAGTGCTGCAACTTAGATAAACAAAACCAGGCAAACTCCCCTCTCCCATGAGCTTCCCTAAATGTAGGAATATTGTTGTTGGCCCTTCTCACCCGTTCTTCTGGAGAGGTGCTGTCATCCAGGTTATTGAGGGCGTTTTCCACCCGGGCCAGACGACCAGACAGGGACAGCAGGAGGTTGACCACTTTGTCAAGGTCACCAATAAACATCTTGAATTTGTCAAACTCATTTGGTTTGCAGACTTCTTTCACAATGGCCTCTACCTCCTCTCCCAGGATATTGTTTGCTTGGATGTCTTCCAGAAGTGTCTCCCGTGCTTCTCTCAGCACCTGCAGCTTCCTACTAATGCTGTCAATAAGTTCTTGCTGTGGAAAATAAAGGAGATAAGAATTTATTAGCACTACTGCATTTTTCCCTACTTCTGAAAGTAATGTCAGCTAGTGCTCTAATACATTTCCAACTTCCATGAGGCTTTGATAATGAGTGCATTACAAATAAATTGCCTGTGTTGAAGGTCTACACCTCTGCATTCAAAGGTTCAGAACATAGCTGCACAATGCTCAGCTAAAGACCTGTGCTAAAGCAAATTACCTTTGTGGAAAAAGATGAAGGCTTTTCACCCTACCAAGAAGCCTTCCTGCTTTTTCTTTGAGCAGCTTTAAAACTGCTAAGAACAGCAGAAAGCACAGCATGTGTCTGCATCTCTAAATATCAGGTCAAGTCCGTAACACCTTGCTAAGAGCTACACTTGGGAAGATACACAGTACTAGAAAAACAATCCTGTATTTTCCACACGATGCAGTTATAACTAGGGCACTGTCAAGCTTTCTTTTCCTTTCTGCATAATATTAGCATTCCTCCAATAGCAGTCCTTCCACTCTCAGAAAATCTTAGCATTAACAGTGCTTTACAACATTTCTGCAGGGCAGTTATAATCCCTAGAGCACAGGGAATAAAATCTACTGTGTTGTACAAAGCAGCTCTGCGCAAAGCTGTGCAAAGTGGCTCTGCCGAAGGACCAAAGAAGCATCACTGTCCCAGGCCAGGCAAATACACAGCCTCACTTGAAGTCTGGGGGGCTTCTGTACTATAGTCCCCACTGCGTGAGGTACACTTGCACTGCCTTAGAAAAGCATGTCAGGTGCAGAACCAGCAGAAACCAGACCAAGAATCCAGATCATCTTCGATCACCAGTGGTTTCTCTGTGCTACTTCCCTGCATTTGGGAAAGAGGTCTTGCTTCTCACATGCCCATTAGCTTTTGCCAGTGCACAAGTGGTGCAAGTCAGCTCAGCCAGCTGTCGACTCTGAGATCATTCACACCCTAAAAATGCCTTGTTCATTTAAATGTAGGTGCCTATTTGGTATTCAGCTAATTTCAGGTAAGAAAAATTTCCAAAGCGTTCTCTAAACATACACCTCAGTATTCCACCTCAGTGCAAATTCTGAATGAAAATTACATCCTTTAAAATAGTCATTATTTCACAGTACCCCTAGCTTTCCTTTTAATTACTCATGACATTCTTTAGGAACTGTGCTTTCTAAATGCAAATCTGATTACAAGCCTTCATGATTACTGAGAAACATACTGATAGCAGCTGCTGCTCACAGAGGCCACTGAACAGTCATTGCCAATTTATTTTGGGAACAAAAACCAGCACAAAACAAAGTCTGTCATCTTAACAGAAAGCAACTACACCGTGAAAATGGAACAGCCTTTTTGAAAGTAGAAATTCAACCCATGGATTATCAATACTGGTCTTTTCCTTTTTGATTTAATGTACTCAGTCCAGGTTAATCTGGATCTGGGTTATCTGTTAGCCCTGGTGCCCAAAAGATTAAGGTAGTAAGCAGTTCTACAGATGCCTGCTTTATTGACTGATTAATCTGCAGGATTTGATTTTTTCCCCCTTCTCTCAATGCAAATGCAGTTTGGTTTGGATTATGTAGGTCACAGTGCTACACTCTCATTTCCCTCAGATGACATGCACTATGCTGCTGTTTCACCATTTGAAACACAGCAAGATACGGTGGAGCTCTATGGAGCTCTATGTTATTATCTCAAGGTTTTTTCACTTCTGCAACTATGCTGCAACTTTTTTTAATTTAAAAAAAAAGCCACATGGCTGCTCAGCATTTACTGATCTGGTCTGCCAGTCCAGACCAGGTCTCTCAGTTTCTTTATTTAAAAAACAAAGAAGCCATTTTCCCAGTAACATCCTATGTAGTAACATCCCAAGCAGCTGAAGCTAACCTCTAAAGCAACAAGACTGTCATATCTATTAAGAATTGGATTATGATTACTGATTGCTTCGTACCCATATGAAGCAGCCTCTGCATGCAGCAACTGTGAACTCACTACATCCTTTTGCTAAACAACAGAAAACCTTTATTATGTTCAATATCTACTGAGCCAGATCTGCAGTCTACATCTTCAGACTGGCAGATGAATAATTTATAGCTGTGAATTCTGTACCAGTACACAAGAAAACAATAAAGTCATTCTTGCTGATCTGACTAGCAACACAGAAGGTGGCTCAGCAGAGCACTGCTCAGGTGGTTTGCTGCTTGGCATGCTTTTATGTTAATTATACTCTGCTTTCAGCTCACTACCCCATTCCTAAGGAATTCAAGCCTCAAACCAGATAAAAATTGGTATACATGAATTATTTTTATACTCTTCAGCAGCTGCTGAGATTTTCCTAAGGGCAAAGGGGAAACTTCTACACAGCCATACATGGATTTTCCTTTCTACAAAAAACACTCTTATAGCATCTTGAAAATCTGATCAGTATTTTATAATTGTGGTAAACTTACATTAAACCCAGTACACAAGACACACCCATTCCATTCCTGCTAGCTGGGAATACAGGGATTGGCTCAAAAAATCAAAATAAAGAAAGAATTAACAACCCTTTATGGAATTCCAATACTTATTTCAAAAGTAAAAAATATCACCACACATTTCTGGTTTGCAGAGCAGAGAATGATAAATACAGGAATTGTTCCACAGTGGACTGCAATTAAGATATCTCATAACAGAACTACCGGTTTCCAGGAACCAAGAAACAGGTTCTGGGCATATGGCCCATCTAAAATTACTGAAGTCACAAAGTGTGCCATTAAAGTGTTCAGGTCCCTAAGAATCCCTTGTTAAACTGTTGCCAAATATGAGAAGCTGGACCAAGCTGTATCTTCTGTCCATTCAATAAAGATGCCTTGACCCAGTTACAAAGAGTTATCTATGCTTTCTGACAAGATCCATGATGAAAGCCCATTGAACTGAGTGCTCCATCTCCATGTGGAAGAGCAGGGAGAGAAGCAAGCAGCAGGGTGTGTGTGCTACAACATGTACACTCAGAGGAGAAGATGGGAGGGATCTGCTAAAAGCCCATTGTGAAAACCTTCCTGTGTCATATGATTAGTGATATATACTGAAGCTGGGGGATGGATGGAGAAGTATGAAAAGGGTAAACATGATTTTCCTGTTAAGAAACCAACAAAAGTAAATGGCACTTTTGCTTATAAAAGTTTTAGTATTTAGTTTGTTGAGCACAGAAGAAAGGTTTAATTTTACCTCCCTCCTATTCTGTAATTAATGAGAATGACACTAATTGTAGCAAAATCATGAACGTGACAATCATGTGTAGCACCAAATAAAACCAAATTATTTAAAATGAAATGAAATCCCTAATTTGTCTAAGTAGTACAGCTGTTGGATTCAGCAGCTGTCTAGTAAGAGGGTGAGGGAAGGGCTCCTTCCACACCATGCCCCTGGCAGTGCACAGCACATTGAACTGTGCAGTGCAGAGGCAGCTGAGGGAGGCTGAAACAACAGAGAGCTAATAGAAAACACAACAGCCGACTAAAATGCAGTGCCAGCCATGCCTGCTCTGAACCACAGGTGGAAATATCTCATTCTTAGCAACTAAATACAGTCCTAATAATTAAAAATAATTTCTTTGGGACTGGATTATCAAGTACACCCTGGCAGCTGATTTTTAAGCAGAGAGCTGACTTGGACAGAAAAGGTTTGCACACCACTGCATTACTGGCTTAGGTAAACAGAGTTAAACTACATCTCTTTACTTGATCAAACAGAACATTTCCTCCAGCTTATCCATACTGGGAACAATGATTAAAATATTTTGTGCCAAGTTACTAATGAGATGAATGCAATGATTTTACCGTAGGACAACACTTTCTCCAACCACACGAACATCAGATCATCGTTACCGTACCTAGGGAATGATGGTGACCTTTGATCAGAAATAAAACACCAAAGGATGGGGATGAATAAGAAGACTGCTTCTCTCCCTTGTGAACAAGCAACTTCCACTGAATCCACCAGGCTAATTAATTATCTCCCACAATCATTATTAATTTGGGAGGCGGGAGAAATAATTTGCTGCTCATAAAAACAAAGCGTGAGGAAAAGAAAATAGAAGGTGTGTGTATGTTCCTTCTCTCTTGAGACAAACCCAAACTCTGGGAACATCTGGAAAATTTGGAACAACTAAAACCACCACCAGCTTCAGTGGGATACATAAGCACTGCTGGTTTTTTTTTACATAGTGAGAAATAGAGAAGGACCTCAAATAGAAAACAGTATTTTAAAAAACCTCCTCAAGACTTTTCCCTTTGAGACTTTCCAAAACATACAAGTTGCAAGAAGCACCTAATATGAAGTTCCTAAATTCACAGGTGTACACTTAACTCATCCCCAAAAACAAACAAAATAAAACCCCCAGAACCAAAAGAGGCTGTTTTTTTTCCAAGTGATCCTGCACATCTAGAAGGCTTTTTATTGAAAGACTGTTTAGTCAAACAAATTCTCATTTAATGTAGTGAACAGAACTCAGAGCCTCCCATTACACTTTTAGAAATGTCTTTTACCTTCTTCTCTGACAAGTCATGATCCAGCTCATCTTCAGAATCATCCTCACTCTGCTGCTGTTGCTGCTGCTCCTGCATGTCCTTCATTTTAATCAGCAGCTCTGCCTTTGGTGCAGATGTGCTGTAGTAAGTAGAATTTGTTGTCAGGGAGATGGCAGATGGTGCACTCTGCTCCTCTTTCCTGGGAAAAAGTCAAAACTTTCATTAACTGCCTAGACACACTAATCAATGAAAAGAAAGAAGAATGTTTTAGAGCCATAATTTCCCCAAGCAAGCAGGGCCTTCAAGAGAAAACCATTACCTATATAAATAAGATAAATAAACACTGTCTGAGAATAAAATCTGTATGAATTGAGTACATGCTCAGCAAAAGTTTAACTGAAATGACGCAGACGATCATACATCATTACAAGAATTGAAATGCATCAAAGATATCACATCTGGAAACAAAATGGAAAGCTATATTTTACAAAGTAGCGCAAAAAAATCTCAGTGTCATAGACATACCTCTTGAATTGGGATAGTACAATATAAGTAATTAACTTTTTGATTAGGGAATCATAAACAAATTTCTTGAGAAGGATATAACTTATCATAAAATTTGTATCAAGAAAACAGAAAACCAGAACATCAATGTGGATGGAATTCATTTTTTTCCTTCTTTGATCTCATTCACTTCTAGGAAATGCCTCATGCCCGCTTCAAGGTGTTTCACACAAAATTTTCATCACACAAAAAAGGCAAGAATTTTGTTCCTTCTCTGTCCAGTTACTAGACTGGATGATCTTGGTAAAATATGTAATCATGATGAAATGGCAAAAATTAATTATTTCGTAAGTTGTCAAAAACTGGCTTTCAACCATGTCTTGGAAATCTTTCATATTGCACAACACTGTCATTTCTGTCATTAATGCTATCATTAGTAGTATATGCTTGACTACTATTTTATCACAGAAGTCTCAGAAAAGACCCTCAACAGAAGGAAGACTCACCTCCAGCCCCCATAGAATACTGACACACTCTGGATGAAAGCTTACAAAGACATACCAGCTTACAGAAGGTCATACTCACTTCTCTTCTGAAATTTTTGGAGAGGGAACTTTTGGCAGAAGCTTCCTGCGCTGCTGAGCTTCTTCTAGGAGATGTTCATCTTTAGGGAATATACCAACCATCAGATCCATTGTTGTTTTTATTTTCACATTAGGATCTAGTATGTCTGCTAGAGATTTATCTCTTCCCACAATCTCTCTGGCGAGTTCCTCTGACTTCCAGTCTTCAAAGGTCTTTTCTTTGGCCTTTACATAGCTGGATGCTTGGGTGGCAGCACTGCTGTCCTTCAAGTTGCTCCCAGGTTCTTCAGCTGGTTGAGGGTCAACTGGTTTGGTTCTGGCTTCTGGCTCTGGCTCTACACCTTGCCTGGTGTAAGCACAGAATCGTGAATAGGATTGCTCAGAAGTGCTGAGTGTTTTAATCTGGTCCTTTTCCAAACCACTGGGTAAAGCAGGAGGCTCCATGGTACTGACAAGGCTCTGCCGACTCTCCTTCTCTGCACTGCTCTCAGAATGAACTATCTTGATGGGAACCATTTTCACTGTAGTATTGTTGTCTATAACCCTTTCAATTCTGGAAAATAAACAAAATTTATCCTGACATATGGAAGAACCTTAAATCTGAATTTGTATCTGCAAATCAGAGGTGAAGCCCAAAAAGATAGGTAAGAGTGAGGTATGTACAATTCCTAGGACTGTATCTCAAGCCCTAAATCTACATGTTCTTTTCTGCCCACAAGTTTTAAATGGTATTATTAGTTCATTTGTAAGGTATGCTAGCATCAGTTTGTACAATACTCATGATACAGGACTTCTGTTTGTTTCCATGCACACGAGGGTCCAATCTCAGCAGCCAGGCCTCAGATTTCAGACAGGGCTGCTGAACCACCTTTACCCCTTTGCTGCCACAGGCACAGAGGAAAATGCGCCCTCAGCCCACCGTCACTGCCTCACAAAGATCCAGTAGCTGTCAGGCCTTTTGGCCTGACAGGCTGCTGAGCTGCCTGGGGAGTCTGCGATGCCCTCACATCAATTCTCAGCTCTTCCAAGGCAAGAGACAACAGACCAGATGGGAGCATCCCACAGGCTAGGTTTTTGCTGAGCTACAAGAATAACAAAGAATCACAAACGGGAGATCTGGAAATCATTCAAAACTTAATTACATGGTTAAAAAAATAATCTTAGTTTATAAAATTTAACGTATGACATAAAAGCTTAATAAATAGAGCCTACCATAGTGTCCTAGTTTTCCACTTAAAGAAGAGAAACCAGTCATTGAAGAGGATAACACACAATTCTGAATATTCTTTTTAAGAGAAGCTTGTAGCAGAAGTTCTGTACTGCACAGCACAAAGGGTCACCTTAGCCATTCAGTAAGGAAAGGTATTTAAAGCAGAGGCTAACTTCAATTTTTAAACTGGACAATAACATGTTAAATAACATTACAGAAACATCTGTAGTGTATGTAAACCATATAAGAAACTGAAGTCTAGTTTAGTGGTTCTGAGTTTGCAAGAAGTTTAAAATTATTGTCATAATGTGGGTTTGGAACCTCTACAGCAAGGAAAGGAACATTGCCTACTAGCTAAAATATCTGGTTTCGTCTGGCTGGGTAGTTTGCCGCCTTTCAGATAAGTGACCAAGACGTACTACAGCTCTTTTCTAAGTGTGGGTGTGTCAGCTTCCCTAAAATAAGCTTCTACTTTCTACTGTTAGTAACAGCAGAATCTGTTTAACTTAACATTTTTTTGTATCTTGTATTTTAAAGGTATATTTGCCTCCGAATGAACGTGCAGCCCCCCAGTAGGTATTTACTTTCCACATGTGCTTTGTGGATATGCTTTGACATACTGATCCAACTCCTGGGGCAGCTTTTCCAGCCCATGCTGAACCTCCCCACTCCCATTTCATCAGGCTGTTGTCATTCAAGGGGATTGTAAATTTAAAGAGCTAATTTCTGTGCCCACTGCTTTGACCCAGCTCCCCACCTGCAGACTGGGACTCTCCTCCTGACTGCAGCAGAGCCGGACAGTGCCCAGCCACCACCCCAACCCTTTATTTTGTTTATTTTAGTTAAATCCCACATTATTTGAAGCTCCATTAGAATATGAAGAGGAACATATTTTAGAATTTGGGGGAAATATAAGATGAATGCATAAATGTATGGGGGGCAATTGGAAAAGAAGTGAGCTGAGTGGAATTCTTCACCTAAAGTGCCCAGCATCTGTTTTGAGGCTTTGAGCACATTCCTCTCAGCCTAGTCAAAGATTTTCCAGAAACTTAAAGCATCATTAAATCGACTGCTTTCAGTAAAAGTAAAGACAGTTCAACATCAGGTGCTTCAAAAATTCTGTTTCTGCAATCACTACCCTCCCAATTTCTGAAGGTTTTCCATTTGTGGAAAGGCAGCATGAAATTTTTGACTTGCAGCAACTCTGCTTGTGGACATTCCAAAGCTTAATCCAACTACAAACAGTCCCTCCTTGACTTGAGTTTAGGTTTAGTGGAAATCTATTGATGCACTTTTTTCAGCTTTGCTGTTGCTAAATGGCTATCTTTGGCAATAGCTCAGTTGTGTACACCATCAGTGTACAGTACACCACACAGTAATGTGTGTGTGTTTGCCCCACACACATTATTCTACCCTGCACACACATTCACTTTGGCCTGCTGATGAACAAGACACTTCTCTTAAAAGAGTAAAAAAGCTATAAGCTAACATCATCAAACATTAGCTGCCCCCAGCATGCAAAGTGGCACATCCAAACACTCATACACAAGGAGCCAATAGAAATAATAAGCCAAATCTGATTAACTATGTATTAAGATAAATCTACTTAACACATTTTATTCATATGAAATAAATATCATATAAAAAGTTCTGAGGTATGGCCGCCACACTTGTCCTTTTTGGCCAAACCTGTTTTAGTGAGTAACTTAATTATTACCTGGGGACAGTATGTTGTGTGCAAACAAGAGCTGTCTGGGTCTAAGAATTTTAAATGTTAGCAAAAGATTCGCAGGGTAAGTATTTCATCATTCACATATGAGCATATAATTAGGCATACCTCAGTGCTCATTTCAATATTAAAACTTAGCAAAAAGGAAGGACAAATACAATTGTCTTTCTACACATCCTTCGTATCTGTTCATAAAGTAAAACATTAAGGAAGTCAAAGCAAAATACTATGGAAGTCATTATTGTCATCTACCTTAGCACATGGATTCTAGGGTTCATATGACATTGCACTTTTCATTGTAAATTATATTATTACTTCATGTTAAAAACACAGCAGAATGAAACCTCATTTTTTCCTCCAGTTGTAAGAGGAAAAACATCAAGGCCTATTTAGGAAAAAAAAGTGATTCATGTTTTCATGTCATGAGGCAAAATGGAAAACAGCCTGAGTTTGTTCAACCATTTACATTAAAGTAGAGAAAAGCCATGCCAACTGCTTTTGCTCAGAGAAACAACCTCTGCATAAATTCAGCTTAGAGGTTTTGTTTTTATTCTTTAACCATGAATTATAGTGCTGAAGGATTTATGAAAACCAAGATTCCTGAGCTTCCTGGAAGAGTTTGTTATCTTGTGGGAGAATAACCTTTTATGATGTTAGCAGCATATGACAGATGCAGCGATCCATTAATTTCAGTCAGTTGTCTAATTCTGAGTTTATCTACCCTGGGAAATGACTGACAATCTCCTACTGAGTGTTCAGTCCATGTCAACATAAAGTGTTGAGGACCCCTCCACAGACAACCTGAAGTGCCACATTTCACCGTAAAAGCAACATAAAATCAGTCATGATTTGCCAAGTGTATATTAATTGGTCTGTGCGTTTTCAGAACAGATGTTCTCACAAAGGATCCAGCTTCCCTTCCCACATCTGCTTTGCCCCTCCCTACACTGATTCATGTTTATATACAGACTCAGGTAGGGGAAATGATAACAGGGACTTTTCTGACATTGCCTGTATTTTCAGAGGAAAATCCTTTAGAACCCTTCCCTTTCATTTTCTACTAACTACCAGGTGTAACACCTGGGCAGCACAAGTCAACTAAAAGAAACCACAGACCAGCTGAAGGACATTAATGGTATGAAAAGGAGTTTCACACAAGTCTGTGCTCTCTAAAATATGCTGCAATGGCAGCTTAATGAACTCGAAGGATGTGTAAAGAAAATGAAGAGACAATCAATAATAAGGTCTAACTGGGCAAAAAGTGTTAATAAAATAGTAAAAGAGTTACATCTAGTACCTGGCTGGGTTCTCATCCTGTAGGGACACAGGAGGTTTATCAGTGAGCTTCTGTGGTGCAAATTGGGGAGAAGGGGACCTTGATGACTCCATGCCAGGTTTTTGAAGATACCGATACTTGGAAGACGCAGACTTAAGGTGTGTTTTTTCTTCTAAGTGCTGACAAACATTCTCTGTGGATGACACTTGCTGGAGATGCTGTGGATTAGCACTCTTCAGTTTTCCACTGAAAGCTGCAGGACTCTGACAGAGAGAGGACTGACTGGCAAAGACTTGGGTGGAGCTGGGGGATGAGGATAGAAAGGGCCGGCTGGCAGCTACCAGCAGAGATTCAGAAGAGGTGCTGAGCGATGGCGCAGAAATATCTGGTCGCCTGTATTTATCTCTTTTAGGTGGTGGTGGCCTCTGAGGAGCAGGTCCACGCTTCTTGTTCAGTGGCACTGGCTCTATTCTATGGTTTTCCTCTCCTTTGCCCCAGGACTGACAGCAGTGGTTCTCGTTCAAGGTCTGTGGCTCAGAGTAGGGCAGGTGAGGCAGGCTACAATCCTTGCTCTTCTCATTCACATTTTCCTGAGAGTATCGGTAGTCACTAGGCAATGTCCCAGACCTGCCCCGACTCTCATGAGGCAGAACTGTAGGTTCTTGCACGTGCAAAGGTCTGACAGAAGACTTCCACTTGTGGCCTAAATTCTGGTCCAGTTGATCACTCTTCTCCTGTGGGTTTTCTCTCAGGGCCCCTGTGTCAACTTGCCTAGAGAAAAGAACATGCTTTTAGTATGATGTATGAATTTATTTCCTTCGGTGCAAGGCCAATGCACCAACCCAGGAAGCTTGAACTGAGATCACATCCAACACTGAACACCAACTCCTCCAATCTATGGTAACTGTACAGCACAAAAACATCCTCTCATGTATGGGCACACATGGTGTACCTAATCTAACATGATGAGTCAAAACATAATGTCAGGCTAAATTAGGGTATGGAGCACCACAGGACATGACACAACCTCTGGGTAACCTGAGGCGCCGCAGTGTGCACAGCTTAGTTAAATGCACAGCCAAATGGCCAAACATTGGTAGAAAACAAAACTGTCTCCAGAAGAGAAATTCTAATACTACAATTTAATTATCTTCTTGCTCCAAAGTCAGTAAAAAAGTGTGTGAAACATGTTTCTTATCTAGGTGCAATAATACTTCAGTAGCATTTTTAAATGTGAACTGAATACCAGGAACTTTAATTATGAATCTGGAGGTTGAATTTTTGTGTATCTGCTGAAAAATGAAATGAGAACAAACAAGGTATTTGCTGAAGCTAAAAAAATGGGAAAGGGAAAATTGCTATCTCCTGAATTAAGGCAGAAAAGAAAATTTAGAGGTTTATTTTCCAGTCAGACTTATTTTAAGGTTGAACTTCTTTTGCCCTATCAGCATAAATGACAAACAATGACCAAAAAGGCCTTATCTTAACCTAAATGTTTTTGGGCTTATTCCAGTTTCACACTCTGTCTCTCTAGTCAGGAAACAGCCTTTCACAGTTCCATGCTTGTCCTTTGCCACGAGACATGTAGTACTTTTGTGCTCACCAGATAAAGACAAACTGGGGAAGGAGTAGAAGGCAGAAGAAAAGTACCCCTGGAGCCCTGAGAGGAGACTGGTTTGCTCTCTGCTTTAAAGGAGGCTGAAGAGACATTATGAGCTTAGAAAACAAGCTGCTACAAAGTCAAAGGCTTCAGAGAGCGACTAATGTAAATAATGCTACTGACAGTGCTGGTCTCTGTATTTTTAAATAGCAATCCTGTAGTGATGCACTGCTCAAGCCTTCTTTCGAGGTGACTGTGAAAGAGGCATATTTCCCAGCCTATTTGTAAGATAAAGTTTACTTGAATTTTTCAATGTAAACATGTTATTAACATCACTGTACCAGTTTTGAGATTGTCTATAGGCAGTTAACACTGGTGTGTAGGAAAACAAAATTTGAGATAAAAGCACATAAAATAACTATTAGCTTAAAGTCTGTTGTAAATTCGAGAAGAAAAAAAATGGAGTAATTATACACTGCATTTCTAATTTAATTAAATTAAAACAAATGTTTAAAATGAAGTACTGTGGAAAGATGACTGATTAGATGTGGATTCTTGAAAAGTCACAAACACAATCTCTCCCTCTCTCTCTCATGTGAAGTGTTAAACCTTAAAATTTAACTGGTAAATTTTAAATTTAATATGGATGAGGAGATCAGTGTTGTTGACATTCAGGTTTCTTTACCTAAGAGTAGTTGGTTCAGACAACTTCAAGTTGTCTGACAAATTCAGAGTCAATTCTGATCTACAAAACAGTATTTATTATTTATTGACTCCTCTTTCAACAGTAGATGAAGGACAGTTCTGTGAAGTAAAACATAATGCAAAAGGCCAGAAAGACCAACACTATTCAGATTTGGTTACATGGCATCTTGGCATCCCAAGAGTCAGCTTATGGTCCCTAGTGAGTTCAGTGTAAGCAGAACCAGGCCTGTAAATTCATCCACTAATTTTAATGGAAATATTTACCAAATGAAGGCTTGATTGAAGGCCTTACATATGAAATACTGTGTTTAAGCCAGCATTTTTTCATTGTCTAGATAACCCATGAACAGCACAATTTTCTCCTCGTTAACCCGTGCAAAAGCTCGTCAGGCCTCCCAATTCACCTTCACACCCATAAGCCACAACAAAAACCAGTGCAACAGATGCTCTCAGGTGCACAGAAAAATCAAGGGTATGACACAAAATGTTGCAAAGACATCAATTACATGCATTACCTCAGCCAGTCTGCAAAGTACACCATGAACTTCTCATGCACATCGGGATTGGGAGTGCTGGTGGAAGCAAACAGGACAGAGAACACCACCAATCTGACACATCAACATATCCAAAACATGTAACCAATATACTGGTGTATATATATATATTATCTGGCTCAAAAGTAATGAATGCTCTAGCAGTCCTGTCACTTTCCAAAACTGAGCACAAGGACATAAAGAATTACAGCAGAGAGAAATTTAGAGATGCCATATTTGCAAACATGGAGATAAAATTCAGAGATTACACACATGACTTCATACAGCTTCCACAAAATTAATAAAAAATTTTGCAGCCCCACACAAAATGGGTCTGAGGAGAGGTGGTGGCTACATTCAGCACCAAAGCTAAATTGCATTCAGTGTGAGTGCATCTTCATGCAAAACATGCTCATCACATTATTTTGGAGAGATGTAAGCTTACTGTTCAGAAAGGAGGAAAAGAAAACAAGCTTCAAGCCCCAGGAGAACACAGTGGCAAGAACCTGCAAAGGTGTTACATTATTATCAATACTGAGAAGTCCACTAAGCTGCTTGCTATTTGTCAGTGCATCATGTAATAATATGCCCAGAACACAGCTGGTTTGGAAATGAGGCCCATAGGATTATGCAAAGATAACATACCACTGAAAGGAACTCATAATTTATAACCAAACATCACAAAGTGAGAGACAGAACAGTTTTAAATCATCTGAAAACATGACAATTGCCTTAATTACTATTTTCAGTCTAGATAACAAACCAGCCAACATCAAAACCATTAAACTCTTAGCTATCTTCAAACCCAAAGCTCCCCCACCCCCATAATAAATGCCACAATTACCCATGTTGCAGGAGCCTTTCTGAGACAACAGAACCAGGAAAGCTCACACATTCCCCACCCGGCACGGCACATTACAGCTTTCACTGTCAGACAACTTACACCAGTCACTTAACCCGAGCTGCAAAGGAAGTGTAATTAAGAGTCTTATGCTATTGCTACAAAGTAGTATTCAGTGAGGGTGAATCTAGTACAGGAGTCTAACATGAACCTTTTCTACTGCATTTGTTTTTAGAATTTTGCTGTAGGAGTTTTCATATCTAAATGGCAGGAAGCAGAAAACCAATGTAGGCTTCTAACTGAAAAGAAGGAATTGCTTCATTACATAAACCAGTCCTTCACATTTTTGAGAAGCTCTCAATTTAGCAGAGGGCTCAGCATTCCCAGAGGGGATCTGTGTGGAGAGACAAGAGGCTGAGCACTCATCAGTGAATGCAGGAGGAACTCTGCTCTGTGTCTTGCACTTTCCCAGTGGCCATAGCCACACCAGCATCACTTACTGCAGTGGGGGTGGGAATGTGGATTTCCATACTGGCACTAAGTACTTTCTACCTAAATGGACAAGCACATCTCTCAGTTTCCTTATGGCTCCCTTAGCTTGGAGAATACACACTCAAGACTGAAATGTAAAGGCCATGTAAAGACTAAGCTGGGCAAAAACCTCCCAAGTCTCATCCCCAGCCTGGACACCTCCAGTCCCCCGAGGAATAATACAACAGGCTATTCCAACAAACCAGAGAGAGGTAACAGTAAGGTGAGCATGAAGGTTAAACCATAGACACATACACACACATTAACCTGGGGCCTGCCAGTGGAGTCAGTGAGCATTTACAAAAATGAATCATTATGTATAGATTATAGATGCCTATCAGAAGAATAACATTTTAGGTTGCCATAAAAAACAACTCCAAATCACTTTCTTCATTTGCCCCATACTCAAGACTTGACTAAATCTCGATAGAGAGATAGAATGATCTGATCCAGTGTTGTATTTCAATAAATGAAAATTATTTCAATCAACTCAATGTGTTTGATTTTTATCTGTCTGATTTACAGTTTCTTGAGAACACTTCAGGCCAACCCAAACAGTGCCACGAGACACTCCGACTTCAAAATCCCAGACTAGATAAGCTTTGCAAAAATGCATTAGCCAACATTTGAAAAATGTATCATTTGTTAAAGACCTGACCTCTGTGCAAAAGTTTCACCATAAAACATAAGCACAGTTATGTAACCAATGGTATGTCCTGCACTAACTCACTGGCAAAGGAGAGCAAATGGAGTGGCTGTTTCTGATTTTATTTAAATTCCTTCTCAAGAACTACAAGCTATACTGGGAAAAGGCCTTCATACCTGAGCATGATTCGTCCGTAAAAGTCCTCAACCTACAAAAACAAACACTCTCAAAATCAAGGCCATAGTTTTGCAGTCCCTTTAAGGTGACCATATGAAGATAGTCTGACAGAAGAGGCAGTCTCCTTCGTAGACATTTTGAGCTTTGTCTTCCTGCTTTTTCCAGCATACTAGCAGTAGGAATTGTACAGCCTCAGAGAAAACTGGATCAAGGACCCAACCTGGCTTGAAACAGATAATTATGTGGCTTAAAGCAATTGGGAAATACTGTCTTTGCATATGACAAAATTCTGTTTATAGGCATAGCTCTTGCCAATACTTTTTAAGCTATGAACTTCATATGCTGAAATTATATTTTCATTGTGTATTTGTCTGGCACTTGGCACACTGGGATCCAAAAGCACTTCTGCAATAATGCACAAATAAAGGGTAGTTTCTTCTATCCAGTATAGTTCTGCTTGAGACAGCACAATGCTATGAAGTTAGAAGGGGGTGCATAGAGCAAGACTGTTGTAAATTCAGGAAAAAAATTGCCATCTAATGCTACATTTTAATCCATATTGATAAGACATGATGGGTGTCTTCTATGATTTCAGAAACTTTCAAAGGCATCAGCTCCCCTAAGAGGAGGCAGGTGGAAGCCAAGTAGCATATGCTAGGCTATCTCAGGTCTCACAAGACACCTGTGTTTAGACAACCATTTAGCCAACCGAGTTTAGCCAACTTAGAATTAAACCTGAGCTCTCTGTGGACTATAACTTGACTCAGGACTTCACTTGCACATAGATGTCTCCCTTCTATTATTTATCTGAATCCTCATCTGAGTCCCAAATCCTTTTTTTTTTTTTTTTTTTTTCAGAGGGTCCAGGACCACTTAAGCCCTTAAATTGGTTTTACTATTACAATACTCAGGAGACACTGACAACACAACACCAGAATTTGGACATGCAATACCAGGGCAATTATTTCACCAGTGGTTCATTTTTTCTGATGAACTCTCTATCTGCTTTCACTACTGAGTCAGTACAGCACACACTACCCATCAGAGAGCAACACAAGAAGCATATTCCAAAGATGCTATATGAGAGCTTTATGAAAGTACTTAGAAATTTTAAAAGATAAATGCAGAGAATAAAGAGCCCTCTAAAGAACCATAATGGCTTACCCTACAGTCATGCCATGAAGAAGCACAGCATATAAGCCATGACAAAGAAGTAGAGCTATCCACTGCCTTGGTCTGAAGAGACAGATGATGGCAACTAGCATTCAAGAAGCACTAGTGAAGCAAATGGTCCTGATACCAAAACACATGTTAAGATGAAAAGAATAATGAATGATGAGAGAATGTTTTCTCTCTCTCAAGGGGGAAAAAAAAAAGGCCTGTCAGAAGACAACTGAAGGTACAAAACTAGCAAGATATTTCACAAAGTATATCCCACAGCGCATCACTGGTACACTACAACCTGTTTATCATGGTGCAAGTCTTGGTTTTTCAGTTCTGTCTCTGAAAGCCTGTTAATGCTATCTGTGCCTCAATGGCAGCTATCTGTTTAGTCAGTCACACTAAATAGAGCTTAGTTGTTACACCTAATGTGATAAAGCAAAATGTCACTCTACCTTAACAACCCTTGCATTATCACCTGGCTTTAGCATGGAATAAAATACAATAACAGGCACTGCTTGCCAGTCCATCAATCCCACCAGAATTTCCCTCCTGTCCTGCCTGCATGGCAACATACACACTGCAATGAGTTTTCATATCTCATTCTGCCTCTCTAAAAATGTTATCTCTTTGCCCATGAAAATCAGAAATAAATAAATAGCAAAGAACATGTCCACTCCAATTCTGCAGTAAATAAACAAAGTTATGTTGATGGATGGATGTAGGCCAGTCATGGATAGCAGCAAAAGACATAGGCTCATACCAAAAATAAAATCTGATTAAAATTATATTTCTTATAGCAGCACAAGGGCCTTTATGCAGAAGGGAAGAATCTTGTGGGAAAGGGCAGGGGGAGCGATGTTTTCCTTAGTTCAGAAAACAGAAGCCCCTCCTCCATTCTGCTGCACATCAAAAATAAACAATAAAAGGTAAATTTTATGGCTGTATTCTTATTGCTTTATCTATTGCATGCTTCTCCTAGCACACAGGGGATTACCTGCATGGAATTAAAATTACTTCTACTCAAGTCAGCCAGTTAACGTGTTCAGTACTTACACACTGAATTCAATCATCAGAATATCCCAACAGTATAACGAGAACCATCATATTACACAAATGGCAACCATTGCAGAGACAAAAGACAATATTTTCCAACACTGCTAACAAGGAAATCACAGTCACATTAAAAAAAATCTCAAAGAAGAAAGATTGTTTTGTCAATTTACTAAAAAACTCCCTACATTCCAGTTGCCACTCCTTTGATTTTTTTTTAATTTAGACTTTTTTGTCCTGATAATGCTGTTGCTATTTTCCTCTTGCTATTACTACTGAAAACAGCTGCTTGCAGCTGAACAAGAATTAGGTAACAGAAGACAAGCTATAAAATGAAACACTTTGTGAATAACAACTAGGTCACCTGGGATTCTCAGGCATTCTCTCACCAAAAAGAACACATAGCTAGCTCATCTCTAACGGAAAAAAAAAAATCCTAAACCAGTTGTTTAAATTAATTAGCATGCACACATTTCAATACCCATCTTTTCACTCTGAGCCACACTCACCGCTTGCTTCTAATAGTCACATCCAATTCTCTTACACTCCCAGCTAACAGCTCCTGCTGCTGTGGAAAAGGTCTTCATGCAAGCCTGTACTCCCAGTAACAGGCTTGCCAGGCAAATAACAAGATGAAAAGCTCTTGCACCACCCCTAGCCGAGAGGAACCCTGAGCCTGGCACCCTGAGCCACAACAACGGCACTGCAGCCCTCAGTCCAGAAAACAAGTATTTTCGAAAGGCACTGCCTTCTAATTCCAGTGTGCATGATGCCAACTGTGAAAACAAAAGCTGCTAAAAACGGCGCGTGTGTGCGAGCGTATGCACACAGAGCATCTTAGCTGGAATTAACTCACGTTTTCCCCCTATTCTCCCAACCCATCAGTGAACAGAGCAGTCGACTGCACTAAGCAAAATAAAATTCTGTACCAAGCATTGCATCATTGCTAATTTGCTACTGTAGCTTCTGCTGACAGGGGCAGAAGACACAGCCTGTGCTCAAAGACCTGAAGAACAAAAGAAATACTGTATGAATGAACACTGCAAATTTCTGTTTACAACTGACTAAAAATGGTAAATAAGGCACACACCTCTAGCTATTTCTTTCATGCTTTAACACTAAAGACAAGACAATCTTACCAGGATTTACAGCTTTTTACCCATATTCACTGGATATGTGAGCTTTGCATCCTTGCAAACGTACCAGCCAGTTTGAAAGCCTTGCAGAACTGAATCTGTCTCAACCTCTGCGTCTCATTTACTGTAACACAGAGGATTTTCAAAGCCATGCCTCACAACAGCTGGCTTGTTTTTGCCTGCTTCCTATGATTGACAAGTTCATACAAGCTCTGTCAACTTTAACCTTGATAAGTGAAGGCTTAGTCTGTATTGTATGTTACATCACCAGAAACTTCTGACCTCAGGGAAAAGATCTCAGAGACTTCAAAGCTTTTCCTTTCCCCCACCCCCACCTCCTGGATTTGCTTATTAAAAAAAAAAAAAAAAAAACAACAACCAAAAAACACACCAACAAAACTTAAAAGTCCTTTAATTTTTAAAGGTTTTCATTTGTGAAAATCTTGATCTGCATTTCCACAACTACAGCTCTACAAGTTTTAACTATTCACAATGATTTTAAAAGATCAGTGTGTCACTAGGTTCTTTTCTGAACAACATGCAAATAAACCAAGTCTTTAATTCCAGAGGAGAGTCTTCATCAACAGCCCTCCAGCCTGAATTTTTTTGCATTTGTTGTGTGCACAGGCGCCCTCTCTTGCAGGAGATTCTGCAGGGAAAGAACTGAATGCTTTCATGCTGCATGAGCACATTGCCACCCCCACGCTCCATCTTTAGAAGGCATCATGGCTTTCATCAGAGCAAAGCTCAAGCTCCTTTCAATTTATCTATGAGAACACATTAAAGACTTAATAGAAAAGTTATGGATAAGGCTTTAATATGTATGAAAAGATAATTTTAAAGATGACCACTTTAAGAGGAAAATGTTATTTAAACTGCACACAAAACCACATAGAGCAGCTAGATTTCTAGTTAATAACCTCCCCTACAATTTTTCTACCTCCAAAAGCCACCTATTTGATTTCAATAGAGAGTGAGAATGACTTCAAGAAAAAACTCCAGTTTACATAACACAATACAACTGGTTAACAGACCGCAGCAAGTCTGGCTGGCCCATGCAGAGAAATGGAAGCTATAGCTGCCACGTTACTTTTTAGCACACAACTTCACTCACATTTACTGATATAAACAGTCTCCTGCATGACAGCAAACCATAACCATGTTGCCTAAGGGCTTATAGCAGAAAGTGAACATTTCACAGGCTAGCTTTTAGTACCAGAACACCATAAAGCCATTCCATATGTCAGAAATGCATGAATTGCTACACTGAGGAGACAAATCAGTCACCTATTTCCAATTATGCTTTTCATCAAGTCTCTTAAGGAAAAATAAAATCTACAATGCATCAACACATGATGCTTTTATGACTTTAACCACTGGAGACAACATCTTACATTAGCTCTAAATCTCCATACTCAGCTGTTATCATCAACAGGACTACATGTAAATAGCTGAATTTTAAACAATGCAACAAAAATGCACATCTTTAGATGCTTTTCATTCTAATCCTATTTCCAGGAAAAGCAGTAAGATCAAACCAGAATACAAAAATTAACTAATGTGTATAAATTTATCTCTATTTCTCTCTCCACAAACACTTTTGTGTGTTATTCTTCCACTCACACCCAATTTCAGAATAATGTTTAGGACTTCTTCCAGCTACTCATGCTTGGTAACAATTACCTTTAGGGGCAGGGGAGGAAACTTCCCTTAAGAAGAAACCACCCTCCAACACTTCCTTTTATCAGCCCATGATGGCCTCACATACCCCTAGCTGTCACTGCATGCACAGGGAGGAGAACAGATGTGCCAGGAGCAATTAAAGCAAAAATAACTTTACTTGGTGGCAAAAAGCTGCAAGTAGAAAAAAGGGGAAATAAGAGATAGGATCACCAATCTCAAGTTTAGAAACAGGGATTCAAAGTTCTCCTAATAAACTAGAGGGAGGGGAAGAATCCACATTTTCAAGGGTGTGGAGAACACACAAATTGGATGGGGGAGAAATAGGGCTGTATTACTGTAGTACTGTAAACCAAGCACAGGTCTTGGAGGCAGTCCAGCACCCATTTAATGAGCTGCTGGTGAGCCCGAGTGGAGCACCTCACTCATCTGCAGGACGCACACCTGACAGCCGCCGGCTGCCAGGACAGTGAGGAATGGGGAGGCAGTGGCAGGAGCCTGCAAGTTTTAACGATCTGTTTAGCCACAACCAACCCCCAAATCCCAAAATAATGCATTTGTGATGCTTATGAAGATGCCCACACATCTCTCAGCTCAACTAGTCTGGAAGTTTTAAAATGGACAACAAGAGGAAGAAAAAGACTACAAGTGGGACAATTTATCATGCAACTTCTGCCTTGATCTTGAGGCATGAGAAGAATCTGGTTCAAAACTTTGCTCTTTGAAGAGCTACCCTTTATGCATTTAGAAAAATCTTTTTTGAAAGATTAAGAATCCACACAGTGGTATTTAATTTTGAAAACGACATTTCCATACATGAGATGAATATTTTTTAAAAGAACAAGCCAGATGGTATAATGCAACTGAAAACATAATATATGAAACTCAGAGGAAATGTGTAACACATACCAAAACACCCAACCACCATTCTTCCTTCCCTCTCTCTGCCCCCTCCAAAGGTTGAATTAAATAGCAATTGAAAGGAACATCCACCAGAGAACTTAGGTCCTACTCAAATGAGGAAAATCCAGAACTAAACTAGCAAAGTAGATATATAAGGAAAATATGGTAAATAAAGAAATTTTAAAAGAAAAGCTGAGGTACAAATCCTTAGGGGTGTTAGATTAAAAAAAAAAAAAAAAAAAAAAAAAAAAGAGGGGAAAAAAGGCACTTCTTTAAACACAATATCTGCCAAACAGATTATAGGGATGCAAGTACAATGGTAACAATACAAAGAAAATAAGGCTGCAGAAAAAAAACGGACAGTCTCCCCTTCACAACTCCACAAGCTAAGAACAGCCTTTGCAGGAACTATTCTCAGATGCTGCACACCATTAAGAGTGGGTAGTCATAAGCTACCTGGGCCATATGACAATCACCTGAAACTTCCACAGGAAATTGCTGAACTGGAATCTGTGATGCACAGCTACCCACTCCTCTGTCAGCTGTCCTTGGACAGCTGCTTGAGCACAGTGACACACAGTGTTGGGGGAAGGAAGGTGTGAGGGTGCTGAAGAGAAAGAATGAGGGAAAGAGAGCAAGAATAAAAAAAAATAACCACATCATTACAAATCTGGAGAACTTCAGAATCATAAACTTAACATCTGAAATAAGCAAAAAAGCAGAAATTTTATTAAGAGATTCAGCAGCTACACTAATGAGTAAAACTGACAAAGAATAATTTGGGCATGTGTAGAAAAGACATGTCTTGCATGCACTAACAATCTTAGAGTAACTTCACATAGGGACAAGAGTGATCTGGATGACAGAGACTTTGGATTTTTAGACGACTTAGAAAATTAAATTTTATCTCACCTGAGGCTCTTAAAAATTTGACTCCCATGAGACAGAGTCCTCACTTGTCTCATCACATCATTCACATCAGAACTCAGTAGATATAGATGATTCACAAAAGGGGTGAAAAACTAGGTGGCAGCAGTTACAGCTATGAGGATATTATTCAGATTTACTAAATGCAAAGTAACCTACAGGAGAGATTTTCCTGTACTTCACCAACCTATA
This sequence comes from Vidua macroura, assembly GCF_024509145.1. Classification (NCBI taxonomy): domain Eukaryota; kingdom Metazoa; phylum Chordata; class Aves; order Passeriformes; family Viduidae; genus Vidua; species Vidua macroura. Next base: position 20,193,682 of record NC_071572.1, read on the forward strand.
CAATGATGTCCAACAGAAATTACTGCTACACAAATAGGAAAAGCTGAATTTCACAGATTGTTCTATGAACATACAATCTTTGTACTTCACAGCAGTAAAAAAACAAAACAAAACCCCCAAAATAAAACAAAGCTCAAAGATAGGCAAACCAGCAGAGGCTTGACAAGATACCCAGCTCATAGCTCCTGGTTTGCCCTGGTTTTCTGTTCCCCCCTCCAAGCATCTGCTACTGGCTCACAAAGAAAAAAACCTGTCTAGATAGACCTTTGGCCTGCTTTTAAGCATCAACATCCATCAGCTGCCATCATGTACCAGTGATTCAAGGTTCCACTGTCTCAGAGTGTGATATTTATAAATCTGTTATTAGTCAGTCACATACACTACCACACTGAAAGGACACAATGGTTCATGGCAATGAAACTTATACTAATTACAAGTATTCACAAACCTAAGGAGGATGAAAGGTTACAGGAGGTTTCTCATATATGAATAGATGCTGTTAGACTCACTCTCTTCTATATGCACAGCAAGAGCTACAGTAGGTTTTTCCCATTTTCAAACAAAATACAAACTTTTTAACAGCCCAGACTGTACTGTGTCATTGCTGTATGTCACACACAATGACATCACTGGCAAAAAAATGGTCTGAGAAATGCCTTAATAATCTGTATCTCATGATGAAGGGATGCTAAGGACATGGACCTGCTGGAGCAAGTCCAGAGGAGTGCCATGGAGGGGATCAGAGGGATGGAAGACCTCTCCTGTGAAGACAGGGCGATAGAGTTGGAATTGTTCAGCCTGGAGAAGAGAAAGCTCTGTGGAGCTTGTTAACACATGCATGAAATGTTTGCCAAAGCAATTTTTCCACTGATTTCTAAGGAAGCAGTTGGACAAGATCATACTATTTCTTCCTCATACAGAAAAGGGGGAAAACATTTTGCTTACATAGCTCTGGTAATGTCTTGCCTGAGACGTACTTATCCTGCAATGTTCAGTCAGGAAAAGTAACTCACAGTTTGACTGTTAACTGCAAAAATAAATGAGTAACCTCAGGAAGGTCAACAAGGCCAAGTGCCAGGTTCTGCCCCTGGGGCAGAGAAATCCCAAGCAGAAGTTCGGGCTAAGAATGGACCAAGATCAGCCTTGGGAAGGAAGACTTAGGGGTGCTTGTGGACAAAAGTTCAATAATGACTTGGCTGTGTGCACTCCCAGCTCAGAAAGCCAAACGGCTACATCAAAAGCAGTCTGGCCAGCAGGTCAAGGGAGGGGATTCTTCCCCTCTACTCTGCTTTTGTGAAACCCCATCTTGATTACTTCATTCAGCTCTAGGGTTCCCAAAAGAAGAAAAACATGGCCCTGCTGGAATGTGTCCAGAGGAGGACCACTACTATGACCACAAGACTGGAACATCTCAGTGAGGACAAGCTGAGAGAGTTGTGGCTGTTCAGCCTGGAGAAGAAAAGGCTCCAGGGAGACCTTACAGCACCTAAAGGGGGCTACAGGAAAACTGGAGAGGGACTTTTCACAAAGGCATGTAGTGATAGGACAACGGGGAAGGGCCTTAAGATGGGAGAAGGCAGGTTTAGATTAGGTATTAGAAAGAAATTCTTTACTGTGAGGGTGGTGAGGCACTGGAACTTCCCACGCCTGGAGGTGTCAATGACCAGGCTGGATGGGTCTCTGAGTAACCTGGTCTAGTAGAAAGTTCCCTGGCCATGGCAGAAGGCTTTGAACTAGATGATTTTTAAGGTCCCTTCCGAACTGAACTATTCTAGGATTTATGATTCTTAATAAAGAAGTTTAAAATAGATATGCAACACAATGCTGATGAAAGTTCTTGTTAACTATTTTAGGAAATGGCCCTTTTGCTACATATAAAAACTCCCAAGCCTTCAACTCTTGTATTTCAGTAGCTCAGTTCCTAGTTAAGCTGATCCTAACACTGTATATTGGTACCTTATTAATTTTTTTGGCATCACAGTAGAAGAAACCCAAACAAAATGTAGAATTTAAAAATGTAATTTAAATATAGAATTTAAAATTTTTGGAGTTATAAAAAACTGTGTCGTTTCTAAGAATATTTCCAATTACTAATTTACACCATCTACCATTGTAAACATGAGGAAACTAATTTGTCCAAATGTGTATTGTGGATTGTTGGGGTTTTTCCCCCCACTGTTAATTACTCCTCATAGATATGTAAACTCCAACACCTATAATGCTCACAAATCAGAAAAAGCTAAGAGAAGTAACTGTCAATATACACATGTATATTTTATATGTCTGTACATATATACACACAAACACCCATATAGGCATAATACAAATAAACACATACACAAATGGACTACTGGCAATTTTTAAATTCTTTTCCATCTCACTCACTTCAGAAGACACAAGGTCAGGCATATTCCTGCGTTGCTGAAAGTCCTCCTCCTTCTTTGCACAGTAATTTGCTGCTCCTCTTCGTGAGCATGGAGCCTAGATATTCACCAGGTATTGAAAAATCTTCCTTGTAAAGAGCCTAATAAAAAACTTGGGAACATATCTATGGGCTTCTGTTTCTGGATTATCTAAGATTTTTCTAGAACATTATACTTGGGCTTTTAGGACAACTTAAGCATTAAGAAATTATTTTTTATTTTGGTTTTGTATTGTAAAGGCTGTTCCTCTGTCTTCAAGAGCTCAGCTCAAATAGGAGTAACTACTAAGGTATGAAAACACTGAAAAATATTTTACAGTGTTTAATTAGAGTTGAGTCACACTGTGGTCCTACACTTGACACGCATATGCTCTTGGACTTGACACCTATTAAATGTCAAAGTATTTTCTGCAGCCTGTGATCTCAGATATCCTTTTTCACTTTCTGAAGTTATGTAACTTTAATAGACATCACAAGAACAAATTAATAGAGCTAGGAGTAGTCAAATGTTCTTAGAAAGTAAATAAAGGCAGTGGCTGTAAACATCTCTAGTAGATGGCAATCTTCAGAATTAGATCATAAAGCATGATTCTTTTGATGCAGAATGACTTATGTGTGCATGTCATACTGCAGGAACCCATGGACTACTGGTCAGAGCATCCATTTCGCTCTTTAACTTTTTGAAAGTCTATTTCAGCTTAGAAATTGTGGAGACTTCTATAAGGAAGGTGATTATATAATCAGTTTAAGTCATTTTACACATGCAGAAAGAGAGACATGTTTAAAGAAGCACAGATTTCACATCCGTAAAAAGGTACGCTTTTTAAAATAATTTGAAATAGAAAGAGTGGCACAACAAAAATAAAAAAGCTTTTTTTTTTTTGTTTTGTTTTACAGATCAGCTTAATTGTATAATGCTTTTTAAGCTGTCCTAAAGTTAAGAACATACATAGAATCACATCAACCTCTCGGTATAAAAATACTCATCTCATATTAGATGACTGCAGCCCTGTGAGTTTGTAACAAGAGCGGTTTGGTTCTTCCATAAGAGATGACAGTGGCTGCTATGGACCACTATTTTCTCTTCCTACAAAAGTAATACCCTAAACAATTAAATACTGCAGTTCAGAAGAACATGGTGCAGCTCTTCTAAAAAGGGAGATGAAACAACCTGAATTCATTGGAAGCACTCAGTAATCTCAGAGGGGAAAAACAGAGCTCAAAGATGAAAGAGGTTCACAAACTATCTTAATCAATTCAACATTCACACACCACCCCTTCCCCCCCAATTTTTCAAAGTATTGTTAATTTACGGTTTACAACTGTGTGCTAAAAAAGAACAGCCAAGAAAATACTGTAGCAAAATGCTCAGGAGAAAACGAAAATTATCAAACATCTTTATTTTTGTTTGTTTTTAAAAAGCCATTTGCTGTTACAATATTCTAACCCATTTTCATTCTAGAGTCAGTGCACTTAAAAAAAACTTGTATTTCTGAGGCAAATAATCAGAGAAGCTGTAAATGGTAGCTATTTAAAGTTTATTTCAAGTTAATTTTTTTTTTTTGTTTCTCAAAACAACTGAAGGGGAGGGAGGCCAGAGACACCCTGTAGTGTAGGGCAGTCTCTAACCTGGAGAAAGCACCTGAGGACTCCACAGTTGTCTCTCAGCTTGTGTTCCTGCAAATCTCATGCCCACAAATGCAGAAGGGCCACTCCTGTGTTCAGCTCCATCACGCTGACTTTGGTAGCCCGAAGGCCACCACAGCACACAGGTCTGAGTAGCACAAAATAACAGCTGCCAGTTATTTAATCCAAACATAAATTTTAAAATAGAGTATTAAATATGACCATAAGGAAGACCTCAGACTTGGTTACTATTCGTGTTCTAGAATATACCCTGAATTAGGTAGATTTACTAGCCATTTGCAGATTGCTAGATTTTAAAAATAGAAAGCTAAATGCCTTTAGGGCAGCTCAAAAATCATAAAATCAATCCATGCCATGAGGCCAGTTCCTTTTGAGCACAAGAATTTCTTGTAAAAAAGGAGCACACGGAAATATATATTCTTTCCCATACGGCAGCCATTCATTATCACACAGTGGTAGTTCACAACACAGGAGTTAAACGCCCAATGAGGGATTTTAATCAGTTAGTTTTTTGAATACAGAAAGCATATCAAGCCTCTGCATATCAATATTGAGAGAAAGTCTATGAAAGAGACCATTTCACAAAACCTGCTGTAATGCACTAAAACAGCCAAATACCACATCCGAAACAGTATGTCAGAGCAGGCTCCAGCGGGAAAAAAAGTTACTGCAGCTGGTGCCCAGTCCCGTGATTTTCATGGATTCCATGATTATAAAGCAAGAATTGTGCTGCAAAAACACTGCTAAAATGCTGGCGTAGGAGTATTATTCACATGCTTTTATGACTGGGCTTCGGCGCTGGTAGATGGAAATAATTTTACTTGTCCAGAGGCGCTGCCCGCCCACAGCAGCCCGGCCGCTCCCGGCTGGCGGTGCCCGCCTCCCCCTGGCTGCCCCCGCCTCCCCCTGCCCGCCCCACGCCTGCGCGCACACTCGCACCCTTGCGGGCTGCTCCTTCTGCCATTGCTACCGTAAGTACAAAGGGCTACCAAAAACTAGAAAACTAGGGGGTGGTCTCTTCAGACATAAGCAATGCAGAATGCAATCAATCATATGAACCCACAAATAAATACTAACTTTTTACAAGGTTTTATGGTCACAGCTAGAGTGTATGTTTGCTACAGTTCATCATTTCCTCTCCCTTGAGAGATTAATACCACTTACAGAACTGAGGAAAGTCTACAGAGGTTCTTTTTTCCTATGCATGGGTTCTCTCTGTTATGAAACCCAGAGCTGTCAGACCTGGCAACAGCAGCGTGTGCACAACATCAGCTCGGCTTCGGCAGCTGCAGAACCAGCGATTGCTGAAATCACTGCTAACACCATTATCAGGCCAGGACGAGGACAACCCTCAGCATGCTAGACATTAAAGCATTTTAACTACACTGTGCATACAGTCACACCTTTGAAAAGGGTTTGAAAACGTTGTATATTAATTAAAACATGAGTTTATAGAGAAAATCAGAGCCCTTCAAACAGTAAAACAAATTTTAGTGTCTTCTATTCATGTACTGTATTCTGTAAAGCCAGAAGAAAAGCAAAGTCCAATTTACAGCACTACTATGTTTCAGCACATGCTGTCTTTGCCAAGGATAATACTGGAAATCTCTTCTGGGAAACCCCAGGAGCCCCATCTACCCCCAAAGAAACCCGTAACTATCACACAAATAATTCATGCACACAAATAAGAATCAACTGCCTTTGAACTTTGAACAAACTATAATATCCTCAAGACTCAACAATTTCTTTAAGCTCACACTAGAGTCCCCAAAAATGTCAGTCCCAACATTAATTCTAATATGCACATTGACATATTTGGGGAGGAGGAGGGAAATAATGGAAGAAGGCACTGCAGAAACTCTGAAATCATCTCAGCACAACTTGCAGTTTGAGTCAGGAAAAGATCAGATCAGAGAAATTTGTCAAAAAGATTGGTCAAAATCAAATCTTTTAGAGAGAAATTAAGAAACACTATACTTACCTTACAGTGCAGTTCCTTTCATCCAGTTTGTTAATGTTAGAGAAAATACACTCCCCATCTTCCTTTAAATCCTCTGCTTGCCTCCTTACTTCAACTGATACTTCCTAAAAGAGGTTTGTAGTACAAGTAAGAAACCAAGTCATCATGTTTCAAACTCCCAAAAAAATCTGTGATTATGGAACCTCTTATTTGTGGGTTTGCTCTGTTCAAATATACATGAAGTCAACAGCAGAGCATGTTTTAAGCTTGTTTGGTTTTAAGCAGTACAGCGTGCTCTGTGACCTCGTGTGCTGCACTCCCGACCTGGCTGTGCTCGCCTTGCTGTTCTGCTTTGCTGAGCTACAGAAGAGCTTAACGTTTCCATAAACGTTTGCAACTTACATTTGGCAAAAAACAAACAAACAAAAAAAGAAGCACAGAAGTTGCAGAAGAGTTGCTCACATTTTAAGAGATGGAAGTATGCACCAGGTTGTGAATCCCTGTGCGAGTACTTCAGTTTCTCAGTAAAGCACCAACAGTGCTGTTCCAGAATGTTATTATCTCCATATCTTCAAACAACCCCACCCAAAGCACAGCTTTGCATTACAAACACTGAACCTACAGGAAATTTAATTGCGCATTAGCACTGGAATAATCTGAATCATATATGCAAAACAACATCTTTATTTACTTCACTCTGTTGTGAGCATCTTCAATGCACTTATCACCATATTTTCCAGGTGCCTAAACAGGTGTCTGCTTTTTGCCCCAGGAGGCCTATACTGAACTTAAGAGCACTGACTAATAAACCAGAAATGCATACAGGGAATAGATTATATGCTTTTTTTTTCTGCTAGGTAGGCAATTATTTAATAATTCAGTGAATTTAATTTTCAAAGTATCTTCCAGGTGAATATTTTTAGTGCTTCGAATGTCTACCCTAGTAAATTATCTGCATAGTTAAGTCTGCACATAAGAGTTCAAAAATAACTTTTGCCAAACTTAAAGACACAAAAAACTTAAGGAAAGACAGTCCACAACTTTAGAGATCAACATTTTTGTTTCTCTTTGAGCTATTCTCATTCTACTCCATGTCTACACATACACACACAGAGGTGACCTGTGTGTGTATGTATGCAATGTTTTTATCAAGAGGGGAAAAATAAAGTAATATACAACTGCTTTGCTTCAATTCTATTCTTGTAGAAGGTGAAGTTCAACACAGGTTGAACACACTGTGACTCCTTATACGTATCAGGCAATCTCACAGTAGCTTGAACAACATCTTTTAACAGGGAACTAAAGAGACTTAGTTCCTCTGTTTACTTCCAGTGCCACCTGCCAACCATTGCCTGGCACTGCTTGGTTAAAAATTAATCTAATATTTACTTGTAAGTTGAACAGACTTTTGGCATCTCTCTAAGGAATAAATGTATACATCTTAAATCAAGCAAACTGACATGAAACAAAACATTAAGCAGTTTCATTGTTGCTGTGGCTTTAACATTAACAGGCGTATTTGTAATCTCTAAACTTTATTAGGTAGAACTTTTGTCCTATATAATTTTGCATTAAGCAGATTTAGAAGAAAAGAGGAAATCCATGGAAATCATTAGACCAAAGTAATTATTATTTACATGTGGAACACTTTTCTTCATAGGTTCAGAGAATTCAAACAGGGAATACAGCCACACCAATGAAAAAATAAGTCTGGGTGAAAATTTGAATCTTCAAAATCTCTATTGTAAAAAAGAGGATATTAGCAAATCAATCATGTTTTTTTAACCATCTGACTACAACACACAAGAAATTCCTTTAATCCAATTGCTCTTGTGCAGCACAAACTTTGATCTTCCTCATTTTACTTAAGATAGCTACCTATAACATTTACTCCTGTACTGACAAAAGGCAAACATCATATTAGTGTTACTAAATTGGAAATTTTCATTAAAATTCTCTTTTCCCCTCCACCACACTGGGCAACTTAAAGCATAATGCAAAAGACACTTGTACCTGTTTGTAGAAATCAGTGGAAGGGGATGATCTAGACCTTTCATGGGTGTATTGGGATTTCCCATGCTGTTCATGGCCTGTATCGAGGATATTATCAGCTGAATGATACCTTCCTGAGCCCCTTGGCTCTATTGGCTTCCATGGCTCCTTCCACGATGCCTCATACTCTGCAAAGGTTCCCAGGCGCAGCGGCCGTGCAATCCTCTCAGCAGCCCTATTGCTGCTGCTATGGTGGACGCTATCTTTTGAAGCATGAGCAGTTTCAAGTCCAACAGAGGCTACCCGACCTCTTCTCTCATACCACAGCTCCTCCCCCTCTTGTGCTTTCCTCTCTGGCCTCTCAGGTTGTCCCTCTGCTAGACCATGGGGACCTGGTTTCTGTGATGATTTTCTAAATGCAGGCTTACTTGTTTCTTCAAAAAATTTCCACCTGTCTGCAAATGAGCTCAGGGCTTCTTCTGATATGTTTGGACGGCAATGAGCATGGCATTCATCCTCTGACATGCCCACCTCATTCATCTTCTCTGGTTCTGAGTATGACTTCAGTTTTTGCTCTGTTGTGAACCTCTTCCTGGCTCCAATCCGAGAAACGTGATGAGTGCCACTCCCTGTAGGATTTGGTTTGGCTTGCGTAGCCTCAAGGAATCCAGAGACATCTTCAGAAACCAAAGCCAATAATGAAGAGTTGTGACTACCAGTTTTCCGCTCAGGGGACCTGGGGAGATATTCAGCGGGGCTGGGCTCCAAGTCCCGACGTTTGAAGGACGTCGCGCTCAGAACCCTGGCCTGGGCTTCCTTGAGGTGATCTTTGTAGGTGCTGGTAAAGTTTGTGTCGGGGGAGGTGGTGACATTCTCTGTTAAATCTGGTTTCCAGGTCTCACTGCACTCCTCTGTTTCAGATGACCCTACTAGTGTAGCAGTACTTCTACTTTTCTGCAGCTTTGCTCTTCTCATTTGGATCTCATTTCTGAGGGTTGTTGCAAAACGATCACTCCTTCGTGCCTGTTTAGACAGATGAGTGTCAAATGAGGTCTGTTTTTCTGATACCACTTCTGGGTTGTTGTCAGACTGTTTTTTCCCTTCCTGAGCTAAAGAGTGCAACATTGGCGTCTTCTGAGGAGAAATCTTGCTACTCTCATCTTTCCCCCACCTAAAATCTTTCTGAACAGATCTGTTTTCAGTGGTAAGGACACAGCCCTTTACATACTCCTGCTGACCATGCCTAGTTTCACTTGCTTCAGAGCTGTTCTCACAGCTTTTCTTTTGTCCAGATTTTTCAGTATGATTCAGTTTTTTAGATTCTTCTGCTACAGGACACCTAGCATCTACCTCTCTGTCCACTGGGTAATGACTACTGTTCTCACACCTTGTCAGTGAAGATTCAGTAGATTGTTGAGGTAGATAGTATTTTGGGTTTGGGGCCATTGTAATAACTGCAGAATTTTCATGAGGTCCAAGTGACAAATCAGTTCCCACTGCAGATTTCCAGCTGTCATCCTTGAGCTGTAGTGGCTTTGAGCTTCCCTGAGCAGGCTGTTTTGCTGTCACACAATAATATCGACTTTGTCCAGTGTTGTCCACCTTCTGTTCAGCAGCACTGTTCAAAGAGGAAGTGTTGAGCAGACTAGCTTGGTTTGGATTGTAGCCATGAAAATGATCTGTAGTTAACTCCTGAATGCCACTGTAGGACAGATAATGTTGCTGATCTTTAGGTGCAGCTAAGATTCTTGCACTGTGATAAAAGGTGCTTTCATCACTGTACTGGTGCTGGTGGTGGTAAGAGTAAGCAGACTGTGCGAACCGAACATCGGTGCTGGACAAGGATGGCTGCAGTTTGTTCACAGTTCCTGCATTACTACTGTACCTTTCACCAGCTGAAGAAAAAGCATGTTCTGAACTGAGATCGGATTTGTAATTTGAGCTGCTGATCCTCCTGTCACATGGTCTGGAGGGCCGTCGGTGCTGCTCTGCAGTTTCCAAACCCCAGTCATTCCTGGGCTGAGATCGGTTCAGGGCTGTAAAGTGCTGTGTGCCGGCACCCTCTGAGAACACAGGGCCATGGGCTTTCTCGTGGCCCTTGGTGGCAGCAAAGCTGTCACTACGAAGAGGTGGAGGTGGAGGGGGAGGAGATGAAGACTTCTTCTTATCAGGAATGTACCAGACAGGTCCGAAACTGGATCTTCCCGAGCTAGTGAGCTTGCCATCTGAGTGTTCCTCTGTTCTAGGAGCTTTGTTGTTCTCGTATTGGATGGAAGCTGGCAAATACCCAGGTTTGTCCTCTGTTCCACTGCTGTCATTCAAAAACTGGCCAGACTTGCTTCCATGCTTAGCAGTCTCCCAGGGCCCCATTTTGTAAAGCATGTTCTCTGTTGAAGAAGTGTCTGCATTGGACAGAGTGTGGTCAGGGGTGCTAGAATTCGTGGAGAAAGACCCATAGGCTGAATCCCGCTTACTTTGGCTCCCTAGATGATCAATGCTATTAGACCTTGCAGAAGAAAGTCTTCCATACTGGGCTACTTGGGGAGTGTGGTCCCAGCTGTCCATACTTCCCAAAGAGCTGAATTGGTCAGAAGTGCGATATAGACTTGACTGATCCCATGAGTTTGACAGGTCATGAGAAGAACAACTACTGATGGAAACAGAAAAAAATGTGTCAGAATAAATATAAAAAATGTCAAAAAATGCCACAACATAATTATGACCACCCATTTTAATAATATTGGTTAAAATCCATCTGCACAGCAGTTAAAGACAAACAATATAACAAAATTGGAAGTTTGAACACTAAGTCAGGGCTCCAACTTTATACTCCACCACTGATTCAAAGCCTGAAACCTTAGTAACTAACTCAGCTTCCCTATGTAAGTTTGTCAGTAATAATATGCATTTATCTCCTTGAAGGGTCCCTTCTCCCCCTGCAAATTGCTGGCTTTGCGTATAGAAAAATTTAGTTTGAGCTCCATTAGCTCCCACTTTCCCAGGACAAACACCAGCTTATTTTTCAGCTAATTTTCCAGGCACCTTGATTTTTCCAGCTATGAAACTCACATACTTCCTCTTTTCATCTCTGAACTAATGACTCTAAACTTCTTCAGCCCATGATGTTATTCCCTTGTCAGTAAGTTACTCCAATAAGGTTATATCCCCATCTTCCTATTTGTTTGATGTTTTAACTTTTAAGCAGAGATGCACTAAATGCATTTGTCTCAAATACCACCTGCACACGCACCTTAGCAGTGTGCTTTCAAACCACTCTCAAGTTGACACTCTTAAAACAGCATTCCATTCCACCCAGTTTCACAGCATTGGCAGGAAAACATCAGGAGATGCCAAAGCAACATAAGCTCTGCATGGCGAAACAAACTTCTAACTTTCCTTCAAGAATCCTTACTACCACCAGTTTCTCCCTACCACTCTTTTCTCTATAAAAACATCATCTTTGACACTGTACTTTCTTCAGGTCTTTTGCTAAGGACACTGTTCCAAAATCCTGCTGCTTCTGTTACCTTCCTACCCCATGAGTTTTGTTTCACTACTTCCTTCCATTTATTTTCTCTCTCACAGTACTCACCTCCTGTCAATCCAACACACTGATGCTGAGATGACAGTCTTGCCAATTATTCTCATCACATCTCCCTGTTTGAACTTCACTGGCAGCTCCTCCTGCTTTTACATACCAAATTCAAATTCTTGCCTTTGCATGCAAAGCCCCTTGGTAGAAATCCCAGAATTATCCCACTTCCCTGTAGCTATAATTATATGAAGCATCTACCAAATCTTGTGTTGTAAAGAGAGCTGTGAAAGCCAGCAATGAAATTACATTAGTCCACATAAAAAATACAAAGAATGATACAGGTCTTCTGTCAAAAATATTGCAAAAGTCAACTCAACAATTCTTTGGAATGCAGTACTAACAGAATTGTTTTTTTCCCCTCTACTACTACAGCCTTTTAAACTTCTTTTCTTACACAACATGGTCAAAAGCAATTTATATTAAATAAGAGAAGAGATGCTTTATGCTTGTTTTCTAAAAGCATTTTATTAACAAGATACACTAACAATGGCCTCATGTTGTGGGGTTTTATGTTCTTTCATTCATTTATTTTTAGCATTTAAAACAGCTTGCTGAATCCTTAAAAAGGTCTTAATTGTCATCTTAAGCTGATACTGTGTTGCACGTAAAAAGTATTGTGGTCATTACTAGAATTTTTTTGTCAAAGAATAACGTAAGCCAGATATTATTAAAAATTGCCGATATTCCCACTCCCCTGAGCACTATGGAGATCATAGAACCATTAAGGTTGGAAAAGACCTTTAAGTTCATAAAATCCAAACAGATACTTGGTATTAATTAAAAGAAAGATGCCACTTGTGCAGGAAAGCCTCGGTTTACAGGTCTCCTGTAAATCTGCTGGTATCAAATGTGAAACAGAGATATCATCAAAGGAGGTCAAAGCCCTGCTAGAAAATGCCTAATGGAAACCCAGCAGAAGCAGCAAGCACTTTAAGGAGGACAGGAAGGCATATTCCTGCAAAGCATGGCCTCCTGTGGTCCTAAACTGTAGGGCAATCCTCCTGTGAACCCTGACATGGAAGAGAGTGCAGAAGCCAGTTCTGCCTGAGCCTGGCTGGCATCCCAGGATATCCTTTCTCTCAATGGCTGTTATAGAGCAGACTCATAGAAGCACCAACACTCCTGGTCAAAGTCTGGTAGGTGAAGTCCAGGAATAATCTACAAACACCATCCCTTGGCCACATTGGCCAGTAAACACCCTTCCCAACCCTGGGGCATGAGCTTCTGCTCCTGGACCCTTACAGAAATGGTTTCCTCTCAGCAACTGCATGGGATTACAAATCAGATGCACCTGACCCCAAAACCTCAGTTTAGGTAGCCTTCTCAAAATACACTTGTCCCACAGCCACAACTGTAATACCAGAATGGAGCAGAAGAGGTAATTGCGTACATCTGTACAACCAGGGGCACAGAAAAAACCCCAAAGGCTCCTCTGTTATAGTATACCCTACTGCAAGAAAATGCAGGGTTTAAACTTTCAACAACTTAAGATAGTTCAGTTACACTCCTCCCAGAAAAGTGCACTCAGCCTTAGTTTAGGATAGGCCAGGAAAAACATCTGCATCATGTTATTAAGGTGCAACTACTGTGAAAAAGACAGAAGACTCACAGAGGGAAAGGAAGGCACCAAAAGCTTTACAAGTTCCAGCTCTCTCGCCTTGCGTGAGAGGCATCTAGACCTAGCCTAGTGCTCCCAAAGATAACTTACAATTTTTGCATTAAAGTCACATGATAAAAACCCCATACATATCATGCTGGATGTGGAGGGCCGGATTCCAGGACCACCCTCTCTCCTATATACTGGTACAGCCTCTTCTTATCAGTCTTCCTCTAGATTCACCCACCTTTTCAAATGTTCAAATTCATCAGCTGGGAAAAAGAAAGCCCCAGCAAAACCAACCGAGCCAAAAAAAAAAAACTAAAGCAAATCAAACTGTCCATACCTTAACATAGCAGTAGAGAGTATGGACAGTCTTCATGGGGCTGTTTTGGCCAGCTGTGCCCCACTCCACTAACACAAAAATATGCCCCCCCCCCCCTCCAAAGCACTCTCCATGTTTTAGAAGTGATTTAGTGAATTTTCACACTCACAGAGAGAATTCAGGTAGGCACATTCAGAAGAGATTTTAGGCTTTGAATACCAATCTCAGATGCTTAGCTCAAGGAAGGACATGAAATTCCAGAAATACCCCAGGGATGGGATGCCTGGGGTAGAAATATCCCCTCCTCGGGCTATTTCCATTATCTCCTTGCATACTGCTGCTTTCAGCTACTGATTGCTGTGATTTCCGATCAGCTGAAACTTCTGTGAAATGTACTTGTAAAGTGGGGAATCTCTGAGGCTGCTCACCTCTTTTTGCAGATCAGCAAGCCCAAAGAACCCCACTCTGCAACTGAGATCCCCAAAGTATCAAAATCTTGGGCTGCCACTATGGGAATGCTGGGTATCCTCCAGCAGCAGCGTGGTAAAAGCACCTCTGCCACTGAAACGGTCTTGGACAACAGACACCAGGGCTGACAAATCTCCCAAATATATTGTCTTTTAAGTGGTCAGCACAGGTAGCCAAGGGGTTCAGGATGGCAGTGACTCGGGAACTGTGGTATGAGACTGTGCAAAGGCCACTATATCTTTCAGCAGCATGTGAGAAAGAATCTCCTGATTTTATTAGCATGAGGGTCTGCCAGCAGTTGTGGCTATTTCTGATATGTGAGGGGAGAGGACTGCTCTATTCCCATCCCCCTCTTCCTTTACACCCACAATTTCTTGACCAAACCTCATTTTGAACTGGCATGGAACCATTTTTTTCTCTTTTCTAAGTATTGGGACACACCCAGCTCCTATCAAAACACACCTTGAGACACATCTTGTAGTATTTTACTTTCAAAAGGTAAAAGGACAACCACCAGGAAGAGAAGGAAGCATATAATGATTTACAGCTTAGTATAGAAGACTCATTAATAGCAGAAATACTCTTTAGCTCTAGTATTGCAATGAGGAATCCTATAGAAGATTTTAGAAATTTCTGAATTTTGTTTCTATGTACGAGGACTTTTACTGTCTTAAAAATCTATAAATCTAAATCAATCCATCTACATGATATTTAAATACAAACTTTAAATCAGTGTAAACCAGCAGAAATTGTAATCAAAGTTTCTAAAACTTCTACTAATAAAGTATTACAAAAAACATTTTAAAAAAACCCTTTCTGTCGATTTTTTTCAAGGGCAGACAGCAACTTAGCTTAAAAACAGCAGGGAGCTCCCTAAAAAAACAGTGTAAAAACATTGTAAATGTTCATCTAAATGTAAAAATTAGATGAAAAAAAATACTGAAGTATTAATGTTCTTTTCGTTTTGACTACCACAAAACATTAACCTCAAGAAGTAATGATTCAGCAAAGAATGTACAGCACTATGTACAGAAAACCAAAGTCTACTTCCCAAACTGGGACTGCAAACCACACTAATTTTCTGTAATGCTCAGTGTAACTATGGCCCAAATGGGAACTGAGAAGGAAAATGTAACAAAAGACAAAAAAAATAACACCCCCTCCCTCCCCAAAACCAAGAAAATAGTTCATGAAAATGATAAATAATGTCACCTAGGAGCTGGAAACAAACAAGAACCTGCAACCAGACACAAATAGGCATTACCTAAAGGTTTAGAGTTTCATAGCTAAAACTGCCTGGGTGTCAGCCTTTCTCCATTAGTGTTGAATGTGACCTAACAAATATTAAAGTGCTTTAAACAGTGACTGAAGATCATCGGTCTTATTACCTCTCTAGACAAGCAAGATCACAGAATGATTACAGAAAGACAGTTTAACTAATTAAACCAGTAATACCTTAAAAGACAACAGTAAAGCATTCTGCACCCTCTCTTTAGAAAAAACCTTTAAAATTGTTTGAAGCAGTATTTTTATTTTCTTCTCCCTTTCCTATTTCACTTTATGAATGTTAATTTTGATGGTTACTTTGCCTTAGGATTTTACCAGCAGGCATTGAAAGGAAATGCAGAGCAAGAAGCATAACTTTGTGACTGCCTTTAAAGCTAGTTTCTTACCTTTCAATCACATGCACATATCACAAACTGTTTCAGAAATCCACTCATCCACACGTCAAACTTCCCAACTCCCCCTTCATGCACTGCAAGGACAGGCAGCTCTAAAGAAGTGTAACACCACGATTCTGCGTTGGTTGTTTTTTAAGAAAATAACCCTCAGCAACATGATCTGCGTTATTGTAGCCTCACTGTTAGGAGCTGAATGTGTGTAACTTAAGCAGAGACTCACCTTGCATGATAGCTGGAGTGCCAGGAGGCGCAGGCAGTAGAGGGAAGGTGTGACGTGGCTGCCTCAGGTTGACTTTCAGTAAATTTGGTTGCGTGCCAGGAGTGCGGCCTGCAGGCTAGGTCATTCCTTCTGAAAACAACACAGGCAGAGGGTGCTACTTTAATGCAAACAGTTCAATAAGGTGATACGCAGCAAAAAAAATCTACCAGGGCAGCAGTAAAACGTTTCACAGATAGGACGGAGGCATAATGACTTTAAATGACAGCAAAGCTTTCTACATGCATGCATGCCAGTTTTGAAAAGACATCACCATTTCTTTAAAATGCTTGAGATGCAGTGAAATGCCAATTTTTTTTTTTTTAAATAGGTGGTGAGGTAGGTGTTTTTAACAAGGAACAGAGACTGATAAATTTTAAAGTGCCTGACACATATCCAGAGATTTAATAGTTAAAGCTATTATTAGACTTAGAACTCTTTTACAACTTGACAACAGTAAGGCTTTGGTAAGATTTTATTGTAGGTAGGTGCATATGGGAGGAGCTAGGAAGAAATGAGTTAATGACAGGAAGGATTAAAGCCATGTAAATTGTTTCATACAAGTTAGTGATACAAACAATCATATTAATTCCAGGCAAGTTCTGCTTCAGCTTTTGAAATGTTTGGCATCCCAGATATGCAGGGAGGTTTTGTTTGTTTTGGTGTTTTCTGGGATTGTTTTTTAAAGAATACAGCTCAGTTTCAGTTCAGTGAATCATGTAAGTCCCCAGATACCTACTTGGATATCACCTCCAAGTGTTCCTGCTCACCTAACAGAAGAGATACCTTCTAAGAAGTATCAACAGTAGGTTGTTGTTAGAGCTTTGCACCTTAAAAACTGTTTTGAAAAGTTGCTCTATACTCATCTACCCCCTTCCTTCTGCTCAGGAATTAGTAACTACAGCTTGCACTGCCTTCCAAGGACTTGCTGTTTGTTACACCTCTCAGCACTCATGGATTAAGTGCATTCTTTTTTCCCTAAGGTTAAATAAGCCTTCTGGGTGGAATCCAGCTACTTCTGTTTCAGTGAGCAGATGCCAATTACAGGCCATTTATCTAGACCCTCTCACTTGGGAATGAAGCAGGACCTTCCTTGAAAGTAATTCTCCTGCCCTTCTTCTTGGCTTGTCCTGGAGGAAGTGTAATTTAAAATTTAGATGCGGTATGAGGTTTGACAAATCCCATCTCTTGAAGTCTGAGTCTGAAATAAAGGCTTATAGGACCATAGTTGTTAAGATTTTTTAATGCACTTCTGTACTTAAGAAATCTGTTACTCCAAGGTTAAGTAATTTGTCTGAGTTACAGAAGCAATTTGCTACACTGAAGAAGTGTTCCCTATTTTCAATTTGAACTGTAAAAAGGTACTTCTACAGTTTTTTACTCATTCCTCTTTTTTATAAATTTGTCTGTTATCAACCTACCACTGCATTTAGAGACCAAATCTAAAGCCAGTCTCTTCAAAAGAGGTCAGCTCTGAGTACATGGCTTTTCACAGTACATTCAGGAAGGTCTGAAGAAATCAGTGATGAATTGCCTTTCCAAACTCTGCATGCAGGATTAGAAAAGGAGAATAACAATTCTACAGGGAAACTAATTTCACTACGAAGTGTAGCATCATTACTGTCACTAAAAAAAGAAGTAATTGTTTCCATAAACAAAAACCTACTCTTCTCAGCGTGACAAAAGAGAAAATGGTTAAGCAGAGCATCTCTAGTTGCTCGTTCTTGGTAGGACATGACATTCAGAGTGGAGGAGCACCAGTACTCTCAGTGCAAACAAGTGCAAAAGATTCTGCTCAGCCCCGTGATGATGGGCTCCAGACAATCCTTGCTTGCTCCAAGCATGTGTGTAGGTATGGAAAAAGTTATGATTCCACTGTTCAGCTGCACAGAACATCACATGCCCTTTTCCCCCCACTGCTCACCTTTAACAGTACTGACAACAACTCAGCAAACCACAAATACCTGGTAAGGCAAATTCAGCAGATCTCGAGGCATCGATTCAGCTGAAAAGGTTTATCTTTTATGAGACAATTACTTTTCTATGATGTACTGCTTAGGAAACACAAGACTAGGAAACTAGCACAATACAAGCAATGTTTGGAGCATAAGGAAAAGAAGGTTGGGAAGAGGGCTTCTGAGACAGTTTGGGCTTAACAAATGGCAGGAGGAATCCAATCACTGGGAAGAAACAGAAGGGATGCACATGTAAAGTCAGTACTGTACCTCATGGAACTTGTCAAGATCTTGATAAGATAGTTCCTCGCTACATGAATGTCATTTTCAGAAGGCATTTTCTGTGCTACAATATCCACCACCACTTTCATCTTCCTGAGCAGCCAAGCAAGGGGAGGAACAGACTGGACTGAGTTGTGGCATAAGGCAAGTCAAGTGGACAAGAATTTACAAGTTCTGTTGAATTTTCTGTATTTGTGACCACAGAGGATTTTTGAGAGGGTCTTTTCTTTGGACATAATGGTCTGAACAGCCTAAAAATACTGGTGGGATACCTAGAAGGTGGAATCTCATAGACATCACAGACACCTGCTGTTGTTGGGAAGTTCACAAAATGACTAAAAATTAATTCACCATGCATAGTCAACAGTACTTTCTGATAGTAATTCTAATTAAATGGTAAGAATCTATCCTGCACTTCAAGAAACAATTTTTTCTAAAAAGTGGACTGCAACACAAATATTGATTCCAAAACTCAGCAAATGGATAGAAGGACTAGAAAGAAAATATTCAAAAATTCAAAACAGGAATATTTTGCAGGCAACTGAAGAAGCTGGAAGCTGAGCATTTACATTCTAATATAATACCTCTCTATTACTTCTGAGTGACAGAATGAGATCATCTGAACCTACAAAAACCTCCAGCATTAATGGAAGCATTATTAAAAGCATTTCACTGAAAGTATCTTTCTACCACTGCTTTTACCCAAAGCTGCTGGAAGGAAAATGTTGGTAAGTACAGAAGATAGGTTACAAAGAAAAAAAAGATAAAAAGCCAGCAGATACAACAACAGAAGCATGCATTTCCACAGCACCACCTTCTCCAACAGAAAGTGTATCATTCTTATCTACCAAACAGCACCTCTGTTGTAACCCTGCTGTACAGGCTTTTGCTTCTGGAGTAACCAAAGCAAGAACGTGACAGGCAGTTCCAGGGGCCTGCATCCAGATGAAAATCAATTGCTAGAATTTATTTCATAGAACCATAAAATAGTTTGGGTTGGGAGATCAGTTAAAGTCAGTTAAAGATCACTCAGTTAAAACACCCCTGCCATGGACAGGGGCACCTTCCACTAGAGCAGGTTGCTCACAGCCTCATCCAGGCTGGCTTTGAACATTCCCAAGGATGGGGTATCCACAACTTCTTTGGCAACCTGTTCCAGCACCTCACCACCCTCACGGTAAAGAATTTCTTCCTAATATCTAATATGTCCGTTACTGTTTCACTGCAGCCCCCTGCTGAACGAGGAAAGGCACACACCTCGAGGCTGGGGCTGCACAGCTGTCCCTGCAGGCAGCGGCAGGCACACGGGAGGGCGGCAGCACGTGCCGCTATTCTGAAGCCACACCGGCCCTTATCCCTTTCCCTTCTGTCTCGGCCTCGTTTTCCCTGCCCCGCCCGGCGACCCGCGCGCGCCCCCTGCCGGCTGCCTTGCGCTGCGCCCCGGGAGGCAGCGGCTCCGGCGCCGCCGTCACTCCCGAACTGCCGCCATTGGGGCACCATTCCTCATCCCAGCCGAGCCCTCCTCGGGCCGGCAGAGCGGCGCACTCTGCCATGACCACACGGTAGTGGTTTTTCTCCTAGCGGCTGCAGCCCTGGGACTGCAGATCTGCGCTCCACATCCACAGCAATCACTGACAGCCAGAGCTCCCCACAGCACATCTAACCAGAAGTGAGCATTAGAGGCCAGTCCTTGTAAATGCAGTGTCACCCACTGTTCATCTGTACCTGCTGTGACAAGAAATAAATCATGGAATCAATCAAAGAATGATTTGGGTTGGAAGAGATCTTAAAGATTATCTCGTTTCAACCCTTCTGATGAAGGCAGGGACACCTTCCACAGACCATTTGCTCAGAGCCCCATCCAGCCTGGCTTGAATGTTTTTAAGGTATGGGCTATCCATATCTTCTCTGGACAACCCGTTCCAGCGCCTCACCACCCTCAGAGCAAAGAAGTTTTTCCTAACATCTAATCTAGACCTACTCTCTTTCAATTTGAAGCTGTTCCCCCTTGTCTTGTCACTATATGCCCTTGAAATTAGTCTCTGTCCAATTTCTTGTAGGCTCCCTTTGGTTCTGGAAGATTGCTATTATGTCACCCCAAAGCTTTCTCTTCTCCAGGCTGAGCATTCCCAGTTCTCTTAGCATTTTCACATAGGAGAGGTGCTCCAATCCTCTAATCATCTTGGTGCCCTCCTTTGGACTCACTCCAACAGGTTGATCATCCTTCTGTGCTGGGGATGCCAGAGCTGGATGCAGTACTCAAGGTGGGGTCTTCATCCTAATAAAACCTGGGTTTAGACAAGAAATCCCAATTTTTCAAAAGTAAAAGGATGGACAAGTCAGTGGCTTCAGTCAGAACTGAGCTGAATCTTCAAAGACAGAAAAAAAATCCCAAAGCAGAAGCATCTGTTCTTTTTAACTCTTACTGTTACATATTGTCAGCCCTAAATCTTTGAGTGAAAACTGTTGTAGTGATGATTTATATTAAAGATTCTTTAAAAATAGATATATTCCCTTTTCAGCCACTTACATTTCTACAGAAAACTGTAGACTGTATTTCAAGGTACAAACACAAGAATTTGGGAACCAGTCAGTGTAGTGATACTGAACAGCAGCTATCAAAATAAAACTCTTCTCCCTCCATTCACCACAGTGCAACTCAAAGCTTTTCAGCAGTGCAGCAAAGCCTTTCTGTGTTGTTAAAAACTTTGTTTTTAAAATAGCCCAAGTTCACTTTTCAAAGTTGCAGCAGGAGGTCCAAACTACTTGCAGTCATTTTAAACCTTGTCTAGAACCAGAAATTTGGCCTAATCCCAGTGTAACTGGCTACAAGAAGATGCAAGGCCAAGGAGATGCAGAAAGGCTGCAGCCCTGAGATAAAATGCAAACCTGCAGAAGCTTAAAGGTCAAGTGCACAAATCCCTGGCATTCTCAAACAAGCAGCATGCCCGAGCACTGCACTGCAAGGTACAGCTCATAAGGTGTCCTTAGATTGTGTCAAAGCCAAATAAACCAAACCATGCTGCTCTTATTGTCCAGAAACAGAACCAGTTACAAACACCGCTGCCCCTTGCCAGCCACACAAATTGCCTAGGAAGGGTTCAGTTTTTGCAATGTCCTCAGCAAGCCACTTGCACTTTTTTTTTTTATTCCATGTAGAGAAAATGTCAAGAATTTGTAGTGACAGCACAGGTGCTCTTGTTTGTCTGCTTAAAATTCCCAAACAGCTTCAAAGTTCTCAGCTTTCTCACCTCCCCTCCCTTACAATAACAGTAGGCTAGACATACCAATACTTCATTAACAAAAATTTTTTTAGTAAATCTGTATATGCTGGGGGAACAAACATCTTCCCAGTCCATGAGGGTTTTTTACAGTTCACCAATCTTTTGTTCAGTAAATTAAAACACACTAGAAGACCAACATATAATGTAATTAACTGGGTATGCAAGAAGCCACTGCAAAGGAACTGCTAAATCATTTATTCAATGTATTAAAAACATGTTTGGATTTTGTTAGTCTTCTGAATCCTTGGCAGGAAAAAAAAAGGAGGCTGAATACCACCACGAGTCTGCAGTTACCCACAGGGGCCTCAAATAAAAAGAAATTGACAATGTAACTGTTTCTCATTCCAGAAGCTGTTATATGCATTTGTCACTGCAGATTTGAAGAATTCATCCAACTGCCTAACATGGGAGCTCATGATTAGAACTGGATGGTTTTTCTAAAATGAAGATTTTTTTTTTTTAAATGAGCCCTTAATTTGATCTTTCTTCTTGCCCTCCCTTTAAAACAGACAAACAACATTCCTTTCTATAGAATACCAAAGGAGTCATCATCCTACACAAAGATATTTGGTATTATCTACCTCAGACAACTATATTCATAGAATTCAAATTACTTCATGCTACGTTAGTCACCACTGGCAGATCTATCTGCCAGGGAAATATGGAAATGAAGTATCTAAAATTTGGCAAAAAGCTATCACCCAGCAGCAAAACTCTATAAGGAATGTGAATGGTTTCTCATGTCATTCTCAATAATAAAATAAATGCAAGAGTTATCCTAATTTAGGCTAAACCAGTTGTTATCAATTCCATAAAAAAGCTCTTGATTAAGTCCAATACAATTCTCTGCTTCTTTCCCCTTGCCATTTTCAGTGTTGTCCTGTCTCCTGACATAAAGGTACATCTATA
The DNA here is from genome assembly GCF_024509145.1 of Vidua macroura. Taxonomy (NCBI): domain Eukaryota; kingdom Metazoa; phylum Chordata; class Aves; order Passeriformes; family Viduidae; genus Vidua; species Vidua macroura. Next base: position 20,216,056 of record NC_071572.1, read on the forward strand.
TCTTTGGATGTAACAGCAAACCAAGTGAGAACAAAGCATCCAAAACTTCAGGTGGAACACTTTTTCTGAAGTCTCCTGCTTTATTTTTTCTTCATTTATTTAAAAATGAAGGAAGGAGGGTGGTATGTATGTCAGAAAGAATATGCAAAGGAAGAAAAATTCAGAAAGCCCTCCTGAAAATTTCCATGTAGAAATTGTGTATTAAAGGATTTCCCAAATTAAAAAAACTTCCAGAATATATTTTGAAGTCAACCTTCCCTGTCACTCATATCCAATAGAGATGATATATATATATACACACACGCACACACATACTTACCTCTCTGTATAGATAGATACGTATATGCAAAGTGACTTTTTAGGCTTTTCTAGTTCCAAAATATCCACAATTTCTCTAACCAGGCTGATGGTTTTGCACTCCAGCCACTGCTTTTTTGGTCTTCCCAATGTACTGAAGCACTGCTAAAACCTGTCCCACTATCCACTTATGAACTCACCGCTGTGCTGCTTTCTAGAGCAATACAGCTCTGCAACTTCCTTTCCTTTCTCTTAAGTCTGTCCTACTGCCTTTCCCTCTGATTCAGTCTTAGATGCCCCAAGTTCCTGCTCTCCTGGGGCTAGACAGCAGCAACTTAAATGCTTTTTCTAAAGTACACTCTGTGCCAGCATACAGACTGTCCATCCAGGAGAGCCTTAAACATCCTTTCAAGTAAGGACAGAAGATACAGTAACTGCATTAGCCCCTCCAAAAAGCCAAAAAAACAGAGCTTTTCCAGGTGAGGCAGAAACATCACGACTTGAAATCTTAACTGTAGAGGTATCACACCCTCACTTTATATTATAGAGATTAAACTTAAGATGTATAAAATGTCTTTTCATGGTGAGCAATAAACCCAAAAAACTCTTGGTAAATATCATCATGGCAAGTACTTTAGGGCCATGTCTTTTACCTTTGCAGGTCTGTAGTGAGCTTTATAAAAACAACACATACCATCTCCTCCTTTCTTCCAGGGTCACTCCCTGAATACAAAAAACATCTGAATGGAACTCTGTTTCAGATGAAGCCAAAACCTGTCTGGATTTACGTCTGGCTTGTTCACAAAAGGAATGGTTAAATCAGATGCACTGCAGGAATAGTTAATGAAACATTTAATTACATAAATATTTAGAACAATGCTGCCGGTTCCCCATTAGAAACAATGTGTCATTTTCATCCAAAAAACCCCATTGGAGTAAGTAGAACCAACTCAACAGGCCCACATAAAGTCTTATTGCTCATCTATTTACGAGCTTGCACTTGTTAAGTATTCTAATACTGCTTCTCAGCCTATTCACACAACACTTTGAATTCTCAAGTAATCTTCCAAATAAATACTGGTCACATCACACAGCATCCAGGACCCATTTACTCCAGCTTAGACATAACTGAGACAAAAAATGAGTGTAATACTGAAAAAAATTACAGTACTTTCCACATTAATAAAGAACTGAATAAGCTTTTCATGTAGAAATTTTCCCTTGAGGCATCTTGCTCTCAGAAGGACAATAGAGATTTGAAAGATAAATCTTCTCCACAAAAAAAAACCAAAACCAACCACCCCCCCCCCAAAAAAAAAAACAACAACAAAAAGCCTCCACAAACAAAAAATACCACCAAATCAAAACCAAACTCCCCAAAGAACTCTTCTGAGGAGCCCCTTCTGGATTACATATACAAGTGCATGTAAAAATTTCTACTTCTTCCACTGAATTGAGGTAGCCCTGCAAACTGTAAATCACTCTTTGATATACAGCATGGTTTGTAAAATGGATTTTTATTGTCATAAAAAACTGTTTTCAGATTAAAACAGACATTAGAGTTTTGGCACATTACAGAGCTCAAAATTTGGGCAGGAAATCTCAGGTGCCCTAACATGTTGGAAGCCCAAGGCATAAGGTGGTTACAGTTGCACAATCATCCAAGTAACCTCTCCCTCCTTACCTCCCAAGGCAGCTCAAATTTCAGGTGAAATTAATTGTTAGTTCCAAATTCAATCCAGTTCTTAATCTCCAACTGATGACTGCAGCCATAACAGGATTATAACACACAGCAGTACAATTTGAAACACACAACCATCTACCATTTTTCCACTGGCAAAGGGCAGGTATTTTCCTGCACCTTCTTGGAGCATGAGCTACTCTCTTCCTATGCCTGTACTAACTCAGGCCAAATATTTCCAACATTTTTTGTAGACTCTTAATGAAAGTAGAAGGAATCTGCATGGGCAGGTATAATGTTGTCTCTGAGAGCTCTTACCACCCTGTGGGTAGAAGCCTGACCCAAGAAGAAATATAGTCCATGCCCTCCATCCCTAAGGGGAAGATGGGGACTGCAGTAAAGGCAAATGCAAGAAGCTGGATCCTCTGCTGAGGCTGGTTCTGTGTCCTGCTTCATCTTCTGACATTTCATTCTGTGAGAAACAGAGCTTTTTCTCTTGATCTGGATACACTGGGAATAAGTATAAACCCTCATTTTGAGCAGATATATGGCAGCCCTAAAACACAATCACCTGGAGCTAGAACTTTAATAATGACCAGACAACTCTCATTTCTGAGATTCTTGGAACAGCACTGATTTTGCTTGGGGAACTAGGTTTTAGGATTATTTTACAGAAACAGAATGTGCCAAGATATGCACCCAATTTAACATCGTTAAGACTTGAATGCTGGGTTCAGTCACTTCACAGCAAAATAAAAGCCATTTTCCAAGCAAAATGGAAAACAGAATCACTTCACAGCAATAACAACACAAATCTTCAACAGATGTATTTCTTCCAGCCCAGCTCCATTACCCCTTCAGATCTCAATCTTTAACTGCCCTAATTATCACCAAGTGTAAGTTTTACAAGAGAGTAAATCTAGCAAATGTAAAGTAATAAATGCCCACAGGTTGAAACATGTGCTTCGATACACAGAAATCAAATCAGAAACTATCTAAATTTTCCAAGCCCAGATCAGTTACAACTGATGACAAAATGCAGGAAAAAATGCTCTCATTAATATTCATAAATAGTTATTCCTGCTGCCAAAGCTTGATTGTTAAAAAGCTGCAGGAACTATCAGCATCCCTCTAAAATGATCTAGCAGTTTAATAACTGAATTCATCCATGCATTCTTCCTGCATAAACCACGGTATCTATGGACCATCTCAGAACAGACCACACAGATACTATGACTACATTCATATGCAAATTGTACCTACATCACTATTACTAAACTTGGAGCAGTGAATATGCCTCTTACAGTGAGTACTTAGCTACTCTGCATTATATGTGCTACATTTTAGTCATCTTCAGATGGGAAACAAAACTGGCTTTTAACGCTCCTTCTAGGGTGATACAGAGCTCTGCACAAGGATGTCTAAACAACCTCAAAGAATAGAAAAGGTATCTTCATATAGAAAAATATCACTGAAACACAATGAATACCACATATGAGCTCCAAGTGACTGATGGAAGTCTACTATTTTATAGCTTTACTCAAAGTTCAGTGAAGTCAGCAGAAATGTGTGATGGGTTTAATGTGCCAGTGCTCTGTTATGTATTACTTTGTGTGATTATAAACCAACAGTAACCTGCAGACGTTGATCCTAACTCTTCTGGGATCCTTCCCCACAAATACAGTGTGCAGATCCCACCTGAGCAGCCCTCTTGTGTGAGAAGGTCCATTAGCCTCACTAGATTAAGGATTTCTCTAATGGAGCTGACTGGCCTGTCTGGTCACCACTAAGAAGATAGAGACAGAAACACATCCTGAGTCCACGTTGCTCCAGCACCCCACCTTCACAGCATGTATGTTCTTGAGAAGTGGGAAGCAATGACTGCCAGGCAGTGACAAAAAAAATATCCTAAATTAATCATTTAACTCCCTCTCCCTTCCCCAAACTGTGTAAGACAAGTGTATTTAAATGACTGGGCTGTTTTTTGCTCAGTACTTCATATTCCTCTATTTCCCAAGCAGAAATCCCACAACCCTTTCTTCAGATTTATCATGAAGAACAAACTATTTTGGTCTCACATTTATCAACATACTCATTTCCTCTTGCACTGTTCCCTAAAAATCCCCTTCCACCCTCGTGTAAGCTCTGCACATGTTGGCAAACAACTCACAGCCCGGGAAACTTTTTCCACTGAATTTTCTTTCCACACCACTAAAAGCTCAAGGCTTAAAAACTCTCAGGCCTTGACACGTTGAGTTCTACCAAGAGTGACTCTGCCAGTCCATTTGTCTCCATCCCATAGTGGGATGAAGAGACCACCCAAGAAAACTGGTTGCAGACCTCTTAGAAAGTAGCAATGCAAACTGCTCCAGTGCCTGGCCCAGCTGGGAGAGGAGTGGTTATGCCCAGCAAGACAAAGCACACTGGAGCCATGTCTGCCTGAGAAATGGGAGGCAAATTAGAAAGCAAACAACAAAATACTCTTTTCAAAGTCACCTCCCCTCTTCTACACCTGGGACTCCACTTCAACAATCCTATAATGAAATTTTAATCAGATGCATTTGAGACAACAATGCATAGCTTTTTTGTCCCCCTCATCCAACAAATTACAAAATACATACAAAAACCAAGAGAAAGGCACCCTGAGCACTGGCTTATCCCAAAATTGGAAAGAAGGGGAGAGGAGCTCATGAGTGTTCCACGTCCTGTCCAGCCTGGCAGGAGCCTCCTCGACCCTGGCACAGCTTTAGGTACCTACCCAGGCTCCGTGCTGGGCGATGCCTCCTCCCTCCGGGCCCAGGCAGAGCTCCCGGCTGGCCGAGCACCCTCCCGGTCATGGAGCTGGACCGGCCCAAGAGCGAAGCGCTGGGGCCGAGGCGGTACCGGGGGGTGTCGGTGGCACCCTCCCGGGCTCTGTCCCCGGCAGACACGGGCGAGCCGGCGGAGCAGAGCATGGGACTCGTCAGCCCTCTGCCACCGGCTGTCCTGTGCTAATCTGCGGCCGCCAGCTTAGGGATATAATTAGACTCACAAAGGAGCCTTGTTAGCGCTCCCCGCTAAGAGGCCGCAGCACTTCAAATTAGTCAGACCCGCGACTCTGCCGCTGAACGCCGCTGCGGAGCTCGGCGGGGAAAAAGCTGAGCAAAGCCCAAAAAATGAGACCAGAAGACTCTTCCTGACGGAGGAGTTAGGAGAGGGATTTTTAGTTTTCATCTGAAGTGGTGTTTGACATGGCCCATGTAAAATGTGCTGACATTATGCTGCTGAAACTGTTCGTTTGATCTGTTCTATCCTTTTCCAATAGTCTAAACAAATACATGGGCAGGTAAATAGATAGGTCTGGGGCACTGCTTTGTAAAGCAGCTAATGTCCCCCATGAGATGACAAAGTTAAAAGAAAATTTCTTAAGAGCTGATGGATCATCAGTGGTAGTGGAGAGTTACAGATGTTTTTGCTACACATGAAAAATAACCAGACAGTGTTCTCAGGGAGCAGCACTTTCCCTAAAAGAGAGGCATCCTGTTACATCCCTAGAAATAAACCACCTCAGTATACAGGCACTGGAAATCATCACCTACAGAAAAAAAGTGGCAGGTACATCCATCCCCCAGGGAGAATTATGTTACAAATTCTGGGGAGTTCTCTCAAAGAACAATTTATTTTTAAAGTCTTCTGAAAAAATAAGCTTTACTCCATGGTCACACAACTAATCCCCTTCTGCTAGCCAGATTTGCACATGTAAGCTTGCTTGATGGTTGTTGACTATCATTATACCTGAGGATATAAAGGATACAGTAACAGGCTGCACAGAGTTTCTTGGAGGGAAAATGAAGAAGATTAATTACACTGTACCATTAAGGACTGGCACAGCAGAAAAAAGATAAACTTTCTTCTTACACACTGGCCTGTGTGCCACAATCATGTTTTCCTTAGGTTCACTGGCCCATCACACTAAACAGCAGCTATACATTTTTTTGGTTCTGTTCTATAACAGAGCAGAGTGATTGTACCACAGCATCCTTACCAACAGACTGACCCCCATCCTGCATGTGTAAAATGAACAGCTTCTCACAGGTCAAAGCAGGATGCATTTATAGTTGTAAAGGAAAAGCTGGAAGTTCTATGGATTTACAGAAATACTCAAACTTCAGGAAGGAGGTTTGCTAAAGGGCAAAAAGTGGTCTCATTTTATGCAAGCATACATATTTGGATTTCAGTAAGAAATACAGTTAAGACAGCATATGACAGAATTAAAAATTACAAAGGAGTCCAATAGCTCAACTGTGTGAACCTGCTGGAAAGTTAGATGGCATCTGGCCATCACTTTCTCAGCCAGATTGAGATATTCTATTAAAAAACAACTGCAATTCATATAAAGGTGAGAGTATAGATTACTCACAGACGTTAAACCTAATGTAATGAGGTTTTTTGGAAATAGCCTTTAATAAAGGTAAGCTAAACCTAGCATGACGCCTTGCTTATTAAGATTAACACACATGCCTGTGTGTGCATGTGCATACTCAGTCCACAGAAAGGCAGACTCTGACTCAATGGTTGCCTTTTCTAACAGTGTTTCAGAAAGAGTCTAACAACCATGGTGTTATTGCTGTGTTAATGAGGATGCAGACCTGACAAATATTATTCTTGGTGACTTATTTGGAAAAACAGAGAAGTAAAATTCAAGTGAGAGAAAATAACTTTTTTTCCTGAATTTCCAGAAGCAAGTCCATCCTCTCTCTACATAACAGAAGAATAAATTGCATAGGGTAGATACTATTGAATCTGTGGTCTTAAAAAAAATGAGAATTACATTGATACAGCAGTAAGAGATGAGGAAAACGAAGTATTTACTTAATTTTAAAGAAAAATAAAACCTGAGCCTCAAAACACAGTTGACTAATAGGATTTTTAATTTGCTTTAAAAAGCCTCTTTTCATTCTTAATCTGCAATCAGATACTGCTGAGTTGTCCTGCTAGACTGCAGCCAAAACAGCAAACAAGCTCATCTTACCTTCACTTCAAAGACTGCTGGGCACAGCAGTACATTTGCTGTAAAACACCTATAAACAGTCACATAATTGCTATGAAAGCTTTCTCCGAAGACTAGTTGAAATTTTAAAAATATCCCTGAAAGAGTGCTTATGTGACACATAGGATAAGATGAACAAAGGGGGGTGATCAGACAAATGCCATGCATAAGAGTTCACCCTACGGAAGAAGAGACACTTTTCAGCCAAGGGCCACGATCCCTCTCATTCAAAGCCTTATCTCAAGTGTAAACCTGCCTAGGAGAGTACAAATAAGTAAACAACCTGGAATCATTACTCCAGTGCTGCTGGGTTACAGCATACAAGGAAAAGGAGCCTACAGCCAACATCACACACTGGGTATTCATAACGCCGACATGCGTGTAAAGCTATGACACTGGATGCACAATCCCAATAGTATCGAGTCTATGTAGTAGCAAAAAACTGCTCATTAGTAATTGTTCTTGAAAGAGGAAAGTCTGTCACTAGTTCAAAGGAAACCCCTGCACATCACAATCTGAGCTTCCAAGCTTTGCCTTCTTACTGAAAATTAAAACATCAGCTAAAAACTTTGTATTAAAAACAGAACAGGTCAAGAGTTAACCCCCTACTTTCTTCTCCTTTCCCATCCCCAGAATGAGGAAACAGAGATTCAGGGTGAAAAGTTTTCAAGCTTTCACTAAGAATACACATATCAGTTTCACTTGAAAAGTTTCCCAAACAGTTTTTTTTTTCATTCCTTTTAATAGCCAAAGTTGTAGGAAGTAACTTGCTCATCACCAAGAGCAGCACCACAGGAACAGCAGCATCTGCAATCAAGCCAATTAATGAAAGTGCCCATACCTGTCTCTCCTCCACCTGACTGGCTGCCAAGGCAGATTTCATTCCCCTCCAAGCCTCCCCCATCTGTCCACCATCCAAAGGTGTATGGCTTTTCACCAAAAATATACCAAGAAAAGAGGTTAAAAAACTGAAGGCTCAATATGCCTGGCTCTTTGAGATCTTCTGGGAAACACGCTTAGGACACTTTTGCCTAGACTGACCTTCCTGCATTATTAAAATATATATTACCACATTTAATTTAGGAACATGCAAAACCACCACAGTATGTTTATCCAACACAGACTGTTGTGTCCCAAGGCAAAAATTTTTAAATAATATACATATTTTTGAAATCCCTTGAGTCGTTTAAATGAAAGTAACAGCCACAAGAGAGCGCTACCAGCAAAGGATTCAGTCACAGGGAGAAATCAGATTTTAAGCTATTCAGTGTAAGAAAAAAATTAAGACTGTGGTTAGGCAGTCTTATTTGCACATCTAAAATGTGACCTCAGACATTTAATTGCTATAGCTGTGATCTTCAGAAGTCAGGAAATATTCTGCATGTCTCCATTTTTGAAGGTGTAATTTGAGATAGAGCAATGACTCTTTCTCTTTTTTCAAAGGGAGATTAGTCAGCAGTTTCTGTATTTTTTGCACCTTTAAAATGACCCACTCCAACACCTGAAATTAACAGCTTTTCTAATATTACCAGTTTTTTTCCTGAATGTTTGTAGCTGACTAAAACTCAATGCAATGAGTTAAAACAACAAAACTGAGGCCTTGTTGTTGTTTATGATCTCTGTGTACTGAGTATCTGAATACCCTGTACTCCCTTCTTACTTATCTTTTCAAGTAAAAATGCCAACAAATTATTAACAACAAAGTCCATCTATTTTTCTGGAAGCAACAAATGGAACTGCAGCGCTTTTGTCTATGCAAAACAGAAGGAGTTCCTGTTTTTGCAATTTCAGCTTCTAATATCTTATCATAAAAGGAAACGACTTCCAAAAAGTATCTCCAAAAAAGAAGTGACCTAGAACTTAAAAACAATAAAATAAAAATATAAACACATGCTTAACTTCAAGATTTCTAGGGGGAAGGAGAGGCTCTAAAAGAGAAAGCAGTAATGAAAGCAACCTATTAATATTCAGATATTCTTACAATGGCAAATTAAACCAGTATTTTGAGAGACAACTTATTGACAGAATTCTATTATATGGGTATCTGCAGAAATCCCTAAAATTTCAGCAAAGCAGCATAATCTACCTTAGATGCCATTCTCACGTGCCAAAATTCACACAAACATCTACACAACCGCCTTTTGCCTTGCTGTCAACCATGGTGAGACCTATAGGGCCTGTAGCACTGCTCTTTATTTTCTCCTCCCATGTATCAGGTAACCAGCTGGTCTGACCTCCCATTTGACAGTCATCCTGCACCTGAAAAATGGAGCAAACAGCAACACCACACTACAGCCAACAGAGCCTCTTTTAATGGAAGCCATGCTGAAAGGAATATGACTTTGTCATAGCACAGCAGCTCCTTTGCTATCCTGTGCTCTAATAAATTGCATTTTACATAAAAATAAACTAAAGATACCTACAAAATGCTCTGCTTCTGTGAAAATAAATGTAAATAAATTATAAATGCAAATAAATTATCAACCCGAGTGCCCTTAAAGACTTCAGTCATTAACTTGAAGAAATCAGGATTTCACCATCACAGTTTGCTCAGGTTTTCCTTGTTCCTCAGCCCAACTGTACAGGCTTGAGCAGGATGGAACAGCAATTTCATTTATAAATAAGATATGCACTGTCAACAAAGAGGTATTAATTTGTATGAGGTATAACATCATAAATCTTCCTGCCTTCTGAATTCACAATAGCCTACCACGATAAAGCTCTCATATTCTGGAACTGTTTTTCCTTGCTCTGCCTTGGGGAACTAGAGAGACACATGTGAATGTCTGAGATAAAATGTACTGCTCTTGGGATTTATAGTATATTATATAAGCTATATAAATATTTTTCCCTCATCCTTATTTTTTGCACATTCTACTACCTTTAGATGGCTAGATAGCATTAAACTCCTGATGTCACCTTCTTACCTCAGTTTTTACCATGATTTAACAGAATTCCTCAGAAGGATAATAAAACATTTTTAATGAGTATTTATCATTGGGAAACATCTAAAGTGCTTCACACATTGAATAAATTGGTTCTGGCAGGATTTATTTTCAAGTCTCTTGGAAATTATCATGCAATGTAAAGTGCTAAAGAAATTAACCTTTAAGGTAAATACAAAAGAAGTGTTATTCACCAGTAACACTAAAGAAAAACACAGCCTCTGAAGCAGCAGGAGTCAAAACAAGGGATTTCAGGCTGTCTTACCATGGCTGAGGTGAAGGAGCAGGAAGCAAAGCAGCCTTCAGACACATTCCCCTCTGCCATCTTTGCCCAGGATGCGCAGAGTGAATGCCAGAGCAGCACACAGCTGCCTGTGCCAGCCTGAAATGCTACCTTCAGCAAGAAGGAACTTGCCACATCCTTGGGGCACACAGGCACAGAAACCCTGGTGCTGCCTGTGGCCAGAAACAACAGGTGTGTTTTGCCTCCCAGCCACTCACCACAATAAGCTTACCCTTCAATAGCCATCCCAAATGACTTGAGGTTCCTCAGAAACCACATTCCAAATACTGGTCTTTCTACACAGTGTGGTGTTTTCCCACACCGATTTCAGTTGTAATTTACCTCACCACGTCCAAGGTGACCTAAAAACAGGAATAGGGAAAGGGAATTCCTCTTGTCCCAGGGCATTTCAGGAGACAGCCCAGCCCTACTTTGTCTCCATCCTGATTAAAACACTATAGTCACATGATGCAAATTAGGGAGCCTCCACAAAGAACTGTGCCACAAGCTGGTATGGTTCAGGTTTTACCTGAGAAAGCTATTTTGCTCTGACATTACCTATGCCAAACCAGTTACCAACCCCCAGAGTGCTTTCTTCCCCATCAAATGCCAGCCCTGGTTCAGTTGCCCACCTGCTGCCCAGGCTGCTCCATGAACCAGATCAAAGAACTGAATCTGGTTTCGATTGCAACCCATCGAAAATTTCCCCAAACTTCAGCTTTTGTCATTGTGTCCTTTCTCTGCCCTCAGCATGAAGCTGGACTAAAAGCACAAGGGCTGTATAACTCAGCAGTGTGGTAGCTGTGACTCTGTGCCAGACTTTGTTTTGCCAGGTGATCCAATATTATGCAGATTCAGTAGAATCGACCATAAAATACCCTGAATTTCTTGTGCAACAGATAAAATGCAAATTTCTTCAGTTATTCAGTAACTAAATCTGCAACACACTTGCATTCCTGCCCTTCTTTGAAGTGGTCACATTTCTGAAGTTAAGGGTTGGATTCAGAAATTATTTTAAAACTTCTTTATAATCGTTTCAAACTGGAAGGTGTTACATGTAGTTACTTGAGCAAGTAGAGCATAAACTCTCTACACTCAATATGGTAGATACTTGATGCTGAAGTGCCAAGTTGTCCAACTTGTCAATCATTTAATCCTCAGGATGGGAAATATGTAACCTAAAATAAAATTTACACAAGGAGAAAACTGCAAGACACTGAAATAGGAGTATTATTCCTTCTCTCTTGAAATTGGACATGTGCATCTCAACATCCTTGACTAGTGTTAAAAAACCCAACTCTTAAGTGCTTAAAAGCAGTCCCAAACAATCATTTCAAAACATATAGAACATACACAGAAGCATGTTGCATCCCGGAGTTTGGGTTTAGATTAGGGTTTTTAATTTATGTTAAAATAAGTCAAGTTCTGTAATTCCGCGTTTCCCCCGCGGTTTCTGCCCCCATGTTGCCTGCTGCCGGCTCTTACCCCTGTGCTGCTCCTGTAACCACCCTGCCGTCCGGCCCCGGGAAACCCCGTGCTGGCCACACGATCCCGCTCAGCCCGCTCTGGCTCGGCGCCCGCCCCTACGGGGCTCTCTGGTTGGTCGCGGTTGCTGACATCATCGCCACGGCAGCCGCCCCTATTGGCCGGCAGGCCGTGGATCCTCTCGCCCCGCCCCTCTATAAAGCCCTATCCCGCCGGCAGTCAGAGGCCATTTTCTCCCATGCGAGTGCCGGGAGCGGTCGCGTCTTTCCATCGAACCGCGCCACGTGACCAATAAACCGTTCCTGCCAAGCACGGAGTAAATGGACAAATTCCTTCCTCTTTGCCGGGTCCCTAGCGCACGGTAACAGCGGTTGGCCAGCCCACGCACCCGAGACACGGAGCCGTGTCCGGGAACCCGCGGCAGCAAACCCCGGCAGCACGTGGAATCTACGCCACAGCCGGGCTCCCAAGAGCCGCGTGCAGCCGGGGAGAGCAAAAACCCACGCCGCAGAAGCATGCCTTCAACATGCAAAGATCATCTCTGACATAAAAAGATTATTCATTTGGTCTTTAATGGATCAGTTTATAATTCTGTTTCAGTCAGGAGTCTGAAGATATCTACAGTATTATTGAACACATAAATGAATTATCTGTTTGTGCATTCAGAAGTATTATGTGAAATGAGTAAGTCCAGATCCCCAAAATTTAGTTTCCTCTCTCTCGTCCAAGGGGCTACATATTAGAGTTTCCAGCACCTACACTTAAATTCACAAGCAGGAGGCAGTTTTCAGAATAACTCCAGTGTGTCACCTTGTAAAAAACTATGGTTAGATCCTGTAAGCACTTGTATACTTTCTTTATCTTCAGTCATGAGAGTGCTCTTACTAAATTGGATGAGACTACTCATGCTCACAATTAACCACTCTGACAAGTGCATGCACGATTAAAGGAAAAAAAACCACTACTAAAATCCAGTCATGACTCACAGGTTGTTACCATTTGATGGATATCCCATTCCACAAAAAAGCCATGTTGCCCAATTTTGGTAATTACTTAAAAAAACTGAATAGCACTGCCACAAGTAACCTTTTGAATAAGCATATTCAATTTACAGAATATTTCTTTTACCTACAAGGAAATGTCTGTGCCCTTCCTAGTAGCCTAAACATTGTCCTAACAGAGTTGCCTTGGTAAAATATAGTGACATCTGTTGTCATTTTGGCTTTCTGTTATTTAAGCTTTACAAGGCAGATTTTTTAGATTTGCAAAGAAATAAATTATGGAAGTCGCCACAAAATAAAAACATGTCAGTCACGACATAAGTATTTGAAAGAACCCTGACAGCTGTATAAGTCAAACATCCAAAATCACAAGACAACAACTTGCTCTTTGAAACCAGGAACACTACACCACCACCTGGAGAACTAAGGCTTACAATCACCTCAAGCATCAGTCAGTGTGTCATTAATAGCATGATGTTAATGCAACTAAGAAGCAGGTGAGGTGGGCAGAAAATTGGGAAACAAAAGTGCTTTTTAGATGTAGAACCCCACCAAAAAGGCACTTGGCATGGGAAACATCCTGGGTGGTATGGCTAGGGTTACAGCAAAGGGAATTTGGATTCACACTGTTAATGTGTTGGGTTAAGTGACTGTGATGCAACCAGGAAAAATGGTCCTCATCAGGGCTTTTCTAAGGTATAATTTGCTGAAAATATAAGATGGAAGAGTGTGTTCCTCCTTTTGTCATGTTCATTCCCCTTCCATCAGTTTTGCAGGATCACACAGTTGAAGGATGAGGAGCACAGTGGAGGCCCAGCCAGCCTTGTGTTTGCCCATGGAGAATTTGGAAGGCAAACCTGAGCAGGGGGGGGTCACGGTCTCCACATGGGCTGGCCTACTCTGTGTGCCCCCACTGAGCATGTGTGTACAGGGTGGTTTATTTGGCAGATGCTCCATTAAACATTCCTTCATAGAAAGATCCTGCTGGGATCATCAGGCACTCCTTAAAGCATAGGACATCCACCCCAAGGTTCTCCTGAGCTGGGCCTGGAGGTGCTGTGCAGTTTGCATGATGCACCGTGTTTGTGCCTATCTGGATCCTGCCACCCCACTGGGAGACATCGTAGCTCACTGGGGTCATAGCATGACCCTAGCCTGGTCATGCCATGTCACATATCCTGAAATATGTGACTTACTCCCCACTCCATCACCAGGCCTGGCTGGGAGCAGTGTATGTTTCCATACCTGATAAACATTTACACCTGCCCATCCTGCTGAGAGCAAAAGAGGGGCCCCACAGCAATGTACTAACCCACTTCTCAAGTGAATTTGCAAAGTGGGAGTTTAAAAGTGCCCAGCTCTTCCACCAACTGTAGTCCCACAGAAATGTTCATGCCTTGCACTTGAAAGCTGTGTGCATTTGTTACAAATACCCACTCCCAAAGATCTGCAGCAGCACATCCTGTTAGACAGCTGTCAGTTCCGAGAAACAAAGGTGGCAAGGGGCTATCACACCAGCCCACTTCTTACAGCAATCGTACATGTATGCAGATACAGCCCTGGAAAGCCATATTATAGTTTCTTATATGTTTCCAAAGTCTGGTTGAAAATACAGGAATTAAAAAAAAAAAAAAAAATCCATTCTTGGTCAGTTGAGGCCAAGGTCAGTCTTTAAAAAGGAAGAATTATGGCTACTGGGCAACAAGAGACAAACCACTGCTATTTGTTTTGCCATAACAAACCCTGGTTCCAGAAGAAATGAAATCTAATTGAAAGACAAATTAGATTTCACTTGTAATCAACAGTGGTTCTCCACAAGTGCATTTGGTTTATTGAGCAATGCTTAACCATAACCATGGACAAAATAGTATACTAAATGTTTAAAAGTAGAAAAACACATGTAATTTTGCAGATTGTTTCCTATACCATTTTGGTATCTATGAAATTAGAAGTATCAAAGCCAAACACAGGTAAGAGACAGAATTCACAGTCCTCCATCTGTATCTCATAACTGTACAGAAAAAAAAAAATCCCTCAATTTTCCAAGTCATCTCACAAACTGATATTCCCAAGTTTCACAGAGTATTTCTGCAGCCACAAGGAGCCATGAAGTACAGAGTTAGCTACTCCACAGGTCATAGATAGGTAAGACAACATCTCCTTGCTAATTTACACAAAACCCATTACAGAAGGGTCACTGGTGGTGTTCAGGAGGTTTCTGCTCAGACTGTGACAAATTTCACTGATCTCCCATCTGAACCTTGTAAATGACTGTCAAGACTTTTATTCAGATTTCTGCTCAGGTCTCAGGTGTCTGAAACAGTACTGTACAATCTTGGAGCCCTTAAGACATTCATTAAAAATTCCTTCTTCTGTGCTTTAATTAAGAGTTGACTATCTTCATAAAGTGCCATGCAAATACAGATAACTCTAACTTTCCATGTCTAGGTGTTTATAGCACAAGTATCTTGAAAATCATTTCCCTTGGTAGGATTTTGCACAGTAATGTCAGCATTCATACTACGCTTCCGATGACAAGTGTGTTTGCTCCCACTCTCTTTCCCACTCCTTTAACAAGGGACTTCCTCAGCATTGCAAAAAGAGCTTGCACTTCAACATGAAGGCACAACACCGAAATGCTACAGTAAAGAAAAAAACCCAACAAGTCCTCATATGTACACAGTGTGGCCAAATTCCAGAACTTTAGAGCTTGTTCTCAGGCACTGGCAGTACCTGCAGAGCTGGCCAACTTAAACAAATTCCAGCTTCTCATCATTAGCAGACCCTGTGGAAAAAAGGCTGCTCCCTCCCTCACCCATCTATTTTGACTGCTGCTAAGAGAGGACTCAAGCATCCAACAGAACAACCCGTGTAACTTCTTAGGGTGACTCCCAGAGGTGAAAATCTCATCCTGTCTTTAACAAATAACACATGAAAGCCTCATCTGTGTGTCAATTTTTAATAGTTTAATGTGTCTCATGAATGCATAGTGAAAAATTACTCTTACTATGGATTTTTAATATATGCTTATGTCTAGCAAAAGAGTGAAGATGGTATGTAATGAAAGGAATTTAAGTTAGAAATATATGCAAAATAATTAAAGTACATAGAATATGGCAATCACCTCAACATCAACATTCAGTATCGACACTCAGACCAATTTCATTAGTATGCAGATATGCACACCATTTCCAAACAAAAGAAATTCTCATGTAATTCCTGTAAGAAATGTCCTAAACACAGTCTGCTTGCCATTTTCCTAGAAAAGGAAGCTACCCAAGAAATTACTCAGTACTACATTGAAGAACTAGCACACAATTAAGATCTATTGTTTCTACAAATTCCCTTGAGAAAATAACATGAAGCCTCCTGAGTCCTATTTTAATCCAGGACCAAAAGTACACTGCACTTGTTCTACCATCAATATATGTAAGCCACCTAAATGTCACATTTATTGTTGAGTCAGTTGCACACTCCTGATTTGGTTTAGACCACAACTATGCAATGCTTCCAGAAAATACAGCAAAGTATATGTGCTGATAGCCAACATACTTATGCTGAGTATTTGGCACTTCGGACAGTTTTATAAGAAACCAGTGTTATTTTCCTTGAATGAGTCAAGAATCATATTCTTTTAAAATAGCAGGTAAACATAATTTTTTTTTTTGGGAGCCAGCTACCACTGCAGAAAACATGAGACCCTTAAGAAACCTTTGTCATAGACACAAAGTAATTGTTGTGAATGAAACACATTACTCTTGCTAAAACATTTTCCCTTGGTCTTCCCTCTAAGTACATTAGACTTCTAAACAGACAATAGCATCTCCTACTGTTTCCTATGTACAGTTAGATCAACATAGGATCAGGCTGTGGCTCTACTGCTTTGAGAAGAAATTTCACAGGGATACACTTCTCAGCAGTGACAAATCAAATGTGATTTTCCTTGATTAATTATACTCGCATTATAGCAAGGCAAGTTCTCTACTTTCCAGAATAATTTTGTTAAGAAGTAATTTTTTCATAACATAATAGATTTTTATAAGTTTGCTTTTCACTTCTGGATCGGTATACAAATAGGTAAGAGAAATGACCCCAAGGAAAAAATGTTTTCCACATAAAATCTAGATCTTGGCTATGCACATTAATTCTCACAGATAGCAAGAACAACATGATTAAAACAAAGATTCCCTTAAGCTTCAGGATTGAGTTGAACTTCAAACCTTCTGTCTATTTTGTGCTTCACATTATCACACTGACACCCACAGAGAATAAAATGTTAAACCAATGCTACAGAGAGCCATCACAGTGCTAGACAAAGGACACAGAGCAAAAAGATGCTAAGAAGCCTTGCAGATCAATACTTCATCTTCTATTTCTACAATGAAAGGAAATTGTAGGACTATTCCCAATCTCCCCAGGGAACAGTAAGTGTGGATCTGAAAACGTAACAGTAAGTGTGATCTAAAAATGCAGCCATTTGAAGATTGCTGCAATTGCTTAAAATGCAGAGTACCTCTGAAAAGTGGTGATTCTACCCAGCTGAAAACCTACTCACTCAAGTAATTTTGTAGTCAGATCAGTTCCCTGATCCAATTCAATCCAGACCTGCAGGAGTGATCACACAAAGACTAAACAACTGGTTTGCTTAAAGACATGGCTGTTTAAAGTACTCATAAAAATTCAGCCTAAGATTTAGGGCAAACAAAACAAAAATAATACTTGTTGTTCAAACCATAACTTCTGAAAGAAAGCATTCAACAAGACTTTTGCAAAAACCTGCATCATTTCAACTTCCAACAGGAAAAGTTATTTCAGCACAGTGACAACAGAGCATGAGAACAAGCTGGCCAAGAATAAATGAGACTGGAAGTTAAAAGGATTCTGACCGTCAAAGGACTGATGTCCTAAGGCAACTTTCCAAGAGAAAGAGCAAAGTTGAAAAACCAAGCAAAAGCCCCAGCTAGTTTCATTCAGTAAGTTTTATGAAATTTTATCTAATATTATGCAGGCTTGTCAATGACCCAAAGGGCTATTGCCTCATTTGGAAGCTATGGAAGTTCTTAATGAATTTCAGACAATAATGTTTTCTCTAACAACAGCCACTGTTTCAGCCTCTTGGCTAGACCAGCTAGCTTGTTTTTGACCATTGCACACATGCTAAGGAAGGAAAAAGGGGAGGGATGATAAAGGACTGATGAAAATCCATCCGTTTTGCACCGAAGTGCTCAAGGGCACGTACACCAATGGGACTCTGCTGCCTGCAGAGAATGGCCACAAATCCCCAGCAGCAAATCAGCACTTGATTAGCTGTAGCAAAGTACTCCAGAATCACATGCACAAAGTGAATCATAGGATCATCAATGTTGAAAGAGACCTTTAAAAGATCCAGTCCAACTGTCCATGCAGCAGTAGCATGGTAACCCCTAAACCACTAAAACATAACACCCAGCACCAGATCCAGGTGCCTCCAACACCAGGGAGTGACTCCACCACCTCTCTGGGCAACCTATTCCAATACATAACCACCCTATCAGTGAAAAATTTTTTCTACTGTCTAATGTGATTTTCCCATCTTAAGGCCATTTCCTCTTGTCCTCTCACTGCTGTCACAGTAGAAGAAAACGGCCCCCACCTCACTGCAACCTCCTTTCAGATGGGAGTAGAGAGCCATGTGGTATGAGTAACAAGAATGACACAGCTGCGCTTCTCATGCGGGTATTTCTGCACCAAACCTGCTGCCATTTCCAAAGATAGGTCACAATTCACAGATTCTAAGCAAATTACTGTCATAAAATTGAAAAGCACCAAGAGAGGGAATCTTTCTACTCGGTCTAAAGCTTTTCTTGGTAATTAAGACTTGCTGTCTTGGCAGATTCTTCAGTGTCTATAAAACTTCTCAACCCTGAAGTTCTCCCTTTCTCTGACAGGAATAACTTATGTAACCTCTGCCAACAAGTGCTTTTACTGGAATAGCCAGTGCAAGTTGGAACTGCTGAACATCAACATGATTTATAGTAGTTGTGAATGCATTTTATTTTGCATTTATTAGCTCCAATGCTACAAAAATTTGGTGAGAGTTTCTGGAAATAGCTATTGTTGAGGATATAAACTATCAGCTGTGAAAGAGCTCCAGGTTCCCGTAATTCCTTCTATCAAAATACTTTCTAAAACCAAAGGTGAAACACACACTTTTGTACCTCTCTTACCTATCAGTGCTATTTCAAAAAAGACTGTCCTCATTTAAGACAGCCTCAAACAGTCATTTATGGACTGGATGATCATACCTGTCAAGTTCCTAGCATTTTCAGTGTTGCACCAAGATTCCTTTTTGATTCTAACAAATTCTCACATGAAAGACTGGCTGGTATAATTTGATAAAAGTAATTAACTAGAAAGTTCTGATACACCAGAGTAGGAAATACCAACAAAGATCATTCAGATTTCTTGATAGGATTTTTTTCAGCAATTACAAGATTTAGCCTACATTAACATTTGTTCACTTCTGTCAAAAATAATTATGAAAATTATTTTTAACTCAAGTTAGTAAAAGTTGTGTGAACTTAAAAGTGACAAGTCAAAATGTCAAAAAGTTTTCATACCATAAATGTGTTCTGTTTTGATAAATCGCTTCACTTTTTCCCTTCACTAATAACCAACTGAAAGCATTCTTTATGCAAACTACTTATGAAATGCTTGAGACCTCAAATACTTTCAGAGTGAGTAAATGCTTTTCCAAAAGCTTCCCATGTAACCCGCTCCTCACAGCACAACTGGCTCACATGGCAGATGCACTAAAGAGTATTGCCCAGTGTCTGCACACCAAAGGCAGGGAAGCAGGGCTGACAGCCCTGCAGTGCTTTGGGCACTGCACCTCAGGAGGACAGAGGCAGTGTCCTGACTCATCACATCACAACAGCACTCACAGAATATATGCCTTGGGTTTTGCTCTGATCAAAAGGCTGCCTCTCTCCACATCTTCTTCCATAAAGGGTCTGTGTTTAAGGACGAGTTGAACACCACATAATATGCACATTAATAACACTGAATGAAAGTCATTAACTTGCCAAATCTTGGCAGATTTAGTTGCTCAGTAGCTTATGGGCTGAAAGGCATTTGGTGTTCCAGCTAATGACACAAGTTTACCTTTTCACTACGAGCTTCAGCGTCTTGTGTGAGCCTTTCACCAGACAGATTGCTTCTTGTCGGAAGCCAGACAGGCCCACGTCATTGATGCCAACAATTTCATCCCCAGCCAGTAACTTGTCCACAGCTGCAGCTTTGCTCCCATCTTCTATCTGGGGGAAAAAAAAAAAAGTGTATAACAAATAGTAGAATTATATAGGTTGCATAGTGCCACCTTTAAAATAAACTAATAAGCTTTCAATACTGGCTTTAAGAAAAATTAATACAATAATTAAGTGCTTAACATAATTAAGAAGGCACATTAAAAATCACTATAAAGAAATAGTAATTATACAGAGACAATTAGAATAGGAAAGAAATAAAAGAGAGGAAATCTCCTGAGAAAGCTAAAAAACTCAAGGGAAGTTTGGGAATGTAAGGAAGAACTTCTTTGCTGTGCATGCACTAGAACAGGTTGCCCAGAGAGGTTGTGGGGTCTCCCTTCACTGGAGATTTCAAGAACTGTCTGGATGCAAATCTGTGCTCTTGGATGACCCTGCTTGAGCAGGGAGTTTGGATCAGATGATCCACTGTGCTCCCTTCCCACTTGTTCCATTCCGTGATTCTGTGACAAGCATCTGCCATCTTGACCTCTGCTCAATACCGCACATGTAATCAGACTTGCAAATAGAGCTTTGGGCAGGCATCTAAAAATCTGGTTCTCTAGAGGAGGCAGCCAATAATATTAACCATTTTGTCAATAACATTAACACACAGCCAACTCCAAAGATCTGGCATGCAATGAAATCCCAAAATACTGCTTAACAGCTGGTCCAGAAAACTAAGGTATTTTCATCAGGAACATAACATTTAGGAAAATACCTGAAAATTTACCATCCATACAGCTAATTAACAGCTCTGGCTTTAAAACACAGTGATACTAAGGGAAATTCACTGGAAGATTATTTTGCTGCCACAGGCATCTCTTGAATGTATTAAAATTTTATACAACTATTCATAACATGTGGCAAAAACACAAGGTAAGTTAAAGATTCAGACTTTTTTAATTCCCACCCCTACTAAGTTAAAAAATTAAAAGTTACCCATTTTCAAAATTTAAAATGAATCTCACAAGCTTGATCAGACAGATTAACAAGTACCAACAGTTTGAACTGATTTCAAACAATAATTACAAGGATGTTATGAGGTTATGCAAGGAGAAAATTAGAAGGCCCAAAGCCCAGCTAGAACTCAATCTGGATACTGCTGTAAAAGACAATAAAAATATTTTCATAAATACATAAGCAAGCATTGGAGGGCTAAGGAAAATCTTTATCCGTCACTGGATGTGTGGGGACCATCCCTCTAAAAGATGGGGCACTTCAGTACATGATTTAGTGGTGGACTGGGCAGAACTAGATTAACAGCTGGATTCTATGATCCTAAAGCTATTTTCCAAATGAAACAAGTCTATGATTCTAAATATAGCTGTAGGTATTGAACACTTTGCAATTCAATCCCTTGGCTTTCTAGTTTCTTCCTATCTCCTTTGCTTTCAACACAGCCTCTGGCTTCTGAGTCGCTTGGCTTCATTATCTATGTATTTAATTTTATTGTTCCCTCACTTGCTCATAATCCATATCCCACATCTTCCCATACATCTGTCACTTTATCTTCAAAGACTTTAATTTATGTCTTCATTATATTTTACATTGCCTACAGTATCTTTGAGTCCCACATTATTAGATGCCAGCAAATTTACAAAGAGTAATTCCTTGTAATCACCCCAACTGCCAACAGCTTCATAAACAACTGCCTTCTTCTGAGGCACCAAAGTCAGTCAGCAATGAGATAAATCCAGAGGAAAGCAACTTCATGAATTCTGAAGCTTCCAGTACAGGTTTTAGAAAGAGTCCAGCAACAAAAATATAAATTAAATAACCTAATAAAAAAAAAGCAGTATCTCTTGATGAAAGTACTTTAGGATGATCTCATAGAGCACTCAATCTCATTGCAGGCACATAAAAGCTCTCTTTATATAAGTTCATGATAGATGTTCTTAAAAATCTTCAGGCCTGTAAACCTAAGTCAAAAAAGAATACTATGAAAAATGTTTAGCCTTATATCCCATTCTAAAACACTCATTATTAATAGTAATCAATAAACTTTATTTACAGAACCTCTTATCTTTAAAAAAACCCAGATAATTAAAGACAGAGCAAGTTTCTACATCCCCATACATCTAGTTTTCAAGTTATGACCCATCCTCCAACCTGCTCACATATCCACTGAGCATCAAGAATTTACATGAATACCAAATTATCAATGAAAATCTTCATTTAGGTTGGAAACAAGGGAGTAGCAGTGGAAATTGCTTAGATGTAAGTAAAGATTTCAGTTCAGAGACATCAAGTGTAGAGCATCTGTCGTATAAGGGACACTGAAATCAGGCAGAGCAGAACAAGAGAACAGGCAGCCTGGGACACATATCTGAAGCCCAAGTAGGTTAGAAAAGTGACACAAAATCCATTAAGGAAATCTCAGAGCTAAATCACTAGAATTGCTGCAGGAAGGTCAAGGCAGAGGGTGAGTGTTGGGATGGGACACACATGGCAGGGGCAGAGAGGGAAAGTATCTTGGAGGACACTTTAAATTCCAACTGTAGATGACAAACTATCTGCAGCCCTTATGCCCCAAGCAAGCACCCAAACATAATGACAAGGCTGAGATGACCCTGGGCCCCAAAACACTTTGACAGGACCTTTTTTTATCTGTTAAAAAAAAAAAAAAAAAAAGGGGGGGGGTAGGGGGCAAAAATCTCTCTCCTAGGATTTGAAGGAATGTTCATTGTTCTCAGTAAGCATGTTTGTTTTTTCTTCAGGCTGGCAATGCACTGACAGCAGGGAGTATTCAGTTACCCCCTCAGAGTTTTAATTTCATCAGGGAAACTACACATTCCACACAAAGCAAGCTTTCCAAAGAGACTCTGACTGTCCAAAACAACATTAATAAAAACAAACCTCAAAAAGTATTTAAAAAATCGAAACCTAAACACAAAGCTGAAGCCATCCTCACTAAAACTTCAAGTGGCTTTATGATCACCTACAGATGAGAATAAAAACTACACATCCATTCACAGTACAAGTCTTTTCAAACTGAATAAATTTAAACATAAACCTTTCATACTCCGATCCCCTCATGGTTGTACAGATATGATTCTACTTGACAATACACTTTTAAGTGGAAATGGGAAAGTTGGACAGGAAAAATACAGTTTCTTTTGTTACACTAGAAGTCCTTCCTTTAGTCATAACAACTAAAAACATTAGGCTCTGCACACATATAAAGAAACACAGCCAAAAATATCCATAAGGAAAAGGCCGCTTCAAATATACCGCTATATTAACTGGCCTTCTTTGTGAAAAACTGGACAATGCCATTCCAACTTTTACTTCAGGTTTTCTTCTGTTTTATTAGTTTTAATACTTACTGTCTTTATTCACCATTGAATAACTTTCCATCTTATCAGGCCTTAACTAGAAGCATAGATACCAACCAAAATACATAAACATTTTAGAACTAGCAAATACACTCAAAAATGTCATTATTTGTCACACCTCAACCACAAATGTATTTCACTCACCATCTTCAGAGTCAGCTGTGCTATGTTGTGTTTAGGATTAAGCCCAATTTTTAAGACTGAAGCCTGTATTACTTATCTACCTAGCATCAATTTCTTTTAGGATTTCAGGTGCCCAGAAAGGCTAGGTCAATAGCTGGAAATAAAGCCTTGAAAATGCAGAGGGAGGTTTTAAGATGTCTTTCAAGAACAGTCATGAAGAAGAAATCTTCCTCAGTCACTGTCAGCTGACAGACATGACTGGATGTAACCTAGCAGGAACTGAATTCCCATAAGCACACACATCTTAGCATTTCTATAACAATAGTAAGAAACAAAAGACATAGAACAATCAACACCTTATTTTCTTATAAAGAACAGGCATAAGCCTTCAACAAACACATGGTTACACAGCTTATCTTGAATGAGCAAGGGTTCTAGAGATGCCCTCAAACCATACTTTTGTTATGTACTACAAAATCATACCCTCATACTGTGCTAAATTAACAAGTGTAAACATGTTGACTTCCTATCCTTAGCAGTGATGTTGGTATGCTACCAAAGAAAGTGTTTCCAAAAGGAGATGAAAAGGATGTTTGTTGACCAAAAGCATCTGCTTAGACAGTCTCCATTTCTCACCCTGCTGTCCCTGGTGACCTCCCTACAGCCAAGAGCAAAAGCAAACTTAGGGATCTATGCACCAGGAAGGATTGTGAGTGCAGACTTTGCCATCATAACAGTATCTACACTAATTGTCACATCTTCCCAAATTTATTTTTGGTTATAGCACATCCACAAAACAGGAAGAAACACTGATTCAAAATGTAGACATGAGGATTTTAAAAAAATTGTTGAAAAAACAACACACACGTAAATATAGTATGTGAAATTCTTTTTGTAAAAAAAAGATAGAGCCTTGAAACATGGAGAAAATATCTAACAGCTAGATACACATATTCAAAGGATACTTACAAGTCTGTATTCCCCCGTTGGTAATAAACAGAAAGGGAAAAATAATGGCCTATCTTTCCAGTTTTGAATTGCTGCAGTTTTGATGGGGAGCACCAATTCTAGCATGTGACCCCTTCACTTCTGTGTTTATCAGGTCCAATGCTTTACTTAAAATACCCACATTCCTCTATAGGCACCTGTATAAACAAGCAGGAGACAGGTTGGGGAAATGCTGTGTCATATGAGAGATCTAGTTTTGTTTACAAAGCCAACAGTTTCTTGTCCACACTCTCCTTGGACAGGGTGGGAGACGGGATGGAAACCCAAACTCACAGACAAACACAGGAAAAAACAGCACCACTTATCAGCATTCTGCTATCAGCTGTGATAAACTATTTTATCATAATTCATTTCTTGTACAGCCAAGAAATGTTTCCGTGGTTGTTTGTATTATGAGTATCTAATAGAGTTTTTCCACAAACCTAACAATCTTTGTAGAAGATCTTCAGAACAAATAAAATGTGGAAAGTGTCAATTATTTTGATTTACAAAGAGTTAAACAAAGGAGAAAAACCTCTACAGTTCAAGCCTGGCATTTGTGTAACTAAGGAATGAACAGAAAAGTAACAGATCTGACCTAACTCCAGCTATATATTCTGCAAATGCATTCTTGAGTGGCAAAGGTGGCATTCACCAGCAACACTCATGGCTCAAACTGAGGCAGGATGAAAGAGGGATGCAAACTCCAGCAGGACCTAACTGGTCCAAAGACAATGGGGGTGTGTGAGTGTATGTAAGGCATCACATGAGCAAGGCTAATGCATTTGGCTTTACATTCCTATACATCCTTCCCACTCTACATGGACTTTGAAAGAGACTGTTGGAAGGACACCTGGCAGGGAAGAAACTCCAGCCCCATTTTACAGATAGGCTCAGAAGCATATATGGAAACAAGGCCCAAAACAATGCAGCATGGCTGCAACAAAGCAAGGAATTCCACACAAACCTTCACATTAATGGAGGGTACCTGTAACCCTGAACCACCTCTTCCCACACACTGCAGATTAAATAATCAGCATTAACTACTCAACATGAACTTTAAACACCACCAGTATTAAAAAAAACAACTTAATAATGAGCTACCAACTTGCAAACTCTGTGCCTGTGCAATACTATCCAATATTATTAACCTGGCAATTGCTGCACTTCAATCAGGCAGGTGGGTGTCTGCTGCATTTGGTGACACCATTCTTAGCACAGAAGCCAAAACTTCCCTTTTGCCTGGTATCACAAATTCACACCCCACAGCCATTGCCCATATGTGCTCTTCCTGAGATTATCTTTAAACATTACAGCAAACAACATTAAATTTTAGGAATGCTTAGTCCAGGGCAATGTATTTCCCTAACAGCAATTTCTTTCTTCCCTAGACCTGAGGGAAACAGTTCATGGTCACTGTCACAAAACCACTGAATAGACAGAGAAATCCCCCTCACCCAGCTGCTCTTTTAAAGTGTCCCCCATTGTGCTGTACAGATCTTGAGCTGGCAGAAGCCCTCCCTTCTGTCAACAAGTGAATCTTAAAAATCAAAATTGAAACATTTTTTTAAAGGGCAGAGTCCAATAACAGGACACGGTCTATCACAGCCTTTTCTAATTGCTTGTTATTAAGTGTATTTAAATATTTGCATATTTACCCAGTAATCTTTTCCCTTCTTCTTTGTTTTTTGCTTGAAAAAAAGCATAATATTTTGAAAGTTGGTACAGTTCTTTAAGTATTTATTCAGTTTTCACAACGGTGTCCATGCCACTGTTTTGACAAAGGGCTGCCGTCACTTCCACTAGAACAGGCAATTTTTGTGGGGGATTTATTACAGCTGTAAAAACTGACTCCAGGCTGAAACCTAACTTCAGAGTTCCTCATGCCAGAAATGTTTAAGAAGTATGGTAACACATCCACTACTTCCCTTTTCAACAATTCATACATAAACTCATTAATATTTTAGTTCAACCTACATTCAAAACAATACCTACTACCACAAGCCTGTGAGAAAATATTTCCAATTACAAATCATCAGTTACTATATCTAAAGAGGTTACTGTTATTATATCTGTTTCTTTAAATCACAGGGCTGTTATGGACTATAGGCCAATTAAAGTACTTGAAGTTAAAAATTTAATGAAACTTCCCCCCAGTAAACTAATGATAATTTCCAGATGAAAAGTATCAGGAAGAGAAACTTCACGTAGATTTGTAGGTTTTAGAAAACTGAACAACAGCTGTTTATTTTTGAAGGTTTTTTTTCCAAAGTGATTCCATTGTTTCAGCAACAGAAGTTGGAAACTTTTCATCGCTGCTGAACAATTCTACTAGAAATAAATTAATAATAATTTTAGAAAAGCCAACAAAAACCCAGAACCCACAAACCCCCAGAAACCCTTGATGTTTAGAAAGCATAGAGCTAATGTATTTAAAAAAAATAAATAAATAAATAAGGGGGGGGGGGTGCTGTTGAGTGTCAAGTACTTAGCTGGTCTTTTGCCATTAGCACCTAAGCTTTACTAATTACATTTTACAGCTTCTAAACAATATTTGGATATATGCCAGAGCAGCATGCCCGCATATATTCACATCTACAAAGCAACTAAATACAGACAAACTGTAGTCTTTGGAAATCTTTGTATGCAAGAGCTCCTCTAGGGCACCACAAAACCCTCAGGGAAGCTTCCTAGCTCTTACAGTCCCTACAACCCTAAACTGGCACCCAGGCCAGAGGAAAGCCAAAACAGACCCAGCTTACCTGGAGTAAGAATAAGGCCAAAACAAGAATGGAAAAGATTGGAGTGACTGAAGATTCAGGAAGCAGGGGTGATGGCAGAAGCCTGTTTGTAGTGTTAATCCTGAAACTAAACAACTCTAGTGCCGTCCCTCCCTCACATCCAAGTAACACCTGCAAAGCATAGCTTAAATTTTGATTTTTTTTTTTTCGTAGCACATCAAGATCTAAACACTTTCCTACTGCTGTTTGGTACAGCATTCATTCAGACAATCTGTACACAACTTATACAAAAATTACTGAGAAATATCTCCCACTTACTTTTAGCCATGAATTTGGTTTTACATTTTACAGAAGCTAATGGCACATCCAGCCCAGAGGGCCCATCTGTAGTCACAGATGCCTTACACTGTTTTAAAACATATTTTGCTACCTTTTTTCTTTTCCCTTCCAAATGACAGAATAATCTGTATAAGAATGGAGTGAATAATTGTGCTATGAAAAGAAACAGCCAGCTGGCCAAAAGAGAACTGCTTTCTCTATATGTAGCTTATTTATTCTAAAAACCTCCTAGCTGAGAAGGTTGATAGGGCTGGATTATCCATATTTATTTGCCCAAGTTTACTTATGGGTGACTATATATATAGGCTGTTTATGTATGCAATCTGTGCAGTTAACATTAAGCATTTTTATAGGTCTACATTTTTGTACTCTCAGCTCTTACAAACAACGATAAGAATGGTTAACAAAGAGGTTATGCCTAGAAACAACTTGTGTTTTATCTATTCAAAGTGATAACAGGAACAGACTTCCAAGAGGAAAAATATGACCTGACAAAGTAATCTTTCTGATCATAAGGTTCAAAGTTTTTTACCTTGCAACTACCATATGCTTTCAACAACACTGGTTTATCTTTCTGCCTTCCTGTCCATCCCAGGAAAATAATGACATCGTTTGCCAATGTGCCCTTGACAAAAACAGACTAAATGCAATCCAACAGCCTACAAAATCACCACATAATTAGGGAAAGGGTAGGAGTTACTGACAAACCAAATTAAAAAAAAACCTGAATGTGTCTGTATGATCATGTAGATAGGACTGTGCATTAATTAAAAAAGGAAAAGACCAGTTTAATCAACTTGGAGTTTGTTTGTGAAGGACTTCAACAGGTCTGAGAGACAGAGATCGAAAGACCTAGTGGATGGCAACAGTATACGTACCAAAAATAAATTTAAACTATTTAATTCAGTCTATCAGTCTAAATGTGACCTTTTACAAAAATTTATCTTGCATCTATGACTATGTCTACAGATTGCTGTGGTTTAAAAAAAAAAAAAAAAAAGAAAAAGCTACACTTTTAAGACACAGGTAGCACTGATTAAGACCCAGCAACAGAAAAACAACTGCTTCACCGTGTGTTAGTTTCAAAAAGCATTACGATGGGTCTGCCAAAACCCACAGGAATTTTACAGAGTGTTAGGTTTCCATTTTAAATACTTTCTCTTGAACAGCCCATTTCTAACAGAATGCTTATCTTGACTAACACGTACCATTATTTGCTTTTAATCACAGCTGCTGTTTAGGAGCCTCCATTTTTGTCATTGCACAAATGCCCACTTCTTAGACAGTGAGAAAGTATAACATTTCCAAATGATTCTTGTAATCACATTGCTGGAAATGTGATGTTATCCCAAAAGTAAAAGTTATTTGTAATAGTTACTGCAGAAGTATTTAAGAACCCACTATATAGTGAACAGAACATAACACTACACATCTAAACAAAAATCTAGCAAACAATGAGAATGACCTGCTTTCAAAATAATTGACAGTAATTTCTTCAGTGAGATTTCTCAGTTTTGCAAAATTATTCAACTTTAAAGAAAAAAGAGGCTCAGTAAGATGCTGAATTTTAAAGTAGGTCTTTGTTGATTTCCTCAACTCCTCTGCAAATAAAACAAACAAAAGACTTCAAAAGAAGGGTCAGGCTCCTCCTAAAATTTGAGTGCTTTTAACTTTAACAACAGATTTTGTTCTTTACATTAACTTTTGATCTCAGTTCAGAATCGACATGCACATTCAGAGAGTATCCAAATTACAGACTGAAGCCGTCCCTTGCCACCATCTTCCTCAATAATTCAAATATTTAAAGCCAAGTTCAAAGAAGACGACACATTTATCCCTTCCTCCCCCACCCCAGTGCTAAAAGTCAATAAAACCTGAAGTTGTCTTGATTCATCTTTATATAATTTACACAACCCCATTTACTCTAAGTATGTAGTACTTCAAACTGAATAGATGCAGATATCTGCTCCCACTGTAAGAAAGCCACGTTTTGCTGTGCACTCTGCACACCATTTCAATTCTTCATTCTTAGAGCAGCAAAAACTCGGAAGCAAGTGGGATGACCCTCAAGAAAAAAAAAAAAGCCTATTATAGAAACAAAAAAGGTCTGGGTAACCTTGCCCTTAATTTGTCTTCTGTTCTTGTTTATTACTACTGTCTCAGTAAAGGAAGAGAGCTTCCCTCACTCCACTTTGACCCAGAAGTCAAACTTGAAAAGATGAAGAAGCAAACACTAAATACAGCATTAAATATATTTTTCTAGGGCAGGAACTGCAATGTAATTGCTTCTAAAATTACCAAACACAGTTCACAAAGCAAGTTGCAAAGGACTGTACGGCAGTTTCTACTTGCTGAGGTCCACTTTTGCCAGCTTGCAGTATCTGAGCTGCCTGGTATGGTCAGACAGGGGCTACTTCTCTGGAGGCAAGACTGCTAATGCAACCAATGCAAATCTCTCATGATGCTCCAGTAATAAAAAGAGCATGTCAATAAAAAACCACCAGGGTTTTATGCAATTTATTGACAAGATGGAATAGTATTCATCTGCCTTCCTAAGGCACATACTTGACTGAGGGCATGAAACATTCATGTAATCAGAGTTAAGCACCAATATCTTAAGTCTGTTCTGAGTTGGGAACTTGAAAAAAAGCAAAATTCAGTTCTGTGGAGAGGATCTAATCCATAGCAATTTACACCCCAGGCATCAATCTCATTATAGCATCCCTGCCCTTCTTCCCCTAGCCATCAGTACTCTGTCACCATATATTTCAGATCTAACAAAAAAACTAAAACCAACCAAGCAAAGCCAACAAAAAAAAAAAAAAAAAAAAAGGCTAAACAAAATCCCCTCTCCCCAGCAAACCCAAAATTTTCTTTAAAAGAAATATTCCTTTTTTCTAAATAAGCCTAGATGTTCATAATTTCAAATTCTTCATTTTGTGTAGTTTATTCTATAGACCATTCCTTAAAACCTCATTACTGTACAACATCACAGAACATTAGA
The DNA here is from genome assembly GCF_024509145.1 of Vidua macroura. Lineage (NCBI taxonomy): Eukaryota > Metazoa > Chordata > Aves > Passeriformes > Viduidae > Vidua > Vidua macroura. The sequence goes on from NC_071572.1 coordinate 20,246,592, forward strand.
AGAAATTCCCTCCTCATGAAAAATTTACCATAGGAATTAGACATGCAACCATTTTTGGCATCTCTGTGAGTATCCTGCCACCTTTTCTATATGTCAGAGGCTTAATTCTTCCTAGGATTAATGAGAGATAATTAACAAATTAAAATAATTATACTGGGTCAATGACAAAGGTTATTTTTTCTTAAGAAATTGCAGGATTGTGCTGTGAATTATCAATTAATGCTCTAAAATCATAATGGATTGTAAATTTACACAAACAGAAGCTTCAAAAAGCTGCATGGATTTAAGAGTAAATTGTAACGTAGTGCTCAAGAATTCTTATATTTAGAAGTTTGACTATGCTTACTACTCTAAATGGACATTTTCCAAATTGGCTTTACTTTGCAGGCCTTTTTTCATAAGTTTTATTGTAATACACATGGTACTGGCCTAATTTAGCTCTAGGAGCAGGCACATAACTTCAAACACTTTAAAAAATTAAGACATATCCAAACATTATTCACACAATTAGCTGCTTTTCCCAATTAAAAAATGTGTATTTTACTACGACAAAACTACTCAGTTTGACAAACATCTGTATTTCTGTTTGGCAAAAGTATCTGTCATCTGTGCAGATGCACTTATTAAAAGACACACTCTGCTCAGGCAGCACCATCCACAACTTCACTGTGCAGCACTCACTCAAGTATGAGTGGAATTTTGGGAAAAACGTCTGTACGATAATTCTTGCGACACAGGAGAAAATTTGTAATTGCACTATTTTCTGACATTGGTGGTGGGACCACTGTGTGTGCACACAAGCATCATACACAGAGCTTCTTGTCTCCCACTGCTGCCCATGCCAGCGAACATGACCGCTTCTTAGGAGCCTGTATTCCAGCAGCATGCAACCACACTCATGAAAAATTCATGTCTGAGCAAACCAGTTTAGGATGTCAGTGTTGGCAGGGGGTTGAATGTTCAAATACCACATTGCACAGGAGTTGTTGTACTTGCTCATCTTGATAACTGACAGATGATTAAAGACTGCCTTTAAGTCACTAAAACTACCGGAGAAACAATCTATCTTCTGAATGATAAAATTTAAATCACATACTGTATTATATAGTATGCAGCAACAGTGGCATACTGAAAAATTTTGTTTGCACTGTATTTAAATTATCTCCAAATTCAGTAATTTTTGCACTCTAAATTGTAGGAAAACCTTTTAGTAGAATTTTATTTATCATAATAAAAGAAATTTGAAGGTCTGACTAAAGCAGCAACTGGAGATCCTTCTGCTTTCCAGAGCTCTCTGAATTAACCTGGGAGAATTTGGACTGTTTCTCTGTACAGATGTTCATATTGGGATACTCCTTGCTTAACAGGGAGGTTTCTGGATTACCTATTTCAAGCACTTAAATACTACAAGACTGCATATCCACTCTGTGAGCTAAACATCAGATACTGTAATGACCAATTTGTAAACCTCTGGAGTTTTTCATTTAGCTAGCTATGGACCTGAAGACCAGTTAATTAGTTGTTTTGAAGTACGTGTCCAATCTCAGCTCCTGAAGATGAACCTTACTATCTTTACTAATAACTCTAATGCTCCTTTTAACACGTAAAAGAAATGGTATTCCTAAAAGTAGACTCAGAGCTTTTGCTTTTATGTGCTTGCTTTTAAGAGAGTGTATTATTACTAAATATCATCATTAAGGACTGTTGAGATTAAGAATGTATTGCAAGTCTTTTACTAAGCAGCTCAGTCAGTACAAGTCTACTGTGTTTTTGTTAGACAGCTACCCCCATGCTTCCTGTGTTGCTGTTTGTTTCTTTACCTCAATAACAGCTAAGCACTATGAGAAGCCTGAATTCCCATTCTCAGTTCCTCCTGCTAATGTTCATCTTGTGTTTCAGAAACAAGGGTCTGTACCTTCACAAGCACTGGAAAAGCACTACACAGATACATCAGAAAGACATGAAGCTGATAGGAATTTGGAGGAAAGTTGCACTAGTGTTCTTGAATTTTTCTTGACTGATAGAGCTGCAGATGTACCTTTTGGGAGCCCATCCCAAAACTCTCAGCTTCCTCCCACTAAGCTGAACAGCACTCAGTTTCTAATGAACTGTGGAGAACAACACATTCATTCTTGCCAAGATACAGGAAGGCAGACATGGGCTAGCAATAGCCTATTTGAGTTGGTCTGGGTCCACACCACACAGCAAGATATTAGCAGCTGTGACATTGTGCTGATGTGGGCTGAGGTTGATACCTCTTGAGCCACTCAAGAGAGGGAAGAACCACAGCTTTTTACATTAGGGAGTTTCTGGAGTATGAATAAGACTGAAGTGCAGGAAGTTAGATAACTCCACAGTAAAAGACCTAAAATTCCCATTTCATTATTTGAGGAAAGCTGCAGAGACTCCTGCTGTGTTCACATGTTTTCTGAGCTGCATGAAGTAACTCTAAGTAAAAACATTTCACAAAGATCTCTCAAGTGCCTTTAACTATCAGTTAAAGCAAGCATGGGGTATCTGCTAGACAGTACCTCTTCCTTCCTTCCTTCTCTAAGCCACTGGTTTATGCTCCTGTACAGAATATGCAGGAATTTTCTTACTTTGAAATATTAGCAAGTTACTTGGAGAGACAGGTTGGCTACATACAGGGTTTTAGAGCTACAATAGATCCATAACTGTTATCAGTCATAGGTTTTTTCCTTGTTTGGACATCATCCAATTTAAGTTTACAGATAAAATTTCACTTCATTTTCCATATGGTTATGCAAACCACAAGTTTCTGTCTTGAATTCATAGTTCTCATTTCAAATGCAAATCCCTTTCTCTTCCCTCCTTTATCAGTTATCTACTAAAATTATTATTTGTATTTCACGATTATTTCAAAATTTGAATTAATTTTCTGAAAGTACTATATTTTTAGTACATAATCTTTGAATTCTTCAGTTTTACCATTCCTACTTTAGAACTTTTTTGGTATGGTGTGGTGATTCTTCCATGAAGTTTAAAGGCTATGGTCCAAAGAAATATCCACACACTAATTCTAGAATACTGTTTGAGAATACCCACAACTGTTGTACTACATTTCATATTGGAACTGTGATATTTCCTATTTATCAGCAAGACCCGAAGTGCAATAAAAAGATGTTTTAGATGGGAGAGTTTTGTTATTGACAAAAGTGAACGAAGCACTTTTGGGGTCCAATGTGTTGTTTAGCAACTTTGTGGGACTAAAACAGGAACTCTGTATGAAGAGTATTCACTCTGTTTTGGAAGTTCACCCTCTCAGTTCTACCTGGCAGAGCCACTAGAGTGGCATTAAATGCTACTAATTTTCCCAATTCATTACTTCCTGTAAGCAAATCTCCAGAGGAATACACAGAGCATAAACTCTGTTGGACGTGGTAAGTTCTTTACAGTGATCTTCTAAAGATACAGGACCAGACAGTGTGCTGCCACAGAGCCAGCTCTGTCACCTGGTGTCACAGCTACAGCTTGCTCGGTATCAATTTTCCGAGATCTTAGCACAAAACAGTGAACAAACTACTAAGTTAGTGTACTTAGTAATGCTACAATGTCCTCACGAAAACGGCTTAAAGCTGTAAAAGTGTAATTTTGAAAATTTTCCACAAACAGGAAACTAAGACTCAAACCTGGATAAAAACACTGCCTATTACACTCTAAACCAAATGGAATTTCAGGATTCTTAAAGTGTCTGTCAAGCACAAGCAAGGAAAAACTGGCTGAGTGTTACAAATTGTGCAATTTTAAAAATGGTCTTGTGATAAGGAACACAATACTGCTTCTCCTGATAGAGTTATTAATTGGTAATGCTCTCCTCCATGTTGGTATTATGTTGCACCTCTGCCTTTCACAATTCCTTTTGCAAAAGGAACATATATTTTTCTTCAGGATGATAATCTAGATTAGGAGGCAATATAATCGGCTTCTTAATTATACATGTGCAGAAGGAGCACAACAGTTGCTCTGCTTGTCAAGAGGATTTAAAGATGTAAGCAGCACAGGGCCAGAAAAAAAAAAAAACAAACATTCATTTAGAAAATTAGTCTTCTACCAGACTAGAGAAGTAAAAAAGGCTTCTCATATGCTGATATAAAAATCATACTTAAGATTTATCAGCACAAACTCTATGCAAAATGAAACTAATAGGAAAAGTCCCTTTTTAGTCAATTTCAACATTACAGATATTTTCAAAACAATAAATGATACATTTAAAAAGCACCTTTAAGGCAACTTCATTTTGCAACATGTCAATTTCCTGAAGAACACAGTGAAGAAGTTACTTTACTCCAAAACCCTAACAAGTTAAGTTCCTTTCATAGAGTAGCATCATCTGTACCCTACAACGCTATGAGCTGTTCCAGAAGTTAGTTTTTCAATTTAATAAGAATTAAAAAAAAAACAACAAAAAAAGGTAAATAGAATGTAAAATAAAAATATTTCCTTACCTGACCGTTTTCTTTTGCTTTTATATTGCCCTGTTACCAAAGACAGAAAAATGAAGTGCAATTCCATCAGTCAGTGTACAACTCAAAGCAGTCTCCTGGCACTGGACCAGAAAGCAAAGCTGAACTGGCCCCAGTGAGAGGCCATGGTGAGGTTTGGTGGCCTGGCCACAGCCACCTCCCTCTCAGAGCTCCTGCCCAGCCATGGGAGCCACAGGGGAGGCTGCTCCGAGGTCCCTCGGGGACGTTGGTGCCTTCCTGAGCTGTGCTCCTGCCTGAGGTGGGGCAAACGTAGCCTTGTGCCACCTTGAGGGCTCTCACAACCAGCCCAGCCCAGCCATTCCCCTGGTGAAACACTCAACTCTAGCGTCAGGAAATTACAATGTAGAAAAACTAAAGAACTTACAAGGTCACAGTCTTTCACCTTAAAATAAAGACCCTTCCCTTTGCTTTCAAGCATGGAGTTTTTACACTGGACTGTTACTCTGCACAGTACTGAATATTACCTTTAGCTAAAGTATCTTAAGTATAAATTGCACTGAAATATCTACAGCATTGCAATGCTAATAGTGTTGAAATGTTTTTTGCCTAAGCTTATAAAATATGTAGCTTGTCCCGAGGGGGGGGGGGGGTGTAAGTTAATTACAATGTATAAAATTTGACTTAGGTAATCTCTCTTGGTTTGCAGTTGACAAGTTTATCTTCGTTTTTACTGGCTGTGCATTGTTTGCCAACAATCACATCCCAGAGGCTAAACAAACTGATAGATGGAGGGGACAAAATACAGAATCCAGCCTTCAAAATCTACCCATCTGCTTGGTCAATGGCAGGAAGGTGCAAAAGAGCATTTTAAAGAGCTTTGCAGGAAAAAAAGCCATCTTTTTGTGGCAAAAAAAGTAAAAAAAAAAAAAATTTAAAAAAAAAAAAAAAATCCAAATCGATGAATCAACCGGGGAAAATGAAAGAAAGCAAAATAACCAAGTCAGGCAAGGTGTACTCGTCAGCAGCTGTCCTGTGGCTGAAGAGACAAAACAGCTCTCTGTTAAATGAACACCCTGGCAACATTTGAGAGCATTAAGGAATTATTTTAGGGCAATGCCTAAACATGCTGACATTTAACAGGTTTTCTTTCAGACTCAGGGCAACTGCCACACAACACCAAAATATTTTTTTAAATTATTTTTAGAAGTTGCTCAAATTGTACCGTGTGGATAAACAAACAACACTGCTGCAGATTATCATATCCAGCTATGTCCCATAGTATGATATAACCACAAATATTAAATAGTTATTGCTTTAATTGGCATGAAAGCAATACTGTGATATATTTACTGTTTCTTTGTTGCATTGAGCAACACCAAAGTAGGATCATTGCCAAAATATTTAATGTTAAAGCACATTTCTATTAAATTCAGCATTTGCCAAGATGCAGAGCAGGCAGAGTTGAGACACAGCAAGACTTTACCAGTTCATTTCTCTGGACTCAAGGAGAGTTTTAAGGGAATGCTTGCAGAATGACAAGGCTAGATAAGAAACTCCTCAGCTAATTTTGGCCAGCTCCCAAACTGAAATTTTGGAATTGAATTTGGAAATGGTAAAAAACAGAAGAAAAGCTATCTGGATCATGACATTTAACATCTGACTTGTGTAAAAACTGAAAAAAAAAAGTCATTCTGCTAAATATTTTCACTTTTAAGACAGAATATATTAACTGAGGAAAGTAGAGGACAAATAAATGCGCTTGAACTCTCTAGCAGCATGCCTAACGCTCAAGGTTGAAGTACAACTGACCCCACACAGAGCCATTTGAACATGTGCCAAATGCATGAAGCTCAGAAGTTTCATGCTCTGCTAAGGCAACTTTCACATCACTCACTGGCTTCATCTCAGATCAAAAGCACTGAAGGAAAAACTGTGCAGAGAATCTGATTACAGATGGCTTTTACTGATGCTTTACTTAATCTCCTCTGGAATGCGAGGTCATAGCCCTCCCATATTTTAAAAGGGATCTATATACTATTTGCACACTCAACTATTGTCACTGTACTGTATTTTGCTTTCTCATCTGAGCAACATGACTTAAGGAGTTTATTGCAGCCCAGATTCCTACCCACAAAACATGCACATGGGCCGTACGGTTTCAGAGGAGATTGCACTTTCCACAGTGCTCATTGCCTTGTAAATACAAAAGTATTTTATATGTTGCAGATACCTGTATTACAGCCTGTAAAAGATGCAAGGGCTGGAGTGGTACTCAGTGCTGAAAAGAACACCTTAAACCCCTCAGGACTTGCCTGCCCAGAACAAATGCACCTACATCCTGCAGGTGACATGGTTCACTCCACTTTCTGTTTTGCCCATGGACCAAAATCTATCTTCACGCATCTTATGTGCCATAGGGCAGGTTTCAACCAACAAAACCCAGAAAATTCAAGGCCTAGCACACAGGACAGAAGCCTCATTCTTCTCTTAAGCCTAAATCTCCAAACTTTTAACAAGAAATAAGACTTCCTTGCTTTAACCTCAGTTTTCTCACAGAGATATTCTCCTTATTAAAAGCTTATTAAAACCCTAATGATTTGAAATCTGTTTTTACTGTCCTTAAAATTTTCAACAACTGTGAAAGCATAAAACTGAAGTGGTTCAAAATATTCTACTTGAAAAACATACTGAAAAGCAAACATTCTTTGAAAATAAAAAGTGTTTGAGAATAATTCAAAAACCCTTCCTTGCTGTACATTGAAGCATTGACCCCCCTCTTTCTTTTCCAGCAGTCAAATCAAAAAGTGAAAAGAGAGGAAAAGGTTTTTTCTTTCCTGTTCTCAACCTCTGCCTAAGTTTACCTTCCAGTTTTCAGCATCTTGTGTGTTACAACCAGCATTTTTAAAAATCACATCCAACTAAACTGTGCCACACAAAACACATTAAATTTCTTCTAAGTGCGAGGTACAGTTGTAATACAGGATGTAATGCTGATGCTCCAAATAGAATTTAAACTGTAGTCAATGTAAAGTCTTTCAAATTCTCACGTGACAAATTACATTGGATGAAAGTAGATCAACAATCCTAGAAAAGTCAGCTACATAGTTCTTCTTTAGTTTTTGTAGTGGTCAGGCTCCTGGACTTTGAGACCTCATGTTTTTCTATTCTTTGTTTACTTGGCCAGAATTCCCTCCTCTAAGTAATTGTTTCACAATTTGAAATGCAAAGGGGTAATGGAGATTACCTTTATGTGAATATCTTCACCTGGGGGCCCTTCTTCCCCATTTAAACTATGTCCATGTGCTTGTAGACACCTCAAGTGTAGCAAACTGAAACAGCAGAAGTATCTTCAGGCTCAAAAGCCAGCTCCACCAAAGATAAAAAAATGCAGACCCACACTGAACTATACAAACAATGAAAAGCTTGCACCAGGGTCTTTCAGACACTCAAACACCAAAACCTGCTATGCACAACATAGCTGAATGTGACTTTCTCCATCCAGAGAACTTAGAATTGAAGGGCACAAAACAGTGAACTGATTCATCTGAACTCTAAGCACTGGTCTAGTCCTTTACAGGAAGCATCTACTACAAGCTAAGTACAATACAAGCAAACATTTTTGCTAAACCCTAGAATAAGCATGAAACTGAAATTACAACTGCAGATGAAGTACCAATAACTCAGTAACAGGTTAGAGAAGGTATGCTCCCTACCTTTCATACGAGAGCAATGTACAAATAGAAATGTAGAGAGGGATTCTTACCACAATTAGTGGTGATTTCAGCTGCTTTACACCCATCTTGACCTACTCTACACAAATCAGTCAAGAGATTGAACTGTCAGATCTTGTGCAAAGCTTCCCCTGCTACCCCCTTCAGCTGTGAAAGAGCTCCCAAGTATGGATGCACATACAGATCAGCGACTCATGACCTGGCAACATTTTCAGGCATCTCTGCAGTTTTTTGGGGTCTTCAAGGGATGCCCCACAATCCCACTTCACAGGAAGTGTCAAAGGAACTTGTGGCCAATTTCAATTCAACTGAGTGATAGCTGAATCAGTAGTTAGCCTGAATCATTTCCTCTAGTCTTATCCCAACCTAATTCTGGCTCGAGTTTCTATCTTACAGTCTCCCTCAAACAAATGTGGACATAGAGGAAACAGGCAGAATAATCAGACAGCTTTCCTGAAGGGGATTTTTTTCCAACACCTCAGCTTCCACTGCCTTGCTTACCTGTTTCATGGGAAGTAAATCTAGCAACATTGTTTGCATATGTTACATCACCTCTAAAATGTCTCCAAAACTAGAGCAATATAAACAAATGCTTTCACAAAATTATAAAAGAGCATGTCTACCACTACAATAGTGCCACCCTCAAGCCCAGAGAGATGTTGCACCATTCCCACTAAACAAGAAACACAAGCAAAACAATCTAAATGCAGGGAAAGACTCATGTTCTGATAATCAATTCATTTCCAACAACAAGAAAGTTCAGGAGGGCTTCTCAAGTATTTAACTTAGCAGTAAATATAAATAACAATGCACAAGCAATGCACACTAGCTTTTAAGAAATAAATCCAAGCAATCCAAGCTTTTAAAAATGCATAGTCTCTTCTTATCTTGATGCTTACATGTACAGGTGGACAATAGGAAATTAAAGCTCCTTGATTCTCAACTGCTTTGAGTCAATTAGTCCTCAGTAATCAGATTAACATTAGAAGGAAGATGTTCTTCCTTATCACTAGTAAGTGCTTCCTTTGCAAGAAATGTTATTTGCAACCTCTTTCAGGCACCTGAAAACAGAGGCCAGGAACTCAACATATATGAAAGCAGAAGTCCAGCAGTTGCTCACCCTTGGGAACAAGGATCTCAAGGGCAGGTTTAAGACACATTTAGCCGCATTTCCTGCAGCATTTTGCAGGAAATTTGACAGCTATCTCATCATGGTATTTTTCTTCTACACATAATGAACCAACCACTAAGGATGTTAACATAGAAAATTTTTCATTAATCCTGATTTCAAACATGAATGGGTACAGGGAGATGGAGATGTGAAGGCAAGCTTAGCAGCTCCTAAAGCTTCTTTCTTCAACAGGCAGGCCAGAGTGACTATTACAGGTTAGGGGGCTTGGGGGGCAGGGGGGTGTGTTCAACCCAAGCCTGCAGCACAGCTGTTAAGACACAGCAGGAGGGATCTGGATATTGTACTTAGTGAATTAGCTAAAGAGGTCTAAGCAAACTGATGTTCCTAGTGAGAACTGTAGAATTCCATTCATACAATGGGTGGCAGTGGGCCAAGGATAACTTGCTAAAAATAAAGAGACCTAGAAAGATAAAAAAGCAAAAACATTTCTTGCAATATAGGACTAGAAAAGGGCCAGATAATACTGCACATATAACTATTAAAATACTCCCTCTTCCTGAAGGGCCTTCGAAGAATATAACATTTCCAGTGATTAAAAATGGGAAAAAATTGGGTAATCCTTCATAGCTGGATGAAAAAGATAAAACTTGACCATTTGGGAGTATTAGGAGTATGGTAGAAGACTTGTTTTAAATTAACATTTGAACATTATCACTAGTCAACTTGATAAAACTCAATGTAAGAATGAAAAGGCCAATTTGAATGAGTCTTAGTTCATCTAACCTAGATGCTAAATAAAGATACTATTTCTGTGCATTTGTTTTCCCTTGATTTTTTTTTTCCTACATTTTAAAGATCAAAGTAATAAAACTTCAAAAATGAAGATACCTAGCACTCAGAGCAACAAAAGTGTGTTTTTTAATTACAGCTGCACGGGTTAGAGTTTAAATCAATTTTTTTCCACATCCTTCATCCACATAGGTAAGCTGCTGTTGAAGATGCAAGATGAAACAACAGGTAATTAAAACGACAGGTTCCCATGAGTGCAAGATGGTTTGCTTACCCATGAAAAGCAGCTCCTCACTACTCTCTGCATTAAAAACAACTGGCTAACAGCAAAGAACACATTCTGCTCCTACCCCCTTCCCCACACAAAGCAAAAATCCCATTGATATAGAGTTTTTGGGTGGAGTAACCAAACTTTTACAAAGCAGCTTGACTTTTTCCCAGACAAATGACTTGGCTGAACTTAAGAAACTCTTTTCACTGTTGAAAAATTCCACAATAACTGCAGTTCTAAGAAAAATCCCAGAATCTAGAGTGGGAAACCCCTACTGAATAAGGCTTCCAAGAGCAAGTCTTAAGAGTTTATTTAAACAGAATTGTCACTCAAATATCAGCAAACTGCATGGACCACACTGAAAGGGAACTAAACAACATAAATCAGGTGACTATTGCAGCTTCCCCAACAAAATCTTAGCTCTTTACAAAATGTCAAGACAGCTGAATCTTAGCTGAGTTCTTAAAGACGGCTGCATGCATTTAATTAAGTCAAAATCGAAGCCAGATGGCACATGATGCTTTTCCAATAGACTGGATGCTGTCACAAGAGGCACTACTTAAGCATTCCTTGATGATTCCTGGCACCAGTGGCTACAAAAATCTCTTTTTACAATCTACCATACACCCCTCCCTTTTTTTCCAGTCACCAAGCCTTTAAAGAGGGTGGGAAGGAGGAAAAAGAGAGCCCCTGAGATAAATTGACTCAGTGTGTGGAATGCAAGGCAAACATTCCTGTACAAATTCAGATTTGATTTATTTTCTTTAGAAAACTTCAGTGCAGGAAAAACCCCCAATTGTCGGTCCTTGCCTTATACTCACTAAGGTTATCACCAGTCTTAAAGGGAGAAAATGAAAATAGGTAACTATAGTTCAAAGTACTGTACAGCAGAGGATGATGTTAACACTTTAGCCAGTAATAAATGAAAGTGAGCTGGCTACAAAAGTCCTCAAGAATTTGGAAGTATATGGCTGAACCATTAACATTTCATCTCTGGACTGCATAATCTCTCAGTGAAAAATGACAGTGGATGCTTCTGTGGTCAGCACACTTGCAGTGAACTCCTACTCACCAGGAAGGCTAGCAAGTTATTGCCTGTTGCAGTCAGCCAAAGTTATACAGGGTTGAGCCAGAACAGACTGGCAATACCATATTTTACTTCCAGTATTGTACACTGTACATGGAATTAGAGAGGGCATGAGCAGTGCTGCTGGTCATGCTTCTCAAGGCTTGTAGAAGCCAGACGGAATGCCCGCCAAGGTGTGTCTCCAAGGTGATGGGGAATGAAAAGCATCAGAAGTTAATATAAATGAAAAATATGCTGCTGACAAAACACCTCTGCTTAATTTTTACTTTGAGATTTTTCTGTTCCCGAATTACTTAAGCAGCTGCCATATTGCTCCCAAAAGGTTTTGTGAAGATGTTTAGAGCAGAAGGTGGGAACCATTATGTCTTCTTAATAGACAAGGATGGCTCAGAGGCCCTTCCTTGCATTCTCTCTCCATGCTTCCATCAAATCATACTGACTGTGGTTCACTTTTTCAAGTATCTCATTGTTAGAGCAATCAGACAAAGCATACACATGTCGGACAAAGGCACAGGACTATAATTTTAGGTTATTTCTAACTGAATGATCTCCTACTGAGCACTACTACGGACAAGGGTTTACTTGAGTTTTAATTGTGATTGCCACATTTACACAAATTCAGTCTCAGCTTTGGAATTACACACTTGCACTGAGTATCTTGCTGCTCATGCAATCTGTTAAAAAGGACAAAAACTTGTCTGCTGAAAAGGGTGGATGTGTTTAATAATTTCAGTAGAACAATTCCTCTCTCCTAGTTAGTTTAAAGCTCCATTAATCTTAATGCAAAACAAAACAGTTTCCTTTAACAGCCAAATTCTTGACCTTGAGCCGTTTCAGTGTCAGAGTTGGGGGCTGGGGTAGAAAGGACATGGATTGACTACAACTAAGAGCTGAAGAATAAAAACACTTGGATAGAAAAAAACAGGGGAAAAAAAGAAAAAACCCCACAAGACTAAACTAAAATTATCTCTGTGAAAGATTAACACCTCCATTGCTGCCATTGAAACCTGGACATCATCTCCATTTTTGTTACCCATTTTCAGATAGATTTTTAAATATAAGGAGTGATGAAAATTATGAAAAGACAACCAGGAATGCACAAGCTAATGGCTTTTTTAATCACCCATCCTAGCACTGACCCACATCATTAACCACTGGAGTATTTTCTGACTAATGTTGCAAAAGAAACCCAGTCTAACTAGGCAACATTATTTTCAGTGTGAAAAAAATATGACCTACAGAAGCTGTATTTGTGGAAATTGAAGATGCCTCTTATTTAGATCTGTTTTGTTTGTTTGTTTTTTGATTCAAGATGGATTTACTCAAACCATTTATTATATATAAAACCAGCTTAGAGATGGACAAAATAAGACCTTTAAACCTGTAAGTATTCTCAACAGTCAACATCCACAGGGCCTCTTACAAACGGGTTTTATGCTCACTTTACCCACTGCTTTTCCATTACTGAGTAAGTGTTCAGTACAGTGCTTTTGTTACCTTGTAAGTGCCAGACCCAGGTGGCAGAACACATTTGAGTTGCCTCTAAAATGGCATTCAATTATCTCAGTACTTCAAGTTGTATTAAAGCATGATTTCCTCACTACATCTTGCAATGGGCAAATTTCATCAATTGATAGTATGTGCCCAGCATTAACTGTGGCTAAGGGGGCACACAGCAGTTCCCATAGGATGATTTCTGCGTCTCCCATACTGGCACCACCTTAGCTGGAGAACAGCTCCTCGAGGCTGCTTTTGTTTGAAATGCTGCTAAAGGAAGCTTTCAATGGCTCGGACATCAATGAGTCATCCTGTATCAGCACTTACAAAGCTTTGAGGGGCCTTCTTTTACAGAGAAAGACTGGACAAAGGGTAAGACCTACTTTTGCTTATGAACTCTGGAGGTTCTCATTTGACTACACTTTTGGTCTAGTTGACAGTTGCAGACACATTAAAGTACAGAGAAAACAAAATAATTTGGATTACGTTCACAAATCTGATTTTTTTCCACAGGTACATACATGAGGCTGTTTGTGAAACTAGAGGTATGCTGAGCAGTACTGTTCTCTCAGTACAAGAAAAGTCCTTTGAACAAAAGTTTCTCACTCAACACAAAGGAATTTTTCCAATCATCTCCCTCAGATGCTTTTTGGCTATCATCATTACCATTTACCATATAGTTCTGCATATTTTACCTGAAGTCCCAAAACAAAGTACCCACTATTCCTGTAAGAATCCTTACATAAAGATATTTACAAAGCCTGAAGAATTTACTATTCTTAACAATTTCCATTAACCAGCTATGACTAGAGTGGTAGAGCTAGCCTCACACACAGCCTCAACAACTACTTCAGTGTTAAAAGCAGAGAATAAATACGTACAAAACGCCAGCTGGTTGGATGCACATACAGAAGGATCCATCATTCTGTGGATCCAGAAGACTTAGAAGTCACTGGATAAAACTTTTTGTTCCCAAATAAGGAAAAACGGTGACCAGCATAAATCCTTAAGGCCAAGTAATACTTTAACCTAGTGGCCTCCTCCGTCTTCCTCAACTTGCAACAGAAGAAATTGCATAACAGAGCAATTGAAACAGCCCAGCAAACACAGCAGGTGGTCCTGTCTTACAAGACTTCCACCAATGGGTTTTGAAATTTTACACTTAGCCTGGTATGCACCCACATACATTAAAGAGCCTAAAATGTTAAACATCAGAGGCAAACCAAACATTTACAAAATACAAACCCCATTATTTTGGACAAACCTTGCTGCAATCACAGAGGAATGTGTCCTTTGGCTGCTATTGTGCTCACTTCCATTTATTTATATAGAAAAAAAAAGCAAACAAAGTTTTCTTACCTTGTTTTTTTAATTGGCTACATATGGTACAAAATAGTAAATGATAAGGCTGGAGAGCAAATTTCTGTCTTTTAAAGAACAGACTGTTATGCAAATGTTCCTAGTATGAGATTTTTAGTGCTTGTCTCAGTTACAGAAGAGAGGTCCTGCAATTAGAATAACCCTTGCAAGAATTTTCTGTCTTTCAAATAGGGAAAAAAAATCAAATACCAAAAGATAGTGGGTTTGTGATGACATGCTTAAGACAGCCCAATTTACCTCAATCATAGCAATAACAAACTGCTGTTCTATTCTTTCTTCAAAAGTACCAGAATACTTAGCATGTTAAGTCTCTCTGCACGAAAGAGTTAAAAAGCACAGATCTACCATCAATTAATCTTTATTAAGACTCTTCAGAACAAATCACAGTTCTCAGTTATTTAATAACGAAACACAAAAATCTGAGCTATAATTATATTTTAAAAACATTCAGAAATGCTGAGCACAAGTCGAGCAGTTCACAAAATAGTTGTCCTGCCGATTTTTTTGCGTTTTATTTCAAGTTTTGCTTCACAACTATTACCTCCTTATATGTAACTACAACAAATCAATGGACAGAAACAGAAAACTGTAACCAACTCGGGCTTACCGATATGTAGCTTCCCTGCACACAAACACAGCAGTATGGCACCTCTCGGTTAATTAGCCCGTTTACAGTAAATCAAGCCCACAGCTCAGCTGAGATGTCAGCCTGCTGTATTCTCCAACCAGCCAGCCCACACAGTAGGTTGGGAGCAATGATATTTTCTCCTAAGCACAGCTGAATTCATGTAACTGAACAAGGGTGTGAAAAAATAACAGAAAAAGGGGATTACAAAGAATGCCTGAATCTTACACTGAAGTTTCTTTTGCCAAAATGAGATTTGAAGAAAGAAGTGGGGGACTCTTAACAAATCCTGAAACAGGATCCAGGCCTCCGGGTAATATCTAGTTCACAACATAACCTTACATGCCCTTATTTTCCAATAATCTCTATTTTGGCACAAGATGCCTTGAAAAAAAAACCATAATTATGCAAAGACTGTAATTTCAAAAGGCTCACTCACAGATCAGAACTCTTCTTTAAATAAGGGAAGCAACATTGTAACTCTGCCTTTAACGCAGAACAAAAGACATGCTGCTTCCTTATGCCTGAGAAAAGCAAATGATGTTCCTACCCAGTCAATGCCAGATAACTGAATTATGTTCTCCAAGCACTTGGAGAAATGAAAGAAAACAAATACAGACAGGCAATTCTACATCACAGAGAGAAAATGAACATACTGAAGAAACACAGAAAGCATCAATACATGCAAGTGGGTTTGGGCCCAGCGATTATCAAATGTCTCAGAGTCAGAATATGATCTGAAAAAGCTTTTAGGACAGGACTGTCCAACAAATCCAGGACTGGTTGGACAGGAGTCTAACAAATAGGACTGTCTTACTGAGAAACAGCTTCCTCCTGGAAAGACAAGGTCAATTATCCAATTAAGCAATAAAGAATATTTAATAACTTATAAAAAAATAACAGGCTATGGACTGTTATTCCTTGAGACTACACACACACAAAAGCCCCAAACCATGAAGTAATGCTCAAATTTTGCTGGTAAATATCCCTGATCATAAAATGGATTAGGCTTATGTCTTATAAACAAGACACAGGAGCACTGACAGAATGAAAATGAAACTGCTTGTAAAATCTGCTTTTGGTCAGGCACCTGTGAGCATAAACCCATCGCTCACACTGCAAGACAGGTTTTATTTCAGATCACTCTCCAAAATCATCAGGACCATATAACTTCATTTTGTATACAATCTTTCCTGCTCCCTTAAAGTCACAATGCTGCTATTCTAACACACGTCAAGAACTGAACTAGAGAATTTTGGAGATCAAGACAGAAGACTCAGTATTTGATTGGAGAAGTCAAAATAAATAATTTAGATCTGCATTCACAATCTCTACAGATCCTGAGTAATAATTTATGTGCAATAAACACATTCAGCAAGATGCTGCATTGCCACTAACAGTTAAGTGGAGCATTCTGTAGAATTTTAAAGAAAAAAAAGTTTCAGAGACAAACCCAGAAATTCCCATATACCAGAATAATTTCCTACAAAATGGAGAAACAGTAGAACAGTCACACTGATGCAACAGCAAGAGGGAGGAAAAAAAATCTGACCACAACCTTCAAAAAAACCAAGACCAGGCTACGTTTTAAAGCAACTCCTACTGCAGACTATGACCCCTCATTTGAAACAACCTTGCTACCTCACAAAATGAAAGCAATATATTAATGTCTACAGTAGCCCCATAAAAGTGCAGAGAAAATGAAGGCAAGCCCATGACTACTAGTTTCTAGCAACTTACACACTACAGAAGACATGGCATTAGTAAAACACAGGAGGCAACACCAAAAGGTGATTTCTGCAGGCTTCTATCTTGTAGTTGAGTCACATTCTTTGCAACTCAACAGAAAGAATTATCTGAACAATATACTACTTTTCTCCCCAGAGAGGGTTTCTTAATTTTTTGATGGTGTTTCTTAACAAAACTTTAACAAGAAATTATGCTGTCATAGGATTAAAAATAATTCCTCTCTAAAAGCCCAGTCAGGAGAAAACAAGTGATAGAAATAAAAAGGCCAGTTTCACAATTGAAAGGATAGCAAAAGCATCTCACTGACATCTACACTATGGACTGTGCTGTTCAGTATTTCTGGTTTTAGGAGGTTTTGGTTCTGGGTTTTGTTCATGTTGTTTTTAGTATTTTTTTTTCAATTGATCTGCAAGAGGATGAACAAAGTTTGTCAATTATGTAAAACTATCTGGCTTAGTCAAGGCTGCACTGGCTGCAAAAAGCCATGCAATGAAGACTGAATTGCTTAAAGTCACTGTAGATAAGGGAACAGACACACAAAACTCCACACACACCCACACACAAACACCACCCGCGGCAAGGATGTCTGGGCATGCCAGAAATCATCACTTGCATCCTGCTCTGCTGTGCTCTGAAAACAGTTCAGTGGTCACCACCAAACAAGTAAACAAACATCTGGAATGACCAGAATGGGAATAGCTTTCTCTCTTTCAGTCACATGATGGTCCTGTGTCATTCAATTCCCTATGTTATTGTAAACTGAAAGTTTCACGCAATCCCACCCAAACTAGAATCCGGCAGAATTTAGAACGTAAGAGCACAGAACAGGCTAGTCAGAGATACTGACCCAAAATCTTCATGAAGAGAATTTAATCAGACAGACTTGAGCATAGAAAAGACATAGCAAGAATTATTATTTAATAGACTGTAACACACTACTTTGAATCCACAAAATTGAGAGGGACAGTTATTTCTCAGAATTATAACAAAACCAGTTACAGTTGTGTAAAATAGCACCATTTTCTTAAAAGCAGGTTGGAAACATTGCCAGTATATACTGAGAAAGGCAAAAGTTAAAAAATACAGTGAGTTAAAAAAAACAAGTTTCCTACCATGAATTTGCTAATTAACTTAAACACAAACAATTCAGACATCCCTACCTTTCTACTAAAAAACTGTATCAAAAGTGAAAGGGAAATAATAATTTTAAAATTACATTATACTTCTGCTTCTTAGAACTATCCCTCAGTTGTTATTATCAGAACTATTCCTTTGCTGCTTCCACAAACAGGAAACTAGGTCCAGTAGACTTTGTCCCTACTCAGTACAGCTGTCCTCATGTTCCTGGATACAGGAGATATGCCCACCCAGACAATATCCCTGTCTCACGATGCTACAGAGGACGATGGAGGAAATCAATCTGTAACACAGAGTACATTAAGCTGGCTATACAGCAGCTATTACAAAATGCATGTTTAGCAAGTCAAGAAGAACAAAAGATAATTTTTTTTTATTTAAAAATAGAGGATGCTATCAATAATTACTGGTAAGGCGTTTTCAGAAAGAGGTGTAAGGTCATGATGTCTCTAAGCAACATGGTGATAGTCAAGAGCAACAGATGTTGTTTTCAGGACTAAATAGATTTGGAAATACAGCACTGGAGGACTGCATTCATAGAACAGATATTCATAGGATGGCAATCTCAAATGAAGGAGCTACAAAAACAACAGAGGTCTAACTCTGAAGACAACAACAAACATTGAATGATGAAGGAAAAGAAACACAGGCAACATAAAAATCCTTAAACTGTGTGGTACCAATTAGCCTGCAATATTCATGGCAACACTGTATGTGGTGCACTAGGAGTATAAAATTCTAAGAGTATTTTGAGTGTACTTACAACCCAAAGTCAATCAGAAGCTTTTGAAATAAATGTATACAAATCTGTATCGCTATTTATTAAAAATAAAAAGGAAATATTACTGACTGGAAAGAACTGCTAACTTATCAGGCTCTTTGGTTTGGACTGGACAGTAGAAAAATCACCATTTTGTCAGCACATACTGACAGAGGCTCATCATAAAACAGACTCTACCAGTGCCAACAGTTACCATTTATGAAATAGAAGAATTTCAGCTGAGAATTTTAAAGCTTCATGAGGAAATTGCAACTCCAATCCCTACATAAAGCTGGCCAATACTCAATTTTTGCAAGATCTCAGAATACCAAAGCCAAGTTGTGGCAAAACAAAATTACATGAACTTATGACTGAATAAAAATAATTCACAAGTCTTCTCCTTGCCTGCAGTGAATCCATAAATGCACACCTAAATAAAATGAACAGAAATCTTCCTAGGCAACATATCTTCAACTGAAATTACTGGTCTCCTAACTTTTCCAGAAGGACCCTATAACTACTTTTTCCCCTCTGTGAACCACCAGAGTATGTTCTGAGAATACTAGTTGTCTCTAAATGTATGAAATTTTAAATGTGGAACAAATTAGAAGCTGCTCTCTGAGAATACAGAGAGAAGTTTCTGCAACAATCATTATACAGAGACTGCCACAAATCAGGAAAAAATATGTCTAGCTGTTAATGGAAATCTTTGATTGGCAAAACCAAGATGTTTTCCTCATCAGTGGGGTAGCCAATACATCATTATTGTTCATTACCTGCATGTTAAGAGCTCATCAGATTTGCAAATCTATTAGCCACATTTATTTCCCGCACAGATCATTCCCTCTGAAACTACCAAGCAACCAGAAACTATGCCCTGATACAAATCCCACGCTCAAGGAGTCACAGGCTGGCTCCAGCCAGGTTACAACAGAGCAGCCGCGCATCGGTGTGACACAGCCGCCCACAGCAAGCTTTCCTTGGGAGAATTATGAGCACAAAACTGATACAGCCACAGAGATAACCACAAGTTGCTGCTATTGTCATCTTGTATAATTACCTCCAGTGCTACTGCACAGCCTCACGTCTCCACCCAACAGCAACCCCAAGCAAGAGGAGTATCTTGGAAGAAATAGTCACTGAGGCTTGTTATACCCTTAACACCAAAGAACTTTTAAGCATTTTCCTACCTAGTGCACAGCACATCAGAGAATCACAGAATAGTTTGGGTTGGAAGGGCTAGTTCCTCCCCCTGCCACAGGCTCAGATACCTTCCACTAGAACAGGTGGTTCAATCTTTTGTTTTCATTAAAAACAGGTTACAATTCAAATACATTTACACACCATTAGATACACTCAAACTCTATAATGAGGAATTAAAAACAATGAAAGTAGGGAATCCAAATTAAAAATTAAATGCCATTTTGGTTTTAACCCTAAGGACTTAAGGAGTTTTTGGGTTTTTTTTACTGCTAAGGTGGTCCCTATGAAGAGAACGTATTTTTTAAAGAATTTTTCTACACCACAGAGAAGGCCAGACAAAGAAAGCTTTACCTCCAAACACTACTATGATACTCAGCATAAGACTAAGAATCATCAAGAAGAGCAGGTAATAATACAGAATTCAAAACTACAGAGATATGGCATTAAGCATGATCTTTTAATTATAACTTGTATCTAAGTAATTTCAGTAATTTTTTTTCCACAGCTACTGAAGTTATAGCTAAGTCCTTTAAAAAAAGAAAATAGGGATCAAATAAAAAGAATGACTGAAGAAATTCCAACACTATCCTCTATAATCTCAAAAGTCATCTGGAGTTTAACTGATAAATGAAAATATTGTACTATTTCAGAATAGGGCCTGATCTCATATCTTATATAAACAATCTTATGATCATGAAAAACAGGGATTCAAAGCTGTGTTTAACTATCAACAAAACCACATATTTTCATTTGAGTATCCTGCAAACACAATGCAATACAAAATAAAACCCACTTTTTTCCTGTACTTATTAACCTGAATGGTATCCGTCAAAACTTTCATTGCTCAGTTGCCTGTGACTAATTAACAAATTGACAGATTACAGATCCTATGATTTAAGAGAATTCACTCTGCCACCATACAACTCAAGCTTTTTGGTTTTGAATCCCAATGTAGTTTTCTGTTCCTTCAGAAACTGTGAATGGACAACATACTGAAAGGGCCCATCCGTTCACAATCCAGCTTTATTTCTGATCTGCTTTCTTCCAGGTACACTGACACTGAACCAGTAACTTCTTTTGCATTGAGCAAGTATCTTTCAAACAAAAAACAAACCTACAAAAAGACCCAACAACAAGCCACCAAGCAAAAGTAAACATAAGAACAAAGTTCCAAGACATACTGCTTAAAGAGCAGAAACTAGTACTATTATTTCAAATATGGCCAAGTCTTCAAGTTTCTTAAGATTAAAAATCCATTGAATTTTGGTCTGTGTTTCAATTTCCTTGCATTAAATACATTTTGTCAGTTTTTAAGTAACTTTGGCTGTTCTCCAGCACCATACTAGATTTTCAACATACTTTTAATAAACTGGAAGCTTGTGTTAATTGTCACCACCAGGATTAAAAAGTCTGCCAATTTATGGTGACTGCAACCTTGGCTGTAACACCCAAGACCCTGCACTATCTCTTCTTTTATTGCCACTGCATTATCAGCTTCACATTAAAAACTTGGTCTCCTCTTGCCTTGAGGGGAGAAGTCCCCATCTCATGTGCACAACCTGCACTGCATTATCAAGGTGCAATAACTGAGGTAACAGCTTACAGGTTTGGGTTTTTTCCCATTCCTTTGGGAACAGGCTCCAGCATTCAGTAAGCAAAGGTTATGAACTTCTAGATTTAATTTTAGTACCTAACTTTGAAACCTTTCAAGAAACTGGCATTCATTATCAGATTTTTGGTCAGTTCAGGAAATGGATCTGTGAACATAAATCAAATAAGAACAAAATGCATTTGAACTGTCACTTTTTTCTAAAAGAAAAAAACTCAAAACCAAACCCCTGAATATGCTGGAGGTCATAAGGTGTTCCTGCTTTCCTTCCAAAACTGCAAGCTTTGCATAACATGTACTCAAGAACGGAAAATTCCTTTTCTGACACCCTACATTAAAGCCAGCTCCGCTGTTTAAAACACCTAACTACTACTAGTCATGATCCTTCTGTCTCAACTCACAGCCTAATCAGAAAGGGAAATAACTCTCAGAATATCTCAGAAAGGAAATACATTTTTCTAGTGCTTTACTAAAATTTAATCAGCTCCTGGACAACTATCATCAAACACTACAAAACATCCCCTAACCTTGCTACACACTCTTGTCTTCAGAACTAAAGCTGGATGAGATGTTTTAGCTGCCTGACTCACAGAAATAGACAAAAAACAATGTGCTCTCTCACGTACCAAAATTCACAGGATACTTTTTCAGGTCACAGTTTGTTATGTGTACTCTGGCTTTGAATGAAAAAAACCAGACTGATTAACTTCAAATACAACTACAAAAACATAAAAGTCACTGCTCTTCCTGCAAGCTCATGAGTTCCTGTTCATTTGTATTTAAATTTATAGAAAATACAGACATCGTTTTTTTGCTCTTATTTACATATTACACCTTTCTAATAAAGTAGTATCTAAGCCATGGTTTTACAAAAATCGTCTTGTGTCACCTTACTCCAAGATCCCTCAGGTGGTATTAACCACTTCACTAATCAAAGTTGTTCAATGCTTCCATTATGAGATCATATTTTCTTTCAGTGTTTGATGAATTTGCCATACTTCAATTAGTTAGGTAGAAACTCTCCATTGTACATGTAAGGTTCATTGCTTTTTCTTACATTTCAACGGAAATGGTTCACTCAGTTCCAAGAAACAAACGAAGAAATAAAATTATGAAAAGAAATTTTTATGTTAAGAAGTAAAACTGGCGACTACATATGAAACACTCTACTGAAACACTTCCCCTCCTTCAGGGGAAGAAGTAATCAGATAGCATCCACAATGTCATGCCTCATGTCTCTTCACCTTTAAAAGTGCCCAGCTATTAGAAGTCTCTCAACTGCAAGTCCTGAGAGAAGGTCCTTCATGCTAAACATTTTGTAGGTTTTGGCCTTTAAAGGCAAAACAAGCTTTGGAGCTAGGTAAAGAAATAGCATAAAGAGCATAAAGAAAGAAAATGTTGATTATTTAATAGAATTCAGAATCACTCAAGTAGACAATGACAAGGGGAAAGGACTTAGGTAAGAAGAGGTAACACTCAAATGGGTTAAAGGAAATTCAGAAAAGTCTGAGTCCAAGCCCAGAAAGAAGAAGAAACCTGAAGACCAGGCTCCTGAATCCAAACACTCCTTTGGCAAAGGAGAAACCTAAACCCACTGCACAAGGTACCCCAGTCACCTTGTAATGCTGAGTCCCACAGGAAAATTAGTTTGGAAAATGCAGTTCAGATGAAAAATTACATAGACACCACTAGGACGCCACTTTTTTTTTTGCCTTCTCTTAAAAAAACAGTAAGTAAAAGCAAAAAAAGCCAAAACTATTACAAGAATATAAAATGTAAAGAACAAATCGCTCTGTAAAATTATTTCAGAGTTCTGTAATTGTTACACATACACAAACCTAGCCAACATTCCTTACAACCGTGCAGAATAACATGCTAATGCGAAAATTCATGGACAAACAGAATCATAGAATGGTTTGATTTGGAAGAGACCTCAAAGATCATCTAGTTCCAAAACCATGGCCATGGGCAGGGACACGTTTCACTAGATCACACTGCTCCCAACCTAGACCCACCCAACCTAGCCTTGAGCACTCCCAGGGACGGGGCATCCAGAGTTAACAGATTTAAACAAATCAGAAAAATTAAAAAAAAAATTCAGTGCAAAGTTCAAAAACGTTTTTTAAAATCAGTAATTACTAGCAGCATGGTACTGAAAGGTATAAAACCAATTTTATTTAGTATCAAAACAAGAGGCCCAAAAATTCTTCACAGAAATTTCTCCAAATGCAGAAGAAAACTTGGCCATAAAAACCTGTACCCAGCATCAATCAAATGGACTAGAAAATTCCAAAGTTTTAGGCAAAGAAGTCCCTGTAAGAGATGCAGACCCAGCTACAATACGTCATGACTTAACTTAGTGCTGATTTAGTGAACATGCTTTCCTAGATAGTCAAATGTCAAGTATTTTTTGGGAGCCAAAAATAAGCAAAATAGTTTTTACTCTGAAATTAATAATAGTTATGCCCATTCTGTCCTCAGAAGAGAGGTGAAAACATTTTAGATTCAGACTGCTCATGAATAAAAATTCAAAAGTTAGGAAACAGGAGATAAGCATTTTCAATATTATTTTGGTACTTTAATTTTCACTGGAAGTCAGCTGGACTAAAACCTGTTAGTCACTGCAGAGCATGTGACTGTAAACCATGATGTTGCCACTCCCTGCTGCTCATCTCCACTCCCTCTAATCAGTTAATTAAACTGCTCATGCAACATTTCCCCAGTCAGCTTTCAGCAAAATAAACCAGGTTGCTAAAGACTTGATGTGTGCAGCACTGGATTTAAGGTGGAGCCCACACCAGCCCAACACCTTTAGGCTGAATGCAGGGTGATGGAACCAATTGACACAATACAGACAGTAGCCTCCAATTACTGCTAGGAATGTGCAGACAAACTACATTTTTTTTATTTTGTCTGCAGTTAGAAGAAAATATGAACATGCTCCCCTCGTTCTGCTGAAACTTGTATGCTGTGCTATCACCTTAGACAATTGGTGAAATCGTCATCAATCTTCACCACTGACAGTATCTTTCTATTATAGAGCTGTAAGTGCATGATAATCATCAGAAATTGAAGGAAATTCAAGTGGTCAGCAAGGACACATTTTGGCTACAAAAATATATTTCTTTATGAAGTTTTATTATCAACAATTGTTTCAAATGGCTGGCTGACCTACTATATAAGTAGTCCACACTGGGGGTTTTTTGCCTCACACTGAGGTGCTGACTCACCTCACTCCATTCATCTCCTCTACTTTCTGAAGCACCAAAGGCATCTGTGCATTTTGAGTAGGTACTGGATTTAATGTTATAAACACAGACCTAACTGTACACTTTGGTACATTACTTATGATGAACACTGTAGATGAAACAATACTTTGTGCTTGTGTCTGCTGCGAAGAAAAATGTACAGAATCACATAGCTATAGCCTTTTGACACAACTCTGTGTACCCCAAGGGTTTTCAAACATCTGTGTTCTAGGTCTTAGTAGAAAGACTATAAAGTCTTTGTCACTGTAATATTTCAGCCTTTCTGCATCACGTCTGTTTCATGAGAAATAAGACTTCTGTGAAACAGTATAAGTTCTATTTGTCACCAGAGCCAAAGCAGACACAATTCCACAGAGGTACACAAGCAACCCATGGCAAAAGAGGTAATTAATTTACTAGATCTCCCAATTTTCAATGCAGTAAATTTCCAGTTCATTGCTTCTGATAGGGCTCTGTGTTGAAGCTTTGCCAACTCAGACCCTTTACTGGCTTCAAGGGAGCAAACAACCACCAAAGAGCCACATGCATCTTCACTTGCATATTCTGATCACTGACATCTTTGACATAACAGGTCACAGCTACAATATTTGTGAATATGATGATTTTCTGAATCAGGCAGAAGAAATTCAGTTGAGCAACAAAAGACTTGTCTTGCACCCCTCCCTAACAAGAGACTGAGTAATTACAGAAACTCCTCAGGTCTCCAAGGTGTCAGAAAAGGCATAGCCCTACTCCCTGCTTGTGGTAACAATCTTCCAGAGCAGTCAGGAAAAACATCAAGTTCCCAGAAGGTAAAATTGTAGGAAAAAACTTATTTTACTACTATATCGCTGGAGTTTCCATTTTATAAGTAGGAGAGCAAATTGTTTGATGTTACCTTTTACAAGATAGGATAAAGGGAAAAGAATAAGAAGTACAAAAGTTTTATACACAGTAAGAATACAGAGTTTAAAAAGGGAAAAAATTACCTCAGAACTTAAAAGTTGTGATATACCAATTTTTTGAAATTTAGAAGAAGCTTTATGACATGAGAGTTGCTTTTAAGAGAATTCAGTATTTATATCCTATCTCCCAGCCACAGAACAAGACACTGTTTTTTAATTTTACAGGAGCCTTTCTATTTGGAAATAAAGGCACTTGACCAAAATAGTCATGTAAGAAAAAGATTACAGACTGTTTATAAAAACTGTTTTTTAAAGTATACAGTTCTCTTAAGTCTTGAGTTAACTATGCAAAACAATAAATATGTTTAACAGACACATGAAGCTTCAAGTTTTCCCTGTTATCCTAAAATTCCTTCCACATAAAAACAC
This sequence comes from Vidua macroura, assembly GCF_024509145.1. NCBI lineage: Eukaryota > Metazoa > Chordata > Aves > Passeriformes > Viduidae > Vidua > Vidua macroura. The sequence goes on from NC_071572.1 coordinate 20,272,589, forward strand.
CCAATAATACACTACTTTATGTCAACACAGTATGTTTGCATCTTTCTTTTACTTGAATGAATGGCTGTGAAATTGATGTTTTGCTATTCCATATATAAAAAAAAAAAAAAGGAGACAATTGCAAATGTTTCTGCTGAAAATCTAATATTCTGCTTTCTTCTGGGTCAACAAAATATGTATTTGTAGAGAAAATAAAAGAATTTGCAATACTGTAATTATTGCATTATCCAGAATCCAAATACTCATCAAGAGTTCTATAATTCACTACATCAGATATCAGCCAGCTAAACACCCACAAACCTATTTTTGCATGTAATTTGTTTAAGAAAATTAACACACTGATGACTAACTGACACTGTGTAGGAAGCACTTCACTTCCTTTGTCATTAAATCATGTTTCTATGATACTATCCTAAAATACTCAAGTATTTTAATGAAAAATACACAGCTTCCAAATAAAGTATTGCTATCCTCAAACAGTATTTACTGAACCAAATCAGAAGCTTATTTCCTAAAGAATGCTGACTAGTTTAGATGTATTTGGGAAACTGGGAGACACTGCTTTATTTCATAATTTACATTGGAAGTTTTCAAAGTACCTGTGTAACAAAGTATGTTTTAGCTCAAGAGAGAGAAAAAAATCCAAAATAATCTGTTTGTATAGCTTTCTGAAGGTTTTCTGAGAAGCAGCATCTTTTACTGAAGAGGAAAAGTACTGAAACTGCAATTTCAAGTACAGCAGTAGGTATCTCTGCATCACTTCTAAAATTTTCTGTACTTTCACGCTCCCCATTGACAGACCCCTCCCTCCTTCAGTTATCCAGACTTGACTGCAAGTCCTTTACAGAAGAATATACTAGAAGGACTGAGGACGAAGAACTTGTTACTCTAAAATTAAAAAGTTTGGCCATTTTAAAAACCTCTGGGTATTTTTCAAGTAAGCTTCACATGGATCTTTTTTCATTAAAAAAAAACCAAACCCAAACACTCAAAGCACAACTTAGAATAAAGTTCATGCATTTCCATTATAAAAAAAGCTGTTTCAGTAGGTTATGCTACAGTTTCCACAAAATCAAATTGAATTCACCTTCACACATCAGCAAAAGCATTCTTAGACTTTCTGCCAAACTGCTCAGAGATGCCTCTCTGCTATTACCAGAACATTAAACATCCAGTTGTTGTAGATGACACAAATGCACAGCAGAAGTCTAGAGTATTTTCTGTACTGTGAGTACAGAAATGATCTAGAAATTTTAAACATGATTGACAGAACAGCAAAGAGCCTGGAACAAAGAAAAGATCCAATAAAGCCACCTACAATCACAAGAACAAGAACACTCTCAATCATGATCCATTTTCCTTCTGAAAGGTCATTTCAGCTACAGAAATGACTGCAAGAATGGATGAACGCACACTGTTACTAACTATCCAAAGGGATACAGCTTCTCAAGCACTGAAGTAGATTTCCCTACTATGTCACCCATTTTTAGCTTCCAGACACTAAGATTTGTCCCACCTTGAAAAACAGGCCACTCTACATCTTTTAAAAAAAAATCCTCATTCCTAAGTACAGTTCTTCAAAAAATCTGTATCTAAGAAACATGATAAAGTGTTTCCTAGCTCATATATCAGTCAATAGATATTTCTAAGTAAGTAAGAAGAATTTAAACATTTCAAAGAACCTATTGATTTAGAAATGGACAGATTTAAATGGGGAGAAAGCAGGGCTGGTGGCAGTGGGGAAGTCTTCCTTTCTATATGGGGTGACGTAGGAGAAGCACAGGGACAGGATGTGAGGCATTCCCCTCAGTGCCAATACTACTGAGCTTTTGACTAAACAGCTCAAACCTTTCAGTAGATTTTGGCATTTCATCAGAGTTTGGAGGAACTTTGAAATAACCACCTCTTTTCTATCATCAAACACTCAACTCCATCTGTTTCTACTCTAAGAGTCAACCCAAGAATTGTGTACCTGACAAAAGCTATTTGGTTTCTCAAAGCTGCACTTCCAGCACTTACCAGCAAGTTGGCTCTTTCTGCCTGGGGGAGTCTAGCACACCACAAAGACCTTCAGATACACATGAAGGCCACTAAAAAAAAACCCCAAAAAATTATGTGGCAGATGCCATTCTCTTATATGCAATAAGAGATCTGTGCTTACCAAAAATGCCCTGAATTAATCAGAGACTGAACCCTAATACTGTATGAATTTATGGAGAGAGGAAGGAAGTTCTCTCCTAAGTTCATAAATGTTGTCCTTGGTAGGTAACAATTCTCCCCGATCAGCTTGATAAATCAAAATGAAAAGTTATGCTCAGAAACAATCAAAGAAATAAATTTTTAAAAAATATTTTAGGTATAGGCACACACGCACTGCAAATACAGAGACGATCTTGCTCAGTAACATTTCACCTTACTACAGGTACCCATGGAAGATCTAGGCATTTGTTGAGGAACCAGGGGTTTCCTCAGCTTCTCACACAGTTGACAGCAAGTGGCAGGCACCTTCTGAAAGCAATTCAGAGCACTTAAGTCCTGTCTAATTTAAATACTACAAAACACTTTCCAAAACTATCTCCTTCTAATAAACATTAATCTTAAACCTGGATGAACACCAGTGGAAGTCTGCTGCTTGGCAAAACATATACAGAGGGTCCTAACACATTCAGAACTCCATCAAGTCGATTTTTGAAAACCAATTCCAGTTCAAAACTTTGTAGACAATTCCTGTCACTGAATGAATGCATTTAAACACAAAACACTCAGTTACCCATTCCAAAACCCTTACATCCTCTCTTGCTTGTATATGACCATATCTGTGAAGTTAGAAGTAGTACAAAAATTACAACTTTCAATAATTCCCCCAGAGTAGTGATAATATTCTTGGAGAGGGTATGAGGGGATAAGGAGAGTACAGCATACTTCCTGCATAACCTTTAGGAAACTGAAAATATTATGCTACATGGAATTAGAAAGCTTCCAAGATTGTTTCTTATCTTAAAGATAAGCAACCCACACCACAAACACCCTCAAAAAAGCCCCAAACTAAAAAACAAGCCCAAACCCAAAAGTCCAGAATTATGTTAAATTTTATAGAGAGGCATCAATACCAAACAGGTTCAAAATAGTCAGCTGAAAGCAAGTCCTCACAGATTAAATGCAGTCCCAGCATAACTGCATTAATTTTTATTTTACCTGTGAAAATCTTCATGCACTGTATCTCTTAACTGCACAGCAAGTAAAAAAACCTCCTTATATATCTAGGAAGCTTGTCTCAAACTTCTATGACAAACTGACCCACAGAACTAGATCTATATACATATTAGGTATTCTATGTATAGATTATAAATGCATAGGAAGACTAAATACAAATAGCTTTTCTTGAGAAGAAAGAAGCTCACCTGTAATAAAATACTGGCTTTGTTACTACCAAACAGTTGTTTCCTCTAATCTATTCACAACCACGTTTCAATTCCCATTCACCTTATTCTTTCCACATTCCCATACTTTAAACACTCATTAAGCAGGAGAACACACAATGAATCAAGGTCTGCAGATAAAAGTAAGTACAGTCTGTTGAGTAACTGAGTAAAGCATATGTAGCACATGCATAAACACCACACATACCCACACTGGTTTTCCTCTTAAAAAAGAAACAAACAAAACCATAAACATGATGGATGTCTACATATATATATATATATATTGCATTACTGGCAAACCTCTGATAAGAACAAGCAATAACTAGAAGTGTCTTGCAGATCTCTTATTTCCACACGAATGTCTATGATAGCATCCAAAATTCATACTGAAAAATACACATTAACATATGTATGAACTAACAACCAGAGAAGTTTAAATTGTCCTTTAAACAGACCAAACATTCAAACAGTCAATCCAGCTGTCTCACTCTTATTGCAGTAACTATTCCCACAAAACACACAATTCCTCTGCCAGACTCCACAGACATGAATTATTCTGCTTGTGTTTTCTTTCAAACTAAAAAGTCATGATAAATTTGACAGTTTTTGCCTGAGTAGCTGAAAGAGGGAAATGCAGAGGAGATAAAAAACAATTTGGAAGCAACCAGTATATCCAAAAGTTAGAAGTTCGCTTGTTGTAATGAAGTTTCTTAGTTATGATTTTAAACAGAGCACTCTGAGTCCTCTGGAAGATTTTTCTCCTGAAATGTAGTGTGAAATGCACAGAGGAAGACTGCAATTTCAGTACTGCAAGCACACACCACTCTCACGCTGTTTGACTGCTAAGCACCTAACTCAACTGACTTGAGACTTCTGAAGTCACAAGCCTTTAAACTATCCTTTCATTTCAACTCCTTAGATCACATGTGGCAATACCCAAAATAACTTTTAAATGCAACTTCCAAAACTGGTGCCATTTCAACTATTAAAGCCCTTGCAAAAACAAAACAAAACAAATCACAAAAAAAAAACCCACACACAAAAAACCAAAAAAACCCAAACCAAAACAAAAAAAACCCCACCAAACCCCGCAAACCCAACCTCCCAAGCTTCAGACTTCCACACCACATAGAAGAGTGGTGGGCTCCATTCTACCAAGAAATTAACAGTCATGATAAAGAGGTCATTCACTAGCCATTAAAGCACTAAAATTGAGATCATTCCCTTCATCAGCTAGCTTATCAAATTAAAAGCAATAAGATCTTCCTGCATCAAAGCAAGCTAGTTCCTCTTTTCCAATAATAGAAACCTGGGATCTAACAACCAGAAGGAAAACACCACCCAGAACAGTTTCTATAGCACTGAAAAAAGCCCAATTTTTAACATATTTGGCAGGGGGAAAAATATAAATAGCTACATGATACTATTTCAAGCCTAAAACATTCATTTTAAACACATTTCCTAATATTTCTCAACTATCAAACTGAAAAACACAAAAAGGTCAAATTCAGACTATAAGCCCCTCTTGCAAGATAAGAAGCTGAATAAAGGTTTCAAAGGAAACACAGAACATGATCTGATACATTCTTTCAAAATTGTTCACTAATATACTTGTTAAAATTCTGACCCATACAGGTCAGTAATTCTACCTGGGTTTGATGACCAAGAGAAAATTAATAGAAAGCAAAACAGAATGAATAATCCTCCATGTATTATCTTTCCAGAACTGAGGGAAGCGAATGAAATGTGTTGGGATATGGAGACCTAGATTAGAATTCTTTCCTGACCACAGTACAATGCCTCCTAAGAAGTTATAAAGCATCTATTTACACGAATGGCTGCATTTAAGTTGAAGCAGTCAAGAATTTCACAGGATTACTGGTAAAGGCTGGTTTACTGGACATCAAACTTCACAGCCAAGTTTAAGAATTGTTAGTGTCTACAAACAAGGCAGCTCACCTCAAACACCTAACTTGAGGGAAGAAACTGGTATTTGTGTTTATGTCTTTTCTTTTTAATTCATTTGTATACAGCATCAATAAAGCTCTTTTCCACCCTAAATATTGTTGCAGTATGGCGATGCAAGTAATTGCTTTTAGGTACGTGTTTAAGGCCAAAGAATAAAGAATTATCTAACTAAAACAGTAATCACTTACTACTGAAACAACAAATTAATACAAGTCACATGGAGAAGTCTTGCAGCCAATTAATAGAGAAGTATTTCTTTACACAATTTAAATGATTGTTAGATTAAACAAATTACAAATCACATCTAACCACAGACAGGAGCATGTTAGGAAAGTGCAGTGGAATAAAGAAAATAGAAGTTCTGAGTCTGCCTGATACTCCTTTTTAAAAGACACCGCCAGCTGGGGCATGAATTCAGCACTGATTCAGGAGACAAGAACTCTATCTACTAAATCAACAACAAAACTTCTTGCAACAGTCCAGGTTTCACTTGGAAATCTTGCTGAAATACCAGCCAAGCTCAGCCTTGATTACACCGCAATGAGATCATAGCTTGAGGAGGTATAGCTGTAGGCTCCTGTAAAGCTGATACTAAAGAGAAATTTATTTAAATGATACATCAATCTTTCTTGAAATGCATGAACTAGAATAGTCTCATATTTATTAATGTAATATGGATAAAGCTGACTGCAGAACAACTTCAGAGCTCCTAAGGATATTGTTAGTACAGGAAGTGGAATTACTTTCTACCCACCACCCACAATCAATAGTATGATTGACACTGCAAGTTGGGCATCTCAGATAAGAACACTTTCAAAGTAAAAGTAATCAAGATAATGCAGCTATGGGAGATTTTCAAGAGATTCCCTCTTGAGCACCCTGACTTTTCATTTCCATTATTTCCAATAAGAGCTCCCTCTTCAGATGTTGTTTCTTTAAAAAAAAACAAAAATACAAACTGAGGGTCTTGAGACTTCTAATTATTGTCCTCAAAGTTTTCATTTCACCTTTTGTTGAAATATGCATGTTGCCATAAAAAGCAAGTCCTTTCTTTCAAGATGCCAAATTAGGCAAGAACAAGCTGCCTTTGGGCAATTTTTTTTGGAATGTTATCACACACACATGCAGAGATCAGAAAAAATGTAAAGCATTTTTTTAAAGGGACATTAAAAAACAGTGGTATGCAACACAGTGACAATGCTAAAAAACTTTTTTCTTAAATATTAGCAACACCATTTGCACTTGGGTGGGGCAAGCTTTAGACGACCAGCTATGTTTAAAGATCGAGCAAGCTGTATCACGCACCACTTTTCTCTGTACCTATTGCAGCAATAGCAAAAAGGGCAAGGGAAAAAAGATTAAAAAAAGGCTTGTGCCTGGCAGGTGAACTTGATCCTCTGCTTACCTGGTTCTATTTCTGGACTATTTCTCCAAGTCTTGTTTCAGGTACAGGAAGAAAAGCTGCTGTGAAATGGGGAAACCTGCCCACCCCTAAAGTGCTGGGCCCACTGCTGGGCACCGGCACTGTGACTGTGCACTGACCTCTCCTGGGGCAAAGCACTTCCCTCACAGCATCAATCATGGAATGGTTGAGGTTGGAAGGGACCTTTAAAGGTCATCCAATGCAACCCCACTGCAATGAGCAGGGACAAAACTCCAGCAGATGAGCACACGCTTACACCCTTGGTCAGGCTGGACACATTTTCTCCTCTTTAGCATGCTTTGCTTTCTCTGATTATTGGCAATTTGGTGGATCAAAAGACACTCTTGTTTTAATTGACTTGATTTCCAGCTAAAAAATCTCCAGTAGTATTTGCTGCCAGTATTTGCCCTAGACTCTCCCTATGATACCTGTAATAAAAAATTTCCCTTCCTATCAGCAAGTGAAATAGCCACACAACCAGAGAAACAGAGAAGTGTATTACACAGAAAGTGCTGAAAAGTGAACTCCATATACTTGCTCATGAATTTTTCAATTACAGTATTTTTTGGTGCTACTTCTCCAGCAGTTGTGCCATATATGCTAAAGAAAGCAGCAAATATTTGCAAACACAGACTTCCCAGCGTTTACATAAAGGTGCAACTTCCTTCAAAGGCTGTTCTTGCGGAGACAGGCAGAATTTTAGAAATCCCCCTTAAGCAGCTGCTATCTGAGACTCCATTCACACCTTGTCACATTCCTCGAAGAGTTGGCAGCTGTCGTCATCCACCCTCACTTCCCCAGAGATGCTCTGGACTAGAGTGAGACAGAGCTTCATAGCCAGCTAACGCTTAAGCACAGTTTGAATCCACAAAACGAGGAGTTTTTCCACAGGTATCCTGAAGGATTTAGTCCACTGGGCTTTCTTGGGTCTCCAACTGACCAGCCATCACTCTTCTGAGGAGGAAGGACACATGCCACAGAGAGAAGCACTGGTGAAATGGCATTTCCTCATCCATGGCAGGCCACTGATCTCCACTCAGGAATAGGGCAACAAGTTCAGAGAGCTCTCCAGCTGAGAGGAGACAAACATTGTATCTCCTGCAAGGAGGGACTGTTTTAATCAATCTCTTAAATTATTCTTCCCACCACTAGAAGCAGTACAGTAAAAAACCAAAACACCATCATAAGTAGGCCAAATCAAGATGGAAAATTTTGCGGCTAAAAAATCATAGTCCTGGGCACACAAGTTTCAGTCCCTGGTTTCAAAAGTAGTTCTAGACTACTGTACCCAACAATGGCAAATAAAAATATACTCCAAAATTTAAACCCAAGGATCCAGGTTCACCTCTTATTCATAGGTCTGTACAGATGGACCCAGATTGCTCTTCCACACAGCAGCACAGATGTGTGGTTCCACTTAATTATTCCCTTGCAATAGACCCAGTTTAAAAGGTTCCCAGGCACAGACACTTCTCTCCACATACCACAGCCACATCCTCATGCCACAAATACTTACGCCGGTTACTTAATACCTAGGTAACATTATGAATAAGCATCACTGATCAGTTTTTAGATGTAGCACTTATTAGCCATTACCAGAAAGGTGGAATTATTTGAATTGGTACTTAACAGCTAGTGCATACATAGCAAAATCGCTCTTTTCTCCCTTTCTCAAATGCTCCCAGATTTGCTGTTCTCTAATTCAGGACACTGGTAAGCGGCCAACACTCTTGCAGTCATTTTTCAGCCTATACATCTGACACTGACTGTTGTTCCTTGAAAAACAGAACTAGGGAAGTGATCTAGAAACAGATGGTTTGAAAAGTTCTCACTGGGAAAGTTCGTAACACAGTTGTTTCAAGTGTGGGAGAAGGGAACCAACTAGAAAACTCACAACAAAACCAGATGAAAAATAAGATTAGTATAATTTCTGCTAAAAAACAAGCCCTGGATAAAACAGGACTTGTTGACCTCTGACACTCCCTGGCACTTTCAAAATGGGAACAGGCAGAGTCCGGAGGACTTGTAGACAAAAGCATAGCTATAACTTTCTGACAGATCTTGGCAAAATGTGCTTTGCTAATGTGATTTTTTTTTCACTACAACATATGGATCTATTTTCATGTGCTTTCACTGTGCAACATGAAAGCTGTCTTAACTGCAAAAACCAACAATTACTGAGAATGGGGGCTCTTAAGTCAAAACATAACCAGATGAAAAAAATTTTCGACAAAACGTGAAGCATTTCCTTAACTTGTGTCCAGTACACTGAGATTAAAGCCGTAAGTATACAAGAAAAAAAAAAAAAAAACCACAAAAGAGAAAAAAGAAGGCAACCATATAGCGCCTAGCAAGTTCCTCTCTCCCGTCTTCGGTGCATGGATTTGCTCACTATCCACAAGACCTTTTTGTTTAAAGAAGAAGGGACAAACAAAAGGCTATCCTAATTACTTAGAAATTGCAAGTGCAACGGCAGCGGATAAAATTCAGCCTCGCAGCAGCGAGTTTCAGTCTCCATACCCTCCTGCGCTAGGAGCCCGGAGGGGAAAGAGGGAGGGAAGAGCCCAGCAGAGGGTTTCGGGTCCCCCAGCCAGTTACCAGCGCCCACAACGACGGCGCCGGCTTTTTACTGGGGCGTACGAGCGGCCAGAAGCGGCAGCTCGGAGCCACCACGCTGCCTGCGCCCAGCAACCTGTTGCCCTCAGAGCTGCCGGGATAAGCCCCGCACCCTCCGGTACCTCTCCCCAGGCGCTGGCGGCGGCCGTGGGGCCCTGGAGCACCCCCGGCCCGGCGGCACCTGCGCCCCGTGCTGCGGGCCGGGCTGTCACCGCCGCGGGCATGGCAAAATGGAGCCGGCCGGACCCACCTCCCCCCGCCCCGGCGCCGCTCACCTTGGTGATGATGAGAGGCTCCCCGTGCTCCCGTCCGCCCTTCACCGTGAAGCCCCAGGGAGCCCCGCCGGTCAGCTGCACCTCCACCAGCTTGTAGCCCTCAGCTGCCCGCTGCTCCACCATCACCATCACGGGCCCCGGTTCCACCAGCCCGGCGCCGAGCCGAGGGTCGCCGACGGCCAGCCGCTCCCGCCCGCCCCGCAGCCCCACGTCCTCCATGGAGCGCCGGTCGCCGCCGGGGCTGGCTCGCCTCTGCCGGCCGCTCCCCGTTGCGCGCCAGCCGGCGGCCGCCCGCGGAGCCACCTACCCACCCCGCAGCGCCGGCCGGCCCGGCCCCATTAGCGGCGAGAGAGGGCTGCTCCGCCCGCCCCCTCCCCTTCCTCCTCCCCCGCCGCCCGCGGTATTGTCTCACGCCGAGGCCGGAGCCCGGCGGCGGGGGGGCGGCACCAACTTGTGGCAACTTGGCGGCGGGGCAAATGCCGCCGAGCAACGCGGGGTGCTGGGAGGAGCGCGGCGGGGAGAGGCGCCCCCGCGTCCCCTTCGCTTCGGAAAGAGGGCGAAACCCGCGTTTCACCAGCCGGCAGCCGCTCGCCCCTCCCAGAGAGGGGCAGCCCCGCAGCGCGATCCCCCGGCAGAGGAGGAGGGGAGAGAGGGGAGCAGACCCGGGCCGGCCGCCAGACAAAGGCAGCGTCGAGAACGTCCGTGAGCTCCGAGTCACCCCGGGGCTGGGACCGAGGCCGTACCCGTGCCACCCCCGCCCCACTACGCGCAGGAGCGGCCGCACCTCCCCTCCAGCCCCGTTCCCAAACAAAAGCGGCGAGCAGGTGGAGGGTGGGGTGAAAGGGCAGCTGGCGGCGCTGGCCGTCCCCCGGGCAGGGACGCCTCGCCTTCGCCGTGCCAGGCGGCGGGGGGCCGGGGTTGGAAGCGCAGAGGGGGCCGGCTCTTTCCGGCTCTTCCCGTCTCGCCGCGGTGCTCGGGGAGGGGAAACCGGGCCATGCGGGGGGCAGGTCAGGGGGCAGCCGCAGCGGGAGCCGAGGGAAGGAGGAGCTTTCCCCCGGCCCCTCCCGGCCCGCGCTGCCTCCACCACCTGTGGGGCGGGGGGGCCCGCGGGCTCCGGGCCGCGCTCTCCCGCCCAGCCCCTCTAGCGGCCGCCCCGCAGCACCGCCCGGCCCGGCCCGGCCCTCGCTGCCACAACGGACGGACCGCGCCGGACCGGGCCGGGCACCGGCAGGAAACACAGGTGAAGCCTTCAGCAAAGAAATCCAATAGAGAAGAGATTTGGAGTCCCAGATTAAAAAAAAAAAAAGTTTGATGGCAGAGTGCGAGGCAGGACTAGAAGTGCTAATCTGAATGCAAATTTTGGATGGGGAAATAAATGCAGAGTTTGGCTTTGCCTCATGCATTCACTGAGTTAGTGGTGAAGCTGGGAGTGAAATACTTATTTTTTGCAATTCTCGCAGTTTAATTGAATCACTTTATAAGACGTTTCAGGCCTTAAATCAGGACCAGACTTGGCCTGGAGTATCAGTGTGCTAGCACACAATCCTCCTTGGCATTTCACTACCAAGTAGGCAAAGCACTGCTTGATTTAAGACAGAGGGAAATCTCTATCTATTTTCATTTCTGAAAGACTAGTGAACCTCAAGGTACTTTTTCATGTGACGAGCTGTCTCATGGAGCTGCCTGGTTACATGCAGTGGGATTTTAAGATTTTAAGAGTTTGTATGTCGATGTAACAGGTCACGTATTTCGGTTTCTGAAAGTGACCATTGGAACATTCTGATTATGTAGTTTGTTCCTCTAACTCCTGCTTCATTTGGTTTATTTCTCATAAAACTTTCCTGCCTTGAACTAAACCTTGGTGGGGTTTTTTTGGGTTGTTTTTTTTTTTCCTACAGCACTTCCAGGATTTGCCTACAGGATGCTTCTTCAATACCTAAAGAAAACTTTGGGTTCAGGATTGAGAACACCTGAGTCATCAATCCCAGCAGCAAATTGGAGGACATCTAGAAAAAAGAAAAAATATATGAATAGGATGATTGTTGTTCCCTTGTGATTAAGAAGGAACAGTGGAAGGGGTACTCAAAATCATGCAAGATTCTCATTCTTTTATGAGAATCCTGCAAAATACAAACCTTTTACTAAACCTAGGTATTGCATCAAGTTATTGAAGGTCTCTAATAACTCACAGAGTCTCAGTCAGATTTCTTCTGCAATTATTTTCTGTCATATAGACAAGTAGAAATACAAGTAATTTTCTTCATGTCCTGTCTCCAGTTCTTAGAATCTGAAACAAAGTCTTTAGTTATGTTTGTGTAACGCATATCAGGTTATCTTCACAGTAATGTGTACTCAGTAACATACAGCTGGAAGTTTTAAGGAGTTGCAGTATGCAATTTGTTTTCTGTAAGTGTGATAATGAAAGGAAGATACAGAATAGTTACTTAAACTTTAGTGTATCCCCAAGTATGCACATTGAAATGAAAATAAACTAAAATAGCTCACATACTGCTTCAAAAAAATGTCTTCTCTGTTTGTAGCCCCCCTTTTTCAACTGCCAAACATTAATTCTTCATCTTGAACTTTTTGTTGCCCACAGAAATTCAAGATTTAGATTACTGTTCTGGCTTTTGGAATTGGTCTTTAAAATTCAGTACTGCAGCATGATGAAGAAATCTGAGCACAGATTTTAAAACCAGAAAATCTAGAGCAAGGAGCTGGCAGCCATTGAAAACTCAAATTCTGCTGCTGTAATTACATCAGTGAAAAATGTGGACATGTAGCTCTTGGGAAACAGTTGCCTAAAGGAGGAATATCTGGAAGCTTTCACACTCCTGGTTAAGAGAGACCTCAGTAAAGAAGTTTCTAGCTAATGCTTGCTTAGAACCTGATAGTCTGACACAGTTGTCAAGTAGATCCTCAATTTGTGGCTGACAGTTCAGAAATCAGACTTCCTTATCTTGAATGACACATTTTTGCCTTTTATTCTTTAATGTTTTCAAAGAGACCACAAAGTAAAGTTCTTCATACATATGTTTGACCAGCCAAAGCAATAAAGGAAATATTTTTTGTCATATTGGTCAAATTTCTCTCAATTTCTTTTGTATCCTCCCTCTCTGAAATCTGAAGCTTATTCAGAACTCAGCTGGAGGCTTGTACTTTTGTTCTTCTTAAAATATTGTGATAATTTCATTACTTTAATTTCTGCAGCTTCTGCCAGCTTTCATAAGGTTTCAAATAGTAATAAAGAACAAAGGATTTATTGAATGGATTCTAAAATATTACTTTTCATTCGAGTGATAAGAGAACCAATGATAACTGTATTTGTCTAACAAAAGCCTCGGTGACCAAATCCTCAGCTTTTTCTTTTGCCAGTTGTTTTCTGAGCACACAGGAGTTACCAATAGAAGGTAGAAATGCGAGATACATCAGGGTGCCATAAATATATCAAAGGAAGTAACAGACCACTTTTTCACACTGAGGACAGAGAATGATGCAGCTAAGGTATGAAAGGGATCCCGTTGTGTAAAAATGTGTGCCAAAGATACATGTATCAAAGATACCGTGATACACAAAAGTTACCCAAGAGCCTTCTGCTGTGCAGAAGGAGCTATCAGACTTACACTGAGATGGCTCCCACATCCCCAGATTGTGTCCCTCCCCTATGAAACAAAAGCTTTCTGCAGTAAACCAGTCTCCTCCCATAGTACTTCATGTCATCCTACTTTGGTTCTTGAAGCTTAATTAACAATTTCAAGTGAAATTTTGTTCTACAGAATTTATTCAACCTCCATTCTTTCTGTTGCATGTATTGCGTATCTGTTCCCTATTTAGTCACTGAGATTATGAAAACTGTGAATAAATTACTTTATGGCAGGATTTTATTTGAATAGGCACAGTATGATGTTAAGGTACAGCCTGTTTCACCTTTGTGGCTGTACAAAATATTTCTTTTCCTTAAGGCACAGCACTTTGCAGTGAATTGCACAGGATACCTGCAGGATGGCTCTAGAATAGGACGGTTTACTCTCAGTCCTGAGGCCACCCATTGTGCTGGACATTGCAGTGTCAGGAGGGATTTTTTCTTTCCCCAGAAGCCAAGAAATTTGAAAGAGGTAGAGGCTCCTGACTCATAGTTACAGAGTAAAGAACTGAGGTGAGGTAAGCCTTTACAACCTCCCACTTTGTTACCAGCCCTTCCGGGAACTAACCACCAAACATCGACAGGCTGATGAAGAGACAAAGTGCCTCTGCCTCAGCCATACAAAATCAAAGGCTGATGCCCTGGAGCATGCATAGTTCATTGACAATTTAAATCCAAATGCCAAAAGAGAAAAGCTGATCCATGGTACATATTCTGAGAGAAATACAGGATCATGGAAGGGTTGGAAGGGACCTTAAAAGATTATTTAATCCAATGTCCCGTGATCAGGGGCATTTTTCACTAGATCAAGTTGCTTAAAGGCCTATCTAACCCAGCCTTTAACACTTCCAATAATGGGGCATCCACAGTTTCTCTGGGCAACCTGTTCCAATGCCTCACCATCCTCACTGTAAATGATTTATTTGTAACATCTACTACCTCTTCCTTCCCTGTTCCTTCTGAACAGTTTATAGCTACTGATGACAGCCCTCCAGTCATGCAGTTCATATTCACCACGTTTCAGTAATAGTGATTAGACTGTAGCTTTCTAGTTGCACAGTGGCTTGCAGCTCTTTACTGTTTCCAGCTTTAATGTCTTTGAAAATTATCATCACAAAGACCAAAACAACTGAAATAGTGATAAGTTCCTGCAACAGAAGTGGATGTATTTTTGGTTCAATTAGTTCAAGGTTTGTCAAGCTGCTGGCAGTCTCTTGTGGAGTCTGAAAGTCCTGAGAACCTGGAGAAACAGGTTGAGTAGCAGCCCAACAGACAGACATCCTGGCATATCTGGGAACCAAGAGGCTTTCCTTTGGAAACCTCTCATGCTGCTTCTGATGGATTCAGCATAATAATGCTCTTCTGCAAAACACTTTGATTCCAACAAATTACCCATTTTCCCAGAATGAAAAATACCATGTTGTAAAGTTCCAGCAGGATGTCTCTGATTTAGGCACCTTAAATCCTTTCCCAAGTGTGTCTTGTTTCTCCAGTATTGCAAGTAAGGCTTCATCAGCACGTAATTAGTGCTGGAGAAAACTTTAGAAGTTCTCAACCTTTCAGATATATATAACTCAAATGCTTGTTGGACTCTTCATTTCTTTACAATTAAAATAAAATCTGTGTTCTTTAGATAAAGCTTTTTATAATCCTGAAATTTGTATAAGAATGCCAGTTCAGATAATACTTGGATATTTCTATCTCCCATGATGATTTTGATTTAAACTTTGTTCAATTCTCACTTATTCTCACAGCACATAAGCTTTGTGCCTCAGAGCAATTTTCTGAGGGTGACAACATGAACTGTGGAATAAGGCTGAGAATTGACACTGTGAGTGGCTAAAAGAAAAAACTATGACAATTTGCTAAGAATAATATTCTTGACTCAGATCTTGAGACCTATTTGACCTGTAGAAAGAAAAGGGATATGAGTCCAACACAGACTCCTATAATCTGCTACCTGCTTAAGGATTTATAATTTTCACAACGCTGCATGATAAAAAGATTGAAAATCAAAGAAAAGGGCAACTCCTCATTTGGTTGCAGAGTCAGAAGACAGCATACACCTATCAAGAGGAGGTGAATAGGTAACCAGTTTTCCCTGGAGATGTAGTTTTCAGCTTGTAGTCAAGTTCAGGCATTTGTTAAGTCCTGCCTTGGGCCATAGTCCCTCTGGTGTCAGTGTATCTGTTCCTTTTCCAGTTCCTACATTACAGCCCTTAATCAAATCATACTACAACATCTCTGAGTACCACTTTACAGAGAAACCAAACAGCAGAGTGAGAGCACAGAGGTTGAAATACCAGTACATGGCACTCCATACTGTTTCATGGTCAGCAGGCTGACTAGGCAGCACTTGGACACAGTTTGGGGGATAATGTGGGCCAGGGACCATTACTGTGAGGCCCTAAGGATGAAGCCATGCTTTTTTAGTTGTGGAAGAGAGTCCAGCAGTATATGCATATATACACTATATAGCTGCATTTGATCATATGTATGTGCATTGCAGCTTCATTAACGTGGGAATTTTTTTTTTGCTTCATGAAGTTTCATCATTTCAGTGAAGCATCATTTGTAATATTTATTCTTGCTGCCAAGCTTCTGATCATGGTACATTAGGGAGTGCATTTCACTGTCCATCTTCTTTGATAACACACATTACATGATAACATTCTCTGTACAAACTGTGCTGTGCCAGTTAGTCTTACGTACCATAAAACACTGACCCATTTTAAATACATGAGGTATAGCTTCAGACGCTAACAAGAGTCTTTAATGCGTTTAAACTCTGAGATCACAACATGTTATATCTGTATTCTGTACTTGATGAAGATGGTCAATGGAGCCAAGATAGTAATGGAAAATGCAAAGGGAGGGTTTCAAATGCTCTTTGTGCAGAGAATGCTACAAAGGCTTTTAAAAGGTAAGATAAATAGCAAGAGGCCAGAGTATGCATGAGAGCAGACAAAAGCCTTGTGATCTGGTATTTTTCACTTGGACTTTGTCTTCATTTGCTAGCTAGCCCCAAACAGATCTTTTTTTGCCTATCAGCCATGATAAATAAATCTCTCAGTGCTTTCTATAAACAGACACAGTTTCTGCATTAGAACTGACCTTTCTACCCTCAGCTTGATTACAGAACATGAGCCGTGTCCAGGTGAAGGTCATAGGGTGTAGAACCTTGTGAGAGTCCATCTAAGCATGCATAAGGCATGAAGTGCGTGTTCTTTTTTTGTTGCAGTGCCATAGGAGTTTACCCTAAAGCATCAGGTGTGCTCAAGAGGCTGTGGTCCAGCAGCGGCAGATGCAGGATATTGCATGAATGTGGTGATATTAAGGATGATTTAAGGCTGGTTTGGGCATGCCTCTCCAGGAGTCCAGGAGAAAGAAGTTCTTTCTGTGCATGCCACCTGCTCACAGACTGCTATGCCACTTTTTGCTAAAGGTGCAGGTGTGGTCTCCTCTCAGTTCTGCTAACAGAACTGTTAGCAGTTGATAGGATATTTGAGGGAATCCTTCCAAGTCATACACATGAGAAAAAGTGCAACAGTCAGATTAGCTTTCCCTGGCTTGTGTTTGGCTTAGAAAGGATGAGACTATGGAAGGTGCTGTTTCCTTAGCCTGAATTTTGTGTAAAGCAGACTCATCGCAGTGGAGCATTATTAATAAAGTCTTGAGGACACAGCTTTGGGGTGGGGGGTTATTCCCCATCTTCTGTGTTAACACAGATCCTGTCAGAACCTCAAATTTTAATTTCTTTAGAAGGTCTGAATTTGTGGAGTATTAAAGGTACACAGAGGATTACTCTCAGAGCACTGCTTTTCTGAAGCTGTTTTAGGACCAACCAATTTATTGGAATTGTGCTCACAGGAAGTTGACTAACAGAAGAAGCTGATGTAGCCAAGCTGTAATATAAAATATAGTGTAGCCATATTGCTCACCTGAAAGGTATATCCAGTAAACTACATTGGGTGCTCATTACTTTTTCCACCCTGGATGTGAAGTCCACCTGTGACAATGAAATAGTGGTCTTTAATCCTGAAGAGCAGAAAAATCAAAAGAGTGGATCACAAATCCTTTCTGCACTACAATGTTTCTGCTGCTATTACTGCATTTCCTCTGGATTCTCTGAGCAAGATAAGCTCTGTTTTTTAGCTATCTGCTCATTTCAGAGACTTCAAGACAACAATTTGTGGAACAGAAGGTTGCCACTTTCCTTCACCCATTCCCAGGACGCTGCAGGTCTGACTGCTGGCCATGCAACCACTGCAGAGTTAAAAACCCCAGTGATACTCATGGGATTTCCAAGAGGAACATTGACTGGTGTCTGTGGTCTGAACCTGGACTGTACATTTTGTCTGATTTCCCTTCAATTACATTTGCTTACAGTGTCCAATAAGACCATCTAATTGGCTATGGTACAGTGACATTTTTATCAGCTCAATAGAGCCTTGAAGAGTTCTTGCACTGTAAGAGCAGTGAAGTTAGTGCTAAAGTATATTTTGATTAGACTACATAGACTGGTCTGAGGACACAGGTTTTGAGATAAGTTTTTTTTTTTGTGCTAATGGGGTTTGAAAATATATCTACTGGGTGGTGGGAGATGTAATCTAACAAGATCCCACCATTTAGCAATTGTAACAAGGATATAAGAGTGTTCTACCTAACATCTCCTGAGGGAAATTGTTCTTCCTTTGGAAGACACTGAGGACAGGATAGACATTCAACTTTTGTAGGTCGGGGTACATGCCTACAAACATTGCTATCCAATTTTCAGTATCACAGTGTGTGAGATATAATATTCTTTCTTTTCACAGTCTTCTTCATCAATCAGTTCCTATTCAAACTGTGTCTTGTAGTGTGCATAGGTGTAGGACAAGGTCTCTTTATTACACATGTGCTGAAACTGGGGTATCTTTTTTTCTGTGAAAGAGTATAACGATGACAATGACTAAGGGTGGAATCTGTTGAGAAATGAGGCTGGCCACAAAAATCCGTCTCAATGCACGTTCAAAGACTGTAATATTCTCAGCATTGGCATAGGGAATTAAGTATTGTAAAATGCAGGCGAAGCCAGTGGGAAGAAATGATGATGTCCAACGCTAGTTCAGAAGGCTGAATGATTTCTTTATTGTAACTATGCTATAATACATTAATATACTATATAAAGGAAGATACTAAAACTACATACCTACTTTTCTAACTACTATATCTAACTAACAACTTGTGACCTTCTATCGAGTCCAGACACAGGTGGATCTGATTGGCCATCAGGCTCAAACAATCCTCACCAGAATCCAATCAAGCAATCACCCCAGGTAAACAATTCTCCAAACACATGCCACATAGGAAAAACAAAGAGCAGAAATAGAAATTGTTTTCTCTTTCTTTCTCTCTGTGCACCTCTATTAAAAATCCTGAGAGAGAGAGAAATGTGTTTGCCACAATTAAGGATTTTTTTTCTTCTAATCTCTAAGCAAAAATAATTTTCTTCAGTTTTATGGTTACATTTTTCTGCTCAGTTATTTTGTACTTCATCTGTATAAATCTTGTTTACTAATTTAAATACATTAGAGGCACTGTTTAGAAAAACTAATTTGTGTATGTTTCGTCACAAAAGCCAGGTAAGATAACATTTCCCTGGAGAAGGTATATAGTAAGTCAATAAAATACAAGTAACTTGATTGCATCAGTTAAATGCACACAGTTATTTAGATGTTCAAGTGCACACTCATTTAATATATTTATGTTTTTATTCTTTGAGAAAACAAAAAGAACTCAAATATTATTACCCTTATGCAAATGAGATACATTTATCCTCAACCTTTGAAATTAATATTCACCATTCTTAAAAGTAAATTGTTATTTTACAATTCTAAAATTATATTTAAAAGAGGGAAGGAAAGTGATACCTCTGTTTTTCTTTCAGTAATTTTTAATGGTGTCAGTAGCTGTTATAATCTGTTATAAGATGTTGTACCCTGAGTATCACTATTGTTCCAAGTTCCCTAACTTTACAGAAAACTAGAAATAGCAAGAATGGAGTGTGACTTTCTCCATTCATTTCAGTTATGCATTAAGTTAAAAGTTTAAAATTACCTTTTAAAAACTAGTACTGCTAATTATGGCATGAACATGTCTCACAGTTTTTTCCAAATTAAATCAAATTGGAGGAGGTCTGGGTAGATGAAATAAAGAATGATGTTAAAGCATGTGGAAGATTTGTTTAAGGAACATTTTGCAGGATCTGTTGGAGAGATCATAACTGCATCCATTGAGCTTGAAGACAGACCTAGCTTTCTTCAGTTGGGAAATGTTATGCCAGGTAATGTGTAAAAGACTATGAGATCCTGAACTTTATCAAAGTATAGCTTTTACATTTGTGAGGTAGCTAAGATCTTCACTGGGATCTGTCAGGCAGTGATGCATTGAACCGTACACATAAACAAAACCAAACTATCCTCTGTCTCTATATCCACAAATTTCCTTTTCCTTTGTAAACCAGCGCTGTAGTCCCAGACTTAATTAAAACAGTGATTAAAGTATGTGCAGCTGCACACTCAAACATAAGCCATACCCACACTCCTTAACAACAGAAGTGCATGCCTGTCATATTTTTGTAAACCTGTTGCTTTCCCTTAGAGGCAGGCAAGCCAGTGTTTCATCTTAAAGATGGTCACAGACTGGGATGAAACCTTGTGTTCTGGGTCCAAGAAGAGAGTGAGTAGGTATTTCTAAAAGTATGGAGCACATAGCTGTTTCCAAAGGAACACAGTATTGCTCTCATCCTTGAGCACACTGTTGCCAATGTCCAAAATCGTGACGGGATTTTTCAGTGTTATGCAGTGTTGTGCAATGTTGTACTTATGCTGTGAGTGTGATTGATTGCTATTTGCAATGCCAGGAGGGTTTGTTTTTTTTTTTTAATGTTTCCTGTATGTATGCTAACGGCTGTCTCCAAGCTACATCATTGGCTTAGTTGAGATCCTGTCTTGGTGCAGAAATGAGACATACCATGTCTGCCTTTCTCGTACACTGGCACAAATGGGAATTGTGTCAATAACTTCAGAGAATAGGGAATTAGGACCTGTAGAATGATGTAAGTTTTGCAGAATACTAAATAAAGGTCCTTAACAAGACAAAATAACTATTCTCTTATTTCTTTCACTACTTTTCTGCTTCTTTTGCCTTTGTTCCCAGCTTTTATCCTCTTATTTTCATAATCACAAGAAGCCAAATTAATCTTGAGTGTAAGACTGCCAATCCAGCTTTGAATTTCTTTGACTGTTCTAATTCTCTATACTTTGAGCCCAGCAATGAGAACCAGAGACTAACTAGCTCTTACCAGCTGAGGTGTTGCATGGCTCATTAGTTTGGTAGATGCATCTCCCACTCAGCCTCAAATGCTGGCACATTTTAGACACCTCTACTTATATCATGGTAAGTATCAGTTCATTCACATGGGTCACTTAATTTTCTTTTTTGCATTAGGTATGCTACAGGTCACGTGCTTTGCTTCCAATAAAAACCACATACTCCCTCTGAGGAAACTATGAAATCAAGTCCTGAGAAATTACAGGAGGGAAGGGACCCAGAAGAAGAGGTTAAAAACCAATGCTCCACCCAGAGGAGTAAAGCAATTAAAGGAGGGAGCACAGCTGGCAAAACTGTGGCAAGAAGAGACATATAAAAAAATTAATCTCCAGAGTATAGGAGTATAATTGAGGAATGAAAGTAGTTTCAAAGTGGCTGAAAAAAAAAGGAGAGAGAAGTTATAGTAATAAAATGGTAAATCCACACGGACAGAGTAGAAGATCACAGTCAAGATCAATGAAAACAAACAATAAGCAGGAAAAGCAAAATACACGAAACATTCTTATCTGTAAGCCAGAACAAATAATCAGGATAATGACTTGACATGCTTTTCACGTTTTTGAAAGAAAGAAAATGGGTACAGAAATAGTGAAAGGAACAATTTTAGAAACTGATAGTGGGAATAAGAGTCTTCTATTAAACTGTTTCTCTTTAATATTTCAAAGTTTTTCTCTTCTAAGTATAAGCCAAGCAACATGAATTTTCCTTCAAATTAGAGCAAACATTTCTTTTTCATTTATATATCTTTGAGTTGTATATGTAGCATACAATGGCTTAATTTTAAGTAATAATTTGTCTCTGTGGATTGTAATTCCTTAGTTCTTCAGTAGCCAGGTAGGTTTCAATGCAGTATCTTATACTGCATTGAATATATTATATATATAATATAATACCCCAGACAGAAATGTGGCAACTCCATGCATCACTGCTCTAGCAGAGGTGGAATAAAGTCTGAGGAGTCCCAGGCTTGTACTGATGACAGAGCCTTGTATTGACAACCTCAGCAAGAGTTTGTATTTCTGGAGCAGAGTAATCTGATTTTGCTACCTTGCTGTCCCCAGTATGTTTTTGTATACATAGTAGCAACAAACTGTAGGATTGCAACATCCAGGTCACTCACCTGTCCTCATCCAAGGAGCAGGGAAATCTCTTTATGCTGGAAAGCAGCAAAAACACTTGGCAAAACATTCAGCTCAGCTGCTTACATTTCAGAGTCTTTGATGACGCGTATGCCTAAATTCACATTATGGTCACTGGAGCATCCTCAGCTCACCCTGTGCATTTATTTTCAGAAGATCTGAACAGCTCTCTAGACAAAGTCTAGACCATAAGCTTGGCTGCCTAAGACCTCAGCTGACTACAGCAGGAGTCCAAATACCTTGTTGATGTATGGCCATCCATGTGTAGGAGTCTGGCTTTGCAGGCTGACACCCTGCAGAGTGCCACACCTGCTCTTCGAGTGCCGGCACCCGAGCAGAGCCCCGGGGAGTCCCGTGGCAGCAGATGGGTGGACACACATCAGGCCTGGCAGCTTGGGCTCTAGCTGCCCCCTCAGCCCTGCCACCACTGTCCAGCACTGGGAGGCTGCACAGCCCCAACCAGCAGGCTGATGTGCTTGGTGGAGTTCATTCTTTTGCTGGGATCAAGTGTATGAGGTCTCTTGGCCAATGAGCACAGCAGGTACCATTTCACCCAGGGCTGCAGCTGTTTTCCCTGCTGAGGGCAAACTCACTGGTTCATAAACACTACACACAAAACATTCCACTATCATTCAGAAGCTCCTCATAATTTCTGCCAAAAAAATAAGCTAGACCATTGGGGGAAAAAAAGTTAGGTCGTTTGTTCTTATAGGGACTAATTATAAAATCTATGACTGTGTCATTTAACATGCTAATGACTTTGAGTCTTTTGGCAATGTTCCCTCCTGCATTTCCTGAATGTGTCCCTATAAACATTTCCTGAATGTGTCCTATAATTTTCTGGAAGGGTGAGGGCTAATACAGGGAGTTTGAGACTTAGTTTAAAGGGAAAAATTATTTTTGTGTTTATAATAGTATTTATTTACTGCTGTATCTAGCAGGACCCCTGTCATAAAATATATTGTCTAGTTTATAAAGAAAAAAAAAATTGCAGGTCAAGTTCCTGTTTTCATATTAAATCCTTACCAAACTAAAAAAAAAAAAAAAAAAAAAAGAACAAGAGACAGAAAAATATGTTATTGAGAAATCCTAAGTCCTAGAATTTTCCCTGTCAAGTTGATCTAATGCAGACAGTACTGACTAAAGAGTGGATTTATTTTGTGCTTGCAATTTAAATAGGATAAGGTTAATATTTTCTTTCCGAATGTAATCTCTTTCTGCAGTGATAGGGTATTGTGTTTCTAATTTTATTTATAGAGATTGGTGGGTTGGATCACTAAAACTGAAATTTGGCTTAGGGTGTGGATTTATATCCCTGCTCTTCCCTGTAAAGACTGGGACTGCTTTTTTCTGGACTCATCTTTTCAGTTAATTTGAGGTAATTAAACGGTGCTGTGTGGGACGGGGCTAAAGAGAAACACAATTAAAATGTAATGTTTCCACTTTGGTATCTGCATCCTTATTTATTTTAAACCATCTTCAGTGCTCTGACGAGTTTAAGTCTTCCTGTATCACATACTGTACAAGCAGAAATATGTGAGTGAACTGTTGCCAATGGCTCTGAGCGAGCATGGGGCATGTTTCACATTACACTGTGGTTTCTTGTTCAGATCTGATCTCCTTGCTAGGAGAGGCTGAGAAAGGCAGCTCTAGGGGATTTACTTCCAGCAGCAGCAGCAGCAGCACATGATCCATCAATCGCGTGATTCTCACCACCGAGGACTAATGGGGAGGCTGAAGAAAAAGTGAATGCTGCCTCCGGGAAGCAACAGCATTTTCTTCTGCTCGTGGGGCCCCTCCACCAGTCGGACATTTGTTTCATGGCTTCTCCAAGGTTAGAAACCTACTGCTGCCCAAACCGGGATGCAGCTACAGAGCTGGTGATGAACTTCCAGCCTGAAGTCTTCTGTGGAGTCTGCATTGGCAGTGCCTCCATCAGCCTGCTATTGACCATCCTGCAGCTTCTGCCAAAGAAGGGACAGAGCCCACGGAAGATGCCCAAAGCCTCCTCCTCCTCCACCATCCTTCTCTTTATCTCCATTTGTGACATCCTTGGAGGCTTAGGTAAGTGCCATCTTGATGTCCTTGCCATTGCTGTAACAGGTTCTTTTTGCTCTGAGGTACCACACACAAATGAAGCTGGTGAATAGACAGCAGAGATTTCTGAGGGAAGCATGCTGTTTGTGTTCACAGGAAGATTTGGACTAAGTGAGATCAGGAAATTATGGGTCTTTGGGGAGAAAGTTCTTGTTTAATAGCTCTTGACAAATCTACACCAAAATCTCTGCTTTAAAACAAATTAAAATCTAGAATGAGAGCTTCTGCTCAGAGTAAGGCATAAAAGTGGAGGTGAGGCAGCACATTGGAAAATAAATCTGACATCAAACATTTAGCCAATCCATAGGACTGCATTTGAAAATCACTGTCCTTTATGCCCTCAAATCCTTTTGGACCAACTGTGCCTCCTGCTCATGTGCCAGCTGCTTGTCTGGGCACATCACGTAGACAGAAAATGAGTTTGACTTGCAGCTGCACACAGATCATGCTGGATACATGCTTTTGAAATGTGAGTAAAGCTACCTTATCAAGGACAACCTGCTGCCCAGACCCTGGTGGATAGTCTGGAAAAATAAACCAGTGGAGACTAAAACAGAATGCATGAGTCAAAATGAAACTAGTATGTCTTGAGCTGTCCCATCAGCCATTTGGTAATTTCTCCCATCAGTCATTTACTGTCAAATTTGGTATAAATTGCCATGACATGTGCTATGAAAATACAGGACAAGTTTGTTTCTACAGTAGCATTTTCCTCCCTCACATTAGGTAATAGTAGTGCTGTTTTGTCTCACTGCTGGGGGCTGTGTGTGAGTCAGTGTGTCTTTGTGTTTCATTTCTCTTCCCCTTTCACACCCAGCCAGGTTCTCTCACAGTACCTAATAAGTACCAATACTAAACCAAAGATTATAAAGGAAGTAAAGAAAGAGATATGGAAAATACATATGTGCATGCACCTGGAAAAGGTCCTTTCACTCAGATGAAGCCAACAATAAAGTTATTTTTCTCCCTTCCTCTTTCACTGGCAAACTCAAACTAGTTATCCATTGTTGTTTTTGTATTAGACTCACTTCGGGGGGTGGAAAACAGTTCATTCTTGGTGGGAAACCTGGTCATTTTGTTCTGTTTCCTGTTGGTGCTTTATTTCAACAAACCCAGAAAACCTCACTAACAAACTCTAAGTTCATTTTTTAAAAGGGCATTGTTGTTACCTAATTCAGAGGTGCTGCTTTTGCTCAGCCCTGTGACAGAGGAAAAGGACTGCCTATAAAATGAAGGCAGAGAAAAGTGAAAAATAACTCTTTTTCTGCAATGGGGGATTTTATAGAGAAGTGAATATCAGTGTATGAACATACGCTGGTAAACAGTTGTTTAGCGTTTAGCGTTTCATGTCTGTTAACTGCTACCCAGTTTATGTTAGAGAAGCATGTGACAGCATCTCTAAGTGAGATCCTAATCTATGTATCATTTTAAGTCCCAGCAGCTTCCGAGTCTTGGGGCTACTTTCCCTGAATGATCACACTGACATTTAAATAGCACAGTTGTCCCTGCTGTGCTCCTCTGCAGCCATCGCCTTCCTGCAGACGCACAAAAGCTGGGCTGCGATGTGAAATATGTGGCAGGGAAAAGCATGTGACTCAAATCACACCAGCAGATTCAAAGCATTAATGCATTTTTTTCTTTAGGTATGATCTTCAGGTCAAGTATATGGCTGGGCTTCCCGGGCTTCATAGCTAATATTTCAGTGGTGAACAGGACTGACGTGTGGCCTTCCACTTTCTGTGTGGGGAGCGCGGTAGGTACCAAGATCTTCCCCCCTTTCTTCTGCTCCCAATTAAGAGTCCTTCCACAGGGGGAATCTGAAAGGAAAACTGCTGTGTCCAAAAGGAAATGTGGCTGTGAGTCAGAGCCTGGATATGATGGTTTCAGCCTCTGCCACACCCCTGCAAGTGCGTTCATGCCTCCCTCTGTGAGCCTGGGTCAGGGCAGGCAGGGTGCTGATGGTGCTGTATGGTGGTAGGGATGGTGGTAGGACATGGGACCAAAAGCATATAAGCAACCCCAGAAGGGCTGTGAACCATTGTTTGAGTTTCTGCTGGCACAGCACCGCGAATGGCTCCGTTGCACTGGCAGCGTGAGGTTAACTGCAGTCTGTGTGGTGGCAGCAAGGGCCTCCTGAAACCAGCAACTTGGGTAGCTCAAATTAGCTTTTGTGGCATGAGACTGTGTGTTTTAGACACAGAGGGACAACAGGAGAAATATACTCATAGCCACAAATCTGCTGGCAGAAGGTCTATCCCTGCCATGTGGGATTTCAGCTCAGATTGCTGGGCTGCATCTCAATGACTGCATCTGGCCAAGTCTAATTAAGTATCTTCTGGATTAAAATGCAAGAATAAGAAAATGTAAATGCATTCCAAAAGTACACATTGAAACTCAGATCAAAATTTTATAATCAAAACACTGGGAAATATAATTTGTGCTTACTGTACAAGAATAAAGGTCACTATTTTTACCAAAACATTGAGAATGACAAGACCATCACTTTACCCAGATGCAATAGGAATGTGGGATCTCCAATGAATTAATGCATGAGCAATAGCAGTATTAGCTTTGCAATTCAAAGTTTACTATGTAGAAGGGGATAGGTTGCATGTCAAGAAAATTATTCAGCTCCAGTAGTTTTAAAATAAAGCAATATGTGCCAAATTGAACTCACTGTGCTTTATGTGCCTATATAAAAGCAGCTTCAAACAGGATAGTTTTGTGCCATGGACACAAATATAAATTGTATACATCTATCAATTCTTAATTCTATCACACATCTTTGAGTTTTGCTTATTAGATGAAAATGCTGTTGTTTTTTTCATTGAGAAAGCACCAACAATCTCGGTATCTTGCAGCAAGAATGTTCTGCTCAAAACCCGCTCCTCCTCATGTTTCACTTTCTGGCCCATAACACATAAAAACATATTTTTAAGCATGACAGGGTACAGTATGCAGACTGTTTGTTTTTCATTTGAATTTCAGGTTAGATGGTGAGCAGCCTAGCGGTCTACCACAATTTTTATTTTCCCTTACTTGTGCTCCAGGAAAATGCTGTAATTTGAGTCACTTTAAATTTAGATTCAACTATATTGGAATGAAAAATAACCCTTCTTCCACTCATTTCCCCTAACGTATTCTCATGTGAGTTAATAAAATGTTTCCGATTCTGTTTTATTTTTCTTTTAGTACTATTGTTTTATTTCTCTTAACCACAAGCCTATACAAACTCCAAACAGTGAAACTTTAGGACATCTCCCTTGAATGGTTTGCAGAGGGGTACCCTTTCAGGCACTGCAGCAAAATGTTTTGCTAAAAAGTAAGATATCATATAAAGCTTTAGGGTTTAAGTGCATCTGATTTATATTATGTTTGGAGACAGTTTTATCTGTGTTGGATTTTCTGGAAAGATGCTGCAGTTTATTTTTGTATATGTGTGTTTATGGGTAGTAAATTGTGCATTTTTCAACTGCAGCAAATATGCAAATGTGATGATAAAGTTACATGCTGAGTGCTATGGGTAAAGTGCATTAGAAGGAAGACTGGGATTTTATTCCCTGCCTTCTGTGCTCTAGGAAAATACCATTATGTTTGAATTAAATACTGAATAAATAATTCATGCCACAAATTACTAGAGGTAGGGTCTATCCCATGGTGAAAGGAAATATTTCCCAGTTTGATTTGCCTTTTGGAGGAAGGACTGCTAGATCTCTATTCACCAACATCTGGCTCAGTAACAAGTATGTTGATTTCCAGATGTAAAACGATGCTACTATGGAGCTGTGATAAAGGATATTCAGATAAGAACTGAAAGAAGGCTTGGAGGAAAGAGAGCATGAATATTAAAACACTCCCAAAGTATTACAAAGAGCCAGCTCCTATGGGGAAGAAATGTGGAATTTATATACAGCGGCAAAGAAAAGTCACTTTTCTTATATAAGCTCATGGGGAAAATGCATAGGGTCAACTCAGGAATGCTGTGGAATATTTAGCTTGACTTGAACCTGTTTCCTTTGGATTTTTATTGAAGAATTGCTTAGGAAGTTCAGTAGGTGCATTCTTCCAGAGCATGAGTGATTTTCTCATCAATGAGTTTTTTCCTTGATAACCATCTTGTGCATGGAGTAAACACCCATCACATGCAGAACCCACAAATGCATAGGCACACTGTGGTTATGACTAACCTCAGTTATATTTTTATGCCTCAGCTACTGAGAAACAACTGCAATTTTAACCTAAAATGGAAACATCCTCGCTATAAATTTCTTTGGGCTTCACTTACCATGTTCAGGTTAGGACTAGAGTGGTAAACGACAGGTTTTCTAAATCAGAAAATGAGCTGTGAAAGCAAATGCTGTTCAATTTACCTACAACTTGACCCATAGTCTACAACAATGTTCCTGTGATTTTGAGTAAGATTTCATACTTCATAATCTCATCTGGAAAATACACACATTAAAAGAACAAATCACCAGGCCAAAGGTTTGAGTCCCTTCCCTGCTCCAGCGGTAATGGAGAAGCAGCTGTGACATTTGGCACTTCTTTCCCCTCTAGATGTGGATCCAGCTGTTATATAGTGCTGGCTTCTGGTGGTTGTTTTGCTATGCTGTTGATTCTTACTTGGTGGTGAGAAGATCAGCTGGACTGAGGTACCAGAGTTAAAGCTCTGAATTTGTTTTTTCCCCTCCAACACTCTATGTCTCTGTTTGCAGCTACCTAAGAGTATAAGTGAGTCTTGTACAACCATCTGATGCTCATATAGTCACCAGGTAATGATAAGGATGTGGTGTTCTATGTGCTTTAATTGCCAAGGTAATGCTCAGATACTGATTTATGTCCAATTTAAATTTAAATGTAACTGAATTCATTTAACCTTTGGAAAAACATGGAGCAAATTGTGGTCTATAAACTTTATGGAAATGAGATGACTATTTTTGTCCCTACTCTGCATCTGAAATTGATTCTTGCAGCAAAAAAATAGTGTTGTACTGAAAATGAAAATTTGGAGGGGGAATGAGCTGCACTTCATACAGTTAATTTCATATAGTTAATTATGTTTTTTTCTTTTTCTCTGATATTTTATTTTATAAATTTCTCAATGAGTGTGGTCATTATTGCCCTTCTGATGACACTTTTAAAATCCTTCATAAGAAAAATATGTATTTATTATATATTCTTCTGCAATGCCTGTGACAGAAGAACCTAAACCCTTTGGAAAGTACAATGCTTTAATGCAAGACAGAAAAAAAAAATATGTTTCTAAGTTGGTTGTTAGAAGAGCAAAATAACCTTCAGTTGCTTCTGATAAAAGTGGAGTTACATAACTCTGTTCCCAGATGATACAGAGCAGTCAGATATGAAGGATATGGTTCTCTGCAGGTGTAACCAAAATGAGGTTTTTTGAATTAACTTTACAAAACCAGGTTTATCCTCAGTGGTCCAAAGTGTCACAGTTCTAGTCAAACAGCTGGTACCTGCCTCCTTCCCCCATCCCTGTTAACCATAAAAATCATGTGCATTTGGGCTTGATTCTGAGATCAGAGTAAACGTCAAAAGACTTTCTACAAACACAGATCTGAATGTCCCTAAGATGGGAGCAGCATCCAGCTCTGAAAGTTAAACATTATTTTCTACAAATCACAAAAGGATGGTTTATTTGACTGTTCATATTCATTCTTAAATTTTAATCTGCTAATTTGCTCTCTGCAGGAGAAATGAAAGATGCAGGGGTTCCTTCTCAATAATAAGGGTAGGGAAGAAGTCTGGAGGGGACAGGACTTCCACGTGCAAGCCTGAATAACTGCTTTGGCTCATTCTTTTTCTGAAGGACTGCCCCCACCCACCTGCTTTCCTTAGTTTAATGTATTGCCAGTGTTGTCCTGCACAATTTCCTGTCTGTAAAGCTCTTTTTCAGTGAGGGTCCTATTTTTACCTTGCAATGTGGGAAGTGTAAGGTTGGATAGCTTTAATTGTGCCTGTTGTGTTTGGTGCTTGCAGTACGATTGTGCTGTACCACATGATGACGTGGGGCCTTGCAGTGATGCTCTGCGTGGAGGGGATTGCTCTGCTTTACTACCCCTCTCTCTCCAGGTAAGCAGGCTCTGGAAGCAGAGGGGATTGCTCTGCTTTACTACCACTCTCTCTCCAGGTAAGCAGGCTCTGGAAGCAGACTGTGAAATCGGGGCACTCTCTGGTCATTTGAGTGTCTTTTGGTCAGCTTTAGAGACAGACATTCAAAAGCTGAGCATCATGATCTTTGCCAAGGATGTCCCACTGAGTCAGTGACTATGCTTCAAATACCTGCCTGGGCTTCAGGGGGCCCTGAAGAAATATGCCAGGCAGTACAGGCACTTGGGCATGCTGTAATACAGCTTCTGTGAGACACCCTTCTCCCACTCCTGGTTTTAGCTTTCCTTTCAATTTGAGAAAAATCCACAGACAGTGCATGTTTAAAATCAACTTTATGTCCCATGTGAACTGATGGTAAAGGTCTAAAAAATTAAAATTTTTGCATCTGTTTGCTTCATTCCTTCTTTTTTTCTTCTTTTTAAGTTAAAGGTGACATAAATAGAATAGCCAGAAAAGTGAGCTGTGGGAAAAAAAATGCATAATCTTTTAATGATTTCTTCTCAGCTGTGAAAATGGCTTGGAACATGCAATCCCACATTACATCACAACCTATGCCCCACTCCTGCTAGTGCTTGTGGCCAACCCCATCCTGTTTAGAAGGACAGTATCAGCAGGTATGTTCCTAATGGCCAGCATCAATCAGTCTGTGTTATTTAGCAGCATAGTACTGTAGAAAGTCATGGCTTTGTACTCAGTGATGTGTGACAGCTCCTTGTTAAATCATAAAGATACAGCAAAGGGTGGGAAGCAGTTGCCTACGGAAATGAAGACTCCATTTTGTTGGGGAATTTGCCCTAGAGACAAATTCTGGTGACACACAAGCTATTCTGTTATTAACCTCTAACTGCAGGTGGGCAAACATGTTTCCATGTTACCTGATTTAAAGCTTTTGAGGCAATGTACCCTAGATGCTTAACTCTACTGTAATTTTGGTACCAACCTCGACTTTGAAATGTAATCTATTCTAGCTGGTGAGATCTGAGAGTTGATTTAACTTCTTGGCAGCCCTAGAGCAAAAAATGTAATAAAATGTGATCAGAATTTTGTCACTTCTGAGATTATGAAACAAATGGGAATTGTACACATCTCAGAAGGGATCTTGATGTTCCAGTTCAATTTATTATCCAGTGCTTGGAAGAAGTGAGACTGAAAAAAAGCCATGGATTCAATGCATTCTTTGCACGTAATATGATCATTGCTAGATGTTTGCAGTACTTGAATTCATCTACACATTGATTATATAAAAAAGCTGTAGAAAATCAAGTATTCTCAGTTCTATCTTTATCCCATTCATTCTGTCCCTCAGCCATACTCATTTTCAAAAAGCACTTGTTCTTTTAAAAAATTGTTCCCATAAAAAGTTGTTCTTTGTATATTTGTGTTTGCATTTGTATATTCCTTGTGATAGCTGAACAGCATGTGGCATAATTTTTTTGCTGACAATCCATCTTCATGTTTTAGAGGTGTAGCTAATGCTGTATCAATAACACAATGAAAAACAATGTGCAAGATAGGATAGAAGATTCTATTTAAACATCACATGATAAGCATATAATTGTATCACACATTTTATAGAAGGTACATGCTGCCTTTTGTTATGAAATAGAAATATGTTGATCATACTATTTCATATTTTCAGTGGGATTGAGAGAAAAAAAAAAGTGGGATATCTTTCATTTTAGGAATCCAGCTGTGTGTAATTATTTTCCTTTAGTATTAGGCTATATGTGAGATTCCTTGAAAATGGTCCTTCCAGCTTCTGAACAGCTGCTGGAGACAAATCCATCCATTCCTTTGTTCCCTCTTTCAGGCCTCTATCTTCTGGATTTTTGTGCCTAAACTAACAAGATGTGCATATATTAATGAACATAATTGTATACTTTTCAGTTGCCTCCTTACTGAAAGGAAGACAAGGAATTTACACAGAGAATGAACGACGTCTGGGGACAGAGATCCAGATGCGCTTCTTCAAAATTATGCTGGTATTTGTTATTTGGTAAGAGGTGCATTTTTTTCTTTTAAAGTGCCTTTTTCCCAGAGGGAGAGAGTCAGGGACAGGAGTAAAGACTGATGGGTTGCTTCATTTGTTTGTCTTTATGCTTAGAAGGGAAGGTATCTAAGGAAGAAGCAGTTCTAAACTAGTTCACAAAGGAGCTGAATCACTCACTGGCTGTGAGGAAATGATAAAATGTTTAACCAACAGAAAAGCAAAAGCAGCAAGAAACAATAGCAAAAATTTCCAAATAGGTTGGGCATCGACTGAAGCTGTCTGGTAGAGCAGGCTCCCAGCTCTGTGGGCTGACAGATGACTTTCTGTAATCAACATTTCTCAGAGCCTCTTGGCACCAAACACATCACTGGAGACCTGCAAAAAAAAAAATGCTTCTAAGTCTGGCTTTATGGCTTTGACCATGATTATACAATGCAGCCACCTCTGTGCTCTGCCATCTTCAAGTGCCTGAAAAACACATGGATATTGACTGGAAAATAAGGAAATACCAGAAAAGAAAACTCCATTTGTATTTTTTAATATATTTTGTCTTTCCTCATGAAAATAGTACTTTGCCATAGGACAGAAAAGAGATAGGGAGGAGGAGAATGGGACAACAAGAAATGACTCTGGAGTGGTGAAATAAGAAGGCCAAACTTAGCAGTGTCTATATCCCACTTAACTTCTTTATATACAGGTGTATTAATGCATGTTACATTGCTTTAACAGGCTAAGCAGGGAGAAAGGCTGCCTCTTTTATCTTCTCTTGGCTGCTGTCTACTAGAGTGCTCTGAAAGGAAATGATTGTCTTTTGGGGGGGAATAACAGTCCTCTTGGCTTGGAAGTGAAGTTTCCAATGTGAAGGGTGGGGTAGCCAGCAGAAGAGTGAGTGAGAGACAGCAGCAAGGGACCCTGCAGCATGGCTTCCTGGAAATTGTTGAAATAATAAGGAGCAGAGATTCAGCCAAGCTCCCAGGGCTGTGGAGAGAAAGAGCCCAGAGGCACCACAGAAGTGCATTGCAACCTAAGGATGGTGGCCAGCTTGATTATCTGGGAAAAAGCATGAAAGAAAAGGCCAATTTCCCATGGACATTGTGGGGACATTTGTTTATTGCCATTCTGTCTCATTCTGCACTTTCCTAATAAAAATATAAAATCACAGCTCTGGTTTAGGATTTTGCTCTAATAAAACATAAGCTCTGGAGAGTAAAAACTTTCTCAAAGGTTACTGGAAGGAAAGACTGAGGCAGTCTCATCTCAGAAGCTTGGAAGAAGATGGAAAGAAGATTTCCTTCCATCCCAGAAGTCAAATATGCGATGCTTTAGCCAAAGACAGCAGGTTGGGGCAAAACAGGATAGAAGAGGTGCCTACAGATTTGGGAGGGGAGAGCAGGAGGTTTTACATTGTGATCAAGATATAATTGTGCAGAGGACAAATATAAAACCCCTTAGAAAGTATGACATGAATGCTGATGCCGCAGTACAACTATAAATAAATGCTTCTCTCACTGTTTAGATGGCATAGGAACTTACAGCCATTTGCTATAATCTCTGTTTAGTGTAGAACATACTCAGTTTCTTTCAATGAATGGACTTGATTATACTCATCCTTATTTGGAAACAGACATTACCTTTATTAAAAATAATTGTTAACATTTTTAGTTGTTAAAATTTTTCAAGTTTAAAAGTCAACTTTTGCATTGCTTTTTGGTGTTTTTTAATGGACATTCTGGAAGTCTTTAATCTAACCCTGAAATTCTAACTCCAGCTGGAAATCCTGTAGCCTTTTACAACAACACGTGCATATATTTGAGTTCCTTGTCTGTGAGCACAACTCTTCTAAGGCACAAGGGAAAGAAGTCAGCATGCATGATATTCCCATTATAGATCACATTTCCTTCTCATCTCAATTTTATTCTGCAATTTACTGTTCTGCAGCAAATTAAAATCAGATTTTTTTTCTTATATTGATTTATATTGTCTAGGCCTGGGTGAGTAGGTAGGTGTCCAGTCCTTGATTGTGATCTCATAGACCTACAAGTCCCTTCAGATTGAGATTTAGCAAGAAATCTAACCATCTTGGACATGATTATCCTAGTTCTTTTCTACCCTTAATGATTCTGTGATTGAAAAGAATCTTACTGTCCTTTGAGTTATTTTAATTTCTATATTTTGCAGGTAAAGCATATTTTACATGCACATCCATATGTAATTGTTCTTTTCTTCTTTGCTCCTGCTGTAGCTGGTCATCCAATATCATCAACGAGACCCTTTTGTTCTATCTCGAAATGCAGCCAGATATCAATGAAATGCCCCTGAAAAACATCAGAAGTGCTGCACTGATCACCTGGATTATAATGGTGGGTCAGCTGTGACATTACTTGGGTTTAGAAATCACTGTTGTAAGACTGGTGAAACAACACCTGTATAGTGTGGGGTTTATGATTTTGAGGGATAGAAACACTCTGAAAATCAAGGAAGAAAAGCAGAAAGTAAGAGAAAAGGATGAGCAGTCAATGGGAGCGCTTTTCACATGTAAACTTTGCCAAAAATGTCTTAGAGGACAACTTTTTCTCCCGTTTATTGGAGTATGCATTCTCTCTGTGAGAGATCACTCCCATTTCAAGATCCACAACAGATAACTACAATGATTTCTAGCCTCACCTTGCTAAACTCTGCCATAATGCAAGCTGCAAAGTTTTAGCTCACAGTTCCTGAAGGTTTCCCAATTAAATGGGCATTTCATGGAAATTCTCTGTTTCATGGAAACACTGTAGAGTGGTTTTTTTTATTATTATAAAGAATGATTGCATCTTATGTCATGACATTTGGGTCATTATTTGGGAACAAATAGGAGAAAAATCTTTCACACGTGGCACCAAAAATAACTGTGAGATGCTGTTCTCTTACTGTAGCCTCTTTTCTCCTATTAGAATATTTGACAGGGGATTTTTCAGAGGTGACAGTGCAGGTTCATTTTCCTAGAGAATTTATTCTGGAGTTGTTAAAGAGGTGTAAGGCCTGAGCATGATTTATGTCATTGAGCATTTGAGCAGTTTGGTATTGAAGGATTAAGTGATGCAACTTATGTGATACAACCTCCTCCTCCTCCTCTGACAAGGAGTGAACACATTCATGTGACAGGGACCTTGCTGTTGCTCACCTGGAGAGCAAGAGATTAAGTCTGGGGACTGACCTCTGCTTTAAAATGGCTGTAAAAATAATTTCCTTCTTTTCCTATGAGAGAAATAGAAGCATCTAAAGACATTAATTTGTTAAGCCTCTCATGGCCCTTGGAACAGAGACAAATTTTTTGGCAGTCACTTGGGATCTTATTTTCAGCACCTCTCCCCATTTTTACATCCCACTTTGATGGACATTTTCACTGGCTAAAGCAATTCCAGACAGATCAATTCCTGCTATTTTTAAAAGCTTGACTGTCTATGCTAGTGTCTCCTCTCATATATTTGACTTGGCTTGTAATGAAAAATATATGTGCTTTTGTGAATAAAAACGTCCAGAGCTTGTGGGAAAAGTTAAAAACACACCAAGGGATTGACTGGCTAAACTTCATGCTAGAAAATAATTTCGTGCTTACTGCTTACTGTTATGGCCTCAGCATTTTAGAAAACAGGTCATGGTATTTTTCTCTTATTTGTTTGTGTCTGCGATGGCTGAATTTTTAGTTGTGTGCAAATAGTGTATTTTAAAGTCAGCAATCATTCAGTGAAAGGGAAGCTTTTAATATATGCAAATCATTTTGCTAGAGTTGAGGATGAAGCCTTCCTTGCTGGTGTAACTCCTGTTGCACTTCTCTTTCCTAGGGGGTTCTTAATCCCATGCAGGGCTTTCTCTTCACATTAGCTTTCTATGGCTGGACAGGATGGAGAGTGGACCTGAAATGGCGAAAAAGAGAAATACCCTGGGAATCGATGTCCTCATCAGCTGTGGGGGAAAATGCCTATCCCTCACCAGTGAACTACCAAAGCAACAGCCATGATTCCAAGAAGATCTCAACAACTGACAGCCAGCAGACCGATGAGGCCATATGCATGCTGTCTGAAGGTAACACCAGCAGTGATGAAAGATTAACCAGAAGCTCTCCCATCTACCAGGGCTGGTAGTTTCTATGTGCAAAGCTGGATCTAACTTTTCCTGGATCTAATTTTCACATCATCAATACTCACAAAACCACGTCAATGTGTGAATCATTGCGTACTCTGGAATTAGGTTTGTGCTCAATGGCTTGATGTCATTTCCTGTAACTTGTGACACTGTGAGGGAGCGTGTGAGACAGAGAGATATGGTCTATATCTTCATTTGCCTTCTAGGAGAGATGTAAACAGGTATAAAGGCTTGAACCTTTTTCAGCAGGAGTATATCTCTGCAATGATATTTGTTACTTATGATTGACTTTCATTCATTTTCTTTTAATCTCTCTTGTAACCTCCTTATAGTAGAAGAGTCTTTTGTTTTAATAAATGGACTATTCATATGTTGGGTTTTTAAATGTGTTGCCCTGCTTGTCTTGCTCAGCATAAAATTCCTCACCCAGAATTACAGCTCTAGGATTTCTGAGGCACCATCAGTTCCAGCCTTTGCAGTCTGGTAAAGCATTAGTGACAGCAGACTCTGACTTCAGCACAAATATTTCCTGTTTGTGTTGACTCTCACTGACATAATCTTCTTTTAGCTTGTGTATGTGAATTTTTGCTGTTGTTTTATCTAGGGAGCTGAAAAGCTTTATTAAAAAAAAAAAAACTGAGCCCAGCACAGGCTCCACAAACACCTCAGAACAAAGATTCCCGTTCATGCCAGGTTCAAGAAAACATAAACCCTCAAACTATTTTTTTAGTATAGATTCAGGCTGATCTTTATGTGTACTTACCTAACAAGACAGTGGCTGCTGGGGCAGGTGCATTAAGAGACAAGATTTGCATAAAATGCTTCCATGCTCTGAGTGCTCATCATAAATCAAGTAGAATCAATAATCCCTTCTCTGAGGAGTACTCTGTTTTATACCTTCATGTGCTGAATGAAGAGACATTAAATCCATTCTCCTTATCTTATCACATACACCTCTTTTTGTGCAGTGCCCTAGGTACTTACATCCAAACAATTCCCCAGACTTGTTGAAAGTTAAGAATCAATGATGACCATGTCTACCCTAAGCTTTTGACTTAATCTCAAATATAGAAGTAATCTGATTTGTCTGGTTGGGCTGGAAGCAGTTTACAGCACAGTTTGACTGATGGCATGGTGGAAGCTCCTTAAGCCCAAGTAATCGCCCTCCTCTTCTTCAGCATGTGACCAGGCCTGGGCTTTAAATCCTGCTCACATCCACTTTGGCTGAAATTTCTTGGCTGTTTCCACCTTTCATTTTCAACACAGTTCAGTTTCAGCTATTGTAAAAAAAAAAAAAAAATCAAAAATTGAAGACAGCTGAAACATTAATGCAAAAGTAACGTGAAGCTTAACTTCCTGGGTTATTCAGGGAAGTCTCAGGAAGGTTAGAAATTCAGGATCAGCAGAAACAATACTGAAAAATATTGATTGGCTAATTAAAATAAATCAGCTTCTTGAGCTAATTGTTTGATACAAAGGTGTTAAACAATGATTAGACAACTATTTAGGCAGATCATTACAGAGCTGTGCTTGGTTTGTAGCAAGTCTTTTACATTGTGCCCTTTGGAAACCTTTGTGGCTTTATGGCTTTTTATTGCTGCTCTCCTTGTCAGAACTACTGGCAGATCACCAGACCCTTCCTTTTAATCACAGTCATTTGTTACCTACCAAACTATGAAGAGATAGCACACTTATGAGCAGATGAATACTGAGCCTTTTGAAACAGAGACAATTTTTCAGTGCAATACTCATCACAACTGGGGTCAAAAGAGCAGGAAAAAGGTGGAGGTGGATTTATTAATAAGCCTTTTCATATGCTGTGGTGTGGACCAAGCTGCAAAACCTTAAACCAAAATAAACAGTCTCTGGCTTCACTGGAATAATTATGTGGCACGAAAGCACTTGGGAGGTGACAGGCTGTAGCAAGAGGCCCTGTGAGATGACTGAATGACTAATCCCTCCCTCCCCTCAGTGCTCCAGGGCATTTGTGTGGGACAGGGACAGATGGGATGCCCCAGTCCTGGCCCCCAAGGCTGTGAGCAGTGCCAGGTGGCTGCTGGCACTGGAGTACTCCTGTTCTGGGACAGCCTTCTGCAAGGGCCAGGCTTTGCTCCTCTCCTTTTCTTGTTCTTTCAAGGTTGTTGGGGTGAGTATGGTGTGTCTGTGTATCAGTTATCTATGAGATGTCATCAGGAAAAAATAGGACTCATCTGAGAGCCTAAGAAAGAAAACTGACCTAATTTTGATGTATCTAGAAATTGATATGGGGCATTGCAGAGCACACTGACAGCGGGTTTTGACTTATAAAAGAAGTGTGTGTGAGGAGTCTCCTTACCTGCTGTTCCTAGCCTCCAGTGGATGTACAGGAGGCATTCCTTCACAGCTTAAAATTGGATGATAATTGATTCTACTCATGTGTAACCATGGCCACATTTGATTTCACCTTACACAAACCTTGTTCTTGCTTCACTATTCAATTAATCAGGCAAAGAATTGCCTTCTTCAAGGATTGCAGCAGATGCCCCTCCCTTCCCACCAGGAATATATTTTTGAGGTCCATCTCCTGATTGTCCCCACTCCCTGTGCTTGCTGCATGCATATGAGGGAGCAGCCACAGGTCACCACAGCCAGCTTCATGTTGAGGGAAACTATGTCCTCCAAGGGTCAGCAAGGGCAAACTACAGGCACCACATCCTGGACAGCACAGCTCTGACACCAACACAACCACTGCCTTCTTAAGTGTGCCACCCACTGCTGAGAGACCCTTGTGCTTATCAGCACACAGAAACACATCCTAGCTTTCATTTTGATGATGATTTGTATCTACTTAGTTGTCACGAGGTGAGTGTGGGAAGTGCTTGTCTCTGGCCTGCATATTTGTTTTCTAAGATGAGTTTCAAACGTGGCTTGGGTTAACAAGTGACAGCTCTTGTCAGTACTGGAGTCATTGGTGCAGTCAGTCTGTGGTCTTCATCTTACACTGTGGGAGGGACTCCCAGTCACCCAGCTCTTCCCTCCTTGAGCAGGAGGGCAGCTGCTCCTCTGGAACAGCAAGCTGTGACTCAGAGGAGAAGTAAACAGAAGTAAAACTGGATCAGATACTGTCTAATAAAATATATGTAGCTAAAGTGTTATTTCATGAGTACAGCAGTTGTCAACTATGGCTTCTCATATTTTGGGTGTATTAGAGCATTAATAAAATACTACTTAAAGGCTCCCTGAATTTATCAAAGGGGAAAAAATGTTAATTAGAATAAAAAGGTAGTTGAATCAATGCACTGAAATATAATTAGTGTAGTTGAATCACACAGAGAGAGTATCTATACATACAGGGTGGTATTGTCTCTATTAAACACTTTCCTGGCCTCACAGTCAGCTTATCAAATCCAACCACAGCAAGTTCTGTCTGTATTCACCAGCACGTATTTATAAGCACTCTGTATTTGAATTGCCAGCGTCATACATTTAATTACTATTTTATTTGGCCAGATGCTCAGGCTAATTGCAAAGCTGAAATATGAGCCCTAATAAAATAATAAACAATGTGAATAGGCAGATTTCTTGCATACCACAGTTCTGCATTTATGAGGTGCACCACATGTCTGAGTAACAAAATCCTAACTACATCTCTCACTAAGCCCTTCTTCTAGACCAAATACATGGAACTAGAAAGTGAAATGTTAAATGTGATCCCCCCCATCCCCTGGATAACCATATTTGACTTTCACTTCAGTGTTTCCCTCTGTGTATCCATGATAATAAGTTATCTGATCTGCAAACTTTTTTTAAATTTTTATGGAATATCAAGTTTACAGTAATCCCAGAGGAAGATCACTAAACCACATGGCAGTTGACATAAGACAGGTCAGATGATGTCTGGTTATTAATTTTTTAAGGAACAGACATGCACATGTGTGGACATTGAAACTGGCAGCTGAAGAAGATGCAATCTTACTGAAAGGAAAGTAGGGAACAGAGTCCAGTCCAGGAATGCAGGCATGAATCTGTTTTCCTGGTTAATATTCCCTGGTTAATAGGATGTGCTGTGAGCTGTATGGAAAGCTGGTTCTCTTACTGCACCTTTCTAAGCAAACTCTTAATCATTCAGGGCACTAAAGTCACATGGGGTTTTGTAGGTAAAGTTTTCAAAAGGATGAGAAAATTCGAAGGGAAACCATTCAGTGATGAAAGTGATGGGAAGACTTATTGCTGCTCCAGCATCTCTTAGTTCCTGGGTTTCATCACATTTTGGGGTAGCAAGAAGCTTTTGAAGCTTTCAGGCTTCTCCACAGGGGACATTTGAGTCCTTGCAAAGCCAGTGCCTAGAGATGAGAAGGCTGGCAAGGTGGTGGCCACTGTTGCCCCGGGCTCTGTCCTGTGGCACGTGGCAGTACCAAGGACGCCGTGGGTCTCTTTGTGCCCTGGTGTCATGTTGGGATGAGATTCTGCCCTCAATTCTATGGGTAGGAAATGGGGTCTTAAGAGGGGGGAGACGAGCTGTGAGGGATTGAGATGTATTCCTTCCTCTGGAGAGTGGGACAATGACAAGTCTGTTAATAAAGACAACCTTTGTTGATGAAGCCTTGTCCTATCCTAGTTTTTCACCAGCTTTTCCATAGCTGAGAGGGACTCAGAGGGTAAATGGAGGCCTTGGATCCTTGCCCTTCAGTTGGCCCCACAGAGGTACCCACCCACCTGTGCATCTGTGAGCCTCCTGGAAAATCTTGAGAACGTGGAGATCTGAACACACTGTGGGTGTTACTGTGCTCACTGAAAAAGGCACGTTTTAAAGACATGGGTGTAAAACAACGCAGTGGGGTTGGTTTTGTGCAGTGTGAGGAACCAGCTGTGTTGGGTGGGGTGTCCTGGCAGCATCCTCCCCCCTCAGAGAGCACCAAGACTCAGGACAGCATGAAAACACTGGCAGCCATTCATTGCAGCTGTAGCCACATGATAGAATCTGCTCCTGGTTTGCTGCTACAGCAGATCTTGAGTGAATTTCCAGGAGGAAAGGAGAGAAAAAAGGCAACAACGCAAGTCCCTCCTTAGGCAAAAGCACTCAACTGAGCACCACATTTTATGTGGCAAAGAAACGTCCTTCCACCCTGCCTCTGGTCATGTGGCAGCATGTGACAGGGAGCACAGCATTCTTCTCACCAGCCCTTTCCTCAAGGCACCAGACTTAACTTGCCAAGGATCAGAAGCATTCCCCCAGCCACACTAAGTGCTCTGGGTAACAGCTCAGCTCTGCTAATGCCCCATGTCAGGCAGTCAGCCATCCCCTAGGAATGCAATTACACCCAGAACAATACAGGAGAGGCTAGATAAGGCAGCTTTTTCCTTAGTTCCCAGGGGATATTTTATAGTCTGCAAGCTGGTATACCCAGATTCCTTCAATTTAATATCTGAATTTAAAATGAAAAAAAAAAAAAAGTCTACCTTAGCAAAATATATTTTGCCAAAGACAAGAGACTTTAAAATAAATATCTTCTAGTGTAATAGAGGCCTTTCACCCTTGCTTGCTGGCCTTTGTCACTAGTGAGTTCCATGACTTCAGTGGAAATGAGGCCAAAGTTGAGCAACTGGAAACCTGTGAAGGGCATGAATGGGTGAGCTGAAGGAACCGAGGCAGCCACAAGGCTCCACAAGGAGAATTGTTCCTCTCTTCCAGATGTCTTTATCATCTCACAGGGAATGGGGCAGTGAGAGCTGTTGCTCGTGCTTGAGCTGCTGTCCTCGCACTGCGCTCACAGAATTCATTCTTCACTGGGCCAAGAGAAGGGAGAAATGCAAACAATACTGGCCCTGGTGGCAGGACACTCCTTGCTCCAGTTTGGCAATATTTTTACAGGGGAAGCCCAGGGAGCTGCAGGGCTCCCAGCAGGGCTGTGAAAGATGATCTGGGTGCTGCCTGCCCTTGGCACCAGCTCCTGTCAGCAGAGCTGCCTGAGCACCAGCCTATTCGCTTTGGGTCTGTAAAACCTTAAAAAAAAGGTCTTTGTGTGTTTGTTTTTTCATGGCAATATCCTCAAATATTAGCTTTATTGGTACATTACTGGGAGACAAAAATGGTATGTACCGTCTGCATTTATT
The DNA here is from genome assembly GCF_024509145.1 of Vidua macroura. NCBI lineage: Eukaryota > Metazoa > Chordata > Aves > Passeriformes > Viduidae > Vidua > Vidua macroura. Next base: position 20,314,886 of record NC_071572.1, read on the forward strand.
TTGTGAAGATATCATACTGTAGATAGTCACTTAATGATTCACTTTATTCCAGATGAGATTCTAATCATGCCTGTGAAATTGTGGGATGGCCTCTTGCCTTGCTTCTGCAGACACTTGTGGAAGGAACTGATAAATATTTAGGTACAACTACACAGAAACTCAGATATCAGAGCACACACACATCACAACACACACATATAAGTACTCCCTAGGTTTTAAATTCATAGAAACATAGTTTCTGCTGATGGATAAACAATAAATTAATTGGCTTTGTTTTAGAATTTTTTTTGTTTTCTTCTCCAAAGGTTATTGTATTTTATTAAAAAACAAGCACCCCAGATGATACTACCTGAAGTGATGAACAAATATTCTGTTTAAGAAAACTGAAATTTTCATAAAAATAAAGTTTTAACATTCAGTTCACTGTTCACAAATATCCTTCAAGCACCATCAAAATTTCCAGCAACATTTTCTCATAAAATTGCCAGTGCTTTGCCGTCTCTAATTTTTTTCAGGGCTATTTTCCAATGACAGTTGGGGTGTTTGGTTGGTTTTGTTTTATTTCAACTAACTAAAGCAATGATTTACTACATGGGCCTCCAAGAGGCCAATATATAATATTTGTTTGAGACAGGCAAGTCCAAACATGAAACAAGTCCAAATGGATCTTCCATTTCAGAAAAAAATCCAGATACACGGCACTTGCTGGGTAATAGTATCTTCCCCAGCCCAAAGCATGCAGGGTATAGCATGGAGAAAGAAAATATTAATGAATTAGGCCAAAATAGTACAGGAGAAAGCAAGATGGTTTTCATTCTCTCACATTAATTTCATTTTGGGAGCTGATCAGCTTATCATTCCATCAAAGGAGGAATGAGCACCAACCCTTTTGTCGTTCAGACATGGGAAGGAGTGGTTCAAATGGCAATATGTAATAAAATTAAATTTCTTCTTTTCTGCTAGAAATGCTGGTGTTCAGTTCCTACTGGAATAGACTTGGCTCAAGAAATAAATCAGGCTGTTGGTGGTTGTTTTTAAAGTAAAAGTTTTTTAAGGTTTGGTGATAAAACCTGTGAGACAACTTCTCAGCTTAGAGCTGTGCACAGACTAGTCCCTCTCTCCCCCCATGCTTGCTTCTCTGTCACTGCAAACCAAAAACCAGGCAGAAGTGTGCTCTTTTGTACAGACAGAAATGTGGGGCTTTTTATTGATAAGGGGTCTCCAGTGATGTATACAGTTAATCTATTGCTCCCCCAGTCTCCAGGGGACTGGTGGAACTTTTACAGTGATGAGAAGTGCTGGTTTTCCCCATACCAACACCTTCAGTTTCCAAATTTGCATCTGGAGAAATACACCTTAATTTATTAATCTTTTGCAGAGTCTGGTACAGAATCCAGAGCACTTTTTAAAAATTATTTTGTACCAACACCTTTTTTACCACTCCATATAGGAGGTCTAGGATTTTATCTTAAAATCTCATGTTGCTCGTACGTGAATAGATTTTTTAGCTCTTACTACAGTCTTCATCAATGTCTCTGTACTAAGCAGACCTAAGTCAGGATGCCACTCTAAATGTTGGTGGATTAGAAAGGTTACATTTTTTAAAATTGCTTTGATATGTATTCTTTGATCAAGTCATGAGACCTGGACCATTAATGGGGATATTAAGAAAAAAAGGATGTCTGTGTGAACTGAGTGAAGCACAGGCTCTCTGCCTTTGTCATCCTCTGTGGAGGAAGGTGAGTGGTGAATGATTAGACACGGTCATTTCATTGCACACAAATTTCTCGTGATTCTCCCCAAACCAGCCTCTGGGAAAGAAGCTGACAAGCAGCTACTGTCCAGGGCTTCAAGGAAGGAAACACCATGCTGAGGGCTTTTCCCACCAGATCTCTATCTTGGCAGTCTAGGTTGCCTGTCATGTGAAAAGGGGAGGTTTTCTCAAACCCTTAATGTTTGATTATTCTGTCAACGTCCTTGAAGGACTCACATTAACAGGTTACAAAATAATTCTCTTTATTAATGAAGTTGTGACAGGTCAGGGTTCAAGGATTGCTGGGGATAGTGTCTGACTGAAAAAACATATTCAAACCAATATATAGTTCAAAGCAACACAGTGACAAGCTCCAATCTTAAGAAAACTTAACTCAAGAAAATCATTCCATGCACATGGAATACAGATATTGCCCAACAGGCGTCCCCTGTGGGGGAGGAGACATGTTCACCCTGTCAACTGACCCCAGAAGTTACTCAGGAGACTTCCCTGACTTCTTCCTATTCTTAAGTTATTTTTACAGTATTTCTTTATATTTAGGTGGAGATGGAGTGACTTAAGCCACACACCTTACTCACTGAGGGGTGGCTGTACCTTGGGGGTGGATGCCAGCAGAGTACCTGACATAACCTTGGGATGGGGACGTGTCAATCTAAGGAGAGGGATTTTGCCATGGTTGCTAATTCAAGGGCTTCTTTTATCTCTCTTGTTTTTCGGGTGCTATGCAGCTTTTCAGCTTGGAAGCACTGAGTTCCCTTCTCTGCAAACATTTGGACAAATCCTGGCTGTGGTCTCTGCTCTGCTCCATCCTCTGTTTAGTCCCCCTTAGATTGTGTTGTGTGTGAGAGGCCAGATATGCTCACCATGCTGGTTCCAGGGAGCAGCAGCTGTATTTTCCCTGCAGTTTCTGCACTGTTACCTTTTTACCCTCAGTCATCTTCCCACAGTGCCCTCACTGACAGTACTCTCTGCAGGCACTTGACAATTTTTTCAGTCCAGCTGGCAGGACACCATGACTGTAAGGATTGCAGGATGTCTCAAATGCCCTCCTAAGGGTCTGACATTTCTGTCTTTCCCTTCAAGAAAATATTCAGAATTTTTCAGGAACTGCAACACAATGTGTAGGGATGTGATGCTCACTTGACACCATGGATTTTCAGAAGCCTAGAGAGGTAGTTCTCAGTTTTGAAATGGCAAAATGGCAATGCTTTGCAGCCAAATCCATTTTTGTCTGTTGTTCATTTGACTGTGATGAATTACTCTAGTGAAGGACAAGGATGTCAACTTTGTCCCAGTATTTAATGGGAAGGATAGGAAAGTGATGAGCAGAATCTTTTTTTGATCTCTTGTACTGAAATAATGACTAATGAATTACATGGTGAAGTCAAGGCCTCTTTGAAGGTAAAAGATGTTAGACCTTGCAGTCATGAAAGAGGATATAGCTGCTTTCCTGCAGCTATTAGGTTTTGTATTCTTTTGGTTTTTTTAATATATTCAAAAGGAAGTGGGAAAAAACCTATCTCTAAGGAAACAAAGATCTTCCTTCCTATTAGGAAAGGAGTCAGCAATGATGATAAATTCCTTGCCAAGTGAGTAATTTCTTCACTTAAAAGACTTCAAAGCTTTAAAAATTATTTTTTGTACCACAAAGCTTCAATATGAAATTGCATGTGCTGATGGTCAGTGATCAGCAATGGTCAGTGCTGATCTCACCCTTGGCTGGAAATGATGCACAGAATGATGGCAGGGAAAGGAGTTGTTTTGAGTGAGATGCTGCAATATTGTATCTTCCAAGAATAGCTCTAAAACTACCCTTAATTGTACTGCACACTGACAGAAGTGAGAAGCAAGTGTTTAGGACTGCTCAATGCTTCCAGTGTCAGTTGTCACACAATTTCCAGGCTAAGTAAATATACATATATAGGATAAATGCAGGAAAACTAAATGACAGTTTTAGCTTGACAGTCATACATTGTCTGAAAACATGCTTGAAAAAAATAACATGACTAAAAATAGAACCATGACATAGCATTTATTTAAGAAACAGGTGAGAACTTTTATATAGCACTGAAGCTCCAGCACCACTGTAGCTGTCTCCTTAGCTCTCATATTTTTTATTTTGAGAAGATGTTATGAAGACATTAGTGCTGAGCAAATGTCAGAACATGAACTGACCCAAGCGTCATGAAAGTGCATTGCATTCTCTTTTTTTGAATGTATGATGTGTCGAGGTGCTCATCATCAGCACACTGGGGCTTTTCTAGCCCTTCTGTCTTTCCAAATGTTATATATTAATCCTAACTTAATGCTCTGATTAAACACCTCACAACTAGATGATGTGACACACAGGACTGTTTTTGTTCTGAGCACTAATTCCTTTTGAAGGCTTTGGACAATCAGCCTTAGCTCAGGTCAATGGTTCAGCCTCTTACATGGTCACAAAGCAAGAACCCCATTTCATGTTGAATCCCCCCAAGTACCATGGAAACCATTTTGTGGAATAAAACCCAACCAAAATCTACACAACATTCAGCCTGTTAATGCTAAGCAATCCCCTCCCCTTGCATCCTTTCAGGTCAGTGCCTTAAGCCCTAAGCAGAGAAAGGAGCCCATGGGAGCTCCTGACACAGGGGATGACTGTGACAACTTCAGAATATTCGACTTATGTGAAGTTCTTCAAAAACTTCCAACTGCTTAGGCAAGGCTAAATTTTAGCCTGGCTAGCTTAAAGAAAAATTAACAATTTACCTTGATCAGAACTAGAGTCCAATTTATTTTATATGGAGAAATGTCCTTTTCAGGAAACTTATTTGAAGGAAACTTTAAAAAGTACTTCAACCCAATCTTACTCAAATTGGTTCCTTAACAGCTGTATAAATTTCCAATAAATACAGCATGGGAGGACATAAAATCAAACAGTAAACACGTGACGTGAACAGCCATAAAGGTGACCTGATTCAGAGGGAAAAAGTACTCAACAGGAGAAGTCTGCCAAAATTCTGGGAGAGAAATTGCCAGCCAGCCTGGGAGATGTGAGCCTGGGGACCAGAAGTATTCTTGAGAAGCATAGTCAGCATCTCTGAAATGCAGCTGGGTACCAGAGACATCCTGAGACACCCTCAGAAAGTGCAAGTCCAAAGAACTGTAATAGTAACATCATCTGAAAAGCTGAAAAATAGTTGGAAAAACGGGATAACATCCTGAGAAAGAATGTATTGGTTACTTCCACTGGCTGTTTCAACTGCAAGAGCAGGACAAGTTCCAAAACAGAACTGAAATCATAATCTGTCAAGTGTCCCAGGTGAAAAACAGAAATTAACTGCATTCACTGGCTGCTCAAAGTGGCGGTGTCCTGTACCCCCTTATGTCTCTATGATAGAGATGATTTTCTATCCAAATCAGCTTCTCTTTCTCTTCCTGCACTGCACATTCTTGTCCCTTTCCTACACAGGTCTGCAAGACCTTGGACCATTGTTGGGGAAGCCTTGCTGACTCCAAACTCTGTGACATGGATTGTATGTGAAGGGAGATCCAACCTGTTGTTCTACTGCTCCTTCACTCAGCACAAATCTGGGGCTAGCCTGTTTTATCCTCCCACCTCTGGGATAGCTGGGCCCCTTCTGAGATCTACAGCTTGGTGTCTAATCTATACATGTAATTAACTTATCCTAAGTGTGTCTGCTGTTGTATTACTGCTAAGTTTGCTTCAGTAGTAACAACTTAGTTGTAACCTGTAATATATATATATATATATATATATATATATATATACACACTTAAGTGCTACTGCTATAAATTGATTGCTGCTGTATCACTGATTGTTACTATACCAGTGCTGCAGATACTACTCTGTAATAGCTATATATACACATGTATATATGTTTGCTTTCTTTATTATAGGTGTGCTTGCTAATGGTGAGTTGTGGGGTTTCTGGAAATCTGTAATAAAGAAAAATAGAGGCTAAAGTGTCCATGCCCTGTGTATTACAAAATCCTTGAACCCATGGTCAAGGATTTAAACATCCACAGGCCAGTGACACCACATTACAATTTTAGTCACTCAACCCCAGCTCTTACGCGCAGGATGCAAAACAGCCAGAAAGAATAAGGAACAACACGCACAGAATTCTCTAATATCAAAATATAGCAATTTATTCAAGACACTGAATATGATCTGTTGATTCTCTCCTTAAAACAAATGAGCTACAATACACAAGGTGAATTTGAAGAAAGTGTGGGTGGGGGAGAAACAAAATAAGGGTTGATGTTGTTTCAACAGAACCTGGGAAATGCTTAAATGAGAACCAAGTCTGGCTGCAAGTCTGACACAGACAATAAAAACTGCAGAAGCCAGAATTCAGAATTTCAGTGAGTGGCTGAAAGAACATTTCTGCAATTGACAAAGAACCACATCTTTTAAAAAGGCAGTAAGAGGGGAAAAAAAGGGAGGAAAAATTAAAAAGAGAAAAAGAAAAAGAAACCCAAAAACAAAGCAGACCCTTACATTTGACAAAGTGCACTTCACTTGGCTCTAAAATTAGCTATTTTTTTCTTTTTTTTTTTTAAACAAATTAAAAGGAGATTTCTAAGATGTAGCATGGGGTTAATGTGTGTATAACCCTGTAAGTCAGGCCCTTTATTGCCCCATAAGGGACCCAGTGTTTTCTACATAAAAGATTCAGTATCCTTCTAACCCACAGAATATAGTGGTTTTTCAGAAACTGGGTTTTTTTCACTCCCAGGCCAGTTCCAGACAGCCAGCAATAATAAAAATCCAGCAAGTCTCTGGATGGTTTCACAATCCTGTTTGGTCACTTAGGTTTTTCCATTTCTCTTCTGTTACAAAGAACTATAAACAAAATTCTAGGAAGAAATCTTACGAAGTGCCCTGGGCTGTTGCTTTGTGCAGTTCTGTGGCAGGGGAGTCACGGAGAGGCTCTGCCAGCTTGGGAATGCGCCGCTGCTGGAGGGGAGGGAGAGCTCCCAGGAGCCCCCAGGAGCACAGTGCTGCAGGTCTGGGCTGAGACATCCACCTTGAACTACAGCCTGGAAAAGGCTCTCTCCCCACAGTGTTTGTGTCCCGAAGAAACCACGTCCTTAGGTTAAGATTAACCTTTGCAACTACACCTCCTGCCTTCCTTAACATCTCTCATTTCAGTTGAAAACTATCTACTACAGCATCTTTCCAGTCTTTAGGATTTTGTGCAAGGTAAGAAAAGTGAATTTTCTTAGCTCCTCACATACACTGCTTGTAACTCTGATGGTCCAAATATAAAACTTTCTGGAGCAGCAGCCTCTCTCACACATGAGCTTTGCAAACCAATTGATACTCAAATTTTGTTTCTCTTGGCTTCTTACCTCCATGTAGGCAAAGCAACGTGGTGTTCTGACAAATTAAAAAAAAAATGGAAAAAAAGGATCAGGCATCACGGACACTGCCCTGTTATCTACAGTAGCTATCCTGGGAACAACTATGAAACATGGGCTGTGGAGCCAGCCAGTCATGGAGCACTGAGCAAATGAATCTCTTCAAATCCTGAGGTCTGGCCTATTCAGCTGTCACTCAAGGGACAGAGGCAAGGCCAGAGCCCCATCAGTGTTGCCCTCCCACAGACTGGCAACTTCTGCTTGTTATTCTCAGAAATGCCACCAAAAAGCAGGGTAGGAATTTAACCGTTTACATGCAATGACTGCAATCAAATCATTGTCCAAACGACACTTCATAAAACCACATTACGCCTTTGTATTCAACTTCAAGACTCTTTGAGCAAGTCCTCTTTTTTTAAAAAAAAGTAGTGACTTTAAATTAGCAGGTACATGTGGTTATTAGAAAAGAGTGCAAAACTGCCACATGGTGATCTACAGCCATGCTCTTGGTGCAAAAAACTAAAACCAGCACATAAAAGCATTTAACACCAAAAATAATCCTTGATACTGCCTGGCATCCAATTATTTGAAATAAATTACAAGCAACCCTAACTATCACTAGTAACCAAAATTCCACATAACTGTTTTCACCTCAGGACTAATACTTTTAGCAGTTAGTTCTTTCCATTCTTTTCAGCAGTTACTTCTTTCCATTCTTTTCTGCTTTCCAAAGGTGTATCTTTAAGAAATGCAGCTGAAGCTGGCAGTGTCTAGTTGCACTAGAAGAACTAAGATCCCCTACAGATGCAAGCATACGGAGAAGAAAACTCCAGAGAAAAGATGGTGTTCAGATTCCACAATGATGTCCTGGAGCTCAGCAGGTCCCAGATCACCAATTCAGCCCAAGGGCTCTGGATTTGCTCAGATCAAATCACACCTTCAGCAGCTGTGGTCAAACCAAGAGGAAGATGCTGTGTTACAGGGACTTTGGGCAAGAAGGTTCTACATTTGTTAAGAGGTTTGTGGCCTGTTTACTCTCTCCTACAGATCCTTGACTAGGCTGTAGAGAAGACACCTGCATGACTCAGCCAGTTCTGAGGATCTAAGTCATGCCTGACACCACCCCAAGGCTGCCTTCTAGTTTACAGCACTTTCAGTAAACTCTGCCTATGTGCCCTTCTTTGCATTTGTCATTTCCTCAATTAGAGTAATGCAGTCTTCAGCTGGCATCTGTGCAGGTGTCACGGCTGCAGGAAGGAAATCTTGTCCAAAGTAGATGGGAAATCTTGTCCAAAGTGGAACTCTCCGTTGTTGTTCTGATCATTTCACCCCCACAACTTCATGGTGGTTTACACGTTGAGATAGAACTTACATATGATGTCATAACCTAATGAATTCACTGTCTGCTGAGCACCACACTGAGGACACCCTTGAAGCTAAACCTGTCTGGGCAGACAGTGAGCCTGCAAGTGCAGACCCAGAGCTTTCCCTGCAGGATGCAGCACACATGTGGTGACAGCAGCACCACCCGCTGCAATGGCAGAGCCTTCTTCTTGGTGTGTGTGGCCCGTGGATGGACAGGAGCTTGGCGAGAGTCCATTCTTCAACAGTGACAGATGCAGTCAATGTATTTCAGTTCACCTGGTCTCATTAAGTCAGTGGTAAAACCCCACCGACTGACTGGAATAATGAACAGTGGAAGACAGCACTGCTCAGCAAGGCCGTCGGCAGCCAAACCCATATTCTGTCAAAATCTGAACTATCTCTAGAGGAAAGAAGACACACAAGCATTTTCTCCTGGTTATTGAAAACAAACAAAAATATAGACTAGAGAAAATGAATGCTATATTTATAGTCTCAGGCTTCTGAATCTCTTTGAATAAGTTTACATCACCAAACAGCCATAAAAAAATGGAATGAGACTATGTAAATGGCTGGCTACTGGAAAAGGACTTTAGTAAAGGACTGGTATTTCTTGTATCAAACACCATTTTTTCTTACAGCACTTTCTGAGAGAGGAGAGAAAAAGGATACTGCGCCTTTCATGTTCCCTGGACTCTGTGTCATTCTTTTTGCTTGAATTACACAACTGGTCTACATTTTGTGGCCATTTTAGGCTTTTAAAACTGTTTAACATAAAAAATATTTTTTTTCCAAAAATACACTGGGTTCTTTCTGTTAAAAGTCATCTTTCTCCTGTAAAAATCTTCCCCAGCACTGCATTCTTATATAAAGCACTTATTACACAATTTGCTGAAAGTGCCCTTGAGACGCTAAGATCTGAAGCATGGAGGATTTTTTTTTCTTTTAAATGGAGAGAAAGAAAGGAAAAGGAAGTTATAGAAGAGAGGAGAAGCAGTCTGTCAAAAATTTTCATTGTCATGTCCACCTGGCTGCATCTACTATGGGCATACAGGGAAAAGAAAAAAAAAAAGGGGGGAAAAGAGAAAGAGGAGAAAAAAATGAAGGAAAAGTTGGGAGTGGAAGGGAGAAATAAAAGGAAAACAAAAGTTTCATCCTAAGCCTGGGATCCTCCAGGCTGTAATATTCCAGCTGATAGAAAACCACTGAACAAAAAAAGTAGTCTAGAAAATAGAAAGTGTTGTGATTACAAAGTTGAGCATTTCATCAGTACAAACTGGTCTTTGAACGTCCTTTGGGAGAGCAACTGTAGTGTCCAAATTGGAAGGAAAAAATACAACACCGCATGGAGGAGGATTTTTTTCCCTTTTGGTTTATCACAGCATTTTTCTTTTTTTTTTTTCTTTTTTTTTTTTTCCTTTTTATTAATTTTTTTGGCACAGCTTTTTTTTTTCCCCAGCCATCAGAGCAAGTTCTCAGATGCAAACCAAACAGTGCAATGCCTAGCTGGTGGCTTCATGCTTCCAAGGCTGAATGTTCCAGGTGGAAACCATTCCCTCCCCCTCTGAAGTGACTGCGTTTTTACTCCTTGATGAAGGTTACGGACAAAATACAAGTCACCTGTGGCCAGGGAGAGTCGGTTTCACGGTACACTCTAATTTTGTTCAAGTTTGTACAGTTCTGGAGCTGTTAAGAATAGTTTTGAAGAGTGCTTCTCCCCACACATTCACTGCTGGTCCATTTGAAATTTCTTCTAAAACATTTCACTTTTACTTCCGCAGATCTAGAACACAAACCTGTGGAGAGAAGACTCAGTGTTAAGAACCATTTGTGAAGGTGATGTGGAAACCCCATTAATGCACCCTGTACACAGGTGGACCAGCCAGCTGGATGTTACACTCCCCACCTTCAAAGCAGACTCTCTCAAGTACTGGATTACAGGCACACAAGTAAAGGGACAAACTGATATGGCAGACAGCCCAAGTGAAACCCACACATTTAACACTTAGCTGGGCTTTCATTGGTTTACAAACAAACATTTTGGTGGCACATCTCATAAGATTATGGGATCTATTCAGTTGCCTAAATATCATGTCCACTTCTGAAATATATCCAAAACAGATGCAGGCTTGGCAAGCATGACAATGGACATGTGCCCATTTGGAGCTGCTATTGGGAGCCAGGCATGGCACTATCTGAGATGGCACAACTAAGCTCAAACAACTGAATCATGTCATAGGTGTTCCCTTTGTTAAAACCAGTTGAAAAATACTCTCCCAAAGTAGTTATGCCAGACAGCCAGGTGTGTCCTGTACAAGCTGATCAGGCTGCAATTGAATTTTTTTAGAAGTAATATTAACAGTAAAAAATATTAAGGAATAATCAGTATCCACAGCAATATTTCTCTTCTACTACATGACAGAATCTTTGGGTATCATGCTGAAAATTTCCTCCTTAATTATTCCTATTCAAAGGAATAGGAATATTCTTCGGTGGAATCAAACTGAAAGCCCCAGGGTAACTGTTTGTTACAGAGTTGACTACTGTGATCTGCTCTTCATTGAAGCTGACAGATAGTGATAGAAACAACATAACTGCTGTTCTTGTCAAAAATGTATTTAAAAGTTATTCTCATCTTCAGGAATATTCACCTATTCCACATGCATTCTTCATTTCTGACAGGAACACCACCTCCTTTCAAAACCTTTCAAAGCAGAAGCATTTTTAATACAGTACACAGAACTACTTATTTGTGTCTTGAGCTGCCTCTGTCTTCAGCTCTGTCCCCAGGAGGCAAATACAGCATCCTGTTTTTTGTTGATGCTCCCAGAAAAGAAATCTCCACCCAACCTTTGCAATGTTTGATGAGCCTTACCGATCCGTCTGATGCACTCGCTCCCACTTTGTCTCCTCTAGCATTCCAGCAGACTTCAAAGATGCCCCCGGTGCCTCTGTAGCTATGTACTAGAGTTCCACTCTACAAAGCAAAACAGCATGCAGACATTGGATACAGAAGTTCCCCTTCTTTTCTCTGTCATGTGGCACTATGTTAGAAGGGGGAGCTATTCAGATCACCCAGCTATGGCCACCTCCATATTGTGATGGAAATTTGTTAGGAAACAGTTAGGAAAGTGGTCCTTGCAATGAAGAGCAACAGGCTCCCCCAGAAACAGTAGGACTCAAGACATCAGTTTTTTGTCAACTCTGTAACAGTGAAGGCCTGGGGAGTTAGGTTGATGTGTTCTTCTCTAAAGTCTGTTGCTAATTCAGGCTGTGAGTTACCAGTATCTAGAATTACATCTGTGGAACTATGATGTCCCACTTTTCTCCGGAATATCACCAGTCCCCTGCGTGCACATCTTTATATCTATAGTTCCTCTTCACAACATCTAAGCAAGAAGCATCAGATTCACAGCTGAACTCAGTTTGTAACCAAATAAAAGTATCCCTTATTTCTAATCTACACCTTTGCTTCACAAAGCTGATGACCCAAAACAACGTACCTATTTTCATGCATGCTACTTGTTTTAGCATACAAAGCAGACTGAGCAGAAGTGTTCTGGGCAGTCACCTCACTGCACCTGAGTGACTCAACTGCCATGGATTTGTGCCAGCCAATACAATCAGGTTCACCCTGGCAGGCAGGTCATGCATGACCTAGGTACACACATTTTCCATTTAAGCTTTTGCTATTAATGTGTCATCTAAACCAGATGTGCATCACATGAGGCAAAACCGTACCTGAGTATTCCATATATGGACACATTTGTCAAAGGACCCACTGGCTAGGTATTTTCCATCAGGACTAAAAGCTACACTGTAGACAGGCTCTTGATGCTTTGTTAACGTATGGATGCAGACTCCTCGGTCAACGTCCCACAGCCGAACCGTGGAATCAAACGAAGCACTGCAAGAAGCATTCAAACACGAGAATGTAATAATTTGGGTGTTAATCAATTTGCACCGTGATATTGTGAATGTTATAAGAGAATACCACAGGGTTTTTTTTCCCTTGGCTAAGCATGACATAATGTTTCAAACAGAAAAGCTAAATTGTACCACAGCCTGTATGTTTTTTATCTTAAGAACTACAGCTATAGAGCCAAATTCTTGTATGACGACCCTTGGAGCCCATGTAGGTATACTCTATGTAGCCATAAGAAGGCCAAGCTTCGCACTTTTGGGATTCTACCTCCTGTTATTCAGGAAGGTCAAATATGTATTGTCATTAATAGGATAAATAGGTCCAGAGAGATCTTACTCCAGAGATTCACTCTGTTTGATTAATTAGCATTTTATAATTCTCTAGAACTGTGGATTTTTCACTTTGTTTCAGTGATATTTTTGCTACATTCCATTTAAATGCAAAACTGTGGGCTTGAAGAAAAGCAAAGGAAATAACTTGCATTAAAAATAATATTAAAAGAGTAACTCCAGGAAAGTGAGGTTCTTCCATGTCCCAGACTAAGGAGTAAAATAAACAAGTTTTGATACAACTTCTCCCCACACTGCACACACCATGAGCTGATCTGATAAACCCACAGTACTACCACCAATTGGCACTCTACAAGTAAATGTATTTCCTAAGCTCAAAGAAGAATTTTGCATAGATTTTCAAATGGAACTTCAAAGACTATCCAAGCTTTTCTCTATTAGCTAAGAAGGCTACATTTTTTTCTAACTGCCCAGGTGAGTTGCATGACCCTAGTTAGAAACCATTCCAGCTGCCTGAATCTTGAGAGCACCAGCCTCAAGATTTTCATTTGTAACAACAAGACGCTGGATGTGAAAGTGCAATGCCAAATTTACAACCATTTTATCAAGGCATCTGAAAAGTTAAATACCACATGACTCAGTTTTTTTTTCTTTGTTCCCCTTCTTTTTTCAAACAGGAATCCTTTCCCTTTGTATCCATCCTCTTGACTTAAATACACAGATACTTTTTAGTGGAATTGTCTGTGGGAACACTGATGGCAAAGTGACAGTAGGGCTACATGTCAGAAAGATGATCCTTCTTCTTGTCAGGCAAGAAAAAGAGCTGTATTTTTTTACCTTGCTAACATGATGTTGGAGTTTGGGTTGCTGGTGCCTGGTCCTGTAGGGCTCCATTTGATAGTGTAAATCTCTTTGCTGTGAGCCTGAAGATCATGTACACAGGTATCTTGCTTCATACTCCATATCTGCATAAGAGAAATAATGAAGGAGGAAAATAGCAACATTATTAATCTCTTCTCAGCTGAATTATTTCATTTCTATGTTATTTTTACCATTTGTTTATTTGAGATATCAACTCACCTGAATACACATAAATATAATTTATTAATGCAGCAATTTGGCACATATATTAAAATAACTCCAGTAGGGAGATGTTACACATTTAATTGTATTTATTCAATAGATAAGAGCTAAAGAATTGCTGTACTTCCAAGAGCCTGTAACTATTTTCACACAGAAGTTTAACTATTTGAAGAAGTTTAACCAGAATTTTATTTTACGTTGTGCCAGCAGCCATTTTAAAGAACGAAAAGAAAATTGCAGCAACTGCTTAGAACACAGCAATTTTCTCTTATGCTAGTAAAATTTTCCTTTTCCTCCTGAACTCCATTTGTCTCCCTCATGTTTTTAACAGTACAGAAGATGGAAGACAGTCAGCTGTTTCTGCAGTGTTACATGGCCAAATACTTCAGTGTAAGATGAAGAATATGCTCAATAGAGATGACAGGTAATTTAGTACCTCTTTTCATCAGCTAACTGGGAAAATAAGATGAAAGAATTCACAGCAGGGAAAATAACTCAAATTTAGTCAGTCAGTTTCAGAGAGGTATCAAAAATGTAGTAATGATTTAACTCAGTTGTTAAATCTGTCCATGAGAATGATGTGCTCTTATGCTGAATTCCCATCAGTGTTACCTGCGACTGCTTTTGGGAATGCTACACAAAGCTCAGCCATGTTCTATGGCTGACAAGCAGCACATTCCAAGAAATTATAGGAAAAGCTCATGAATTTCAAAAATACAGAAGAAAAAAGCTGGAGAGGACTGATTTACAAAGGAAAAGGAAGAAGAATAATTGCCTTAATTTGAAGCATTTGCCATCTCCATCACTGAAGGTTTTTATAAACAGGTGAGGCCAGGGATAGCAAACCACTAGCTCTTGTGCCAAATTCAGTGGTCAGGAATTTGAACTGGTAACAACACTGAACCATGGTGGTTTTTAAAACACAGCATGCAACTGGGCACCAAAAAGATGTGCTACCACTGGGCCAGGATATTTAAGCAGAGCAAGAACAGTTATGCAATAGTGCTTTGTGGCAGCGTGACAGGCAAGCTGCTCCCTTTTGCCCCTGTTTTCTGCAAATTTCCAGCTCTGTCACTAGCCTGCAATAACACATCTAGAATCCAGAATGATGAAAACCTCAGTGGGTATGTGGCAAAGACAGAGCAGAAGTCAGTCTGCCTATGAACAGGAAATATTCATAACGCTGACATTCTCTTAGCTCTCATCTGCAAATTCTGCTGCTGTCTCAGTTTCATGCTAGAAACGTCCCAAGCTTCAGCTGTGTCAATCAGCAGTGCAAAGAGATCTGAGTCTTAATGAACACAACCATACTGCAAGGAAACTATTACTGCTACAATTCTAGCCACAAAACCAAATCCTTCCTAGGATATTTGCTTTTTTTAAGAAACCAGCATAAATCAACAGTCCAGCAGGAGGGCTTTGCTATAACATCATACAGCTACTCCTACATAGACAGCCTTCATTTGATGTGGCTGGAAAAGAAAAATGAGAAAGGGTTTTGGGCTGCTGAAGTTCTATACTATTCTAAACTTAAACTATGACTTTTTTTTGTGACAATGGCATATCAGTCATGTATCACTTATTTGGATAGCATGCCTCAATTTCCTCAGTGCTTGCTTCTCTGTCTTCAATCTTTCAGATTTGCTTCAAGAAATATGGGACAAAATGGAAACTACTGTTCATACAGAGTTTGAAGTGATACACTACCATCATTCTGGAGAAGACTGAAAAAGAGACATAGTTTTTTTGAACTTACTTCTTGAAAAACAGGAATGGAAATTGTTTTACCTTTAATGTCATGTCATCGGAGCAAGATGCTAGTAGCATGCCAGATGGGTCCCATTTGATTGCATTCACCTCATTCTGAAATCAAGAGTGATTTTATTAAGCAAATATTCCAGTTACTGCATCGTACTGGGCACTCAGCAGAGGGCACTCAAGTTTTATGCATGGAACAAGTTCACCCACAAATTACAGTGCTGGTGCTTTTAGGGGTGAACAAAAGCACTGCTGCCTCCCTAACATGCTATTTAAGTGCCATTTCGGAGTGGAACCATCCTGTGCTTGTGAACAATACACACAAACAATCTTCTGATGTGTGTTCTGGCACAAAGTTGCTCCTATCCTTTTGTCTCATCCTAGGATTTAAATAAACCCAGACAGATTGATGATACAGCATTACCTTCTTTTTAAAACTGGGGCATTTCTTTCATTAATGTTCTGTAGACTTGGTGATAGAAGTTTTCAACAGAAAATAATGATACTGGTGGGGTGTTTTGTTTTGTGGACTTGATAATTCTTCATATTGTAGCTCTACAACAATGCTGGTCTCTCTAAAGAGAGGTTTATGTGTAAATGAATTCCATGCTGGAATATTAAATAGTTTAGGATGCTTTCTCTATCAGTCTTTCTATAGCACTTTGTAATTAACTAAGCTTAGTGTATCCCCTTGGTAATGAGTAAGTTTACCATGCTCTTCCATAGCTATAGGTGAAGAGAAAAAAAGCGTTTTATAAAAAGCGAAAGACTATTTTCTTAAAAATATAAATTGGCCCAGGGTCTCAGTGAAAACAATCCTGGAAAATATTTAAATTTTTCTTTATAAATTTTACATGTTTCAGTAATAATTAAAGGCAAGTATAGATATATTTGAAGTAAAAATTTGGATAATGTACAGAATGGTGCAATTCATATAATCATAAAAAGCACCAGTCTATTGTTAGGAATGTACAACCTGTCATGAAATATCAGTTTAACCACAGACTAAGATAAAGGTCTCCAAATGCATAGTTCTGGAAGCTAACTATATCTGAATTATGGGTCAGTAAATGATTGTAGTTTTTCTCACAAATGAAACCTAGAAAAAGTAACCTTTGACAGTCATTAAATACCACCAAGAAAAGACTAGGGAAACACATCTTTAATATATCATATTAGATTAAATTGATTCTAAAACTGAACAATGGCTGGAGGTAAACTGTTCTCTCCTTATTCATAGCTGTCATTTAGTAAAGGAAATTAAGCCAGTGGAAAACAGAATGTTATTTATGAATGTGCCTTTAGTCTGCAGCTCATGCTACCCAGAAACACTCTCACCGTTTAAACTGGAGGTGTTGCCTCCTGTGGTGATTTAGAACATTTTATCCCTTCTCACAGGCAGTGAATCACTCACTCCCAAGGAATATACTTTTAAGGAAACAATGGGATGTAACACCTTTGCTGCTAGAATATAGTCTGCAAACCCATCATCTGCTATCATTCTAACATGTTGCTGCGACTTTACCACTAACATTTTGGACTTCTTAAACTTACTGTGTGTCCTTGAAAGGTTTTAACGGGACGATCACAGCCAAGTCTGCATACATGGATGCACATGTCAGTACTGCAGGAGGCAAAAGTAGTGTTGTTCTGCCAGTCTACATCCAGAGCAGGAGCTGTGAATACAAACAACAGAAGGAATATCAGAGATCACAACAAAGAAACAGCTATCCCAAGTAATTTTCCTCCCATTGCCTATCTGGATGAAACTGACTACAGGCTAGCTCTTAGTCTGTCACCTGCTGCCAGTTACAGGGCTGAGAGGGACTGTCTGAAGGGCACAAAGTATTTTTTCTGTTCCAGTGGATAATCTGGATACTTTGCACAGCATCTACTTATGAGAATCTTCTGGGTCAAATTACATAAGAGGGGGCAAAACATTACCTCCACCCTCTCTGTTCCCAGCTATGCATGCCATGGGTTATGTCTAGCATTCATCCCTCTGTAACCCAGTTCAGTGAAGAAACTGAAAGAAAAGTAACCCAGAAAAAATGTGGATAATTCCATCTGGGTTAGACAAGCATGTTCCTGTGAATGCCAGACACAACACATGGGAAGGTGGAGGAGCAGGTGGCTGTGTCCCTTTGCACTAGAGCTTTATGCAACCTTTGATACAAACCTATCATTCTGTGCATGGATTAATAATACTGAAATTCAGTTTAATTTGCTTGGGGACTGGTTTTAGGCAAGTACATTGATCAGCCTCATCTGAAATGAGAGGAAGAGTTTCTGGAGAGGGTTTGGCATTAAGTAGCACTGAAGTAACAAAACTGTGCACAGAGAACATGTGAGCATGTAGGAAGTGCCTGTGTGCCACACACACACACACACACACACACACACACTTTGCAAAAAGAATGGGAAAAAATCCCCAAATAACTCTTCCAGCATGTCACTGCAGACTGCAAGCAGGAGCAGGAGGAAGCTGCTGACAAACAGCTTGCTTGTGTTTCTATGACTGCTGCTTGGGTTTTTTTCCCTCAGGATAGAGTTTAGCTGCCCTCCAGAGGATGACATAAGACTTGCTAAAATATAGAAATCTTCACTCTCAGCACACTCTTGTGAGAAGCAAGTGTGCTAGGATGAGACCAGCATATAGGAAACCAAGTTGAATCTCTTCCTGGCAAAGATACAACGCAAATTTATAATTAAAATGAAGCCAAGAAATTCCTTACTCAAACATGTTTAGAAAGATACTTTAGTAATACAGAGGTGAAAACATATCTGTTCTGACAAGCCTGTTACATTTAAATATGCTTTTCCTATTATAATTTTTATGAACTGCAAAACAAAATAGATCCATATCGCTGTCTGAATCATCAGGTAGCTCCCTAAATGAGAATGAAGGGCTGACATTGTTTCATAGACAAGGTTTTTTTTCAGTATTAATGAAAAAGCTCAATAATTCTGTATGACAGGTAAGGAACTACTACCTTGCAGAAATAGAAAGGCAATTTGTGTGAGAAAGGCAGACTACTTTTGAGTTTTCCAACAAATATGAATGAGGATCAGTAAAAAATAAAAGATCTTTCTCTAACTGCCTGTTTGCCTTTCTTTTTATGATACAAGCTTTGTATTACTATTTCAAAGCAAACAAAAAAAATACCATGATTAATAGCAATATGCCTTCAGGGCTAGTATCTAGTATGATATGTATGAATAAAAAACTAATTTTCAGACAGCTATTGGCACCTAAAGCCAAATCCACCTAAAGCTGGATTTACATTGCAGCATAATTTGAATCATAAAGTGCTGATAACTAATACTGATTCATTTATTGGTATACCCAATCATGTGTTTACTAGATAAGTAACTACATAAAAAGGTTTGAAAAAAATCAAGCAACATGGTTCTTGATGCAAATAATCAAATTGCCAAAGTATTTCCAAAACAAGAGGATACCAGCCAGTTGCATAAAAACAATTAGAATATCATATCATATCATATCATATCATATCATATCATATCATATCATATCATATCATAATAAAAGCAGCAAAAAATCCTTAAGAAATAAAAACCAAAAATGAAAGTGTTACAATAATTATCTGGTAATTTAGGCTTTTTCAGGACAAATTGATTCAGAGCACTTAGATCACAGAATCATAGAATGGGTTAGGTAGAAAGGGACCCTAAAGAACACCTGATGTGGACAGGGACACTTTTTACTATACCAGATTACTCTGAGCTCCATCCAACCCGGGCTTCTCTGGGCAGTCTGATTCAGTGCCTCAGCACCTTCACAGTGAAGAATTTCTTCCTGATATCTAATCTAAACCTGCTGTCTTTCAGTTTGAATCCATTCACCCCTTGTCCTGTCACTACACAACTAGATGGTTAAAACTGGCCACACAAATACTTCTTTTGGTGTCAATTTAACAACTTGTTCCTGCAAGCATAGACATCAGTTTGTATCTATCAGGAAATGTCAAAATTGGATTATTTAGCTCATTTTTAAAGAAGTAAGTTTTATGAATATGTATTTTGATCAAATGCCATATGATGATTCATAGTTTTGCAAAAAATGATGAAACCCTAGAAGCTACTTATCTGCATAGTTACTTATTTTGACCAAAAAACCTTAAAAATTACATGGGAACACCAATGACATGGAGGCCTTCAACACCCAGACAAAGGACTTTTCCTTATGTATTTTAAGATGGCAGTTTTGTCCATGTAGTGTAAACTAAACCAGTTGTTGTAAAGAAGCAGACAGTAAAAAAACTTTTTGCTTTTTCCAGGCCAACTACCTCCAGACTTCAAAGAAGTATGTGTTAAAGGAAGTATATCCTGCCCAGACTAGAGTTTTAATTGTTAAAATGCCACCTTTAATCCTAATGTAGAAAAGGTTTTCAGATTCCAGATATGGAAAGGAATTTGCTGTTAGTTTGTCCTGGTGATGCAAAGAGGACAAGGTGAGGTCTTTGTGGTTTTAGACTTGTGAGAACAAAGTGAGTAGAGAGTCTGGTTGTTTTTAAGATTTTGTAGGATATATGCTTTCTCCCAGTGAAAAATTTCCTTAAAAGCATTTCCTTAATAACTGTTTTACTTCCTTATGAAAACATATATGAAAGGGTGAAAAAAAAATTAAAAATATTAGCTTCTCCACGTCTACACTTCAGTTGTGTCTCATGTTCCAAAGACAAACAGCATGTGCTGTAAGAATTTTTTAAAAAAATCTTTTCATGCACGTGGACATATTGCATTGGTAGATACAGCTAAGTTTTCAACTGGCTAAAAAGGGGATTGGGTGATTTGTCTTTGATACACATCACAGCTAAGACAGCTTACATGTATGTGAACATGATTCTGAAGGGGCAACCAAGTTCTGAATCCACAACTGTTTAGATTACTAGTTAGGGATCAGAGGATTAAGAGTCTCATTAACTAAATCACTCTCTGTGCACAGTTTCCTGTTATGGAGCAGTTATGGCAGATAAATAAATGCCACAGTGAGAAAATCTGTCAGCAGACACCAACTCCTCTAAACCAACAGCTGCATTAATAAAGGAGGAGACAAGTGACAAAAATGCAGAGTATGGATTTGCTGTGCCCATGGACATACTTTTTGTCTACTGTTGAATAATCATTTAGACTGCTACTGCATTTTATTCACATCAGTGTAAATGTGAGAATAGGAACAGTTTGAGTTGAAAAGCATGTGCAAAATAGTGTTTTAAAATTAGTGTTGAAATATGTTTTTAAACACCATTGTGAAAGCTTGTTGTATTTAAAAATGGATTAGTTACAGCGAACTAGGAAGATGAACACCTCTAGCATCAGAATCCAGAAGGTTCTCATGGTTTTAAACTCAGTTTTACTATACTTCTTAAAATTCTTCACTGTGAAAATGTTAGCCACTTCAGATCATTAATTCAGTCATCATCTTACAAGTCTGGTACCAGGTGAATTTCAATATTATGCCAATGACTGCCTGTTATTCAAGACTATTTAATATCTGTGACATCTCCTGTCTTCTTAAAACAGTCCTACAAGTAACCATCCTCATAGCATTTTGGTGCAGCAAGGTTTTGAAACTCAAGGCTGGCAACTGATTTCCAATAATCAGAGAAAGCAAATATTGAAGAAATTCAAGTTAAAATTAAAAGCTAAGAAATTCTGAGGACCTTTGTGAGTGCAGTGGTGAATGCAAGGTACATGGGAGATCTGCCTGCTTCTGCCTCAAATCAGCTTCATTGAAACAGGAGCAGAGAGAATTGAAAAGAATCCAGACACCTCCACTGAAAGTTCTCTTCATGAATCACCACCTGGTACTATTCAAGCACATAGATAACAACAGGACTGCTCAGTTAGGTAGACACGGCTGGTGTACAAACTCTCTCCTAAAATCAGCTTTCAAAGCTGATTCTCTCAGAACAAAGCTGTGTCTTACTGAAATGAGAATAAACCCAAAAGCCATGATACTCAGGGTAGTTAAAGCACAAAAAAAACTTGATTGAAACTTTTCTCCAGCAGATATGGATAAAGTACATTGACAGAATTAAAAACTGCATTTCATTTTCCTAACAAGAGTTACACAAAAAGTACCTGAATGGAAAGGAAATTGCTGTTTAGCTTCTCCTGTGTGAGCATCCCAAATTATTGTTGTCTGCATCCAAAGAAAGGGTGGAAAAAAAAGATTAGTGACTGTTCATCTCAGAGAAAAAAAAGCCAAATAGTACCCTCACTAAGTAGCAATTCCAAATGATGAACTGATAAAATTATTGACTACAGAGAGCCTTGCGTGCTAAACAGTGGGAAAACCAGAAATTACTTCTAGGTATTACAGAATAATAATCTAAGTGTAGATAAAGAAGCATCATGCCTACAGAAGAAGCAATATAACTATGAAGAATGGGCATACTCTCTCTGAATAGCTCTAGGAGACAACACTATACATTTTTAATAAGCATATTGAAAAAAAAGTTTCAGTTATGATCTTTAAAGAACACTTTTTCCCTTTTCAAAAGATGCAAGTTGAATTCTACTTCGAAATGATGCTGAACCCCATTTGTAACAAACCAACAAGTGAAATGTTTTTCTATCAGCAGAGTACACAACACTTCTTGCCACTGAGGTGGGACACACTCCGGTGTAATTGGCTTACTACAGGTTTAATCCATACTCACAAGCACACGTGAGTGTGTCCCCTGTAGAGCTCAATACCACCTTCTGAGTGAATTGTCAATTTACTGGGAGTATAAACTTCCAGAAGATAAATTAAGGATGCATAATTTTGCTGATAATGGATTACCAAAAGAAATGCTGCTTTTATGGAGAATGTAAGTTTGCCAGAGTAATAGAATTACAATTGGGAAACCAGTGTAGCTGAATATAAGGCAGTATTAAAGTGAGTAAGACTAAGCCTCCATTTTCACAAGGATATGAAAATATAGGGATTCACTGAGCTTACAGATGTACAAACCTCAGCTGGACTCCCCTCTGCCAGCTACTGGATGCACTGTCAGTGCATCTCACTGGAACACAGGCCATGCAGCCTATCCCTTAGAAGTGCCATTTTTCTCTCTGAATATTGTAAAGGAAGCCAAGGATGACATATGCATCTAATTTTTAGACATTGAAAGTTAGGCAAGATGAATGCTGTGTACTTTCCAGTTTCAATTTTAATGGATCATCAGTCATCTGTTCATTTTAATTTCTAATGTGCACTTAGCTGTAACTACTACATTTTGCTAGATTTTCAGTTCAGAATCATATTTTTTTGCATATTTCTAGAGGAAGCTATATATATTTTATTCAAATAAAAGTGTTTCAACAATTAGATGAGCTAAAAGGTGTGGTATCTTTAAGATCACTTTCTTCCTGTAAATAGCTAGCTGATAAAACTACAAATATAAGTACTGGAAGCTGTTCCTTCCTTAACAGAGATACACTCAAGATGCAATTTTACACATTTTTTTTTAAAGTTAAATATTTTCTGTGAAAATAGTATACATTAATGTAGCCTCAAAAAATGTAATCAACATGCACTAAATTATATTAAAGAAATGTAAACTCTCCAGGGCGCCTGGAGAAGAAGAAAATAATCTTAAGGAATTTAGCAGCACAAGCTCACTTATCAGCATACTTATATGTTAGAATAATGTATTTTTAAAACTCACTTTATCAACACCAGCACTTAAAATATAATTCCCCTTTTTGTTCCATTTCAGGGCAAATATTGGACCTTTATGTTGACCTAAGGTGCTTGCAAGGTTACCTGGAATAAAGAACAGGTTATTATTACAATTTCTTTACAAACTGGTCAAAATACAAGTCACTTCTGTTTGATGCTTAAGAAAAATAAATGTTTGACTTACCATCTTCTGTCCATATTCTTGCAAAACCATCATATGAGCCTGTAGCCAATAGTGTTCCATCACTCTGTTGGAATATATATAAATGGCAAAGGTGGATATGAGATAAAACCTGTTTCAACCAACCTTTTTCTTTCTTTTTTAAGGTTTGCTAATTGTGATTTATGATTCTGAGTCCGCTCATTGAAATGGATTATGCTATGATTTGAACTAAAGGTTATTACTTCAGACAGCACAGAGGAAATAAAATCCTCTAACATACAGTGAAACACTGGGCTATACCATCAGATATGAGCCATTTAATCAAAAAGATTAGAAAAAGAAAACAAGATAGAACAAGTTCTATGGGCTTCTTCCACTTAACAAGCAGATACTACTTCTTAGCCATAAAGGCCCTACAAAACATCAACAGATGACCTAAACCCAGACTAAATCCCAGTTCAGTGAAACTCAGGCACTTCCTACTTGAAGGAAGGCCCTAAGCCACATACACTCAGGGTGAACACTTCAAATGTTATCTACCACCAAGGAATTGCTTTCTACCTGTCTGAACACAGACTCCCACACGTGCTCACGGGCACTGTACCATGATGAAAAAATGGATTCATGGGCCCCAATTAGGAGGAAAAAAGCCCATGAATCTAATCAGCAAGTTACATGTATTCTGGAAGGAACCCTTCACAGAAGGATATGTCCTGTGCAACCAGTGACACTGGTGTGATTAGGTCAGAATGAGAATAATTAAAACAGAACTCGACTCAGCCATCTGGTGACACTGTTGAAGCAGGATATTTCATTTTTTCAACATTTCAGAACCTGGATTAAGAGTGAGATTCATCCCATTTATCTCCAGATGTGCAGAAGTCAGGAGTTAGTTCAAGAGTGCCATCTAGTCTCCCTCCATTACTAACAGCATCATGTAACTGCAACTCTGAAGTGTAACTCATGAATTCGTTGGCTTTAGATTATGCCCAATCCAATATTAAGGCATGTGTCTCTGTCTCTGCTGACTTAAGGTGAGTCTAGAGGACTAGCTTAGATGGATAAACCTACAGGAGATGAATCCTACCCATGGTATCAAAGAGCATGATCTGAATATGACCTCCAGAAATAACCCTTCTTATAACCCTTTTGTCACGTAAGTCACATAAACCAGAGAAGAACTAATTCAATACCACCAGTGTGAATATTTCACAGGGAAATATGATTAATATTGTGGTTCTAAATAAACAATAAAGGCAGACGGCATTTCTATCTTGATGAATAGAAAATTAGAAAAAGGCATGAAATAATCCTTTAAAACATATGCCCACTCCAATCTACCAAAAACATTGACTCAGAGCACTTGTAAATTTAACTCAAGTATATAATAATGTAGGGGGGAAAATATCATAACCTAAGCAAAGCTCACTGTGATGTATACTTCTCTGGACCGGTGATGAGAAAAAAGGTGATAAAGGACAAAAAGAGAAAAAGAAAAGCTCAGGAACTTAGATATACAGTTTATCCAAATTTGTTGCTAGTAATTCACATTATTTGGGAAACTGAAAGTAAGTTGGAAGCCCTTGAAGTATTTGAATAAGGAATATTTCCCTAACTTAAGTACTAGTACAATGCAAGTGAAGTACCAATGAAGTCTGGAAGGTAAGGAACTACGACAGGAAATATAGAGGATGTCCTATATTTTGGACAAATTTTCTCCTAACTGTTCTCCACTCATTGCATGTTTTCCTCTTTCAGTTTCTCTTTTCTTACTCCTAGATGTATTTTTTTCACAACTCTTTTTATTCACTCTAATATCCACAGGAAACAAGTAATGAACATAAGCTGTTTCCTTGACCTACCTCTACTTTCTGTACTATTCACCAACTTCTTCTATTGTGCAAATATAAAATACACAGGGGAAAGGTGACTTGTGCAGTGGTCTTATCTTTTACTTTGTGAACCACCTAGCTCACCTGAAGGACAATACTGCAGTAAAGATTAATAGAAACTTGATCTCTGGCCAGCAACTGAGACTGTACATAACTGCTGAAAATCCTTTCTGGTATTTAATTAATCTGTTTTCCTATGAAAACAAAACTAATGTGATCACTATGTCTGTACTAATATCAGCAAAACAGACAGAATGAAAATTATCTTGAAGTAATTAAGGTTCCTGCAGGGTCTTTTAAGTTTTTCTGGCAAATATTAGAGCAGCCCAAAGGCACTGCCCAGACACTGGGGATTCTCAACAATACCTGTCCTCTCTGCTCACTTCCATATTCTTTGTGCAGGAGCACATTATCTAAGATAGGAGATTTTGCAGGATGAAAGTAAAAAAGGCATTAGGCAAGACAGATTCCCCAAGAAGGTAAGAACAGAGTAACTACACATGCTCCTATCAAGACAAAGAAAATAATGTGAACATATTTTGCTGTGCACAGCATAAGTCAAATGAGATGATCTGGAGAGTCCAACCTCAGAAAAAGTTTCACTGGTGCTTTTATCTCCTTACATGCAAAAATAAAGTAACTATGAGATCCAAATACATTATTAATGATGCTTCAGTATTACACAGATTGTTTGTTTAATCTTTGTTCTTAAAGTTAGCTAAGTTTATTTTTACCCATGCTCCTAAAATAGAGATATAAATATATCATTGTTAAGCTTGAAGATGGCAACAGTCCTGGAAAATTACAGCATGTAGGAGAAAGTTCAGCCTATCATGGGTATTTGAAACAAGAGGTCAGTAGGTTAGGACAGAGCTTTTGGTCACCTCAGATATGAAAGATATGGAGCAGCAAATGTAATTGCCTTGGAATTAAATTTAGACAGTTAAAAACCATGCACAGTCTTAGAAGTTAGCTTACATTCCAGTCCAATGAAGTCACATCCTTATTGCTGGGGACATCATGTCCTCCTTCTCTTATGCAGTGCCTCAAAACTAGTTGAGTGGAACCGCTGTTGCTGTTTTCATTGAGATTCCATATCCTGGCCGTTGAGTCTCCGGATCTATAAAGCAAATATGCAAATAAGTTGAAAACTCCTCATGTTGACCTAGCGAACAGTGTAAAAACCTGTATTTCTGTTTTCATTGAGACAACATTACAGCCTTGCAGGAGATTGGAGGAACAAGAGCCGCTGGCCTACACTGTGACAGGAGTGTCTGTCTGCACAGGGCTCTGCATAAAACGCAGGTGTAAGACTTTGGTGCTGAAATTAGCAGAAGCTCACCTAAGGGAAGGCCCTATTCTATTGAAATGTTCCAAATTTTGCAAGTAGAAGTTGTTTTGAACCTCCTGAGAATTTTACTATTTCCCCTGTGCACTGCCTAGTGCGTCCAAAGTAGATCCAACCACCTTTCCCTAAACCTGCTGAATGGATCAGGGCACTACAAGCCTTTATGAAGTAATTTTTTCTTTCCAACTCTTCCTGTACTCTGTGTACTTTTCTAAAAATGCTAACACATATTTAAATTTTACCTGTCATCATAATTTTGTTTATTCAGGGAAGTTTTACCTAAAACTTCTACATAAACTCGCTGTCTACATTTTGCACTACATACCTAAAGCTGGCATCACCATAACTGAGTTAGTCTGGGGCAACTTACAGTAACTGACTGTAGCTTGGCTGCTTACATTATGATGTCTGAAAAAGTGGCAAAGTACTGCCATAATAGAACAAGACAGAGGCAGCATCAGGATTTTGATCTATTTTATAGACTTATTATTTTCTACAAAGGTGTTTTTAATGCAGGTTGAAACCCTGATTTTGCCTAGAAAAGGTTTTGAGGAGGAAGAGTTTATCATTATCTACTTGTAAATAATATATTTATTTTGACTTTGCATAAACCTTTATTCTACTGAATATGTCTCCGAGGTTCAGACATAATTTGCCATGGAGTGGAAGATATTCCACATTAAAAGTTTACTGGGATTTTTTTCGCCCTCCTTCATTTTTTAAAACAACAATGACCAAAACCAAGTACCCTGGATTGCTTGTTTTGTCCAGAAAGCAATTTTCATTTACATGCAGTAAGTAGAAACTTGGAGCAGAGTTAGCATCTCTCTTGTACTTGCAAGAATTCATACAGTTTAGATGAAATTTCATTGTTGATACATCTGATGTGTTAGCTTTTCCTTCTTTTTTAAAGTAATGACAAAAAAACTTTCTTTCCTATACACTATCAAGGAGAAAAAGTCTTTCTTCAAAGATCCATTTTTGAAGAAATGGATCCACCTGAGATCCATTTTTGCTTTGATAAGCCATGTTTTACTGAAAAAGAAATCCAGCACAAGAGAATACTGAATTTTCTTTTGGTCTACTAGTAAAGCATTTTAATTATTGATACTAAGAATACCATGCAAACTTTCAACACTTGACATGTCTTCAAATGCAAATATTGACCAAGCAATTATCAAACTCCATTGATCTCTGCATATTATTTTACTAATAATTTAGCCTAATTTTACACAAACATTTCAAGTGTAAAAGCAAACACCCCTCTGCCTGTATTAGTAGCTCTGAGCTCTTCTGGGTTATGGCATGCCTGGGGAATGTGATCCCATCTCCTGTGAACCTTTATGCCAAGCTGAGATGTGAAGGCTGGCCAGGGTTTTGAACCCAGCTACTCCTGTAAAGCCACTCTTTAATTTTCGAGACATATCTTTCACATTAGTGATTAAGAAATAATTCAGATCAGGGTAATTTTTGCCACCACACAGCTGTGACTGTAATATACACCCTTATTTCTTCAGAGGTCTGGAAAACGGACATTTTTGCATATGTTGGCTAGAAAATTAACCAAGTTAATCATGAGGCTCAGAAGTTAAGGAACATCTTTAACTGTGGTAATTAACAATGACGGGAACATAAGTCTTTAAAGGACTGCTTCATTGATTAACATGCTAAGTAGGAAATTCCTTCAGAGCTGGCTTCTCTCCTATATAAGACTGCAGGACCATCCTGCCTTCATTGTAATAATTCAGTTTGTTATTGGACCTTGTGAATAAGGTACTCGGTCACTTGGCTATCAAATACAATATCCTATTTGCTAGTTCTAAAAGGGTTATGTTTTGTTTTTCAACAGTTTTATTTAGTCGGTTTTCTGGCAAGGCCTGGGCAATCTTATTTTCCAGTATTTTAATTTTGTTTTTCCCTTTTCTTTTCCCAAAGCTACATAAGCTATTATGTGTCCCTGCAGAGAGGCTTTATAAGCCTACCAGTGTGCAGCAAGGGTATTTGTGTGTCTTCCCTTTTGTTGCTGGGGAAAAAAAAAGAGTCCAGAGAACGCTCTGGAAAGTATTCTGATTTCTGTTGAACGATTCAGTGAACCCTGCCTTATTAGAGGAGCACAGTTCAAGCACAATTCAAAAAGATATTTAATCTCCTTTGCCCACAGAAGCATTTCTATCTACATGATAAAGCAGCTCATTCCAACATGCAAGTCATGAACACTTGAGTAATAGGTATACTCCTCTGCACTAGGGTAGAGTACTGCCAAATTTTAGGAAGCCTATTTCTGAAAGGATTTTATTTCATGCTCTCCTGCCCCAGTATGTTAATGAATCAAGGTGGACAAATGTTTTTGGAATTTAATTTGTGACATATTAAATCACCATTCTGTAGATGGGAGCACAGAGATTGTT
This sequence comes from Vidua macroura, assembly GCF_024509145.1. Lineage (NCBI taxonomy): Eukaryota > Metazoa > Chordata > Aves > Passeriformes > Viduidae > Vidua > Vidua macroura. The sequence goes on from NC_071572.1 coordinate 20,343,952, forward strand.
GTAAGTGCTGCAGCTGGGTGAAGAATTTTGCAAGATGGTTGTTGAACCTTGGTATTTCTAATCTTCAGCTACAAGACTTCAAATCCCTGTTGTTTTAGCAATATTGCTAATGTGTATTTACTACTTTGGCTCCAACAGGTTAAAGTTTTTATTAATTTATTTTAAGAGATATTATTAAAAGAATTATGGGAAGGAAATTCCTCTTTTTTTTTTTTTTTTTTACATCTAACATTTCCTTAATAAAGCACGTCTCTTAAACTAAGTGCTTACTCTTCCTAGGCAGTTAGTAGAAGGAAGTGCCTCACAGGTGTCCTGATTAAGATCTCTGCCCCACTGATTCTACAACATTATTCCCTGCTACAGGTTATTCAAGTCGACCTCCCCTAATAGCTGACCACTTTGCATTCATGGATTTGATGCACTGAGGAAACCAGTCCAAATAGTCCTCTGATAACAAATAAGCACTTAGAGTTAGCAGAATTAATATCTGGCACTGACATTGAGCGGTGGTGTCTGTAATTAACACTCTCAACTGGATAAGTCAAAAGGATTATTCTGAAAGGTAATTTACAGTGGATCCTAAACCACTAATATGAGGAGTACAGTAACCTGAAGTACTATATATATAAAACCCAGAAACTATGATGGCAGATAGCCTGGAAGCATCTTTTCTTGCTTCCAAGAGACCCAGCCAGAACTGAAAGATCTCGGACAGCAGCTTTTACAGATAGTTACTTTGCTGACTACAGAGAGCAAAAGGTGCACAGAGTGGTCTAGAAGAGACAAGTCACAGCCTCTCTGTGTGAGAAAGGCTGGCATAGATTAGCTGATAAGAAAAGAAACCTACTGTTAGTTTTGGGACTGAGGCCAGATCCCTCTGCTTCATGGCTGGGTGAATTACTTGAAGGGCATGGCTGGATGTCACAGAACAGAACACACTCTTGGAAGCAGCAGTGGTACACAATGACAAAAACATCCTAAGTTCAACTGGAAAAGGTTCTGGAGTTCAAGGCTCTAGCAGCCTTGACATTCACAGTCCATCCACATCCACACTGGGAAATTCAAGCATGTTCAGAACACTCTGTGTCACCAGACCACGATGACCTGCACAAGCAAACTGACAGGTTATTCCCTGGCCAGATTTTGGCTTGTTTTAATTAGCACTCTTGATTGGGTCTCTGATGTTCTCTCTGAATAACTCCTGGGCATGGTTACAATGTCCAGAGATGATTCCCAATGTGCAGTTTGTTTGGCAGCCAGGGCAGTTTGCTAGCACAGACACCAGCCATTCTGTGCCAGCTGGCCTCAGTGCCTAGGAATATTCCCAGGCACAGTTAGTTTACTAATGTGGATGCAGCTGTAATGGATTTCTGCACTACACAGGGAACATAACCATCTGCAACAATTTAAATGTGTCATGAAATTAAAACTTAGATATTGAAAGATAACTAGCGGAAGATATCAGTCTTTGGGTTTATGGCTGGGAATGGCCAAATCTTGAGATTTAACCAAACACCTCTTTTTTTGGTATTCTTTCACCTGACCAAAACACTCTATGCAATTATTTGCTTTGGAATGTTGACTTACTTAATAAAGTGTAGTTAATCATCTTACATGGCTGTATGTACACACTTCATTCTATTATTATAATGCTTCTGTTCATAACATCTAAGCATTCTTTTCATAGGCATCTGATGACAGTCATGCCTTTGATAGCATTTACTGGTATTTCTAGCATCCCCCATCCTCAGCTTTAAGGGTTATGTGTGTGGTGGAGGGGGAAGAGCAGCTGCAGAATATATATTTCTATTTGATCAGAGAAATTCCTGTCTCTCTGTTATATTTTGAAATAGCTGTTTGCAAAGCCCAGAGTATATATTACTGTGCTAGTCTTCACACACTAGGAAAAAAGCAACTGAGTAGATACGACATTAAATATCAAAATCCCTTTTTCTCAGTGGGATAGTCACTAAATGTGGAAAGTAGTGCTCTAGTTTTGGGTAATTGAGTCTACATTTCTCTTAAACAGTTTGCTTCAGATTAGGTTCTGAACCTGCATTATTCTTTTAGTTGAGGATTACATCAGGTTGCTGTCTAAACTGCTACTGCTAGTTGGAAAAATCTATTGCCTATGTAACAAGGCTTCAGGAAAATACTTTGCCATTAATTGAGAATCTATTAGCCACTTTATAAACAAAACAAATATGTTATTATTTCCTCTATTTAATAGCTAGGTTTTGAAATGTGTTTTTTAAGATGGGTACAATCAAGCAGATGGGAAACCCGAAGAAAAGTATTGACTGGACAGCACAATATGGCTGTTACAGAATCTAACAAGCTGACGCTCACACGTCAGACTAACTGCAGTGTTCTTTTTTTAATCATTACTTCGTAAAGGGCAAACAGAACTGCAGTATACTGTGGATCTCAGGGAACTTCTCTCCCTTGTTTAACTGGTGCTGTAACAGGGAGTTTACCTGTAGATAAAAGCTTGCACTGTTGTTATACCAGACAAAGGCTTCTTTGTGCAGTGGCATAATCACTCACTCAGCTCTCTTCCTTCAGTTTCACTTTCTTCTGTGCATTCTCTGCCATTTCAGTCACTAAGCTTCACCAGGCACTGGCTGCTGCATTACCCCAATTCTAGCTGCATCCCTACCTCGTTTCTTACAAGCAGGCTAAAATCTGACCAGGATGCACATGGATCTAAATTATTTTCATTGTCATTGCACTGCTATTAGTCTGACTAAAGCACATGATTGTACTTTGTAACCACATGTGTATTTATGTGCCTCCACGGTCACTAGCAAAGCTCATTATGAAAGACCTATTACACTGAAGGGTAAAACTTAATGGAATGGCTAGTGAGAGGGTATTCCTCTGGCTCAGATATCTGACTAATAGTTCCGATTATCATCGTCCAGGTTTACCTGCAGCTACAGGTTTACCTCTAAGATATCACAATCCAGGGATCCATTTACCAATGCTTAGCACCCTGAGGCAAAGTTAAACACACACTACAACACACACTCCGGTTTATGAAATGCTCCACCATTTAAATTATGCATGCTAGGACTGTGCACCATGGATCCTAGGGAAGAAGTCCACTGTTGCAAGCACTGACTTGCTTAAAATTGATAAATGAAGGCATTTAGTGCTACAGATGCTAAAAGTACTATCAGACCTGGATATTCCAGGAAAAAAAGCATACTCAGCAGGATTCTGGCTTCCAAAAGACCAGTTTGTTGTCTGAGATTATTTTTTTGAAATTTTTATCTTCACTCTCTTGGCGATCTCCGCTGATCATCCAACATGGAATTTATTTTATTTTTCTTTTCTATTTATACTGTAATTCCTTGTTTTCATGTACTAAGTGAACAAAGGTAAGAAGACTATTCCGATAATCTTGCAAAAAAGCTAGAAATAAAATAAGGACTCTCCTCTTCCTTGTGAGGAAAGTACCCTAATACTGCTAAGTAACTCTGAGTGATTTACCTCCTCAAACTTTGATCAGCTTCACTCCATGTTCCCAGTTAGACTTCTCAAATTTAGTCTTCATGTTAAGGTTTAACTTAAGGCATGAACAAAGACTCCACCAATGCCTGCATACAGCTCCTGGGGCATGTTTACAATTGTGATTTTGTCTGGATCAAAAGTGCTTTTGTAAGTCAGTCTCCTGATTGTCCCACTTAGGATGCTCTGGTGGTCACTGCAGAACAGTCCTGCAGAGGATGAACTGGACTCCCTTCCAATGACACTAAACCACAGCATTCCCTTAAACCACTACTTACTGTTCAGCTCACTGAACAAACTTAGGTCCAGTCTGAAGCACCCCCATCTCCATACTTTTGAAAAAATCTGGTGGATGCCAACGACTTTCTGAGACCTCAGTGTGAATCAATAACTAAGAGCAGTAGATTACACGAGCTCCAAATATTCTGAGAATTATCCATAATTATTAAAAAAAATATTTTCATGTATTTAGTGCCACAGAATTTACATCTTAAATGTACAAATTCTTCATATTTGTAATAAATATATTACAAATATTTGTATAAAACCTTATAATTATTTAGCAGTTATGCAGGTATGGTACTGCTGAAAAAAACCACTGCTGCAGGCTGATAAACATCCCAAATACACTTGCAAGTTCTTGCATCTCTAAATTTTCTCTAATTGCAGCAGCTGGTTTGAGTCACTGTCTGTCTTACCCAGATGCTAGCAGGTCACTGACAGGGTTCCAGGCACAGATGAACACTTCTGATTCATGGCCCCGAAGGACTGTTGCTTTGTTAGGAGGAATTTCAACATCCCCGTCAATTTCCATTGGCTTTGAATGATTATCTGTAAGGAGATAGATCAGAATAAATAGTTTACAAGATGCAGTTAGGTCTGTTTTAAAATCATTCTAGTTATCCAAGGCCTGAAGCTTACAGCAGCATATACACCAAAATTAATACTCCGTGCTATGTCACTGACAGTATTAATCTATTTGTTTCCCTCTGGCCATTCAAATTTATGACATTTCCTCAAAATGTAGAGCTTTCCAAAACATTTTATATAAATCTACATAGCTTTTCATCCCCCAAATACTCAGGATTTAGTTCAGTGTAGTTTTTCTTTTGAAGCTGGCCTCATTAAAAATTACTTAGATTTATTAAAATAATTAAAAAAAATAACATAAAGCATTTATATTTTCTTACACAGTCTCCTGTAAGTAGTATCTGTGCTACTAACAGACAAAAAATATCCTGAGTAGGGGCTTCATTCCTGGAGCACATCAGGGAAATGGTGAATGATCACCTTCTCAGGGATATCGTAATACATACAAGGGTACCAAATGAGTCATAGATATACTTAACCTGCATGCTGTAACTCTGCAGTTCTTTAGACTGCAGTCTAGGTAACATCACTTTTAGAAACTTCCTTTATTGTCTTAAGCACGAAAAAGTGAATTTAAAATGATGGATTTCTCTTAGTAACAACAGTTCATTCCAACTTTCATCATGAACCATGTTTTTACTTCAGACTTCCTCTGCTTCTGTATAAATCTTCCTCATTAAGCTCCAGCTAAACTTCCTGGCAGCATTACAAGATTATTATTCTCTGCAAACAAGACACCATCCAAGGACAGGTGACACACTGCAACAGCAGGCAGCAGGTGCTACACACCCAAGTGTGGCCCATTTTGCAGAAAGCACATCCAAGAGCAGGTAGCTGGCAGCCTCCTGTTACCAAACCAATGCTTTGGCCAGCTGATCAGCTCTGACTGATCAAAATGCAAGTTCTCTTTCTGGGTTAAGTCTTTCAGTTATTCATTCTTTAATCACATATGGAGATCCATAGGTTTGCAAGTAGAATAATTATGCTCCCTTATTGCTGCATGTTTATGGCATTTAAAATCAGCCATCTGTCCTGATAATCCAGCTCTGCTAAACTATTGCCCATCAGCTGGTGAAACAGACTGCAACACTGTACAAGGGGCACCGGGGGTGGGGGGAGAATCTCCAGATTTCTATCGTTACCTAGGCTTTCACATACCTGGTTTGGCTCTGCCTAACTTACGCTGACTCACACAAATAGCGCTTCTCATTGTGTATTTGGTTAGCACCCTAAAACTATGTCTGTGCCATATCTACACCACAGATGGAATGGAATCTACGAGTCACATAGAATCAAGTATTAAAATCAGGAAATAACTAACAGTAGTTTGACAGCTTATTTCTAATGAAAAATATCTATATTTTTGACTACACTTATTACCTATGGACTTGCTGCATAAACACTGGAAATTCCTACTTGGAAAATCTATACCTATGCTGAGTCCCTGTGTTAAGCATTGTCCTTGATAATTCCCTATGTGTATGACTGAATACTGTTGAGATATACCAATTGATATTCCAAGCAGTCAGGCACTGAAGAGTGAAGCACTATTAAAACCCACCAGAAGATACAAGCCTAGAACTCACAAACCTCTATTGCTCATCACAGCACAGATTCACCATGCTTAAAGCATATTTTCATGAGAAAAACAGCAGCATGACAATGGCTATGCATTCATCTGTGTCCTCTTCACAATGTGAGCTGGAAGCTGGGGGTAAATCAAGAAGATATTTCAAGCACTTTAATTTGAAAAATTTAAATGAGATGCTGTGCTTACGACATAGGATCCTACTGTTACCTGCCTGGTTCTAAGGGCAGGGCTGCTTTTCGCTCTCGATTAAAACCAAATGACAGCTGGGAAGCAGCATTACTCCAAGGTCCCAGAGTCAAGAGGAGCTATCAGAACAAAGCCATCAGATACTCAGGAATATTTTTTGTTTGTACGTGGCCAGATGGAAAAACCTAGACACACACTTTGAATGCTATTAACTGCTGTGAAAAAAGCCCCACGAATAGTCATGCTGTGAAAAAGAAACCTTGATTAGCTGATACATGGATTAGTACATGCAAGACCAACTGGCCTCTGGGAGCAATGAAATACCTGCAGTATTATTTTGTATTGTATCTTCCACTAATGATTTTTACAGAACAGTTTTGGTGGTTTAGGAGAAAAGAGAGGGAAGGATAAGAAGCCTTTCAAAAATAATTTGCCACTGTTCACATTTTATGTGTTTTCTTCCTATTTGCATCAGTAGTCAGGAACATTCATATTTAGAGTGTTACTGTTCAGCACTAAACTTAAAACGCCCCATTGAACAAATAGGACAGTTCATGCCTCTGTGATACTGCCTCAGGCTCTTATCAGATTCAGAGAGACACTTGCAGTATATGACTGATAAAATTATGGTAACAACAAAAAACTGCAGACAGCCCTGAGCACAAACCAGCACCCTCTCAAGAGTGACAAGTTATGAGCTCTTGGGAGCCCTGGACCTTGAAATTTGGCTTTCCTATGGATGAAGCTACAATGTGTGCATGGGGAATGAGAATGAACAGATAAGTGAGATGCAGTAACCATCAAGAACAAGCTTCTTTTGCTCTAAAGTACTTTCCAAGCAGAAAGCTTTCAGTTAAGATCTTATTTGCACAAAATTGCCCTAGGGGGGTTCTCTGAAAGAGAAGGACTTTCTACTAACTGCAGCAGAGCCTCAGGTGAAAAACTAAGTCTGCAGGTCACATAGGGAAGGACTCTAATGTCCAAATGTTAACACAAAACATTTTCTAAATTTGGCCAGGGCATCTTTGTTTATGGTCTACATTATATTATAATTCTTTTCCTCAAATGTATCAAAAATCTCAAATGACTGGAAACTAGAAGTCATATTACCCCAAAGCATTAAAATTCTAACACACTAATAAGTAGTATTAACTATTTCCTCCAAAGAAAAAAAATAGATGTTTTTAAGATCATATGAGTGCTAAGCCTGTCTTTTCTCAGGAAATACATTTTTTCTTTTTTTTTTTTTTTTACTTAAATCTTTAAGAGGCCTTTCACTAAAGTTGTTCTTTATGGCTGTAGTTTTAATAAAGGAACAGGGCTTAGTTCTCTTTCCAGAGCTTTAATTTTTGTAAACCTAAGCCAATCCTTGCAAATATAATGATACAAATGACACTAAAAATATTTGTGTTGGAAAACAATCCGAAGTTTGGCTCCATTTCTGCATGCTGACTTTTATTTTTTCCTGTAACATTTGAAGTGACTTAAAACTGAGAACATTACTTGGGAAGGAACAAGACAAGGCGGCAACTTTTTTTGTTCAGTATTTGAATCTGCACCTCAAATCATTGTTATTGGTTTTTGTCTCATCTCCTTCTTAAATCTATCATATTGTATTGGTAATGCCACATACAAAAACTTATCATATAATTTAAATATTTTAAAACTTTTTTGGAAAAACTTAAAGAGTGTCATGGAGAACTCCATGCCAGAATAAATGCAAACGAGGTAATTTCTCAAAGACATGTCTTCCTCCCGCTCCACCCATCCCGCCTCTTTTCAAAGCCTGATACTTGGGTGACATCCAGGTCATGACTAAGGACTAGCACATTATTTAAACCTGTGCCAATATATGCCAGGTCTGTGGAATACAACAACAGTAAAAATTAAGGTTTGGGAAGTTTCTCACAGCCTTCATATCAGCAGTCTTTTCTACTCAGTAGGTCTCCCAGGATTATTTCTTTCTCCCAGGAAAAGTCCTTCTCTACATTCCAAGAAAAGGTCTGCAACTGTGTGTGAAAGTCCTTCTATTAAAAATAGCTGTGAGAATTATTATTTTTTCATTGGAAAATGTCAGATTTGCAACATCAGGCTTACAGTGTGACTACAAACATGAACTGATCTTTAATGTTTTCCTTTTGTTAATACAATAGTAGGTATATTTCTTTGGATCAGAAGGAAATACACCTGAGTGTTTCTCTTTCAGTGATGAACCAGTGATAAGAATTTGATTTTTTCTGGGCCTGTGCCAGTGAGACATTCCCCTAAAATTTTCATATGTCAGCTGAAGTTGTGTCAACAAACAAAATGTCAGCATTTGATACATTTAACAGTACTTTAATTTCTGTTTGCACGCCTTCACATATGAAATGAGTTAGGTTTCAAAGCAGAGGATTAGTTGAAAGTAAAACATACGCAATCCACAGTCTAAGAACAAATTAATATTTTTAAAATGTTCAGATATTTTTTACGTTTGCTTTCTCAAACAAAAATGTTATTTAAATAACTGCAGTTTTACTGGGGGAAACTAACCCATCTAACTGGAATTCTCTGAAGGAAAACCTGTTTTGAAAGGTTTTTTCTCGCTGACCCACAGAGGAATCTATTCAGATCAAAGAGAAGGTGGAGACTGATAAAGGTATCTATGCTGCAGAACTAATAAAATCTGTTACATGATTGCAGTCCTGACCTTGTCTAAGCCAAAGAGCTGTTATAATTTCCTACAAAACCTGCCACGCATGTTCCTCTAGAGTTTTCTTTTAAGACAACTGGGCAGTAAGGGCTGGTTTCAGAAGGCAGCCAGTATGCAAATGGGCCTTGCACACAGAAACCAGAACCAGTAATCCCATCTGCCCCACAGTGTTAGCACAGTCATCAGGCTCTAGTTACACAAGCAGGTAGGTCCCACTCCATGTTGGGTATGTCTGACTTTGGATGATTAATATATAAGTGCAGTCTCCCTTAGTCACCCATGAACAAAGGTGAATTCAGCGCTCTTGAGAACCAGCTGTTCCCAAAGACTCAGGAAGGTGGGACCTTCAGTTGGATACTTGCAGTGGACTGTATGAATTAGCACATGCTATTAAATAAAAGGTCGAGGAACAATTTTGCTCTGTGCCTTCAAGACAGGTTGGCTGCATCCAAGCTGTTTGCTGGGAATGGTCCTTGGCACATGTGCTTGGCAATGCTGATCAGAAATGGATAGTTGGTATAGTCCAAACTGGGCTAATGACCATGACAGTAAGGCTATGGATGCTCCTGTGCTTGGCCACACCCTGTAAAAATGGAAGCTGGAACATGCCAAACTGGGCCAAGGACCATGCCAAGGCTATGGATGACCACAGGACAGTTACTGCACACGGCTATGCACTGGTCACACAACAATTACACAGATAGGGCTTGTAGGTCTGCTGGAGGTAAGGATTACTCCTTTTGTTTTCTTTCTCTCAGGGAATTTTCTCCCATATACTGCTAAGGGACAATAACAACAGGTACTTAAGAGAGACAAAAGAAGTTGCCACAGTACAGGGGAAGGGTGTGGCTAGCTACTCTCTTAGCTGAGTGGTTTCTCTTGGAGGAGCAGAGATAGGAGGAGATTTGGGCTGGGGCAAGGGGCTGAGTGCAGCCCCTAGCTCTCTCTCACTTGTCTGCATTGGAGGGCAAACAGGCTGTGATCGCTGTGCGGAGAATTCACCACCACTGTGAGGCTCCATCTCCTGCTGTCTTCTTCTACCCTTGCTGCTTCCAAGGTTCCTGCTACAGCTCATTCTGCTCTCCAAAGAGGCACTGGGACCTACTGCTCCTGTGGGTTTGTAAAGCAAGCCCCCTTTCCCATCCCTTATGCCGGCTCAGCTGCCATTACCGTGTGGAGAGGTGGCTGAGCTCGCGCCACAGCGCCCCCTGCAGCCGCGGGGAACCATCGCACCCACCTGGCCCTGCCCGGCCGGGAGCCAGCAGCGCCCCTGCTGGCTGTGACCGGAACTGCACCGAAGGGGAAAGTGCCAGCGGCTGAGAAGGCTGGGACGGGGTTTGTGGTTCTGTCTGTGGTTGCTGCCGGTGGGGTTGTTTGTTTGCCTTGTTACACATATACACACCAGTAAAGAACTGTTACTCCTTTTCCCATATCTTTGCCTGAAAGTCCCTTAATTTCAAAGTCATAATAATTTGGAGGTAAGGGGACCATATTGTCCATCCCAAGGGAGGTTCCTGCCTCCCTTGGCAGACACCTGTCTTTCAAACCAAGACAAAGTCCCAGCCTCTCAACCCCTCTCTCTCCTGGTCTGGCCAAAATGACAAGATTTGTCTACAGCCCTGTTTTTGTCCAATATCTAAAAGCATCTAGAAGGCTGATAGTAAAGTCTTGGTAGCCTGCTCCAAGGAGAGAGCATACAGCTCCACTTCTTGATTCTGTCTTCAACCTGCAATTCTGAACATATCTGAAGTTTTCAGATTCTCAGGGACAGGTAAAACACAGCACTGTGATGTGAAACATCATTTTTACTCAGCACCCTTTTTAGAAATGCCCCACCCTCCTGGAAATGATTGCCCTTGGTTCTACCACCTAGCAGAAAGCACACCTTGTACCCCACCCCACAACTAAGAACTAGAGTATTATGGAAACACAAACTGCCCAGAGGTGGCAGGCAGCTGCACGCTGGCTTACTTATTGCATGTGCCCCATTCTCCTCTCCATTCACAGTGGCTTCTCCGTTCTTTGGTGTGTTCTGCTGGGAAACAGCAGTCGTCGTGGCTCCCGCTGTGGCCGCCGTGGCTGCTGCCGCTGCTGCGGCGCTGGCTTGTTGCTGCGCTAGCTTCTCTCTGAATGCTTGCTGTCGGGTCTGAACGACATCAGGCATCACCGCGTCTATCAGAGACAGGGACTCTATTGGCCTGCCATCAAATACTGTACCATCCTGCAGGGAAAATGAGCAGAAGGGAAATCCCAGGTTTAGGATCTTCACCACTCAGGCGGCAAAGAATCACAAAACGAAGCTGTGTGAAGACACTACACTTTGACTTAACTAATAGGGCCACAGGACTATGGACTGACTCTCTCTCAGATCCATGATGGTGGCATTCATGGTCCACTCAGAAATCTGATCAGTGAAAAAGTAACTGGTTGGAATTTTATAGAAAGTTCTACCATATAAATGCTTTATAAATGCAAAAGGAATTAAGCTGTGTTTAAAAATATGTCTTACCAGTGGCAGAAAATTTCACTTTGTTTTCTGTTTGAAAAAACAGAGTCATGGCTAAAGCCATGATAAAGGCAAACAGACCTTGGTTAAACTATTTATTTTCCTACACTTGCAGGAGCATAGGAATGGAATGGAAGCAGATGAAGCATAATGAACCTCAGCCAAAACATGATGTATGCACAAATTCAGTGGTTTCTTACGCAGTGTTTTTCAGCCCAGCACCACCAGTTGTAGCTGATCATACAAGACAGCCTTACCATTATTTTTCTTTTATTCCACTATATTATTCATAATAGTTATGACTTTCATTTTGATTTTTGTAAATTAGGCTTCAGCTTCAAAAACCAATTGAGTAAACTTTTAGGGACCATTGAAGAGTTAATACAGACTATATTGACTTAGCTTTTGTTCACTTTCACTTTCCTATTATCTTAAATATAGGGGAAAGATTTCAGTAGTCTTTGCAAAGTGGCATTTTGCCAATCTTCTGCGAACTCCCTTCAATTCTTTGAAATAATAATGATCCCGTGGTGAAAGATTTGTTCTTGAGAAAGAGCAAGAATAGGATACAGATAGATTGTGTAGCCTGGTAAACAATGTAATCTTCCATAAGTGAGAAGAGTTAATAAAGAAAAATAGTTGCTTGCCTGACTGGTATGTCTCTGCTGACCTAGTTGTTGAATTACCCCTAATAATTACAGTATTAAGATAATACATATTTGTTTCCTCATGGGGAAGAAAAAGTAGGAGACAGTTGTTAGAGAAGAAACCATAATCTCTTTCTCCTCAACATTTTTTTATGCGTCTGCCAAAATTTATTTGAATCTTGACTCAAATTCTTGCTACACAATAAACAAAATGTTTGCCAACAGATCCTGACATCTTACATTTTCATCTGTAAATGTGCTCACTGGCCTATTTACATGACTGCCCTTTAATAGATGACAAACAATAATTTTATACACACTAGTTTACAGACTCACTGATTACTTGTCACTCTTAAGTACTACACATAGAAAAGTAACACATAGGGAAGCATCTATGCTAGCCCTTCCTGGGATTCAGATGTAGCATGAATGGCCTTTGCTTTGCTGTAACATACTTAACAGTATCTATCTGAACAGGATCATAGAATGGCTTGGGTTGGAAAGGACCTTAAAGGCCCTATGTCCAACATCCCTGTCGTGGGCAAGGACACCTTCCACGAGACCAGGTTGCTCAGGGCCCTGTTCAACCTGACTCAAACCACAGTGAGAGAGCACATAAATCTTAATGGTGACAACAGGCATATTTTCAGATTATTCTTTCATTTTAGAGAAAATCTTGAAGCTGGGTAAGTGCAGGCCCCTACAACTTGACCTGATACAGGTGCTTCAGAGCTGGGACTTTCTAACTGTGTAGCTCCGGTTTCAGGCACGGGACAAAATGTTAGCACCAAATTGAGACAGCTTCCTAACACTGGCTTGTTATTACAACTGCATCAAAGTGCAGCTTGGTGTGAATGTCAAATGTTATTGCCCCAATTACAAAGTAACACATATACAAATCTTATACACGGTATTGAGTAATAAAAAGAAAAATCACACAGAATGTTTGAATAAAGACAAAAGAGTTTCCAAACTACACATTGCAAACAACACAGCCTTTTCTCTTTTACAATCCTTTGTTCTCACCCATGCTATTCACATACATTCAGGTATAGAGGAAAAAGCAGTAGCTTCTCTGTATTAATATTTATTACCGATGTTTGTCAGTCAGAAATATCTGTCATAAAAATCTTGTAATGCAGCACTTGCTTATCTGTTACACTTCATTCCCTCTCAAAGCACCACGTCTTTAAGGTTGGCAGGGCAAAACCACTGGCTTTTCCTACATCCCTTCTTTGTTTCGACTGGCAGTTCAAGGAGAACAGAGACAATTTGTGGCTGTTCATACAGTATCTACAGAAAACTTGCACCCCAGCCACATTCAGAATTTACAAGCAACTGTTTCACCATGTACACGATGCTTTATCTCATATGATCTACGCCAGAGTCACTGAAATCACTGTACACTCTGGATTTGTTGGCTGGGGTAGCAAAAACACCATGAATATCCAGGTAAGCAGAGCAGAGAACACCTCCCTGCCACAGCTAAAAAACTGAAACACGCCTCCATCTCAGAGCTTTCTGGCTCTCTGCTGATACTGGGCAAAGTATGAGGAATAAAATTAAACCAGATGAGGAGAAGCTCGTGATGGGGCTGCTGGGGTGTGCTGCTTGGCACGTCCCATCGTGCGGCGGTGGCAGCGGTGGTACTTACTTCGTTGATGCTGATCTCGGCCTCCACATACTGGAGCCCCTTCTGGAGGATGGAGATGAGTGCGGCAGGTGGCACTAGTGTTCCGTTGATGTTGGACTGGCTGATGTGGCTCTCGATACCGAAGGTAAAGGCCGAGTGGGAGAAACCTGAGAGCAGGAAAAGGAAGCCATGATATGAAATCTAAATGCACCAGTCAGATACACCTTCACGGTCTAAAAATAATTCTGTCTTGAGATCTAAGAGATGCTGCCGTGTAAGCAGATGGGTGTGGGCTGGCTGCTCGGAGCCGGGGAGGTCAACCTGAGCCACCCTGACTGCCCATCCCCCCCACCTCCCCATATATAGGGGAAGCCATATAGAAATGGAAATGCATGCAGAGGAAAATAACTGCACTAACTGAAACAAAACATGTAAACACCAGCAATTGCCATAAGGGCAGGTCCAGCTAAAAAAAGTGCCTCATATCTCCATTTCCCTTGCTGAATTTCAGTGCTGGGTGTTTGCTGACGCTGTGCACTTAAATCCCTACCAGCATGCAAGTTGTATAAAATCAAGGCATAGATGCAGCTGACACAGAGGAGCACTTCCCTTATACCAGCGAAAAGATTTCAAATCCTCTGCTCATTTATTGCTTAGTAAAATATGATGGGCAGAGCACTGCTGTTAAAATGTGAAACTACAGAAAGGCCACCCCTGTAAACCTATTTTCTGTATGTGAACAGCAATTGCAAAAGTAATTAACTGGGATCTGCCACACAGCAGATGACAAGCTAGTGAGGTGGCCTGTACTTCAGCCAGAAGTCTTTCTCTTCCCTGTTTCATTTTTGTCATTGTCTGATTAAGTAAGTGGCAATGAAGGCGACAGCACTGAAAATTAAAGAATTTTGGCAGACAAATTTTAAAGAGTGCTGCCTTAAATTCTGGCTGAAGTTGCTCAGAACAGTTGCTGGATATGGAGGTGAGCGCTGCAGAGAGACTGTACAGAGGGGCAGCTGTGGGAGGGGGGAGGGGGAACAGGATGTAGATATAACTGTAGGAACCCATTTATCATCACACTGTCTCCAGAGCATTAATCTAACATTAAAAGCCTTGGGGAAACCACCCATGCACTGTCTCAAACAGGAAGAGCTCTCATCGTCTCCACCAGCTAGACAAGAAAAAACAACAAACAACAAACTCCCCCAAAAAAGAAAAAGAAAGCAGCTTTAAATGAAAATACTTCTGTTAAATATAGCTGTGTCTCTTCCCCTTGTCAACGCTAGTTTCATTTATAGTTTTGTCCGTTAAGGGATTTCCCCTATATGACTGCAATGCCCAATTCTGTGCAGGCTGGGGATGTGATTTTGGGCTCGCTTGACAGTAGTGATTTCTTTCTCTCTTTTCAAGATGCTTCTCCCAGCTAGCTCAATTATTAACACAGATAGCTAGCAAAAACAAGCTGAGAAACAGAATGCCTCCCACATTTGAAACCAAGGTATGTATTTCTCTGATTCTCCCTTCCCCCTACACATTTTGCTGCTGCTTTTCTCTTTTTCCTGATAACGGCTTCCACTCTCTCCCCTCCCACCCTAATTTCACTTCCTGGTGATCTCCCAGTTTTGGGGGATGCTTGGGATGCCTTGGACACTTTTTAGGAAATGGCAGGTCCACCTATGAACAGAATTCTATAGGATTACAAGGCATTAAAAAAGGACAGATAAAAAACCCCCACTGAAAAACTGCAGTATCATTTATGTAATCCCTAGGCCAATTTCTTATTCTGTATTGCTCTTTGTGTCCTGGTCTAGTTTATGAGCTGCTGGACCTCCTGCTGCGAAACAGAGTTTAAGATCTGCAGGGCAGTGTTTTTCCCTGGTTATTAGTTTTGTAGGACATCTAAGCACATTACTGGGAGCCACAATGAGGAAGAAATCAAGCACTGAGCATTCATAGCCTGCACCTGAGAGGTCTAGGGCCTAATAACTGAACACTGAAATCTCTGTGTGTATCATTAAATACATGGCATAAAACTAACCAGAATTAGAGAACCAGATCCCTCTTAATTTATATTTATGTGTATTTGAGTTAATCAACAATAGTAACACAACTTCCTTAAAACAGAATGAACTTAAAAATACATGACAGATAAATTGGTAAATCTATGTAAGAATGAGAAAACTGAGTTGTTGTCCAAGAGCACTAAAGGTGACTGCTAAAAAACCCAGCAGCTAGTTTCCAAGTCAACAGCTCAGAAAATTTTAACACGGTCTCTGATTGAAACAACAGGTGGATGGCATAAAAATGGCAACCAACAAACATGGAGGGGAAAAGTAAAAAAGTGGAAAACCATGACTGTGGATCAATGGCAGACATAAATCTTAAGTATGACATTTTACATCTCATTATTGCATTTTGTATCTTACAGAATTTTTAGCTGGCTGCTGGCATATCTCAAGCCCCATCTTTGCCAGGAGACAGATGACAGCACACAGCTAAACCTCTTTGTTCAGTCCTGATCCCCAGAGAGCAATACAACTCACCTCATAGCATGTGATAGAAGAAACTTTTCAGTACAAAAGTCAATTGTGTTTTTGCAATGAAACTTGTTATCTTACTGTTTCTCTGGATGCTGAGAAACGATCACCAAAGCACCTGTTAGATGAGCTCCTGGTACACTGTCACTGAGGAGCAATCTCACTTACACACCTCCAGCAGCTGTGAGAAACTTTTGTAAGATTTTATCTTACAAGACAAGATCAGATTAACAAAAATCAATGGCACAAAACTGTTTAAGTGAGTGCTGCTGGACATAGTGCTTCTCATACCTCTTGAAAAAATGCACCCACATACAATTGTAGTTAAAAAAAACGAGAACAACAGAAATATGCCAACCAGTCCTCTAACAGATAGCTAATTCCCTCCTGATTTCTTGTATTACCACAGCAGTTATATAAGGCTCATTTGAAAATAAATGGATTTAAAACCACCTCACACAGTCAACAAAATCCTCAATGAAGCTGTACCTACATGAGGTTTCTGATAACACTGAAGAATCACCTGAGCTTTACTTTTATAGTTACCAGATAGTCATCAGTTCTCTTCAGGGCTCTGCATTGAACTACACTAAATTACACAGCAAAGTTGCAGCTCCATAGTTTAGTCTTACAAAATGGTGATTTCTACTATACAAAGGCAATAAAAAAAAAATGTTAGCTTGTTAACCTGGCCCTCCTTCTAAAATCATGAAACTACACTGGGGACACAAAGCCAAGACACAAGCACCACCCCCACTTCCCCTCTGTCAGAGCAGTTGGGGAGTGTGAGCAGAGACAGAAGGTGCTCTGCAAGTGGGGATCTGAAGGAAGGATGTGGTGTGGATGATGTGAAATTACAGTAGACAAACTGGAAATGCCGTGGCAGCAGTGAAATGAATGAAAGTTGCAAATCCGTGTCTGTATGCATTCCTTCTCATAAATTCTGTCATTCTGCAATAATCACTCTACAAAACAGTAATTTCTGTTCAAATAGCACCAGTAAACAAAATCTTAGTGCAATATACCCTTCAAATACACATGCAGTGAGACTATGAGCTTTTAAGGTTAAAAGCATGAACACAAAGGGCTGAAGAGGAGAAAGCATTGCCACACACTGAACAGGTTTCACATCAGTGAGCCAGTTGCTATTGCTGTGACATGACCAGTGCCCTAAATGGCATCTTTCAGCAGACTTGAGAGAATGTCTTCCAGGTTTTTTCTGCCTCAAAAAAGATGGGGAAGCAGAAACCATCAAGCTATGTAAAATCTGTAAATATATTATCATATATGAAAAAATCTACCCAAATGAACAGTGCAGATCTTGGGATGATCTTGGTATGAATGGAGGTGACTTAACAACTGTGGAATAGTTGGACTTGAAGTATTTCACAGAGCATAAAAGCAGAGAGGAAATAATGAATGCAGAAAACAATTACTTAAATGACCCCCCAATCTCAAAAAATTTTACACAAGTCAGAAACAGACTTGAAAACTGACTGAAATTCCTAATTGAGAGATTCCCACACTTTTTTTTGTACTGACAGTGGTAACAGGTCCTGATTCTGTGCTATATCTTTTCCCACACTGAGGTGTCTGTATATACTCTCAGTGGTACATACACAGCCGTTTGGGAATTCTTGCCCTAGGCAGTGCCAAAAAATGCATATGTAGGACTCTGTTTTGCAAAATTTCACTGATAGGTTTTGCTATAACTGCAAAAACGGAGATGATGGATGGTTTTTCCTTTGGCTGTTCCTTTTTCAGTTAAAATGGCTTCCCTTTGAAGCTAGATTTGTCATTGATCATAAAATGACAAGGTTTTATTTAATGAACATAATGATACTTGTTTGATCTGAAGGCTACATAGTTTTAATTGTTTACAGTATGCCTGGCTCACATCAGAAATGCCTGTCAAACGTAGGTGTAGAAAAGGCAACTGGGGTGCCACACAGCCCAGGGAATGACTTCTTCTCCAGAGATGTGTCTCACCTCTTCTGGGAGCAAAGCACTCTTCCTTTTAGACGCACAACTGGGGTGATGCTGAGTATTCCCCATGCTGGCTTGTTTGGCACTCACAGCTCCAGCTAAAATTGACATCTACCAAGTGTTCCTTTCATTTCCCAATCTCTTTAGCACTACAAAAAGCATGTCTTTGTAAAACTGCAACCTTGAATTGTAGCAGCTACAGTACCTACTGCTGTATTTGTACAGATGAGGGGAATGGCAAAGAGGGGTCTGTGGAAGCAAAGACCCTTGAACTGTTTCAGCCCTTACTTGGCTACTTGGGAGTTACTTTGGGGATGCCCTGATGAGCAATAGAGAAGTGATCTGTTGAACAAAGTTTTCTGTTTGTGAGCTAAGTGGACTTAGTTTTCTCTGGTTAACCTAAATAGTTTGCTGTACAAAGACTTTTTAAAACCCAGGTGTTTTTAAGTTATTTGCTAATAACTCGGTTCAATTACTTCCACTGTAAAATCCTTCACTGAAACATTTGCTGCTGTACAATGAAACAGAAAATAAAGAATTATGAACATCAAATTGCCTTTTTCATACACT
This sequence comes from Vidua macroura, assembly GCF_024509145.1. Lineage (NCBI taxonomy): Eukaryota > Metazoa > Chordata > Aves > Passeriformes > Viduidae > Vidua > Vidua macroura. The sequence goes on from NC_071572.1 coordinate 20,362,680, forward strand.
TTGGGCATCTTGATGATGAACAGCCTCTATCCCAACACTGAGTACAAGTAACAAGCCATTCTGACAAATCTTTGTATAACTAATGCCCGGTGTGGCCCTCTCTTCTGGAAAACAGTGACATTTCATATGGAGATCTGTGTCCTTCAATAAATTTTCCTATTTCTTTAACTCAAGCAGTCCAGACTGTGGTTTGCATATACAGAGATCTTAAGTTCAATTTCTAGAAATCACTAAATTAGTGATGTTATTACTTTAAGAGAGAAAAAAAAAATGAAAGAAAAGGAATAAACTATCAGACAATCCCTTTTTTTTTTCTCCAACAATTTAACCATCTCCACATGGAAATAACCAGCACTTCTTGTTTAATTGGTTTCTCTGCCATTGTGTTGTCTTTCTTTTTTGAAATTTCCAATACAAGCTCCTCCAGTCCTCACCTCTGAAGTAACACAGTATTCCCCATTAAAGTATTTGGCAGGTAGAGGAGACAAAAATGAGCAAGGCTTTAGAAATTATTAAAACTACTGGCTCAGCAGAATCAACCTGCAGCTGCTATAATGGGATCCACCAGATCAAGTTTTCTGGCTGCAGAAGAGCCTGCTTTCTTTAAGATTAGTCTTGCATCTGGTACTACTGCTGAGACTTTGACCAAAGGACAATTCATGCAAGAATGGAAGGCCTGTAAGAACTGATTATAGCTATACAGGCTGCAGGGAAAAACAAAAACAAAAACAAAAAACAAAAGGTTGTCAGGAGCAAAGAAAAGTCATCTTTATGACCATAAATGGGTATATGGGCAAAATTCCCGGGAGATTCAGACACATCAAGCAGAAACATTCCACTGCATCATGAGTCAAAAGAAAATCGCGCACAGGAGGAGCAGACGTCCACACACAATCCCATCAGCTGCTTTACCATGTTACCAAACCCAAGTAACTCCAAAGCTGCCTGCACAACTGCTTGCCAAAGAAACCAGATGCAAGCAGTGGAAAAACACTAATCCCAAGTTTGACGTCTGGGTCCTGGGAGTGCCATGTAAGCAGGAAGGCAAGAAGGGCAGAGTGGTGCAATGTGGTGCTCTGAAATAAATTAGAGCCCCATCACAGCAGTTAAAAGTCCACAAAAAACCCCCGGTAAAATACGACCATGAAAAAAATAATTTCCTCCAAAAACTAATGATGTACAAACAATATAGTCAATGTTAAATTAAATGAAGACTTCTATAGGTCTAGATTTATCAGTGTAGAGAAGCAAGGCACACGTATCACTAATGGCAGATTTGAATGCAATTTCTGTATGCAAAAACCAGAAGCAAACAACTTAAGTTAGAGCAACTGTATTTTCTTAATTCAGGGCCTAGCTCATGCTAATACAGTTCCTGAGGCAAGTGATGTAATTTCTTTCCATTGCCTGAGAAAATACAGTGATGCTCTTCACTATACTTGACTGCAGCTGCCATTTAGCCTAGTATTTTTTCTTCGATATGATGCACAGAGTGAGAACTGAGAATGCAACATGGATCCCTATCCTTGCTTATCCTTAGGTTTTTGTTTAAACTGAATTATGTTTCCATAAAAACATGGTCATAAACTCCCAGTGTACATATATGTGAAGGCTTTACAAAAAGGGCAACTGGTTTCTTTGAAATATGTTTGGTCACAGTAAGTGTCTGGTGCCTTAAGTCCCTGGTAAGATTCTACTAACAATTACAAAAAATAACTGTGGACAAGAAACCTCTTCCAGATCTTGTTTATTATTCACAGCAGAATGAGATTCTTCCTTAGTTGAGTTTTTTGTTTCTTAGTAATACATCCTAGAGGACCTCTCTGGTTCTGGCAATGTCTGCTTATTTTGGAGACCTACCTTTGCAATTACATAAAGGGCTTAACAAGGACACACATTAGCAATTTAAAATAGAGAACTGCAGTTAAAAAATATTTTTAGAAAAATCATCTTAACAATAGGGCTTGCACCTTTGTTTCAAGATCAGGATTGCTAAATGATTAAAATTATTTCCAGAACCCTGGGAAATGTGTTCAGTATTACAAGCTCTTGCAACAGTCACTGGGAAATATAAAGAAAGTATTCCTAGCTGTAGGTAGAATTACAGTATGTCTAGTTACCCAAAGTTTTACAGTCGTGATTATTCACTAATATTAAATGTTACGCCCTTTTTTCTTGGATATTGGACCTGTTCACATTCTGCCAAGAATTCAGAGTAAATGTCTGCTACCCAAAATTATTTTATTATGTGCCAAAGAATGTTTTTGGCAGGTACTTTTTTTTTCTTTTTCATGCGGGAAAGTATGTTGGAAAAGATTAATACAACTTGGAAATTATCTTTTGATGAGTGGTACTTGGCACTCACTGTTTAAGCCTTTCTGAGGGCTGCAAATTAACAAAGAGAGAAATACGATACAGACAGAAAACAGAGCACAAGCAATGGAAAGAGGAACTTATAAAAATCTCTTGAAAACAAGGTCTCAAGTAATCCTGCTTCACTCACCCTGTGCAAATGAGAATGACAATTGCAAATAAATATCAGTACAGATCTAGCAATTTATTGCAACTATGGGCAAAGTCTGAAACAGCTTATGAAGGTCATAAGGACGAAAATAATCTTTTCCTTCTGAATTAATGGGATGCTGTTATCTTTTAGCCCTGCCTGCGCAACCGAACATCCAAAGAAAGAGACACATAAATTTTGGGATCATGCATATAAAACAGACTTCCACAGTCGTATATACTTTCCTTAAGCTATGTTCTTCTCTCTGTTCTAACATATATCTCTAAGTGGTGGCAAGTAGGACACCTCAGCTGACCCTCAGGGGACATTCAGGAACCTAACACCAGGAAGGGGTCTGTGGATGATGACTACGAATGGAACCCTAACACAGGATGGGTGTGAGGAGGGGTGGTCTGTAAGGGCCATGGCTGTTAAGGCAGAACATTCTCAGCACAGAGGTTATTAGCAAAACTTGCAAAGCTCCACTGGGCTTGGAGACTCAAACTGAGAAGCAGTAAAGTGAGAAATGTGTAGGACTGCACTGGTTTTATGAGCAAAGTCATCTTGACCTTTAGACATCTGTCTTCTACCCAACTTGCTATTTTCTTAATATCTAAAAATACTGTGTTTTTGCAAGCTTTAAAAAACAGGACATGAAGTGATCAGAATCAAAATTTGTGCCATGGAATAAATTTGTAAAGGTGTAACTGTTTATGTTTGTGTAACTTCAAAATCACTGTTTGTTCAGTGTCCGAGATCCAACCCTGTACAGCAACTTTCAGGCCAAAGAAAAATTGAAATAGCCAAGTTTAGAAAACTGTGAAGAGACCTAGAAGGAAATATGAGGTAAGTAGGCTTTTGCAAATGGCAAAACCCCAAAATACTCAATGTATTTCTTTCCTTCACATGAAGTTAAAAATTCTGCACCAAGTATGAAACAGGGTACATAGAAAAAACATTTCAAACAGACCTCCTGAACTGCACCACAAAACATTTGAAAATATTATTTATACATTTGTATATAAAGAGATACCTGGTCACAAAAGTCACAAATCTGTGCAAACAAAAACCATAAAAAATGGGTCTCATACAGCCTGTAAAATTCTTTTTAAAATTTACCAGAACAAAGTAGGACAAACCAAACAACCTCTTTACCTGTAGAAATGTTTCTTCCTTACCATCACAGAACCTGGATTTTGTGAAGCCAACCATCATATACTGCTAGTACATATTCATTGCTCTATGAAAAAAGTGTCCAATTTGGTTTGGACTTGCATAGGTGCTCAGCTTCATCCTTTCCAAGATCTGTAGCTTTGTTAAGTTTAAACAAAATGCTTTGGGAACTGCAGCCCAACAAAGCTTGTTGCCTTCTAATGTTGACCTTGATTTTCTTAAAACGTATTTATTGTTTACAAAGAGAATAAATCTTTACTAGCAGAGAAGAAACTGTGCATAATAATACAGTTCTTATTTTAGAAATGGATTTGTCCTTTTAGCATAATCTATTCTCAAACAACAATGAAGTATAATTTCAAATTCAGAGTCAGGCCCACTGTTTCTGGAATCATACAATCACTACATTCCCAGTTTAAAAGAAATACAGAAAAATCGAGGAGATATTAAAAAGAAGGAGTCGTGGTTTATTAAAATCCCTTATATATCCTTTTGATAATACACTATTTTACTACAAAAATATTATGCTGGAGGCATGATATGATATGATATGATATGATATGATATGATATTAAATATGTGTTGTTACAGATGGTTTCATGTCATACAGGAACATTCATTCTGAGGTGACTTCAATGAAATTTAAAGCATACCATTTTTTTGGGTCAAATTTCTTAAGTGTTCTTATCCAACGGTCACTTTGACTTGTATTGTACTCCTAGAAAAACACTGTGGCCTTATTTATCTAAAAAAATTCATGAAAACTCTTGTGACTTTTGGTTCTGTGGTTCTTGGCTGGTTCTACAGCTAACTTTCAATAAATCAGAGATTTGGATCAAAACCTTAAATTATTTTATTTTAATTAAGTACGCTGGCCCTAAAAAGGATAATGCATCATATAAATAGGACTGCATGCCCACAAATCAGGTCTGTGCTAAACCATGAGAATTAAAAGTAGAGTTTGTTTTGCTCTGAAGTCTCACTATTGTACAGCTGAAAAGCTGAAAGAATTCCTGCCTTCAGTTGCAACATCAGTTCCTGAAAAATACAGTTAGCATCTCATTCATCCTGCTTTTAGGGATATATATTCACCCATAAATTCATAGACAGTACTCTGAAATAATTGAAAAAGAATGTTAAACATTGTTGCAGCACCCATGCAATACTTTTTACTCAGATGATTTCAGTACATTTTAGGACTATAAACATTCAACATCTGCTTAGGTACTGTTCATAGTATTAATTTTGCTTTCAAACAGGAAAATTGAGGGACAAAAACTTTAGGGTGAGGTATAAACACTCAGTTTTGATGTATGCCCTTGAAAAATGTATCACTTTATTTATTCAGTAATGCCTGGTCGCACCCAGTTACAGCAGCACAGAAGTGGCTGTGCACAGGGCAGGTCAGAAGTGTCCTTACTGCGGTGCAGCTGAGGTTGGTCTGTGAGCTACCGTCACTCTGTGCTGCAGGCAGGACACACCAGGCCTGAGAGACTGGGGTAACACGCATGTCGACAAATAATGCAGCCACAGATTGTTACTGAATCAATGCTGAAATGTGTGTTTTATCTTTGCCTGGCAGGCTGTCATTTCAAGGATGTGTTTTTCCCTCAGCAAACAAAAGGTCTCCATCATCCCTGCCTTTAGAGCACAGCTGTGTACAGAGTCTTGGGAACACTGCAGTGACTGCCTTGCAGACCCTTCTCTATAGGTTGTTTAAAGGATATTTGAGGCTCTCCAGTGCTGAGCAGGAGGTTGGACTACTTGAACATGAGCCAGCGACGTGCCCTTGCAGCACAGAAAGCCTAAAGCATGCTGAGCTGTACTACAAAAAGCACTGCCAGAAGGTCACTGGAGGGAATCCTCGTCCTCTAGCACTGGTGAGAGGCCTGGAGCGCCGTATCCAAGTGTGGGCTCCCCAGTATGAGAGAGGAGGGATGTACTGGAGAGAGCCCAGCAAAAGACCATAAAGATAATCAATGGACTGGTGCATTTGCCATACAAGGAGAGGCTGAGAGAGCTGGGACTGCTCAGCCTGGAGAAGAGATGGCTCACAGAGGACCTTATCCTCTCTGCAAAAATACCTGAGGGAGGCGCAAAGAGGATGGACACTTTTTCAAGTGGTGCCCTGTGATAGGAGGCAATCGGCACAAAATGAAACACATGACATTCCACTGAAACACAATAAACCATTTTTTACTGAGGGGGTGATAAAAGCATTGGAACTGGCTGTCCAGTGAAGTTGTGGACTCTCGATCCTTAGGAGATATTCAAAACCTAACTGGACACAGCCCTGGGCAACCTGCTGCAGCCAACTCTACTGTTGGCAGGGGAGATGGATGTTTATAGTCCTAAAATGTACTGAAATCATCTGAGTAAAAAGTATTGCATGGGTGCTGGGACAATATTTACCATTCTTTTTCAGTTATTTCAGAGTACTGTTTATGAGGATCTGCAATGGCCCCTGCCAATCTGAACTATTCTCTGATTCTGCCATCTCCTGAGATACTATCCAGACTGAGCCCTCCTACGATCCTAATGAGCCAAATTGCAAGAAAACATAAAAAAAGGCAAAGAAAAATCATTATCCAGTGACTCTGCCATCAGTGCACACTATTGCTTTTATTGCCACACTGGACAATTGCCTTTACTGACCAAGTGATTCATTCGTCTAATGAATTATTCTTCAAGGTATAAATTTTAATAATTTAAGAAAAATATATGCACTGTTTTGCATGCACATTCCTCTTCTACCTCGCAGCAGTCTTCCTACACAAAGGAAGCAGCTAGCTTTGAAGCAAATTTAGCTGACCTATATATGCCAATCTTTTATGCTTTGCTTAATCTGAATTATTTTCAACATGCACGTCTCTCGTCTGTGACTCAGGGACTCTGTGCCATACACAGTTGCTCAAAAAATACTCTAAACATACCTCATGCAGGCAAAGTATGGACTTCAGAGAAAAATTACACAGGCTTATGTAAGTAAAGACGGTTGCATCAGGCACCAATTCAAAAGAATAGAATACTGATCTTCAGCCATCCCCTACTGCCTGAGAACTTATGGAAGCAAACTGTGATATTTACACTTTCTGTAAAATTTCTGTAAAATTGAAAAAGAGACTTATTCAATATAAAAGGTAGTTTCCTTCAATTTTTGTTGCTTCCTTTTCAAAAAATTGCAAATGTCAATGGGAAAAAAAGTAATTTAGTACTATTCCAACTATTAGTATTTAGTTTCATCACAAGGATGAAATCCCAGAAACATCGTAATACCCACATTTTGGATTCTCTCATAATTTCCAAAGGCAAAATAACAGCAAAATGCCTTGGATGTGGTTAACAGGAAAGGCCCATATTTGTACATGCCTAACTACAAAGGGTTTTGTGATTCACAGAAACCTTTTGCTCTGTGCCCTTGAATCAATGCTTTAAACCTGAGAGAAAATCTTTTTCTCTAGGAAAACAAAGAAAATCTGTCAACTACAAACCAGGCAGACCAATGTGCTGCTAAAATCCTGAATTTACAGAGGGGAAAAAAACCTTTTTTATTAGCTGTCTTCATTTTTATGGTTGGGAAGAAAACAAATGAAAATTCCAAAGTAAATTCCAAAGTAAAATTTACCATCCAAAAAAGATGGTAAATTGTCCCAAGTCAACATCTAAAAATGTCATTGACATCTTTTTTAGCAAAAGCATCTAGCTACTGTTTTTATTGTCTTAGATGTGGTAAAGATTGTACATGGTGCAGATTATACACTGGGGAACAGTTATCATAGATGTGTCATAAAACATGGAAAAACTCAAATCAAAAAGTAAAAATTTCAGTGTAAATGGAAACTTACACAATCTTAACTCTAACCAGTCATTGCAAGACATTCGTCACAATAAGTGTTCTACGAGAGAACAGGGTAAGCCACAGGCAACTGGGGACCTGATTTTCAGACACGAATTCCAGACTGCAGCATGCCTATAAATGCTAGAAAAGGAACACTGTTAAATGATCAATGCATCAAAAATACTCCATTTGAAAAAAGCTTTAATAACTGAATTGACGTGTTGGGCTGGGTAGGGAAGGTAATTTATTGTAGCATTTGGACAGAGGATTTGCACTCACAACAGATGGCAACACATTTTAGATTAAAAAGTATGTGAGACATTTGATTTCCCTTTGGTTTTGCCATCCTCCCTCAACTCTTAGAAATTTCCTTGGGATCCTTATTACTCCTCATTGCATTGTACTGTCTTTTGTGATTCCAAAAGAAAAACAATTATCTGTTTCTCTTTTGGAAAAAAGTGGAACAGGAAAACTCTACATTATGAATTGTGTATTTTTTTTCCAAAAACTGAGAAACCCAGCAGAAAGTCTGTGTCAGCAATGAAGGTGGCTGCTAGCAAAAGCATGCTTCTCAGGTGCAAAGTTAATGCAATTAATATTATTATTTGAATAATATGTTAGTCTTAATATTATCTAATATTTGTTGTAATTAACATAATTTGATGCCAGAACTGTGGTTACTTTGGTATGGCTTGTTTCACTTTCTCAATGCACCTGGCTTTGTCGATACAACTGCTTCCACCACAGGAGTATTTTGTGTGCTCCCATCTCCACTGGTTGTACACTCTTAGCACAGATACACCTAACTGGGGCCAATATTTCATTTAAAGGTAGACTTTGTATCAAGACACCTACAAATAAACATAGCCTGACTTTAAGAAGTTTGACTCCTGAGATAAACAACGCTTGAAAGGCCTGAGCACTTTTAAGAACAACCCCTTTAAACTGTGCACCAAAAAATTCGTAGTAAAAAAGGAGAAAACTAGACATTGCAAGACTTGACTTTGGATAGGAATAGATAACTTGAACTGAAAATAATCACTTGTTCTCTTTGTATGTCAAGAAAGGGGTATTCATGGTCTTACTGTGGAAGTAGTTAACACCTAGTCACCTTAGTGGTGAAATTCCTACAGCATTAAGCTATGGAGCATAAATGGAAATTATGATAGACTGCTTTGATTTTCTGGACATAGATAAGCACTGAGACAGTCACCTGTGTGAAGAGGCAACTATTTACTTACTTATTTTAATACAGCTAAATATTTACAGCCTTAACTTGTTCCAGCCCTGTGTTGTAAGGGAGAGATTTGACTGCACTGCCCGTAGATCAGGCATCTTCTCCAGCCTGCTCCTCCAGCAGCAGGCAACTCAGAGCAGTCTCCCTGGCTGTACTTTTTCCTGTCAAACCCCATCATCAGTCAGTATAACTCAACAAATGCCACAACTTACTATTTCATTCCATCTGCAGATGTACTTGGTAATCATTTTATATTTCCTTCCAGGTAACCAATAAAGTTGTTGAACAGCATTATGCCAAGAAGAGATTCCTGTGAGTTCCCACTAGAGGTAAATCTTGAGATGAATAGTCCCCAGCTATAATCACTTTTCAGGATGTTTCTGTTATCCCATTTTTAATCCATTTGGTAACTCTGGATTACACTGGTTTTACTCCTCATTATTTCATTTTGGTTTCAACCACCGCATCAACAAGACCAAATAAATATCATAAAGTAGTTTAAGTCTATTAATGTCAGCACAGCTATCTCTGTCAACTTCATTTCTGATCTTGGAAAAAGGAGTATCAAGTATGTTTGACAAGATCCATTATCCATAAAAACTTGCTGGCTGGCATTTGGCATGATGTCATCTCTTCAGATTTGTTGGAGATATTTAGTCTCAGCCTTCCAAATATTGTCCTTGACCTATAGTTACCTGGATCATCTTGTTTAACCTTTAAAAATTCTGGCACAACATTTGCTTTTTCCAGTTCACTGAAACTCTCCTCAAAATGCCAAGATTTGTTAAAAAGCAACAATAATGGTTTAGACAGTTCAACTCTATTAATACTCTCCTGTGCAAGGTTTCTGATCTGACAGAAAATTAAGGAGGAAATATATAGTTACTGAATTTTACTTCTAACTTCAAGTTTACAAGAGCTGAACTCCTACTAGAATCACTTGCCAGCATTTTCATAATGAAGTGCAGAGCCCCCTTCAGCATCTTTGCTACAATGCTTCAAAGAATCTCAAGTGTTTCTGTATCTTGCAGATGTAAAATACATGAAATATTATAGGGACATTTTGCTTTTTTTTTTTTTTTGCTCCTTTGTTATTTCTCTCTTCCTCCCATCATTTGCCTACATTTTATGGGAAAGCCTGGAAGTTTTACACAGTGAGATCAAAGGACAGAAAACTGAAAAAAAAGCAAACTTTTGTGCGGTCTTGTAAGCAACATTAATGGTTGTGTCTGAAAATTTTTAGAAGCTTTGGGTTCAGCTAATGTTAACAAATAATCAGTGTAATAACCCTGTTTTTGACAAACTCCTTAAACTGTAGGGGTTTGAACTTAGACTGTATTTAAACACTAGCCCTTTAAATCTGGCCTGCATTATTTCTGAAGCTGCGGAGTAAATATCTTTCATTTTCTGTTGTGTCTTATGGCATTTATAGTAGCTGGTGGAAAGCCAAAATGCTGAATAACAGTTTCTGTCTTATTGCCTTACTTCATCTGAAAACACAGATATAAAAACCTTTTGGAAAAAATGGTGACAGTAGTAAAAAAGGCTCAAAACTAATGTAAGAAGCTTTTTTAACAGATTAGTGGATTCATCACTGGTTATAATTCTGGTTTACTGAATGGAATTCCTAACAAACTGCCAGGCACATCTACATCCATATCTAGCATCTAGATTTCAATATGCTCAGTTTGAAGACAATTGGACTATTTATTCAAATATTTAACCTTAATTTTCACTCACTTATGTGTATAAAATACAACAGAACAGCGGAAATACGATGTTTTTGTGTATGTCTTCAGTATGTGTGGATCAAATAATAAAAAATTTTTACCCTCTAGATAAGAATGTAAGAGCAGTACAACTTGCCATTAACATATAAAATTGCATGTTAAGTTCCCTGTAAAATGGCAAAAGTCATTGCTTGCTTTTGGGAGATGTTAGCTAGAGTAACTTTTTCCTCACTTTTAGCTGATCCCACCATTCTTGATTGACTTGTAAAACCTCCTGAATCACTACACAACACTAACTCGCCTCCTGACGTATCAAGATGGATAAAAAAGGTTGGGTTTTTTTTCACATCAGGAAAAGCTACTGTATTACTACACCATTATGCAGAATCTCCTACAACCCAAACATAACAATGTAAAATAACTCCAGGATTCTTTATGCTTTGATTACATCTATTGGTGCAATGCTCTAATGTCTAAAAGCTCTTTTAAAAATGGCTTGCTTTTAAAAGTAAACTTTGTCTGGACAAAGTTTTAGTTTTGTTAGTTCCTCTTTTTCTTTCATCTGTTTTCACACCAGATCTAGAAGACTTTTGAGAAACTCCATTATTAGAGAGTGTGAGACAACAGCTAACACAGGCCAACTATGGACTCTCAAAGAACTGTTTCAAAAAACCAAAACATACAGAAGTACGATAAACCTTCTTAATTTAAGTGGAGATTCTTCACATAGGGATTCAGTTTCCTGGGATTGAAATAGTCTTGCAAGTGGAAGAAACAACTCAAAATAATGCATCTAATGAATACCAGTTATAGTGACCAACAGAAGCAGGCTAAAGCAGTACCTTCTACCTGCTGGAATTCTGGTTCTCTGTACAAGGCATCTCTTGGGTCTTAAGGGCTTATTCTAAAACTGGCTTCAAGTCTTCTGACAGGATGACATCTATTTTCCACAGATTTGTTTGTTTGTTTCAGCATGTGAAACATGAAATATTTTTAGTCAATTCTACTTTTACCAACACAAAACATAGGGTCAGTACCAAGTAAAATATTGGTGATGCTGGTTACAAATCCTTTGACAATGTTTCTCAGTTCCCCTATCATCTCTACAGTAACATAACGTTTTCCATTAGCTAAGAGATATTCTACTTCTTGCAAAGAGTGGAAAGAAGACTACGTATATAAAATAAACCCAAAATGTAAGTTTCAATTTATTTTTTTTTTAAATATTTTGAAGCCCTGTAGTATTTTCCAATATGAAAACAGCTAGAGGTGGAAGTGGCATGGAGACAGAGCCATGATGACACTTGTGCAGCTCAGTTTACATACATAATTACCCTAAGAATGGTCTAAAACATGAGAAACTTGCACCCAAATTTCTCTTTAGAGCCAGCATAAACTCAATGTAAACAATTTCAAGTATCTAAGAAAAAAAAGATACAAGATACATGTGCTTTTTGCCTGTGATGCCAAAAATTACTTTGGCTGACATGATATCACTACCAAAGCATTTGTTAACATAGTGTTATTTACTTCTTGTTTTGCCAAACTGCAATGTTTATTTTGCACCTGTGCATGTTTGTACTTTTATTATGTTCTAGACCATGATTTCAAAGAAATGGGGGTTTGTGCAAGAAATATTTAGTCTATCAGTCTGAAACACTCAAGGCAACATCCCTAGAGCAGTATCATGCAAAAAGGCAATTTCCCTGAGAAGTTATGAAGAAAGACAAAGAATTTACCCGATTCCTGGAGATAGCGATACACCAAGAAATTCACTTCGTCACTGGTTATGCTCATCTTAGCCCAACCTCAATATGATGAGGTTTACGAGAAGTGTGATCCACGCTCTGTTCAAGGGAGAGAAAAGAACAGGTTTTGTTTTATCTTAATTTACTATGAAATGTGTTATCAAAACAGAGGTGGGAATTGTTAATGTATTTAAAGATGTCATAAAGTTATTAGAGCTGTAACATCCCAATGTGAGGCATCCATTAAATACTGTGAATCAAGTACTCAGGCTGTACTGCACCTTTCTTGTACAATTCAGGAGCAGTATTTAACATACATGAGAGTCAGAGGGAGCATTTTAAATATTAGAAGACCCTTCTACTGTCAATTTCTTTACTTGTGTGGCTTTCCTACAGGCTCTTCAGAGACTCCTCTTTACTGTGTGAGCGCTTTTAGAATTGTTGGCAATTACAGTCATGTATAACACACCAAATTACAATATTTTTGCAGCTCTGAATTTGTAATCCGATTTTTTGTCCAATTGTTCATCCACTGAGGACAGATTCTTTCCTTACAAAACCATATTGTGCAATGAATGGGGCCGAAGGGGAAGAGAAAGAGAGAGAACATCATATACCTTGAGCCAGCAAGGAAGACAAATATCCTTGTATTATATAAAGCTGTGATATTATAATGTCACTGTTCATTAATGTTGAGCAAGAACTAAACTCAAATTTTTCATTTAAGTAATTGCAACCTTTAGGATGACAGTTTTACGTTACTATTTTGGGCATATACTCTGGTAATAAAAACACTGGGTTTAGATGATAAATTTATTTTGAACGTTTTGCATTAAATCTTGATGATGCATTCCTGTTTGGGAATCTGACTTAAGTAGTTTGGTTTTAAAAGACCTAAGTACTCCTCAGACATAAACTTGCAGCTGTGTCAGCCACACCATACCTGTGAGTGATCACATACAGCTTTGGCTGCAGAGGCGCACGCGGGGCTCTCACCGCGCACTACAAATCAAAGACCGTAGGCGTGTGCTGGGTGTTTTGATTTCCCGTATGCCTCTTCTTGGCAAGTGGAAAGGTTGTCTTTGTTCATCGAAAACCTCTTCAGTAATTCCTGCTGCCTAAAGTAGCACCTGCTACTGCAGGCGATGGTGATCGACAACGCTTCCCCTGCTGATGGTTTAAACCAGCAGGTCACTCATGACTGTAACAGATGTCTTTGCATATTTATGTAAATGGAGGTCTTTCAAACCCTGGTAAGACTTTTATTATCCCAGGCTGTATTTCATCAATAGCTTGGATGCTGGTTTTTCTTATGAAACCATAGCTTGCTAATTTGGCAGACATCTTCCTCAAATACTTGAGTCCTAATTGTTACAGTTTACATTTCATGGAGAACAAGAAGAAACAAAGTACTGAAAATCATTCAGTCTCCATAAGGAAAATTTCATCTCCTTTGGAAAGGATGAATGCTTTCTGCTAAGATTCTGGCTGAGGACAGCATCAGCTGTATCCAACATCCATCCCTGTCACACATGCCACGTATTGCCCTGGGAAGCCACTCAGTCTCTTTTCTCCTCAATCCCTCATCTGTAAAATGGGCTCAAACTTCTCTGCCACATGATTAGGAGACTGGAAGCACAGATAGTGGTTAGGACTGAAGTTACCAAGGCTGGCAACTTCAGGCAGTGAAAGCACCACTTCCAGTATAACTTGATACACACTTCTTCCAGATAAACAGGCTTGGACCTGAATAATTAATAGCCTCCTGTGTCCTTTTTGCATAATCATTGCTGTACAATGAAGAACAGGACAGACATTCACAGCAACAGTTAAGGCCATTTTAATCTCCAAGTGCTTAAAATACATCTGTATCGTTGCTATGGCCATGATAGTAATAAATCAAGATAATTTGATCGCTGTGGGTTGAAAAAAACCCCCACTTCTAAAAGCATTTTAAAAATAGCTGCTTCAGAGTTTGGTGGTAGGAAAGTTGGTAAAGATGAAACCGCTTGCAAAAATTCAGTCTCAGCAATGACGTACTCTGTGGTAAGATGAACTTTATTAAAAAAAAAAAAAATCAAAACCTTCAAATGCCATTTCTGGGTGCATCCTGACAATTTTATATATTAACATAGTATTTCCCACATACAGAGGGTTGCTTTGGGAAAGGGGAGGCAAGGGAAAGGAAGAATGCTGGGTTTTGTTTGTTTTTCTAAAGATGACTTTTCTTAAATAAATTAAAATCAGAGAAAATCAGTGTGATTGCAAAACAGTCTCCCAGCTCCAGGAAAAAAGCCCTCTACAGCAGCTGCCTTTGTATCAGAATCCCAAGTATACCCAGTAATAGTTGAATTTACAATGCAATTTCTCTGAAGTCAGTCAACAGGAATTACTTTGACACATGTGTCAGATCATATCTTTATACACACATTATTACCATGCCACAAATAACCAGATGATCTCCACTCATATATTTAAGGTTTCTTCTCTCCCACAGATGTCAGTTTAGCAATCAGATACAGAACTGTAAAGCTTCTACCCATCCAAACCAAGACACAGATTTTGCCTTTTATCCAGAGAAATCTATTCATTAGAAATCTGGCTGACCACACTCAATTTAGTGCTCTTTTTGATTCTCTTCTTCTCTGCAAATAAACAGTACAAATAAAAGTAGCTAAAAAAGACATGGTGGGGAGGAGAGCAACATCCTTATGTTTTGTGTATCTCCACGACTGACTCATAAGGAACAAACAACTTGCCTCTCCCTCAATATATATTTTTAAATGTAGAAATGTAAACTTCTGTAGCAAATCACAGAAACTTTCAGTCACCACTGTGATAGATTTATTTCTACTAATTGATGGCCTCCTTTTGTTACTGACAACTGGTATTACCTAGATTAATAGCTTTTTAAAAGAAATGAAGTGCAGTTTATAAACAATACTGATGTGCCTTTAGAGACATTTCACATTTAAACCAGCAATAACATCTTAATTCTTCAAAATGTCAAGAGGATTAACAAAAAGCATTCAAACGTGTTTGAACTTTCTTTACTTGAAACACTTTTTCCTGCAGCCAATTACACATAATGGGAAGTTCTACTTACTTCAACCTCTAAAAATTTGGCTTGTGATCCTGTAGATATTTAAGAATGCCCAAAAATGTGACCTGAGCCAATTAACACTTCCCAAAGTATAATGGATGCACACATACAAACCCCATCAGTGGATAGATAGGTTGTTAAGATCATTCAAAAACACTTATTTAAAATAAACAACTCTTAGTTCTATCAGGACAGGTTTGCAGAAATGCTTCCCATATAGGGTGGAAAATCTGGGATATTACCTCAAATACCACCGTTGTGCTTCTAGGGCTGCTTGTCTTTTGCTGAACCAAATGCTTCACCTGGCACTGAGCTGGTTCCAGTGAAGCTGGAACTGCAGCACGCCTCCCTGTGCTCCGGGCAGCCAGGCTAGCCTGCTTCCCAGAGTAACCACAGGACCCGATCTGGCTCTGTGCACCCACGTACCACTGCTCTCAAATTAAACCTTCCTGGAGCACTGGGAATCCTGCTAATGGGCCATGCAAGTGGCTCTGGAGAAGGCAGCCTCACATATAGCCATGGATCAGCATAGTGATAGCCAGGTCAGCTAAGAATAGTTTATTTACATCCCATCATCCCCTTACTCAAAAGGATTGCTCTTCCTTTGCCAGGCATATTTTAGGACTGCTGCCATAAATAAGGGAGATCTGGCTGAAGAATCAAGGGAAAATGATATTTTCAATTTTGAAATAGCATCTGAAGACTCAAATCCTCTGCCTCTTTTCTAAACAATGGTCACTGGGTCCCCCAGGGCCATGTTCTGCCCTCCAGGCCAACCCTGGGGCAGGGGACAGCTGAGGTTATTTCGGAAAATGAGTTTATATTTGCTACTTGAACCAGCATGCCATCCATAGAGACTGGGAATTACCAGTCAATCTTCCCCTCAGGAAGGCAGAAACAGGTCAGACATTTAGGGAAAACACCTAAACTAAAACCTAAACCTGAAAACTAAACAGGAACTTGGGCACTTCCTATCTGAGCATCCAACCCTGCCAACAGAAATTTATCAGATGGCTGGTCTGGCTCTCATCTTACACCTTCAAAAATTCTGCAAGCTCCAGTCTGCTTTAACTAAGTGCTGAGCAGTTGTCAGCTTCTTGGGAGAGTGTTTTTGGTTTTTTGGTTTTTGGATTTTTTCTTTTTTTTTTTTTTTTTTTTTTGAGTCATTGTGGTAAAATAAACACTGTCCCCTTCTTCTCCCATGCCCTCCTCACCTCCAAACCCCAGCTGAAACACTCAAATTTTCATTTATCTCCTGCAGAGGCTAAAATGTCCTTTCACAACTGAAATTTTAATGATAACAACAACATTGTCATTAAAATGATAGGGAGGAGTAAAGAGAAATTCTGTATTTGCTTTGGGGAAAAAAAAGGCAAAAAGCAGAGGTTCCATAAAAATGAAAACATTCCAGAAAATTCAAACATTTACTGTTGTCGACTCGATGCCCTGCTGCATGGGAACCAGAGTTCACGCACTTATGCTCCCGTTTTCTCACCCAAGATGGACCTGTGCACCAAAGGGCATCTCTCAGGATCCAAGACAGCCTCCTCATCTCAGGGAACAGAATGTGAATGTAATTACTAAACAGACTCTAGGAAGGCACTGTGACAGCACAGCCAAATCAATGTGTTACTGTTTTGTATATGCTCCGTAGTTTAATGAAAAACATTTCCTAAAGCCAGAAGCCACTTCTCACAAAATGAGTCATTTAGGCAATCTCTGTGTTTTCTGTTGAAAAATACTTTCATCAGAAACTTTCAATGAGGCCTACGCTTCTGTATTTCTGGGATGTGTCTTACGTAGAGCCAGAGCAGAGTCAGTAGCCAGCAGCTCTTCCCCAAAGGCTAACGAGCTCTGCTTGGCCCTCACCAATGCATTCCTCAGTCTTGGCTTCTATCACAGTTGCCTCTTCTTGTGGAGGAACTCCAGCATGCTGCTTTCTCAAAATGCCAAACCAAACTTCTGGGAGAGGAAAAAAGCACACTCTGCTTCTTCTGCCCTCACAGTCTCTCCTGCCATTTCATGAACCTAAAGAGCAAAACAACTTTTCTTCACAAGTATCCTGACAATGGAATTGAGACCATCACACTCCTTCTGATTACAAGGTATAAAGCACGGAAGAATGGTTCTTTCCTAACTCCACTATCAGTGACCAAATTAACAGTGAACCCTGTTCAAAATGCAGCTCGAGCAAGCATGACTTCCTGATTCCTCCTTGCAAGGCTTGATCAAGACACCTTGCTTCAAAACCACCAAATCTAAAATATAAACAGTTGCCCATTCTAGAGACCTTGCACTTAAGAAAGCAAATCAAGATGTGCTCCCAGTAAGAGTTGCACCGTTATTTCCCTGGCCTTTCTTAATGAGGACGCAAATAAGTTAACTATCTTCACCTGTAAAGGATAACCACATGTCACCCAAACCATTTAGTGACAAAAATGAGGCGATTCAAATATCTCAGAACTATCGTTCCACGCTTGTTACAGAAGCTCACAGATGTCTTTTCATCACTTATACTGTTAATATTTTGAAGCTTTCTTTACAAGAGCAGTAGCATATTTGTTGTTCTGGGGAAATCAAAAGCTGAGATTCCCCAGAACAGAGTGATTTCCTTTGGGAATGGTTATTGAGTTGTGCAGTATGCCCTGTCTCACTTAGATGTCTGTCACCCATGTTTACAGCACATCAGTAAGGACAGAGACCTCAATGGCTGAAGGCAATAAGACTGTCAAAAATCCCGCACTGCCAAATGTTAAGCCTGCCTCTTATTTTGGTTTTAAGTCCATTTATTTACAGTGACCTTCTGCTGATTTTTAAAAGACCACACTAAACCAAAACAAAACCAGGGAGCCACAGTTCATTCCTGTTCTCACTGCTGCCTGTAAGACCACACTCAGATGAAAAGTTGTAACAACTAAACCTGTACCTGAGAGCTTAAAAAAAATGGCATAGATATAATAAAATCCTATCTTGGATCCTGACACATTAGGGTATCTCATATTATTAGCCAGTGAGCTCAATCATATCAGTGTTCCAAATCTGGTGCCAATCAGAGAAAAAGGAGGAATACCATCTACAGACATGTATGTGGTAGTGATCAATTAACCTGCAATTCTGTCTTCAAGAGGTCACTCTAGATGAATCAAATGCTGTATGGGCAAATCTGGCAAAAATGAGGTTTTCATTTCAATAAAATCAAAATGCTGTTCAGGGAGAAGGTTGGTTTATTATGCAATATCTATAAAGAGTTGTTTTTGAACAGATGAATCTTTTTTGAAATTGCAACTGTTGCTACTGTATTGTTTTAAAAATCTGCAATGAATTATCAAAATGGTTGTCCTGTCCTGGAAAAAATGTTAACAAAATAACACATCATCCAGTAAACTACCAAAAAATAAAATTAAGGAAAAAAGTATCACAAAGATATTTATAAAAATAATTTGGCGAGTTAAACACTTTGGTGGACATAATTGCAGAAATTTTATTTCTGCATGAATACTAGTCTTCAATAAATTATAAATTACATTTCAAACTGAAGAGCCATTTGGAACCAAACCCACATCTATTTATTTAAAGAAAGGGCAACAAGAGATATTCCAACAATTTGTAAGTGCTATTCAAACATTTTTCAATTAATCAACAATTCCCAGAGCAAAATAACTAATCATCAACAGAAGACAAGCCTTTAAGCACCAAATTCCCAGCAAACTTTACTTCCTCTAACAAAAGATTCTGAACAGTGCATCAGATCTTTCATAGCTATAATCCCTTAGTTTGATCAGGTTGTTTTTCAGTTCTCAGCTGGTTTGCTTAATTACATCAGCTTCCAGCATTTTAGTTCTAAGAGTTCAAGTGGATCTTTTCCAACTGCCTTTGCTGCAAAATGAAATGGGTTTTCCAGTATTGATTTTTCCTTTTTGTCTCTTTGCTAAGGGGAAAAAAGGAAAAAAAAAATACAACTGCTCTTCCTAATTAGTGCAATTGTGTTTTACCTCTTTCATAGCTTCGTTCTAAGATGAGGCACCTTCAATTTTTTTAAAAAACAGAAATGCTATTTACACTAATATATTTTATGGAAAGCTCTGGGAAGTCAAAGAAAGACCAATGGGAAAGCAATGGTTGACAGTAGACCTAGAGCTTGCAAACGAAATTAAAATAATTGTTTGAAAATAAAAAAGGAAGGAATTACAGAGGCTTGAGAAATCAAAACACATGATTGGATTTAGCTTGAGAACCAAGATACCTCATCAGTCTTGGAACAACTGAAGTCAATTGGGAATGCTGCCACTAAACAGAACCAAAGATTTTCTTCCTTACATGAGCACAAAATTGCAATTAGGACAAACCCAGGGACAATGGTATGTGTCCACTTGTTTCAAACCAATTAGGCCAAAATACATGATTGTCTGATGGTGTGGTAACTGTTGGTCTGTGTGCGCGTGCGTTTCCATGCACGTCATACACCAAAAATGTGCTTTAAATCTTATGAGTAGCACTACAGGCTCAAAAACGTTAAGGAAGATCGCAATTTTTAAAAGATGGAACAATTTCTCTAGCAATATCCCATCTTCTTTAATTTTGGTGAGAGGGCAAATATATTAACATTATCTCAAATTTAACTTTTAATAATTTAATATACCTGGATTTTCAGTAAAAGCTCGACAAAATAAAACATTAGCATTTAAATTTTTCATCTTTACTTCACATTCAGAGTTTTGAGGTGAAATGAATGTGATGGCATGAGTTCCTACTAGAACTGGCTGTACCTGACTCAGATGTGAGTAAAATAACACAGCTGAATTTTTAGAATGAACATTCCTCCCAAAAAGCTAGAATAAAGTGCAGTTTCTTTTTCAGCTGACTCTTAATATTAAATATACACTAAAATAAATGTGAAGTATCTTGAGTTCTGAGCTGGTCTGTAAGAATGGGCACTGGCAGGCATCAATTGTGAAGAGACAGGCCACAGTCTAGTAGAGGAAACACTGGCTTTGAGGTGACACCATGTTGCTGGGACACAAAAGGAGCTTCCAGAAACCTCCAAAAGGCTCAGCCATCTGCTATATGGAGCAGTGGGGATTACCAGCCATGGCACCCATTTTAAATGAGGCAATTGCAGGGCAAGGAGCAAAAGAGTGATGGGCCTGGAAGGATAAACAAGAGACAGTCTGAAGGATTTGCCCAAAAGACAGAATATCTGAATAAGGCTTTTTTGATGATTTCTGATTTTTGTCTTTGCTGCTAAAAACAGTACAGCTGGTAGCTGGGGTCAAAATCCTGATTTCTCCAAACACATCTGAGCATTTCACTGCAGAACTGGGCTCTGTCTTGATTGTGCACCTTATTTTTGAAGAGCAACATAAGGATAAAACACCCATGTGTGTTTTTTTACCATGCTCCTTACACAAACTGTTTCCTATACCACCCTGAGGGTAAATTCTCATGATAAAAACCAGACCACTACCACCTTACTGCTGCAGTGGTGTCAGTGCCCAGTACAGTGGTAAGGACTTCCAGCAGGCAACATGCTACAGACAGGCTGCCTGTGCACTGCCAGACCACGGACGAGGCATGCAGATGAGTGAGCGCAAAGGGCTTTGAGACTTGGTCCTGCACCTCGTCCCTTTGTCCCACAGCTGAGAGGCAACCTCGAAGCTCTCCAGGCAAGTGGCAGCACAGACACAGCATCACCATCATGCAGAAGGGCCAGTTAGTCCACATACCTGCAAGTCTGTGTGCTACATCCCTCCATAGGACCCAGATACCCAGTAAAATCTGTTTAAATTCCATGCCTATCAATGTCATCCTTGCTTAGTATCTTTCAGGACAGCTTGACACAAGTACAGCTGGAGAGAAACTAATAGTGAAAAACCATTCTGGTATTACTGTCTCATGACAACACTGGTAACTTGCATGATAAAGTCTTCTCTTGGACTTAGCAAAGCTCTACTTGAGATAAACCATCACAAATCTGTGCTAGGCTAACCAACCTACAGTCCTCTAGCCATGCAGGCTGGCCCCACACAGCTGCAGGTTCCTACAAGTAAAGGACACGAGAAGGACCAGTGTTCATTGCACATGGGAGGTGGAGATGGGCACATCCCTGACACTTCACAGTCTGGGATCTGCCCAGTAAGAGAGAGCCACCAAGGTCTAGAGAGCAGCAGGGAGCTGCAGCAGCTCAGTTAGCTCATGTCTGGATGGCCTCAGGCAAAGGGAATGTGCAGGGATGTCATTAAGGGGGTGTGTTTTTATTAGTTTCTGCTAATAAGCTCAGCAGATGTTACTGGAAAGAGTTTGATGTTATTTTTCCATCACTTTCAACCATTTTTTCCCCCCTCAGAAAGTAAAGGGAGTAGATCTTGCCACATATTTCAACCTTCCCCCTGTAGTATTGTTAAAAATGTATCTGAATATTTTCTTTATTTTTATTACTGTACAAAGGGAAAAAGCTTTTTCTCCATTGTCTTTAATCCTAAAATAGCTGAAAGGATTATACTCCAAATTAATGAGGAAAAATACTTTTCAGACTCACAGCATGGAAAATTTACCCCCCCCCCCCAAATAAGTATTTTGTAAATTTTAGAATATATAAAAACAAAGAACTATAATGTAAACTATTTAAAACTTTTATTATGGCAGTTCCTATTATAAACTATTTATAAAGATTTTAACTATGACTATAAATACTTCATGCTTTCCCTTGAATAATCCTAAGAGAATGTCAATGTTAAAAGATGCAAGGACAAAGATTACAGAGGGTAGCACAGTGGAACAGAAAAATATATACATAAATTCAGCATACTAAATACACTGCTGTGCATTTAGTTCTTAGTGGAAATCTGTTGCAGCATTTTTTTTGTGTGTGTTCATTTTTTTTTTTTATACATAACCACCCAGCTTATATTGGTTTGAGCTCTGGAGAAGGGTTATTAAAAGTCTCCATTTTATGTAAGCTATAGGGCTACATTCCTTGTTGGAAGGTGGGGAGGGAAGGAAGATGGATGGAGGGAAATAATTTGCTTTTAAAGAATGCCTGCAGAAACTTCTAAGCAATCACTAAAGCAAAAAGCTTGTTTCTTGGTTATTCTTCTGCATCCACATTGCTAAATATTTTATAGAGAAACTTCCCATTAAAAATCAATTCAAAGAATTAAGGGTGAGAAATTTCTGTCTAATAAAAACTACCTCAACTACCAATTTTAGACACTGATTTATCTTTAACTTTTCCTCTCCATGTTCTACAACCAAGATTTAAATAGCTAAGAAAAATTCACACACAGTGCATCCAGTAATATAATCCAAGTAGTACAACACTTTCACATATATTATCTGCCTTTTCATCCATCCTCCCCCCTTTACATGCTGTAATAGTCCAAGAGGGGAGAGGCAGTCCCTTTGCCATTTCAGACTTTCCTGGCTTTTTTGGGTGAAGAAAGAACACCACAAATGACAGAGAATCACATTTCTGGTGGCAGCATCATGAAGTCCTACACAGCCCTAATATAAATAGCAAAGTCTATAGATTAAAAGGCAATGCTAAGAGGAAAGCTTTTTAACCTCCTTTTTGAAAAAGCTAAACAGCCTAGAAACCAAGATGAACTAAAAAATCCTTTGGGAGTCAGAGACAGACATGACATAATCTAAGGTTTTCATAAAAAAATTCAGTTAAATACTTCTCAGGAAGGATTTTAATATATTATGACACAGCTATTAGATAGCTCAGATTTAATAAAAAAAGCACTCCCCTGCTTTAAAAAAATCAAGATACAGAGAACTGACGCCTTAAATCCATACATACAGAGTTTGAGAAGCTTTTAAAGGCTTTAATCCCTGGACAAGAATCACTTTATCGGAGAATAAAACGATTCTACATTTTTTGCCTTCCCTCTAAGAAGGACTCCAGGGAAACTAGAGGTGATCAGGAAGGCTGAAGTAGATGTCAATCATATGCTTGCTGTTACAGAAATATTATAAAAGCTGCTGAACTCCAGTAGGATTTTGGGTACCTACAGGCTTGAGGGTCACAGGCTGGAAGGGATCTCAGGAGGTCGCAGCTCCCACCCACTGCCCAAAGAAAGGCCAGGTCAGAGCGGGCTGCTCAACAGAGCTCAAAACCCTCCTCAGAGAGGGATGGCACAGACTCTTGGGGTGACCTGCTCCACTGCCTCACTCCCCATGGGAACACCTCAGGAAAGGCTTCTCCTCAAACCTGTTGCAATTTGTGCCTCTTGTCTCTCACTCCCAGCCTGCGCAGCTGTGAGGGGCCTGGCTCCATCTCAAGGACTTCCTGTGCATGCTGGGGGCTGTCAGGTGCTCCAAAGCCATCCCTTCTCCAGGCTGCCCCTTCTCCCCCCCTCCCTCCTCACAGTGCCAGTGCTCCAGCCCCTGTGTCCTCCCGAGCACTCTCCAGCTTGTCCACATCTTCCCTGTGTCAGGTGACAAGACCAGATGCAGTATCTGGATGTGGTGTGACAGGAGTCACACAGACAGGGACAATCCCTTCCCTTGATCAACTGGCAGTGCTCCCACTCGCGCTGCCCAGATTGCTTGTGTCTTCCAGTTCACACAAAAAGAAATTACACCAGGGCTATAAAGAAGCAAAACCTCCATATGACTTTAAAATGAACATCAGTACTAGCACAAATTCAAGGGAAACAATTTTTCCAAACTGGAACAATCTTACTCATTGTTGTCTTTACTGTAAATTTTATTTGAAAAAAAGAAATTTTATTTGGAAAAGACATGCAGGAAGGTAGATAGTGTAACACTCCATACTGTCATGCCTATTAGATCTTCTAAGGATACTGTAACCAAGTGGGTATTTTAGTCATTCAGCTCCTGGAACATAATTCTCAAAGACTAGCTTGCTATGAAATTCCCTCTACAAGGAATAGGGAAAGTTATGTGCCTGTTTCAAAGATTTATGTGTTTTCCTGTAGACGTGGATTAGACACTTGTCTGAGACTAGGATTCATTGCTTCAAATTTCTGCTCCAAATCCAGGCTCCGATTTGTATTTTTGGCTGTGGAGAACTGACTCAGAACTTTTATTTGAAAAGGAGAAAAAAAAAAAAAAGAAAAAAGGAGAAAAAGGAGAAGTGGCAGTGGAACAGTGGAAGTGGTATAACAGATTTAAGAGACTGAAGATTAAAGTATTCACTGAAGAATTAGAGGGTTCAGACTTGCATTTTCCAGTTCCCGGGAGAGCACACTTTACACCTGGTTACAGGTTGCTGAAACAAAACCACTATGGAGAAAAGAATTGAGAGACTTGAAAGGACCATGAAAAGGAGTAAGGATCTGTAACCCCTCTTAATTAATAAATCACTTGTTTATTGCAAGTATCTGGCTGCTGAATCATGAATCACATACATTTCAATATTTTTCAGCATCAATGAAAAATGGATTTAAATATAAGCATTTGTCCAAAGATAAATTTTCTTTCTTTTTTTTTTCCCGCTCTTCAGCACTCTTTTTAACATGTTTTACATTTCCTTATTAAGAGAAGATAAAGTTGGTCTCCTTATTTCTACAGAGACTCAAGGGCCTTTGTAGTATTATGCAAGGAGCAGACATCAACACCTATATTTAAGCATGACATATTATAAGCTTATAATATAATTTATAATTCAACTCCATTTTAACTATTTGGACTGTAAAGCTCCACAGTGAGTCTTTGCCTCAGGCAAATTGTTTTTTTTTTTTCTGGAAGGCGTAAGCAAAAATAGTTCAGTTGTTTCAGAGTGAAGGTGGGGAAAACCCAATTTTGCCAGTATTTATACAGTTTCAGTGTTTCAATGAGAACTTCCATTGCCTCTATATTTCGGAGCAGGGATTTGGCAGAGAGGCTGCTCTCATGGCAGAGCCTTTGTTGTCACATTGAAAATCTGTGCAATTTGACTAAAATAAAGCCTTCTGAAAATACTACTTGGATACATGTTGCACAGGTTTGTTAGAGGCTGTAATTCAATTATCAAAATATTTTCCTGGTATTAACTTTGCTTCCTACTCAGGAAGGCAGTGCTATCTCTGACAAAGGCTCCTGTCTCTGACTCCTGTCAGATCAGAGTGTTTTTGCACAGGGGAAAGCAGCTACAGGCTGATGCCTGGGAAAGGGTGACAAGCATTGGGAAGGGCAAAGGGCATCATGGCTACAGGCTTATGGACAGCTGAGATGGCAGTCTCAGGTGTCTCATCTCACCAGATAGCAGAGAATA
Organism: Vidua macroura; assembly: GCF_024509145.1. Lineage (NCBI taxonomy): Eukaryota > Metazoa > Chordata > Aves > Passeriformes > Viduidae > Vidua > Vidua macroura. The sequence continues at coordinate 20,388,231 of NC_071572.1, forward strand.
CCTACTTCCCAACAAGTATTTCAGAGGAAAATATATTATAATCAAAATATGATTTTTAAATTTCTCTGCTGTCCTTCATACTAATTTTTATCAGTCACTTATTCCTACAGATCTAGACTGGATGATCTTTAATGCCCTGGACCTCTATTTATTTACATCTTACTTTTGTTATTTTTATGAGTCAAGGATTTTTCTCCTAAGCACTCAATTATAAGATTTAGCTAGTTTCAAAAAATTGAAAAGCATAATTTAAAAAACACGGAGTAAGATTTTTTCCTTCTCCCATTTGTTTCTTTCTCAGTTAAGCACAGACTTTAATAGCATAGCTATTTACTTACAAGGACCTATATTTTACTTGGATCAAATTTAATTTGAAAATTGCTGAAATTTTAAACTCTTAATTAACTGCTAATATTAATCAACTACTTTGACCATAAGAAATGCACACAAACACTGTTCAATGCATACTTATTCTCAGGGACTGCATTCAAAGACAGAAAAGAAACAAAACTTGTTCTTGCCAATGCCACTTTTAACATGGCTCTGCTGTCATTGAGCAATATCTTGGTGCTATAAAATAGAAAAAGGCCATCAAACAAAATCCATCAGTGAAAAGCCATCACTTAAGTTTTTTACTGACTACTAACTTGTACAGTGCTGGCCTGGAGCTCTTGATAAAGGGATATCCTAAACCCTAATGCCAGCAAAGGAAACCATGAGACTCACAATGATGCAAGAATTGATTCCTTTCTCTCCTTTTAAATAAATGCCTCACAATTTAACCTGATGTTTATGAATGCTTACAATCCCTTAGGTCCAAAAGACAGGTTTGCCACATCAAATACACTGATGAAGATGATCCTCCTTCCAGTCAAAAACCTTGTGAAAGAAATCTTAAAAACAGAGAAGGTTTCAGCTTTTCTACATTTCATGCTAATGCATCACTGTTACCTGACTGGGTAATAGCTTTTCGTTCTCTTTAGGAAAAGGAAAATAAGACTGGAAAAAAGGAAAATACTACCACAGATATTTCCTTAAGAAATTATCCTTTTTATCCACTGACACCTTAAGCCCTACCCTACGCACAAGTCTTCCACAACTATTAAAACTGCAAAATATTCTCTAAGACATGTAGTCACTAAAATGTAATGGAGACCTGTGAAACAAACAACCTTAAATGGTTTTATTTTATGGGATCTAACTAGTAATAGGACTGTAGCATGTCTCTTTTTAAATTCTCAGCTTTCTAATTTTAAGAGCTGACATGGACACTCCAGTATCTGGGTGCATTTATCATACACCCAGATCAAGCAATTAAGACTTTTTTTGGGGGAGGGCAGGAGTTCAAGCACATTTCACTGACAAAGAAAACTGCTTATAGTTAGTAATAAATTTTGCATTCCTTTTGGAAGGAATACAATATAAAATGTAGCAAAATAAAACAATACAGGGTTTTTGTATAAAATCAATAATGATAATGATAGTCTAAGAAAAGTATAGTTTTATGCACATGCAAATGCCAATTTTCACATTAAGAGATGAATCTCTCACCCCAGGAGCCCCAGTGTCACCATTAATGACTTTTTATTGTTCTGTATTTTGAAAGAACTCTTAAAACATTAACAAATACATCTTATTTTTGGTTTTGGTGTTACACAGAGGTTCTCAGGATGTGTCATCCACAGTTCAACCATTATGGTAAGGCACCACATCCATTCCCTTCGAATGTGAAGGACAACACTACATTTGTGACACAATGTGAACATAAATGTAGAGCATGTTAGCCTCTCTGATGATTTCAACTGTTAGTAACAAGAACAAAATCATTTCTACTGTTCCTCAAAAAGCAGAACTAACAACAGCCTTTCTAGTTCCACCAAAATTAGGCCACCTGCCTAATAATGCCAGTGTGTAAGAATGGCTCTTAATGCTTCTGACTATTAAAAAAAGATCAGAAACATTCACCCATGTGTCAGCTGCTCACCTGCCCCCCCACCCCCAGTCCTGCTTTAACTGAACTTTCAGCTCCTCCTGGTTCTGTCTTGGTTACTGCAGCAGCAACCAGTGGAGCTGCATCCATCCTCTCTACTGAACTTCCACAAAGCTCTTAATTTGTGGAGAGAGTGCTGACATGCTCATGGTGATGGTTCAAGTGCTCAATCATCTTCTGATGACTGACCTCTTGATTGAGTTGAATATTTTTTAGTATAAAAATAAAGTAGAAGTGGAGGAAAGGAAAAGCCTGGGGACAAGAAGTAAAATATATTTTTACAAGTGTGAAGGTAGAAGTAAATAACAAAAAAAAAACAAAACAAAAAAAACCCACTAACTTAAAATGAGTTATAATTAATCCCATAGCACCATAAATGCATGCACAGTGTTGCTGTAACTTCATTACTAAGTATGGTCCAGTTCTTTATATTATTAAATTTGCAAACAATTCTGTAAGACATATAAAGTCACTAAGATACAATGGATATCTATTAATAGCAAATGAGACCCTTAAAGTTATTTTACTTCATGTGAGCTAACCAGTGAGAGAATAATATCATGTCTCAACTCTTATAATCACTTTTCTAAGCAAATACTCTGTTGCAGCAGGTGTATTTTTAAACCAGGGCAATTAGCTTATATAAAGTGAAATTACAACTTTTATTTTTGTAAGGATCTTTTTTGCTTATAAATAAACTTCAATTTAATTTTTGTGCTTATATGAAGTCATTTAAAAGCCAGTTGCTAAAATGCCTATGAAGTGAAGCTGGAGGGGTAAGCCTTTTACACTTGATGCCTGCATTCACGAATCAATAGGACACAGAACCATGTAACACACAAATTACCACCGAGACGTAACACATCATCAAGTATCTTACAATGGGAATGAGAAATTAAAGTTGCAAAGGCCACCAACCGGTTTGGCCTCTCCTGCCACCTGTTGCTGGAGTCATTTTTTCTCCTGCCAAGGCAAAACCCATTCCCTGAGCTTCTCCCTGGAACCAACCAGCAGATCCTGAGGAGAGACGTGAACTTGCACATGGGGCAAGGTCTGAGCCAAGCTTGAAGTACAGGGCTTAAATTCAGGAAACTGGTGGCAAACTGCACGGTGAGAGAGCTGATGGGCAGGACTGAGCACACGGGTGTGCATCCTGGGGACATGGAAGAAAACCTTCAATGACACGGCAAGGACATGGGCACAGCAAAGAAGGAAGAGGCTGCCAGGTGTGGGATGTGGTCCAGTGAAAGCTGTGGTGGATGAGAATGCCAGCTGAAGAGAGGGGCTCCATTCCAAGAACAAAGAAATGCTTTCCTATTTAATTCCTGCTGTTTAATTGCACCCCTCTAATGGTATTTAGGAAATATCATTTACTTTGATTACAGGTGAGGCTATAAAACAGGAAAGTTGCACAATTGCTTCTGCTTGAAGTTGGTATTCCAAAGATTTCACAACTCCTGGAACACCCACACTACATTCCCTCACTTGAAACCACTCAAGAAACCTGGGAAAAAGCCCAGCTTCAATTTCTCCTTCCCCACAAGATCACACATGAATGAAGACTTGTATTCAGCAAGTGGAATAAAGGTGTTACATTTTTTTCACCAGGGGAATGGGTGCCTGTAACTATACCTCTTATGTAGAATGACCTTTTTGTCATTCAAGAAATCACCCATTTTCTTTAGGTATAAGCAGAATACTCACTCGTGTCACTTTCAGAAGTAAGGGATTACACAGAGAAAAATGAAAAACTACAGTGGAAGTAAGTATTCCCAAGACAAGATCTGAAATATAACTAATATTAAATGTGAAAACTATTCTGGAGATTTTGTCTTTGTTTAGATAGATCAAACTATGCGAAGAAAGAACAGATTCTTCAACACTAAATTCTATTATACCTCTGGAAAAATAGAAAAACCCCAAGTTTCTCATGGTACCAACTATATTGGTACCATGTTCTTTCACACTCAAAAGAAGTGCATCATTCCTCTTTATACAATTATAATAATGAAAAAAAAAAAAACAAACAGGAGACCAAAGAGCTGTGAGTACATCTCAAATCTTGTGTTAATTCAGAAATCAAATTCCCTTTGAAGTCTACAGCTGGTCCTATTTCCCACAGATCAGATTAAATTTTGGCCGAGTCTGGCGTAAATTAACAAACAAAACTTGCTAGTGCAGGCACTGGGGATACAAAGGCCTGGCCCTCTCAAATTTCTGATCTCAATCCAAGTTTAGCCAAAAGTGTGAAAGAAAACACAACTGTAGTTAGGTTTTGCTCAATTAATGGGGCACAGCAGAATTCCCTGTCTGTACACACCACTCTGCTGGTAGGTAATATAAATAAGCGAGAGAATAAGCCATTTGAGGACTCACAATCTATTTAACAGAAACACAGGTCCTTCAGACTATTATATTGTCTTCTATATAAAATAGCACTTTTGAAATGTATGGCAATAATTAGATGCTCAGTGTTAAACCAGGCCAGGGAGGTGGTTTACAGCTATTCTCTTAATAGCATCTCCTAGAGTTTCTAACAGCATTTAAAATAGTGCCTGGACTGCCTGATGTGGCTGGAGAACACAGCTTTATCTAGCATATCCATTAACAATAAAAACCAGGAGACAGACTTGTCACAGGTTACAGTGTTCAGGTTCAGGGCTTCTACAGAAGGCATTTTGGTATGATAACCTCATACCAAAACTATGTTCAGAAGCTGCCGTTGTGACACCTGTGATACATTAAATGCTCGTCAGAAAAACAGTCATCACTAATATCTCTATTTCTTCTGCTTCATAGAAAGGCTGAAATTGAGTTTCACTGTTTATAGATATGTCTGTTAGTTTAGAATCATCCTGCCAAGACTGAGCTTAAAAAAAAAAAATATCTGGACAATGTCACCCAGATTTAAGATGTATGTCTTGCATTCCTGTAGGTCAATTAAAAATTTTCAGTCCTGCTTTATAAACCATCTTCACACAAGATCATTATATAAACCATTTGGAGATAGCTAGATAAGGCTGACCAGCATGTGGTCAGCTTTTTTTGTATAATAAATTGATATAACCTCATCTACAAACTTTTAAAAAGCCCATTTAAAAGTATAAAAACTTAAAAAAAAATTAGATATGAGTAAAACTCTACTATGGCTCTTAGTCTTTCTCAGATATATCAAACCTGAAATTTTAAAATATTAAGAATAATCTTAACATTTCCCACTGCCTGCACTTAGCCACTTCAGTTCACATGGACTCCTTCAGGGTATTCGGAACCACGTGGTTGAAAGTCTCCTTGTGTATTTAGTTCCATGAAATACCAGGCCATTCCCAAGGATGAAAATAAGCCTGGTTATTTCCCAACAAGTTTGACATTGTTTTGCTGTTTCCTGAATGAGCGTATCAGTCCTTGGCCACCACACAAATCATCCAGCCAGGACAGGCTATTTTTATAGTTCCCAGATGGTCTTTATGTACTTTCATGCATGACATGAGCTTCGCAGGATACAACCACTCTGTCGACCTTGGTGCATGTGAAACTGTTCTCTCCAAGTACAGAAAGGTAGGAGCTGTGTCATACACATGGGTACATCTATTCATAGTTATGTCATGCACTTCAGCTAGCACTGCATCGTTTCATTTTCACAATGTACCTTGAAATTTGTCATTGGCAGGAGTTCAATTTGTGTCATAAAAACCGCACTGTCTTCAATTTCAGTTCAGTCTAGTTATCTGCTGCTTCCAAAGGGAAATGTGACAAGGCATTTGCATTCAGGAGTTGAATAGTACTTTTGACCCCAGCTCTATTTCGACAGCAAACACAGCCATTATCACCCATTTCTGAAATTATATTGGAGATATTATTGACAGTCTGCATCTGAATAAATTCTTCCAAAAAATTCCCTTGAGGTTGCCTTCACATAGTCTTGGAAGTTGTAAGAAAAAGTCCACACTCAAATATTTTACCTCAGCATTATTAAAACTACCTGACTGAAACATAACAATCAAATACCTCTAGGAAAGCCAACAGAAATCATTAATTACATTCCTTTTTGAGGATAACCAGTTATTCATATAGACTGCTGCTTAGCAAAATGGGTAACTTACCACCTGCACAGCACTTCATGTAAGTGGACATACATGGTGTTAGTAGATACAATAAAAACAATTTTGATACTGCCAAGATGTTTGTAGCCTCTGAAGGCTCCTTCCACAGTAAAGTACAGCAAAGCATAACTATAGTTTGGGAGGCCACAGAGAAAGTGAAGCCCATGGTACAGAAGTAAAGAGTTTATCTACCCAAGAATATCAGATTGGGAAAGAACCTGAGGTGCCCTTGGTACTTCAGCTGCCCTGTTTGGCTCATTACTGTGTAGCTCCAGGCCGTAACTGAAACCAAACTACACACATCAACAAGGGGCACTGACACATGACAGAAAATGCCTGAGGACTTGGACTTGCAACTAAGGCAGCAAATAACAACTTCTGTACAACAGCTATACCAGGAACTTGCTAGACTGGTTTTCATATTCCGCTCCTGCTCTGGACATTACAACACTTAAAGAGAGGTTGTTGTTGATGATGAATGGCATGCTGGTTTCAAATACTTTTATATATGGAAGATGAGAAACATTTTATGAAGCTGCAAATACACCAAAAATGTGACAGTACACAAAAAGCCATGAGACGTGCAAAAAAGATGCAACATACTTTTTTTCTCTCACTTGGAACAACTTTATAACTTTAGTACATTCCTGTAGCAAAATTCTCTAAAAGAACATTGTTTTCTGTCTCTGTTGGGGGCACATGGGAAAACTACTCTGACTGAAGTCCAAATTACATCTTCCAGTATTAAACTCCTTGGTCTATACTTTGACAGTGAATTGACATTTTCCTTCACTGTGTTCAAAACTCTCCACAGTTTTAAAAGTACATCTGGTCTTTGATACAGTCACACATTAATCTCTCTGACCTCACAACCAAGGAAAATAAATGCCCCATAACATACTAAAAGAAAAAATGCCACTCTTGGATAGCTGAAGTGTGCCTGCAAACTATTATTGGAACCACAGACACATTTTTTTGGTTGGATTAGCTACAGAGACCAGGGCTGAAGACAGAATGAAGTCCTCAGGTATGTGCTTGCTCTGGCTTGCAACCAGGTAGGAGATGTGGGCTTCACTGCAAAATTTTGCTCCTTCTCCTCTGATCTGCTTTGGGCAGGGATGGACATTGGTGTGTGGAAGCAGGCTGTGCCAGGACAAGGAGCTGTGAGAAGCCCTCAGTCCATTATGGCTGGGGATTGGCATCCCCAGGGGCCCCTGGTGTCACTCCTCTGCTGCCAAGTCTGAGCACCACGTAAGGTGCTTGCTACCTCACTGTAAACAGCACCAATGGACAGAACCAAATGCATAAAAATCAGAATGCCTGATTCTGAAGTCTGGTTCAACTGCAGATTTGTGTTGTAACCTTGATTTACATCAGGAAAGGTGCATTTTATCAGCTTCAGTCAGCCCTAGGTAAGCTAGGCAGCCCTGAGGACTCCTGCCATGGCTCTGCCCACTACAGCACTGCTCCTGCCACTGAAAATGTCTCTGCTCAAGGTGAATATGGTGCACAGACAGCAATGCAGGTGTAAGTTGTATCTAATAATTAAAGAAAAAAATGAATGATATATTAAGAGATCTACATGCACTAAATTATTTTTCTGTATTTAAGTAAAGAGAAATCTTTTTTTAGAAAAAGAATTCACATGGGTTTTACAATCACTCTCAAATAATGTAGTTTGACCACACAAGTGAGTCGGGCAGTAAATGAAATTCACAGTAAATCCAGAGAGCAATTAACTTGTTAAAGTCTATTTATATGAGCTTAAAAATGTGTTGAAAAGAAACATATTTGTTTTCATTTCCTACACAATTCATCTTGCCTTAAAAGCTTGGAATATAACAAAATTTCATAACAAGCCACCAGTACCCATAGAGAAAAACAGTCTTATCCAGAGATATCATCCTTTGCTACCAAGTCATATGTTTGACCTTTTACACTCTCTAAGCCATTTTTGTGCTAAGAGAAAGAAAAACACCTACAGCACTGAAAATTGTAAATAAAACTGTCCTTTGAGCACTGAAACGAAGAGAAAATATTTCAAACTTATTTCATATTGTCTTAATGAAGTGTGTTTTGTAATTCAAAATAATGATAAAAACTACACGGTTTAGGCTGAAGACTGATTCTCAAAGATTACATCTGATTCTCAATTCCAACTCTGTAACCTTGGGAAATACAACTTAAACTTTTTACTTAGATCTCATTGTAAAATGCTTTATAATAGTTCACTTACGATTAATTGATCTTACCAGTGTTTTGTGGTAATTAGCTGGACAAAACACAGAAAAAATGAATAAAAATCCCAAAATGATAAACCAAACTTTATCAGAGTACACATATCTTTACTTTCAAAATTCTCTTCAAGATACTTCATCTTCTTAATAAAAAAAAACAGCCTTGACTTTGAATTCAAGGTTGATTGAATTTCGTTACACTCACAACCTTCCAGATCCTGTTAATTCAAATTATTAATTGGCAGATAGCCAGAAGAAGCAGAGGAGGGAAAATCTAATTTGTGCATGTGCTTAGACAACCAAAAATTCCCTTTACAATTGCTTATCTCCATATTCCCTCTGTTCATCTTCCAGAAAAGCAACAAAATAAGAGCAGAAGCACTGCCTTAGTAGATGAGAATGACGTACCAAAAGTATAATGCATTTCCCAACAACTGCAGAAACACACATTCTTGCCTTTTTTACCCTCCTTGTTTTCACTGCTGGTATTAGCAGTTGTTTTTTAACTCCTGCACAATATGGCAAGTCCCTCTGACAGGAGATGTAGAGCCAAAGCCTCTTTCCCGAAGAACTTCCATTAAAGCTCTTGACTAAGACCACTGGAGCTATTAAAGTAAAGGATGAGACTTTATGGCTCTCAAGTGAAGCAGGGGCGTGTCAGTGATCCCAAAGTATTCAGAGAGCCTCACTGCTTTCAGCTCTAAGGAAGGCACAGTTTGCAAGGACAAAGAGGAGGGATGCAGGGGGCTACATGTAAGTGCATGGGTTTATCCACTTGCTAAGCTCACTCTTTCTTACGTCACATCCCACAATTATTTTTGCCCTTTCTCATTTCTTTGTCACGCTTTTAAAACTTCATTATTTCTCCTTAGTTTTTGGGGTATTCAGAATGAAGGTTATCTTTACACTGGGGTGGCTGAAAATTTGCAGTTTTCTATTTCCAAGACACAGCTGACTAAACTTGGCAACATTTACAGTAGCTGCTGAAATCAATACCTGACTTCCTCTACCTCAAGTAGCATTAATTAGATAACTGACAGTAAAATAAAGAAAAAGAGAAAAAAAGGAAAAGATATGATGATCACTGTCGTCTACCTACTTTTGATAACAGTCACTTTTTACCACTACCATTGAAAGAGTGAGTGGTTAAATCTGGAAATATTTGTAGCACAAAAAATACACAAAAAATCATACTCAATTTTTACAGGTAATGTAGGCAATAGGAGATCTGGAGCTAAAAGCAGCAGGTGAAATAAAATAGTCATTTAGGTTGGAAAAGACCTTTAGCATTATGAAGTCCGAGTGCACAACAATGGAATTCATATGCCTCGTAATTTGCTCCTTGCCGAAACCCCTGTGGAGCCTGACAGCCAGAAGCTGGAAGCCTGGAGTATTCCAGCTGTCACCACAGTGCACGTGACCCCAGGAGGCTGCAGGACACTTATGGAATGGTAGAACTCCACTTTGGGGAGCTCAGCCATGGCTGGGCAGATTTAATACAGCACTGTGGCCTCGCTGGCCAGGTTTTGGACTTCTTGCTGTACGGCCTGCAAAGCCTTTTGAACAACTGCTATTACAGACTTGGGATTTTATGTTGCTCTTTATTGTATTACTGCCATAGCCAGTGGGAATAAAACTGACTTCGGGAAATCAAAGGTCAACCTGCTGCGTTTTTTTTTCTTGCACATTACTGCTAATAAGAAGTTGTGTCAAACTGAAATTAACTCTAATTTGCAGGGATAGTGCTTCAATGCCACTTTTTGCAGTGTTGTTGCCATAGATATGAACAGCTGTATCTGACCAAAACTTACTCAACCATTTGTCTATTTCACAGGGAAGGTGAGTTAGATCTGTCTGTCTTTTATCTGCATGGATAATAATCAAAAATGCAGCAAAACCTTGTTACCATGTGCACTAGCACCAGTATTTGGGGGAGACACTCATATATGAAAGATATGTCAGCTGGAAGCTATGCTGTTATTTTCCAAAATCTGTATGCAAATTCAAAGCCATAATTTAGCCTTTAATGTAATAAAATAACCTTTAAACATGAGGGGAGTAAGTTTCTGTCCATAGGCTCAACATTCAATTTGAATCCTTCAGAAGACAGTTCACCATTAAGCACAGCACACAGAAAACCATCTTGCAATTGTTCCCCTTCCTCCCAATTCTTTATGTATTCAGAAATACTTCAACTGTCCTGGCAGCTCCAAGAGATAAGTAATTTCACTTGGAAAAAAGAGGTACCCTGTCAATCCTTTCCCAAGCCCCAAGCTTCTGTAAAATCCAGTTCTAGCTGTACTATGTACAGTAAGCAACCACATCTTGCTTTAAGTCTTGCCCTCAGCCTTCTACCTCTGTTTCAGCTTGGTGGCCCTAATTTAAGTAGTGATTTACTAATTAGATGAAAAAGCATTAAAAGTGCCTGCAAAACTAATCAGGAATCAAGTCCCAGTGACTACTTCACTTTCAATTGCCTAATTTCTGCAGCTGCCAGATCAAAGGTATTGCAGATGGCACAGACTCAACAGCACAATTCAGACCTGAGGATGGATTACTGACAATTGAACATCACTGATGAGTAACCAAAACTAAAAATGACAGCTTTTCAAATGTGCAGGGGAAGAAAGAGTTTCCTAAGAATTCTCCTAATAGCCCGGTTCTTTTCTGCTTCCAGGTCTGTTTAGTTAACATTCACTGTACTGATCTGGTGTAATACAACTGGGGATGGAGGAACATAGTATCGACTGGTTTTATTCTAACACTGGGCTGAAAAGCCTATTTAGTTATGTAGAGATTACACACCATCCACAGGAAATGACTGTTGTTTTCAAGAGTTTCATTATTATGGGAAAAAAGTAACAGTGCTTTTAAAGCAATGCCCCAACAACTTCTTATATATTGCCTATTACTCACAAGGAAATGAGGTAATTCTAAGGGCAGAATGTAATTTTTATCTGCTATATTAGTTAAAAATACTACATGGTAATGAAAAGCTATTTTGCATTTTTCAAAACCAAACTAAGAGTGGCTAAATTAATGGAACTGTTCAGAGGACAAGGTACAGTGTATGAGGCTGTTTTATGCCTAGTTTTTAGGCTCAGGTAATACAAAAAACAAGAGCAGGAAAATGTGATCACAGATGTATGAATTTATTTGTTTTATCAGTTCAGTTCTAGTTTAAAGCAGTCTAAATGAGCTTTGATAATGAAAGGTGATGGGAGCAGATCAAATGGTGATTTGATTAGCTCCCTGCTAACCATCTTGGGCAGATTTAATTTGGAACAGTGCGGTCACGTCTGACTGTGGTAAACAGCTCTGCACCTGCCTTCCGAGGTGACACCTTCATAGGAGACTGAGAGCTGCTGGGTTTGCAAGGGTTTTAGGGAAATAACCCATTCTAAGCTTCTGATATCTTCTCAAGACAAAACAGAAATTCAGTAAAGAGAATGATGCAAGTTTGCAGAATACTAGGAAATCCCACAGTGAATAAAATCTGCTGTGTAAACTCTCTCCAGAGTCACTGAAAAGCATTATTACAATTATGTAAACAAGCCCTGGGGCTGACTTCAGTAGTTAACTTGAGCAACTGGGACAAAGCCACAGCAAAAACCATACACCTGAAAGATTTCATCAACATATCCACTCCAGAAGTAACAGACTTGCCACAGTACCAGAAATTTTATTTCCTCCATCCCTGTAAAAACAAGGCCACTCCCAATTTGCCTTCTCTTTCAAAGGGACATACAATTCTCCTGCTGCATAGCAACAATGGTTTAAATCAATAAAAATGCAATCTCATTTGTCTCTAATATTCTTGTGTCAAAATATTAGGAACACAAAATATAATGATGCAGACCACTACCTATCAAGGAGTTATTAATGCTCACTCTCCTGTGAAATCCTAACCCAAACCAGACTTAAGAGCCAAGAGAAAAGAGTCGTGAGCCAAGAGACTGGACTCCAACAGAGCTGACATACTCTTTATCTGAGCAGCTGTATGCAAGGTAAGAGCATGCACCGATTACAGGACAGATGACCGAAGCAAGAAGAGAGCTCTGAGAGACAAGGGACCACAAAAGCTGTGGGGAAGGATTGAAATAATATCCACAAGATAAATGGAAACTCTGTGTAAGGAGATTTTGCAAATTCCCAAAACTCAATTTTGATGAAAAAAGTTAATATAAAGAAAGATGGCTAATTTATAGGAAAAAAAAATAGGAAGAACAGCTGACAAATTTATATTTAGATAAAACTGGTAATAAACAGTAACAGCAGGCTTAATACCAAGGCTTTTTTCCCCTCATTTTTTGATTTTGGCCACACTAGTTAATCAAACATCTATGGAGAAGAGAAATTCAGAGGATCCCCAGGCTTAGACCTCCCAGCCAGGGTTGTCACACCATTCCCTCATCTTCTTTCACTTAACTTCCCCGACTCAACTGCATCCACTGATTTCATTCCTCAGAGCACGATTTTCACATTGATGGCACCACAAATAGCTTTGCTTCCTTAACTTTTGCTGCTCTGGCCTAGGGTTATTATTTTAAAAACTGATAAAGTAGTTGTTACTTTTCTTTTTTTAATGATCTTTGCATAATTTTAAACATGTGCTTAATGGGGAGAATTTTCACTCTTTAAGCTTGAAAAGACTGTTTACATTAACAGACTTCTGAAACGTTATTTTAACTAGGTTAAATTCAAAAGATTTGGGCTTACTCTTGAGCAAGTAATTTACAAAGACCTATCAGTTTCTAGAGAGAAATCAAATGCATGCATACATTACAATGAAAAACAGCTTCTCCAGTTTACTACTAAACAATGATTTATCAACTCAAATTGTTTAAAACAGAGTCATCCAGCTATGATTAATAGCTTGACATAAACCTGGAGTTCTTTAAAAGAAGAAAATAAACAAAATATTGGAATGAAAGCATTTATCTGGAAATGTCTGAGGCAATGTTTTGTGAAAACATGGCCAGAAAGACCTCATGTCATTTCAGATACTAAGTTTAGGCTTAGCCATATTTTAACACAGGTGAACTTTTGACTTAAAAAAAAAAAAAAAAAAAAAAAAAAAAAAAAAAAAAAAAAAAGGGCATGAAACTAGAAGTGCAAAATGAGATTATTGTTCTAAAACCGGATGTAATTTATCTTAAACATGAGATTAATTTACATTTGAGATCAAATTTGGAAGCAAATTATTGAGCCTTAAATGACCAAAGATATTTAATATCTGTATTCATGGAAGGAAATCATGTAAGGAACCAGAGAACACACTGCTGTTTAAAGCCATATTACAATGTTTATTCAAAAAGGTGCACTTCACCTTTCTTTTGTGCCAGTAAAAGAATTATTATTTTTGCATACTGGTGCTCTATTTTTAATATAGAGGAAAAGATTAATTTCAGTGTCAACTCCTTGCTACACCTTGACCTGAACTGTATTTCTAAATTAACAGTCCAGAAATTGCCAATGACTACTATGGTAAGAATATTTCTTCATACAGACTGCTGTTTTCCTAATGTTATCAACTGCACTTAATGGGACATATTCTAAACACGTATTTTGGGATAAACCACCGAAAACATAAGGTTTCCTTGATGCATTTTGCAGTTTCAAGAGGCAGAATTGCTCACCAAAGGCAAAATTGCATTACGAAGCTATAAAATGCGACTGTAAATAAACATCATGTTTTGCATATTATATACTTTTCATAATTGCCTATCCAGAAATAAGTACTACTAAATGTGTGATATACTATATATGTATAAAATTAAAAGATTAAAGACACCTGATATATAGTGTAAATAGTTCAGCATCAAAGTTAAAGCATTATTTGAATTTAGGCCACTGAGCTAAAGGGAAGTTTTAATTGTTTCGGCTTTTTCTAGCATCTCACACGAAGCTAACCTCAGGTTTTGCTTGGCACTTTATAATTCAGTGAAGAGAGAAAATGTCTAGCCAGAGTCCTGGACTCATTTCAATCAGTAAGAAAGATGCCAGTGGCCTCAAACCAGCTATTACTAAAAAGGATGAGTATGCAGTACAAACTGTTCAAAGCATAGTATCATTACCATTGTGTTTACAAAGAGTTCTCTGAGTCAGACTGGCATTCTTTTGTGTAGCAGAGAAACAAAAATATCTTATACTTTTAAAATTAGTTTTACAATGTTGAATGTAATCTTCCTTTAAACATACAAACTAAAAAAAAAATGAAAGAAATAATTTTTTCCTATCAAAGAATGTAAAAATTATTAAGGTGAATCATTATATCCAGAAACCTTGATTATAGGGGGAACTAAGTAGGGACTAGAGAGAAATTATTTTACATTTCCTTGATCAGAGATATACAATCACGCCATAGATGAAGGCAGCTATGATTGATTATTCTGTTTATTAGGACTGCAAGCTGGTTAGATAAAAGGGAAAATTAATTTGTGCATGCATCAGTTGAACTAATCTTATTTAAACTGATTTAGGTTGACGATAAACACAATTCATGTTACAGACATTTGGGATGCTTGCTAAATCACATTGTAGCTCAGAGAGCGACCAATAAAAAATGTTAACCATTTCAGATATAACAAAAATCCCAAACCCACTTTGTTCTATTATGACAGAGATGTTCAGGAGAGTGCCTCCCCTGTTACACCAATGTTCTCTGAGTAGGTGTCCAATCTCCATATTAACCCAATCTCCAGAACCATTTATTATTAGATACAGCACTATACAACCCTGGCTAGCCACCTCACATGTGAAGGTCTGGACACAGCAGAGATTATTCAAAGAGTATGGGCAAGTCAATAACAGACTGTTTTGAGACCTACTGCATAAATGGTGGTACTGGTGTAAAACCAGGCATGCTGCAGCTGTTTGCTCCTTACCTGGAGTTCACTGTCCCTGACAGCTGAACAAGACCCAAAGACTGACTGATCTCTCACTGCATTCTTTAAAGTTAGAACTTCCTGGTCATTTTAAGATATTTCACTAAGAGCTGGCTGGGAATGGACCTTGCACTAAAACAGTCAGGGGATTTGAGTGCTCTGCTTTTGCAGCTCAGGCGTAGGCTCTGTGATACCTTAAATCATCTCAGCTTTTTCTGTGGTGATCACTCACTCTTCAAATATGCCATGACAACAACTTCACTAATCACTGTATTCACATTTGTGAAAAAAATCAAGCTTGGACCAAGGTCCTTGATTACAAAGCCAAGTGTGGACCTGTGACCTCAGTGCGCAAATAAAAACACAGTATCAGTGACGACCATGTTAGCAAATCCATTTTGATTAATTATACCTGAAATATCTCTGGTTTACACTGGAGATAAGTATAGAACTATACTTAACTTTCACCACTACATTAAGTAAACTTTTGAGAAAAAATAATAATTTAGTGTGCATTTAGTGTGATGACTAGACAGGAAAATACCAGGTGAAAATGTTCACAACCTGCTTGAAGATGGAATTTCTTCTGAAATTAACTGATCTTAATCTGTATATTGGGCACAAATTTTTAGCATGTGCTATCTATATAACAGTATGTTTATCCATCAATTATATTCATCTTCCATTAAATCAAAGCAGTTCAGATAGGAACAAGGTCATACAAAAATGCAAATGGAAATACAGGTCCTGTACATCTCCAAGGCTTAATTAACAACTTATTGAAAAAACAATTATATTACCTGTCCTGTTTCTGTGTGGGATGGCTGCATGAGACACTCAAATTATTCAGGAGCATGTTTAATTAATTAGACTGCCTGTAGTAATTCCATTTCTACACCACAATGTGGTAAAATAATTCAGTTTAAAATAAAAGCTTTGTTTGAATCAACCTTTAAAAAGCAGAAAGTCCTATTTGTCTTGAGAGGAAAACTGTCCTAGCTGTGTTTGGGAAGCAGCCTATTCACTGCACACACACAGCCCCTCATCAGTAGCCGGTCACAGAAGGCACCGTGTGTCCGGAGTGTGCCACACCCACAGTGTGTGCACAGTGCCTGTCCAAGGGAACAAACGCCTGAGCTTCCCAAGAGTCCTGCAGCCTAAGCTGAATTGGGCTTATTTCTGACCTGGGCATATTTCTGCAGCTCTGCCCACACAAGGTAAGCGGACCAAATTTGGGTGGATGAAAATGCATTGTTGACCTGTGTGAAGTCTTTGTTGGGCAAACTCAGAGGAGCAGTTTTGGGCAAGGCACAGCTCCACTTCCCCCTCCATGCGGCACGGTGGTTGCTCATGAAGGCATGAACCTTTCACTGCAGCTGGCACTCCAGCTGAACTAAATATATACTTATTAATGACTACAACACAAATTGCCTTTTCCCACTTTGCATATCTCTTATTAGCACTTTCAAATGACTGGCACAGTGAATGTGGTAGCATAATGTGCTCTACAAATCAAATAGCAGAGTTTGGGATTATCACAGTTCAGTCCTACAAGGTCTGAGCTATGCCTGAAATAATCACCGGCTTGGTTTAAAAATCAAAGGATAAGGCATTTTTCCACCTCATTTTGGAATGTTAGCATCCTCTTTACTATCATTGAAAACCTTCCTTGAAACCTCAGCTGTGT
Source organism: Vidua macroura (assembly GCF_024509145.1). Lineage (NCBI taxonomy): Eukaryota > Metazoa > Chordata > Aves > Passeriformes > Viduidae > Vidua > Vidua macroura. The sequence goes on from NC_071572.1 coordinate 20,405,135, forward strand.
TAAAGATAAAAGATTGAGAAAAAAAGGCAGCACAATAATTTTATTCCACCAGTAGTTTAAAACTGTACTGCATAAGAGAAAGTCTCAAAGCAAATATTTCAGAAGTTAGCCACGACTGGAATAGTAGTTTCATCTCTCTACTACAATGTAAAATACATGGGTCCATGTTCTAGCTACATATACTTGTTTCTGACTTAGCTGACAGCCCAAAAAGTACTAATTAATATTTCATTAATAAAATCAGAGTTCAGTTAACCATGATTCACCAAACAGCAAGAGATATACCAGGAAATATACAAATAAAACTCTACTTCAGCCATGAAGCAGCTGCAAATTTAAAGAATGTTCATGTTCTTTTAAAATATGCTTATTTAAAAAATATTATTACAACAGTTAACTGTTTTTCAGTGAATAGTTATGATGCCATTAGACTTTTAAGAATAACCACTCTATTAATAGTTCATAATAGTTCCAGGTGCAATATTATTTGATGGCAGCACTTGAGGAACAATGTTAGAAAACAAAATCAATACAGAGTTTATTAATTAAACCTCAGAATTATAAAGGATATTGTTTGAATGCAGTTTGATTTTCTAGTCTATAAATCTAACTGACCAATAAAATTATTTGGTGGGATCAGGTGCCAACAGTAACTTTAGTTAACATACAGAAAGTCTCTGTACCTTATGCCTGTGCAATATCACTTATGAAGCTCTAAATAAATTGAAAAAAAATCATTAAAAATTAGTAACTGTAAAAAAAATATAAAACCTGTTACAGAACAGTATGCATGGGGGTATTATGGTACTTTTCCGAATCATGCATTTGCAAGCAAACTTTTTGTTTGTAGTTTCTCTTAATTTCTTTGTATAAAATGCAGTTTTATACAAAGAAATTTGTATAAAAATTTTGTTTTGAAAGTTTGTTTTTATGCAAAAAGAAGATATGTATTTCCTCAAAATAAAGTATGTCGGTGCTAACTTATAGATAATGGAACGTTCTTCTCAATCACATCATATGAATGCTTCTGAAAAAATACCGTTCTAGAAACTTTAAATTCAAAAAAGTGTATTTGCTTATATTAATCTGTGCTTCTGCACTTCTACCAACAGTCATAACTTGCACTATCACATTTCATTTGTGATACTCCTAAACTGCACTTATTCCAAGCTCTTTGAACAAGAGAAATCTGTTGATATGCTGATACATTTGAAGTACATTTCACTACATCCTACCCATTTTCTTCTTAAAGAAACATAAAAATAGGAAAAGGTGACCTGTTTCTTCCTAGGTATCATGTGCATACACCTACTTTTCCTACTTTTTCAAACTGAACTTCCCCAACCTTTCATTTTTTGACATCTAATTTAGCCTCATCTCTTTGCTTTATTTTGCTTTTTACAAGGTTTTCTAGTCAAAATACTGTCATTCCCTGTGCATTCATACAACGTATCCCACATCATCCTGATAAAGCTGACCTTTTACCATTGTCACACCTATCATACCAACAACAGTTATCAACAGTTATCATCCTAACTGCTGGGGATATCTACACTAAGAGCCAGACAAAGGTATAGAAGATAGTACTCTACAATTATTAGCACCATTATTCCTCAAAATTACTGATAATTCAGGATGTCAAGGTCTTGAATTCATATAGACAACACACTAGCAGACCCCAGAAGGATATACTCTTCCAATTTGAGATAAAGCAAACCACCAAACTGTATCAGAGAACTGGATGATCTGCTTAAGTATGTATTTGTGAAACACTAAAAGAACTGTGAAGATCATTCATCTGAGAGAAGTAAGCTAGAAATGCCATGGAGTCAGTAGTAATTCATCAGGCACTCTCAAATTTAATTGCTAGAATACATATTGAATGCACAGGCCCAGAGTGTAATTATAATATTGGTATTTGAAACAGTTTAGTTAATAGCAAGCATGGCAGTTCATTAGCCTAGTAAACTAGGGAAAAAATTTGCACTTGGGAGAAAGTAGAAGGGTAAAAATGTGGAGAGCTGTCACTACCCCACTGCCACCAGGGACCAGAGGTAATGATTAAATAGCCCAAAAAGGCAACCTGTGGCAAAAAAATCATACTCCTATTCTGGGTTAAGGGTGTAATTAGCTGGAAATACAGATTACACTTGAAAAAACCAATGAAATTAATTCTAATAGGAGAATCTGGGTAACTGAAACAGCAGAAGACCTCCAACTTGGGATTCATGTTTTAAAGGAATACAAACATGCTACACAAAAACCCCAAACAAGCAACATATACTTTCTTCTAAGTAGAAAAAAAGCATTTTTACAGCTAAGGAGGCTGTTAGTAACCAAAATGAATGTTAAAAGACAACTTTAAATTAGTACACAGCAATAGTTTGTGCCTTAAGAGTATTAAAAATGTTTGTGAGAGGATCATTTCAATGATGCTAATTTTCAATACATTTTGGAGCACCAGAGAAATTCAGTAAGATTGGTAGCATTTTCTGCTAATAGTTGAGGATTGTAAGCAGCGTGATCTCAGTAATTATAGAGCTCTGTGCCATTACTAATGTCAGGTAAAATAACCACTGAACTTACAAAGGATAAATTCACTGGAAAATTACATGAACAAAACTGATGCCAGTCAACACTATTTTATAGAAATTTGCTAAATAAAATAATTTTATTTAATCATCTGATAAAGTGACAAACTCTGGTCAGCAGATGTTATTCCACAAATGAAACACACTGACTTTTGAATGGCATTCACCTTCAGCCACACAAAACTCAAGAGTAAGAAATTATTATCAATATCATCAAATGTGATTAAGACATACATATGATAAAGTAGTTGTTATCAGGAAATAATAATTGAAAAAGTTCCTCCATTCATTCCTCCAACAAAGTCATCCAGTAGTCACTCAACCCTATTTAAGAGTATCATCAATGATACAGAAGTAAATACTGTTGATAGCAGTAATGGAACAAAAATCGTCAAACTGGTCAGTAAAGGCAGTAATTGTTATCCAGAATAATATGGATTTCTTTCTACGATGGGGACAGTGCATTACAGCCAAGTGGACTTATGTAGCAAGCAAGAAACAATGCAGGTAATACCCAGAAAATAGCGCACAGAACCCACAGACTTACAAAATACACACAATCTTAACAGCACAGAAACAACTCAATACAAATGACAGCGAAGCCTGACAACAAAAGGGAGTAATAAACTTCCCACACATGTAAGTGCACAAGACCAGAGGTATTACCTTAGTTCACAGCACTAGCAGTACTGGAGTAGTGAATATAGCTATACAGTGTCTGCACTGCTTTCCCAAAATGACAAAGATCTTGCTCTTTTTCCATTATTTACAAAAAAAGAGGAAGAATTCTGTACCTTCTTAACCAAAAGGTTAACCAGAACGCCCCAAATGCTGCTATTAGCACAGAAATTCATGTGGAAAGAGCACAGCAGCAATTTGAAAATGCTGCAGAGAACCAATGAATGTTACATGAACAAGAAGCTGTCTCTGATGCATTGTAGGAGAATAGGATGGCTCAGGCCTAAAGCTACAGCTTGGGCAGTACTGACGGTGGAGCAGGTACAGTGGCAAGACAGATTTTACTGTTGACATGTTTTGGGGTTATTTCCTACCACAGCAATTACTTAAGACCAAAGCCACTTAAAGAATTGTATAGTACTTCTTTGTTTTGCTTCTTCAATCTGTATCTTAAAAAACAATGCTGAACAAATGCAGACTTTTTGTCAAATGAGTTCAAGAGAGCTGGACTGCCACAGCCTTAAGTGACAACACTGGTAGGAGTCCATCATCACCTATGTGCACAGGACCTGACTGCCTGGGCGACTTCACCAGGGCGAAACCTGACAGGACAGGAAGTGGCACACTGGAGGTGAGCTCTTATTTGGTGATTCCTTTCGGCTTACCTGGTCCTGAGACCCTTGAGCTGCTGAATGCTGCTCCTCGCAGGCTGCTGTCAAGAGTCTGGGGGTTTGAGTTACCATGGAGATCACCGCATCCGACAGATGAGGGGGCTGCAACGAGACAGAGGCACCCGTCAAACCAGTGTGCATCACCTCAGCAAAACACAAGCGCTTGACTCCCTTTGCTTTTGGCCTTCACCAAGGTCTGAGCTCCCAGATTAGGAGCTTTAACTAAACTCTAAGGGGAAAAAACCCAAAACTCATCACCAAAAGAATTCGAAAGGTGAGGGCAATCCCCAGTGACACACAGTATTTGTGCACTTTGCAAAGCCATACACTTTTTCTGGAGCTTGGAAGGATCCTAATATACCATAAACTTGATTCTACAATTTTCAGCCTCTCTGGTCAAGTATACCAACAGGAAGCAATTCCCCCAGAACCACTGCTGAGCACAGGACTGAAATGGCAGTGTGCTGCCTCAGAACAGTGGGACACACAGAAGTGCTGCCTCAGAGAGCCTCTAGTGGGAAACTGATTAAGCATCACCCACGTGCAAGAAGTAAGTAGGCAAAAGAAGTCACCTTCTTGAGTGTTTTTGGGGCAAGGCTGAAGGCAAGCATTTATGAAAATCAAACATGAAAGACAGCCTGGCATTCATCTGCAATAACAAACCTATTTGGAGACTTTTCCAAGCCTGCCAACAAGCATGATGAATAAACTTGATTTCTTATTGCCTTTGCCATTCGGGCACCACGTATATTGACTAGATTCTTATTCTTCCATTTCAAGCCTTAAGTCTTAAAGGAATTTTATCAATTTTTTTAAAAGGAAATTTGTCAATTTTTGTCTACATAATTTAATAATGAAATGCTGTAAAGTGAAATGAGAAGTCACTGGAGACTTTTAAAATTAATTATTCTCTTCCACACAAATTTCTGACAGCTTTCAAAACTATTGTCCTGGTTTTGTCTGGGATAGAGTTCATTTTCTTCCTAGCAGCTGGTACAGTGCTGTATTTTGGATTCAGTATGACAGTAATGTTAGTAACACAGAGATGTTTTAGCTGTTGGTGAGCAGTGCTCACACTAAATCAGGGATTTTCAGTTTCCCATGCTCTACCAGTGAGCAGGTGCACAAGAAGCTGGTGGCAGCATGGCTGGGACAGCTGTCATGGTCTGGCCAATCCAAGTGATACAATGTCACACCCAATATATGAACTGGGGGAGCTGGCTGGGAGGAGCTGTTCACTGCTTGGGGCTGGGCAGAGCATCTGTCAGCAGGTGGTGAGCAATTGTATTGTGCACCACTTGTCCTTTTTGGGCTTTGTTTCTCTCTCTTGGTTTGTTATCTCCCCTTGAATCATCATTATCTTCATTAATATTATAATTAGTATTATACTTTACTTATTAATTACTCTCAACACATGGGTTTTACTTTCTTCCTCCCCATCCCACTGGGGTGAGTAGGGGGATGGAGCGAGTGGCTGTCTGGTACTTAGCTACCAGCTAAAGTTAAACCACAACAACTATACATTAAGTATCACTTCATGATATAATCAATTTTATAGATAACATATTTAAACACAGCATCAGGAAAAGCTTTCATAAATCCAGTTCTAATTCTCAGTCTGCAGTACAACAACATGTTCTCATTTACTTCACTGTGACATAAATACACCATCTAACCAAATACAACTACTCACTTCAGAGAGAGTTACATCTATCCTAATCAGAGGTGAATGACTACACAAGGGACAACACTTGCCTACTGAAGCATCCCAAACTATTTGCAATACATCAGCTGGACATCCACAGTTTTTCTGAGTTAGTCTACTGAATGCATATAAATCTTCATCTACATGGCTACGTATCTAATCACCTGTCTAATTCTCAGATGGCATTCTGAGTTGACTGTTCTCATGTCTCCATCTCATCTTTTTTTTTAACTACAGAATCATTGACTGGTTGGGGTTTGAAGAGACTTAAACTTAAACTTATCTCGTTCCAATCCTCCTGCCATAGGCAGGGACATCTCCCACCAGACCAGGTTGCTCAAAGCCCCATCCAACCTGGCCTTGAGCACTGCCACGGTTGCAGCATCAACAACTTGTCTCCCATCTCATTTTTCCTGTGAAACATGTAATGTTTATGCAAAATACAATATACTCAAGAAGCATAACTGTGTGTAAATATAAAATCTGAAAATCCAAGCAACAATTAGAGGATTTCCCATGTCTTATGGGAAAATTGTTAAGATTATTATGATACTAAAATTATCTCTATTCAGTACACCTACATTATGCTATGCAACGGTAACTAAGACATACTGAGGCTGCTCTCATGTCAAATACCAGGGAAATAACTGGCTCATCTGGAATGAAGGCTTCTGCAAGATTCATGGAGTCTAAAGGACACTGTAGAATACCAGATACTCCTACTAATCATATGGTATCATATGGCCCTACCCACAATGTTTTACTCAACGAGTTTCTTCAAATCTGATTTCATATAGAAGTAAATACTAGTATCAGCTTTGAAATAAACAGTAGGCAAAGACAAAAATGTTCTTTTAAACATTCATTTGTAATATTAGCATCACAACCTATAATTACTTACAGTAGGATAAGATCTTCACAATTTACAAAGAAATTGAAAAATAATCCATCACCAGAGATCACAGAATACAGCTGCAAAAGTGATTAGAAGAGTGTAGAAAGTACTTTAATATGAAGTATCTGGAGAGTTCCACTGGTGTAGTTTATAACAAAGGAAAAAAAAAAGACAGATGATCTAATTACAGCATCTAAGTATTTTCATTGGGAGAATATACTAAGTACCAACTGGCTTGTTAATCTAGCAAAGGGTTTGCAGAAAACAAATCAGCATCTGGAAGCTGACAAGAAATTCAAATGAGAAATAAAGCAAACATTTTCCATCACCTGTGACTAACCATTAGTGCAACTATCCAAAGGAGAATGCAGAGATTCTCCATTTGTTGATGCTAAACTTTAGTGGAACTTTCCCAGAAGATGAATTTTTTTGTGAAAACACAAGACATCCTGCAGTCATACAAAAGTTACTCTGTTTCATACAGATAGGCCAAGTCTGCAATACAGAAAAAGGGATATTTGGTGCTGTAGCCACCCTTTCCTGCTCATAAATTAAATATATTATGATGAAACCCAATTGTCTGGTTTTGTAGGTAAACTGGGTAGTGATGAGCTGCTGGTGACAGCAAATATTTAGTGACATACATGTGCATACATACACTCATATATAGTGAGAGAAGGAGTAAGCCATGTGGAGTCACACAACTATTGCCATCCTTCCAGAGACAGGCAGACTAAATTCTGCTGCAATAATACTCTGACTTCTAATTTAGGAAGCTTAATCTGTCTTCCATGAGCCAAAGGGACTCAGTCACAGGAGAGTGGTAGCAGGAGCTCTCTTCACAAGGGTCACTTGGGGCATCAGTCAGATGACTGAAGACAGGCAATACAAATGATGCTCTCTGAATCTGTGCATGGAGCAATAAACAGTGCTTCACGTTATTAACTACTTGCCAGTCCTGTCCCTGTGGACAGTAAGCTTTCTGGGCAGGAAAACCTTCTTAGTGGGGTATTTCAGTGGCTTAGCCAAGCAGTTCCCCACCTCAGCTAACATCCAGGAGCTGCTGCGGCCTCACAGCAGTTTGCTTACAGCCCTCTCCCTGCAAGAGCAGCCTCACTCTGGGCACACAAGTAACATGGGCTTCTTGCAAAGGGACGAAGGAAGAAGAAAAGGAAATAAAACCAAGTTATGGCCTAAAGGTTACACTGGTGTCACAGTGAACAAGCTTAAAAATTTCACCCCTTTAGCAAAGGATAGGAAAGTAATTGGATGTCTTAATTTAGCTAGCATTGGTGCTGTTGCTAATCTGTGCCTTGGGCTGCTAAGTGTCAAGAAATGTAACCATGTTTAAATATCAACCAGAAATAAAAGTTTAAAAAATTCTTTCCTTTTTTTTACTAATTGTACATCTGGTACACAAGGGTTGACTTTGGATTTGCACTATGTTTAAAAACACATTAGTTCAACCTATGCAAACACTTTCATTGATCTCCTTATCTCTCAGCTCCTCCATTGGACACAATCTCTGTGAAGTAAAACCATGGAAAACCCTGGCACCAACTTCCATGTGGGCAGCTGATGAATGAAATAAGTCACCAACCCCCCTGTGACTGTCCCCAGTGCCAGCTTAACTTAAAGAGAAGCACTGAGGCCTTTCCTGCCCTGGCCAGGGCAGGGGACAAGCCCTGTGTCAGGGACAAACTCCCCAGAACATTTGCACTGAGAAGTCAATGAAGGGATGTTCCTTAAAGGAGGGCTGAATTTGGTGCTGCCCTTAGTGGGCCACAGACCAAACAGTGCATTTATCCTCTGCTTCATGTGTAGATTTCCTTTTGCAGGCACCTGAGGGACTTTAGGAAGCTGGAACTGGGGGCCAAATTTATAGGAGGCACTTGAAATTACTGTCTGGGCAGGTGGCTGGGGTAAGGGCACATAAACACTACAGCAGTTTTACTCTAAACTTGGAACAATCATGAATTTTATCATGAATTTTACTCAATTCCTCTACATACATCATGAATTTTACTCAATTCCTCTAAATACATTTAGCTGCTTAATATTTTTCCAATCTGATTTCTGTTTAAGTACTATTTCTGCATAGTTTCAGATAAATAATTCCATTTCTTTTTACTAAACAGTACAGATGAGGAGACATCAAACTAGTGCCATTACTACAATGTTTCAGCATATTTTTCTTAACTTTTTCATAATGAAAAAAACATTAACTGGGTAGCTAATTTATTATCCCACTCACTTCTGGCCTTTAAAGGCACAGGAAAGTTAAAATGCTAAATAGGCAATCTTCAAAAGACACTGAATTACAAAAGCAGAGATTGCATTATATCTCTGGGAAAGAAATGCAAGATACCTAGTGCACAATATTTTGCTTTCTTTCAAATTGATAAACAGTTTCAATATTTTCAAACTACCCCTGGTGGAGTATATGACACTATACTATACTACACTACACTACACTATACACTGTACTATACTATATAGAAGTATACCATGACTATATAGAAGATTCTAACAGGACATCAATAATTATGCAACCCTTCTGCAAAAAATAACCTAAAATGCATTTTCTAAAGCAATTCCTAAAAAGTGTACAAGTCAGTGCAGAGAAATTTTCAACATTTGCCAAACTCCTGGTGATGTGCTGGGGTTTTAGTTTCTTTATGGATTAACATAATGTATAAATATAATCACAGCAGAATAATCACAGCTGTGGCTCCCATGGGGCATGACCAGCAATTAGTGTGTACAAGGATCGTGGATAACACTGCAGATGCACAGAGCAGAAACCAGGCCCATCATTTACAGCACAACACAACGTGCTGGGTTTCTCTATAATGTTTCCAATGAGTACCTATGCACTGGAACTGCAATCTCTGTTCAGAAAAACCCACACAATCTCTGAATATTAATGAATTTGCCCTAAGGTCTTATAGAGTAAATAAACACCAGTTTATGTCTTGCTATGACAAAAAATTCCCACTGTAGACACTTATGTATCTATTATTGCCCCACAGCTGCTTCCTCTAAAGGAAGCTATGAGAGATTTTTTTATTTTAAATATACCATAAATGAATGCCCAGATTTGAGGAACTAAAGTCACGGGTCAGTTAAAAATCTGAAAATCAGTGTTGAAATAAATATTCATTATAGTGCAAAAATCTTCCCCATGGTAATATCTAAGCCAAAGCAACAAAAATACCCTCAGAAATAACCCACATCTTCCCACAAAAACTTAAAATGCTTAAGCCTTGAAAGCCTCTCCTCAGGTGCAACTCACAGAGCCTGGGCCACCCCTTTGAAGCAAGTCTCTCAAGGGAAAACAAAACTGCAGGTGGAGACTCTTCTCATGTTTCATCTTAACTAACTCTGTGAAGGTAGCGGACATATAAAATTAAGAATTTCAGAAGCACTGTCTTGTTAACTTGGCTATATTATGGTACCCCTTTTACACAGGTCCCTCCCAATACAAATTAACTCTTAGCAGCCCAAGCAGTGACTCAATCCAACCAGTCTTGGAGCCAGACTGGAACTGACAGCATCAGTTCTCAAAATCATTTACCACTGTCAGCACTTTGCCTGCACAGACACTTTGACAGCTTTAGCTTTTTTCTGCTTCAGCTGTGTATTTGAGTGTAGAAGATATTTTCTCTACCATGTGTAATAGTTTCAGAGGAGATACATGAGTTATCCATCATTATTTAATAGGTCAGAACTTTCAGTGATAATAATGGATTTATGAAAAGCTTAGCTGTCAGCAACCAAACCCAGTACCGAGACTGGAAATGCTTACTACTGTAAGAGGACTTTTTGTAGTATGTGGACAGATTCATGGGTGCTGTGGCCAACAACACAACAATTCTGATACACTTTTTATCAGAAAGATATGTGAGTATCAAATAGCACAAGATTTATTTTACCAACCCTCAGGCAAACCAAATGTCAATTTTCTAATTAACAAGTCCAGATTTCAAAAAAACCAAACCCCCAAACTTCTCTCTTGACAGTAACTCATGAGAATTCTGCTGAACTTTTTAAATATGAAACAAAACCCACAGTCTAGGACTATTGTGGTGAAACATAAAGAAAGGAGTTTAATTATTAATTTTGTGATAGTGCAGGTAGGTGGGAAAGGATTATCCCTTTCAGAAGCATTGAACTGTAATACTCTCATTTGCCTATTTAGCTCTACGTCGTGCAAAAGCAGAGGAAGAAACAGGAAAGAAGAAATGCAGCCTCCTCTGCACTACCTTAGCAGTCTCCATCACCAGGTATAAAAGTGAGCGCAAGTTTATAAAGAAAACCACACAATTTTGATTAATTCATGTAACATTTGCCCTGAGTAGATCTGTCAGCCTAACCTAAGAAATTAACTTTCAAGTCTTTGGCTTGCAGTTGTACAAACACTGCACTGCTTTCAACATGCACACCTTGGAGGTGCCCAACTTCAGAGCACTACAGTGAAAGGATTTGTTGTTTCCCATGTCTGGGTCACCCACAGCCTGTAGAGTTTTCCCAAGGTGCATCAGTAACATGAATTGCAGCCCATGGCAAAGACAAAGCCAGTACAATTCTCTTACTGAGGTTTAATATGTGTAGCCAATATAATCAGTTTTGTTTTGGGTTAGCTGTAGTTTCCAAGAGATTTTGAAGGTGGGATACCATGGGCACCATGATAATACAATCTTGATGTTGCAGCAGCAGCAATAAACACTGCAAGGTCAGACTTTAGAAGAAATTACTACAATCAACTTTGGAGGAGCAGAGATGGCAGGCACTTTGGACTTGTGGCATGGCATTAGAGGAGCAGCTTGTCCTTAAAAGACCTTTTGTAACTTTATCGTGGGTGCAACCTCAGCTACACATCACTGTAACAAGATGTATATATATGTGATAATTAATATATTTAAGTCACATTTTTCCCCTTACATTATAGGAATTGTATGAAATGCTCTAGGCTAGAAGTTGCTGAATCAGAAAATGGATCAGAAGCGAACTAAAATGCCTTTCTAGTTATTGATTCCTGCTCTCTGTTTCATGTCAGTTTCCTAGAATCCATCCAACACAAGCACGAAAGGGTAATGAGTTTCTGAACCCACACTCTAATAGTGCACACTGCATCAAAGCTTTCAGTAATTGCCTGGATGCTGCTTCCCAGCAGTACTAAACAACTTAAATATAATTAGCTGGAAGCCCTATGGGCTTCATTTCCCCACTGGAACACCTCTTACACTAATCCATTTATCAGGCTGACAGATGACTGAATCACTGGTGCTACGGACCCATTCTACTAATAATATTTCTCAAGCCCACGTTCTGGTTTGTGCTTTATCGGGTACATTTTTGCAAAGGAAAAACCAGTGTTAAAGAGTGGGGAGAGAAGCAGACATCTAACACACTCATCTCTTCCTAGTACTGACCAATTTTATTTGTTTGATTAGCCCACTAAGTATAAAATGCTGGAGCTATCAGACAGAAAATGAAAATTAAATGTATGCATTATGGAACTATATGATGCCAAAAATAATAGGGAAACACAAAAACATTGAAAAGACTTCTGGAAGTTTTCCAGCCATTCTGAAGTTTCAGGAGAAGTTTGCATAAGAGGACAATTTTCAGCATATGCCCCTGAGGATGGACTGACTACAGCTGTCAAGCTAAAATTTTAAAAGTAATTTAAAAATTACTTCTTGTACATCTTTCTGAACAATAGGTGACAAAAGACATTTTCAAGCTGTCTACAGTTATATTGAATGGACATGAACTGAACATCATGCTGCCATGAATCTACACACTTTGCAAGCTGTACAAAAGTACAAAAAGTACACAAAAGTACAAAAAACCATTTATTTAATTTCTTGGGCAGAATTTTCTAACGTTGTAATGAAACCCATTTTATCCCCATGACTTTTATTTCCAGATAGATTTCAATAAGTAGACCTCTGCAGAGGCTGAAATTATGGGGAGCCAAGGTCTTCCAAATTGTGCCATACTGTGGAAATGAAATAATTGTAAAAATGCTAAATTCTCATCAAATTATTTTGAATTATTAAAGAATTTACTCTGGGACGTTATATGCTTGTGCTTCCTTTCTAAGCATTTGTGGGACAGGAAACAAAAAGTGACAAAGCTGCTAATGATCAGTAAGAAAGAGGGTTTTAAAAGGTGCCCTTCTTCTAAATCCATTATACTGTGGTCAATAATCCACATTCTGGCCTGGAATCACAGGATCCAGCCAGAGTAGTAGCATTGTTTCATTGTTTGTTTCCTCTGGATGTTCTCATCATGGACACAGAAAATACTGATGTTGGAAAACAATAAAACAAGAAACTTGTACTTCTTGTACTCTACATGAGCCTAAACAATATGCTTGTAGTAAAGCCAACAGCCAACATTCAAAAATTCTCTTAAATGTAGTACCACAAGTTACAGTTAACTCGTGGAGATCAGTCTGAATTTAAAGAGTGAATAGAAAAGCTACACTTGAACTTTTAACAATGAAATAGATAAGTAAAATAAATTCAGTGATGTAAAATGACTTAGCTGGTGAATCAAGCAGCAGCAGCAGGATGAAGTACAACCAGCAGTTCTTGGGAGCAGCACCAACCACCTCAGAACAAGACCAAAAAGAACAGCAGCTACTTGGACATTACGTGATTTTCAAAAATGCAATCACAGGTCTTTACACCACCCGGTAAAGTACTAAGCAGGTTATTAAATACTGAACTGTTTGAGATTTCTTCATGTGAACCCCAGAGCAGAAATCTCAGTTTCACATGAACTCTCCACCCACTCCCTCCCTCCGGCCTGAAACTGGAAAACTCATCCCAGAGACGCTGACACTTGCACATCAGCCAGTCAACTCGCCTGTCGCTCAAAGACAGCCTCTTCTCCTTCCCAGCCTCATCTTCTCTGTTTAGTGTATTTTCTACTCCCACAAAGGGCAGACAGTATCCTGAGCAAGGGTTGCCCCAAACTATACGAACCTCAACACTTGTCAGTCACACATTCACATGAAATGCAGAATTTCACACTCCTCTTAACACATACTCCTTTGAAATGCAGTGTACTGAGCAGAGCAAACATCAGATCTAATCAAAAGAACATTCTGCAGTAAAAAATGTTAAAAAAGTCTTCTCCTGTTTTTAGTCATCTTTAATAAAACAGATCATGGTCCTGAATTTCCTAACTAGGAAACTGTCTTTGTCAGGCAAAGAACGAAACATTGCCTTCATTTGTGTGCTTTATGAAGAAACTTGCTGTACTGTCAGTGAAGCTGAATTTCCTGGGTACTAACTCTGAGACAACTTTTATATTCTTGAAGTAAGTAGTATCTCTTTAAAGCACTGTCAAAATTATTATATATACAGATTGTTCCCTGTAAATCAGGGGCAAATGTACAGCAGTTTTATATTTAAATAGCTGCACTGAATTCTCAAGGTTTTTTAATAGAGGCTGCAAAGAAGAGTTTGAGGAAAAGAGGAATCATCTGAGAATGATGAAACAGCTGGAGCCACAGTCCACTAACATCCATACTTTGTATGGCAGGAAGTGAACACTTGGAAGGACATGCCATGCTAAGCAGTCAAATGCAAAAATGCAGAGCATTGTAGGGGTGCAAATAAACCCCTGTTCTAAAAAGCATGGCAGAAGTGACCTAACCCATTGATCTACAAAAAGAGCATCCTTTGTAATATACATTTGAAAAATGATTTTTATATTCAGTAATTATTGTCTTCAGCATTAGAAAGATAATGAATTTTATTGCAAGACAATTTCTCTAGTAGTAAAGAAATAGAGTAGTTTCTATTCTTGGACTCCTGACTAGATCAAACCTAGAATAGCCATAACTAACCCCAAAGCTGGCCCGGCTTTGACCTGGGTGTTGGACCTTCTGAAGTCCTGAATTATCATAGGATCCTACAGTAAGAACCTCTCCATACTAAAATGACATATGCTTGTTGTGCTGTTTACATAGAAAATAAGGAGTTTAATAAAAAACACCAGGGCACCAACTTGCATATTGAATCCAGACAGATCCAAGGTCTTAAAGATACCAAATGTGAGGCATTCCTTCTGATCATATAAAGCTTATGCTGCTTAAACAACTATAATAAAGCTAAGACTAGTGATTAAAGATACAGAATGCTTTTGTTACACTGCAGATTCTCTTTCAACATTACCTGTTCCTTTTACCTAAATCATGTAGAGATATAGGAGTAAAAACTATTTATATTAAATTAAATTACAGTTTAGAGGTATGTATGTGAATTTTAATCTACCCCCAATTAAAATGCAGGACAGATTAATAGGTTATACTGTCTGGATATGAAAAATGCAGCTGAGAATACTGGCTAGAGAAATACACTAAATGAAAAAAAAGAGCAGGAACATGAAATCATTTGCAGTAAACATGGCTGTGAAAAAACTGAGCATTTCAAAAGACGTGGATGAAGTAACAGGCAAATGAACATCACACAGACTTGGTGGTAAAGAGCACTGGTGTGAGGAACCCAGTCCTTGGACATGGTCAGTAACACAGGTAATTTCAACACATTGAAACTTTATAATAAAATATTTTAAGAGTCAGCAGCGGAAGTGAAATTTCAGGGAAAAAAGCTTCAAAATTACCACCTGCATGTTATAGGAAATAACTTTGAAAAATTTTGGTCCTATTGATTTGTTACTCTGATTAATCTGATGGTTGATAGTAGCTGTCTCATCATTATATGCCATAGAGGAGTAAATGGGTATCCACATCTCTATACTGAGACAAAATTCACCTCTTTTGATAGCATATATGACAAATTTGACCAATATACATGTTAGAAAAGTTTGTTTATGTAAAAAGATTAAGATAAATTCCTTTAATGAATTCAATAAAGGATTATCTCCCAATATACCTATGTTCTGTGCTTTAATGCAATTCTGACACCAGAAATGGTATGATCTATTAATCTTTGCCTTCTTTGATTTCAATTTTCTATCTGCTTCAAGAGGTATTTAGCTAATGAAGCTCAGAGATTTATAATGGTTCTTTAGACTACTTCACTGAAGGGACAAACAGAAAGCATACTCAGTATCTCAGTATCAGCAAATGGTTATCCAAGCCACTCAGTCAATACATCGTTCTACTTCATGCTATGTTCACAAATAGTAAAGTTCCTAAAGTATTTTCCAAAGCCATGATGAAAAAAATCTGCATCAAGTTTCAAAACTCTAATAAAATCAAATCACACAACAAAACAAAACAAATGCAAAACCACACCAAATTCTGAAAATGCAACTAATTAGTTAAACTTGTTGAGGAGGGAGAAGGACTTTTGAAATGCAGAAAACTGCCAAGTTAAGTTGCTTCTCCCTGAAGCTTCCTCAGCCTTGCTACTCCAGCATTAGGGTCCAAAGGCACTGATCCTATTGCTGCAAACATAATTTCTTGAAAACTTGCAAGGACCTTACAAGGAGCTCAAAAGTGGAAAGGGGAAAAAACTTTTATTACCTCCATCATTGTGAAGTATCCCACAGTGTCTAATGCTTACCTGTGCATTACTGTTATTAAATAAATACATTTAGGTCTGTTCAATGAATAGTAGGTCTCTCTTTTGAAATGCTAACTAATAAATAAGGAACACCTGAAAGTCATACAGATCAGGACAATAATTCAAATTGCAATGCAGACTATTCATATTTGTGCATATTCGTGCATGCCCTAACACAGTACTACATCTTCATGTACATTTTATATCACTGAACTTTATGCAGACTGTATGGGATGTTACTTTTAGTCAGCATTAAAAGGTGATTTTTCCCAGGGTCTCAGAAGTACAATTGCCATTGACTTCAAAACAAAAGGGAAGTAGCCTGCAGTTCTGGAAACCCGTCAGTCTTTTCATCTTGCAAGCTAAACTCTCCTTCTGCAAATTGAGAAAACGATGAAAAATGAGAACAAGTATTTGCACAGGAAGATAGCTAGTTTTATTTGCTGTAATAAATGAAAAAGATCCTTTTTATATCATGACAGAACATGTCAGGGATGTTCATGCCACTTAACTTTGATTCCAATTTATGTATATCGATGCTGATGCCTAAAGCTGGGTATGAATAATCAGTCTTCATTATAGAAAATGGTTTTCTTGTATTACATTAGCAGGAAAAGAAGGAGCTAATAGCAAAAGACTGATTGAAGTAAAAGAATTATTATAGCAATGATAGAAGCAAAAAAAAAAAAAAAAAATCATTAAGACACCTTTTGCATCTCAGTTTACAGATTTTGTTTACATTAGAGTGTTTTAGTGAAATGCAAAGGTGTTAAGTCATTTTTGCCCTGGCCTTTGAAATTATTTAGGAAAATTCTGTGGCATAAGCTTGGAGGCTTAGAAGCTTGGCCTAGAAAGTTTGGGGGACAGGTATGAAGATGCTCATTTTCATCAGACTCAGTCCAGGTATATTCTCCATTCTATCCAGTGTAGCGTGCAATTTCAGTCTGTCATTATGCTTCTTGTTCTGAGTGAAGCTTCACTGGTGAAGCATTATTCCCTTGTTCCTCGTAATCACTCTTCTCTTACATTCCTGCTGAACATGGCTGCTCCTCAGTGTCTGTGGAATAACTGTTCATGTCCAAAAGATTCTTATTAGAGAGTTCAGAGAGTTAGTGTTAAAAAGTGTTCAAACTAAGCTAGATTAGAGTGAATGAGTCAGGTTAGAGAGTGACTACACGATCAACCAAATCTCGTGGGAGCAACACTGAACAGTTTTGAATAGTGGGGGATGGGAGCCTATTCAGCCAGTTCAGCTGCTGCCAGAATAAAATGTGGCAGACAGAGAAATACTTTCATGCTTAGCTTTTTTTCCTTTCTTTGCTTTTCCCAATATCTAGGATCCTGAAATTTTTACTCCTGATTCAGGCTACCAAGTTTTCTCAAAACAATTTTTCTCCAGCAGAACCTGTGTTCAGACTCGTAAGGCACATCCACATGGTAGGTAAAAAAATCCACCCAAACTAAATGTGCCTCACCACCCTCCCCCCAGCCAGCAATGAGTTTCAACACAGTCATCTTGGCGTCCTCAATTCACCTTGTTATTGCACCTCCAGTTGCTGCAGCACAGATGGGATGCAACATCTCCCACTGTTTGGGGACTGCCCCTAAAGGTGAGCCATATGTTTTGCAATACCTAGAAACAGCAGGATAAGATAAGGAAATCTCTGCAGCCTTAAGGCAGAGTTGCTTTGATTTCACTGTTTTGTGCCCTGCCTCCTCCCCACCCCCTCCTTCCCTCCTTTTGCTTTTTTTTTTTTTTTTTTTTTTTTTTTGAGAGAGCTTTTGTAATTTAATTTATCTGGGTTAAGCCTACAGAAAAAAAAATAATCCAAACAAATATTGTGTGTGCATGTGTGTATGTATGTGTGTAATGCCTCAGAAATCTCCTGTGTTATCTGTCTGTGTAAAATTTTACCTTCCACTAGACAAATATATTTTTAAACTGTGTGGAATCAAAACAACATTCTCAGCATTCAAGACATTCTGTCATCACTGCCCATTTGTTGCCCTCTAGGTTTCTCTCAGCTGGCAAATTTCCCATTTAAGGAATTATCAGATTCATCTGCTTAGACAAGGCTGCAAAATAGAATGAAAAGCTGGATTATTCTAGAGAACTCGTATTTTTCTTTCAGGGCAGAAAACCCAATGCATGAGAGCTGAACATTAACAGCAAATGGAACCAATCTCTCTCAGACTTCACAGTTCTACCCCCCTGTAGGCTGTGAAATTTAATTTTGATTAAGATGATACAATATTTATTTTACTTTTATCCTTTACTTCTTTAAATATGTTTAGTGCCACTTATTATGTTAACCTGTTCTGAAGCCTTAAATATTATGCTATATATGATGTTTATTTTTGAACTGTATTTCTAGTAAGCATATCATGCATCCTGCTGCTTCTATGCAATTTGTCATAAAGAATTACCAATTGCTTTGCTACTATTTTCCCTACTGCATATTTTTTGCAGGGTGATACTGTGAAAAAAAAAAAAAGGGAGAACTAGAAAAATCAATAAATTGACAGTTTTCCACAGCAAGATGGCTCAGGATTTACTTGAGTGATGGAGTAGCTTTCATGACAAAGGCTGTGCTGCAAAACCATGCTTGTGTTTCTGAGCCCGCTGGCTGCAGCACCAGGATTTCTGGAGGACACGCCATGGTTCCTAGTGCTGTAACTTTCTAAAGCTCCACACAACCCTTTTGTACTGACACATGAAATGCTACTTTTTGCCCCCTAGGTAGAATGAAAATTGTGGTATGATCTGATTGCTCACTGAGCAGGTTGGTTTCGTTTTCTTAACACAGATGAGTGAACTAACCAAAACTCCATCAAATTCAGGAACGGGTTTCATGTGCTGAGTGCACACACAGGTGTAGGTGCACCAAGTTAAGCAGAAGATGAACATTAGAGAAATCCTAAGTGATTCTAAAGTAATTTACATACCTGCAAACTCATTACTGAGCCAGACCTGCTTTATGGAGACTACTGCCATCCGGTATTGACACTAAACCGCTATCTTATGATGTTCGCCCAAGTAAAAGTATTTCGAGGTGTTACATTATTTTAGCACAGTGATGAATCAATTTCTTTTTAGAGTGTCCTCTGAGAGCTTAAAAATTCATGATTCACATTATTAGTATTCTGTACAGCTTTCTGTATTCTTTGAGTGGTATGATTAAATTTATCTGTGGTTGCTAATGACCACAATATGAAAGTCACCATTCCACAAACACGCAATGGGTGTCCTTAAAACACGCTGTGAATCCCAAACAAAGAGGACTGCAAGTGACAAATCCTTTCTCTTTATTCTCACAGGCTATACACTGTTTGTGCAAAAGGCAGACAGGATTGACTTGTGATGTAATACTGCAAATGGAACAAATAAAATACTCCATTATATTTGTCACATTTTAAGGCTGGAAATTAGTCCATAAACTCAGCTGGGTTCAGATCCTACTGACTCACATTTTACAAGATAAAAACTCATCCAAGCTTTCATGCTATGATATAAAGAACACACAAAAGCATGATGAACTTGGAAAAATGTTCCAGTTCATCACTAAATTGAAAAGATTTTATAACTAGGCTTGAAGAATCTTGATATTGCCTTATTTATTTAGATTGCATGTTCTAGTAGTCCAGGCTTGGTCATCAAAAAACAGTGAGAACTACCCTTTGCTATTCTGGGCATAAAGTATTAAAAATTTATCAAAGAAATCAAAGTGACTGTCTAATAAGATTGAATCCATCATCCATAGAAATTGCCAGACACAGACCTATAAATACATTTTGGTTTATTGAACATAGGAAGATATAATAGCACAGAGTCTGATTAAAAGCCAGTATATAAATTACTGAGCCATCCAAAATGACAATTCTTTCTAAAACCTGATGTCATGCACCAAATAATTGTGAGAAACACTGTAACATAACAAAAACTGATACAAACAGAGCAGCATATCTTGGTATCTATCATTAAATACTACTATTATGAGGTTCTAGCAATATACACCATGGTCGATATCTTAGTAATTTTCTGTTGTGTGCACTGCAATGTATACTCTGCGTTGCAATGAATACTCTGGAAGAACAAAGTTTTTCATTACCCACAAGTTAAATTATCTGTTGTTTGTCCTTTATTATTTCTGTGAGCTGCTGAGCTATTCAGAACTATGTAACTCTTTGTTCCAAAGGAAGCACTGGTGTGACTTTTCAGAAACGCCACATTAAAAATAAACCATCATAAAAATAGCACTGTATTGACTCTGTGACCCCAAAAATGTACTCTAGACTGTCACTACCTTAAAGGCAACGAATCTCTTCAATTAACAAGAGATCAGTTTTTTGGGTACAGGAATTCCTCCATCAATGCATTTCCCTACCTTCCTGTGAAAAGGGTGCTTAAATATTATCATCAGATGACAATGCAGACCCACCACAGGGCTAGTGAAGGGGCACTTCATTAGGAGTCTCCTGACAGATGCACACATTCTGACAAATTCTGTAAAGTAGAAGCATGCCATTAATTTCAATATTTATTACTTTCCATGAAAGATAAGTGACTCAATATTGGGAAGGGTTTTACAAGGCCAATATTTCTTCTCTCTCCAATGCTTTTTTGCTTTGTGAGGTACCTGCCTATTATGAGACTAACTTATTCCAAAGAACAAATTAAGCAGCAAGACATGACAAGCAGTGCATTTGTATGCAATTTGCTTACCACCTGAGGCATGCCAACGGCTCAAGGCCAAAGGCTGAGCAGCTCCAGCCATTCAATAAATGCAATAATAATCAAACTGAATGCACAGCACTGGGGGATGAATTTCTAGTACAATTTGGAATTTATACATAGAACCAAGTGTGTCTGTGCACTTAGTGACTGTTATTAAAGAAACTATACCATTGAGAAACTTTTTCAAACTGCTGTTCTGAAAATACTATCCAATACAAATGAAATGTAGAGATTTATATACCTTATTCTACAACCAGACGATGCTTGTGAAATGACACCCTGGACTGGGGGTCCAGTATCAGTTTAAAAATATCCATGCAGACCATATATATCCATTTAATCCATCTATAAATATTAAAGGACTCAACAGCACAGGGCAGAGCAGAAAATCAGCCACACTAGAGATGCAGTAGTCTCTGTTATCCTGATCATGTACCAATTAATTAAGGTCTAGCTGTGGAAGCAACAAAGAATTAATTTAAAATAATTTATTTTTTCTAACAGCACTATCTCATCTCATTCTGAAAAGATTGTGAACAGACATGGGCTGTGTTAGTTTATTTCACTGCTCCGGCTTTAATGAGTAAAACAATGACATTATTTAGGTCCCTGATCCATTTGCCAGTCACAGTAAAGTTCATCTCTTAAATAAACAGTGAGGCAAGCTGGCTTTAATTTGTACTCGCATACCAACAATTGATTTTCCCCATAAACTCGCTCTCGTTTCACTCTGCCTTGTGACTACATAGTCTGATCTGACTTAACCCTGCTGCAGAGAGCTGCCTTCCTTCTACATTCCTTAAACTGCCAAAGAATTAACACAACTGAGAATAAAAGATGTGAAGATCTGCTAATGAGGTGGAAAGACTGGGCAATAAACTGTTTTACAAGAAAGCACAGCACTTGTTTCATTCTGACATCTTCATTCTGCTCCAATGAATCTTAATCTGTAAGGAGGAACTATTTTTAAAGACAAAGATGATGATGATGATGATGATTATTATTATTATTATTATTTTAAAACCAGAGAACAAGCTACTGGATCCTCTTTTCATGTCTTTTCTACCCTACTTCCCCCAAACAAGGGGGAAAAAAATCTATCCATAATTGAAAACAGAATATGAACCTAAATAAAACCAAAACTCTTTAAACATCAGCACACTGGTGGTTTTTGTGTTCATTAGCAATGAATAATATCACATCCAAGCTCTCATGTGTTAAAGACAGAAGCATACTGCTCTGGGACAGGCTGCCAATGCTGAACTACAAAATGTTATTAAAAATCCAAACAAGGCTATTGTTACTTTCTGATTTAAGAACTCACATTCTATTAAGATGTTTCATACAGTTCAGTTCAGACAAAATGTAACTCACAATATCAGATGACGTGTTATTTATGTTCCAATTTACACATCTTATGAAATATTTTAAAGATTATGTATTTCTCAGAAAACACAATTCTGCACAGTATACACAATATAAAATTATTTTAAATACAAATCAAAAATTAAACAGACTTACTACATGAAGTCAAACATCCACTTTGGCCAGTATCTCTTCTTTAACTGTGACAAAAGTAGCTATCTAATGAAGAATGTATGAATGAAGCAGACACGGAGGTATTCTCCCAGTCCCAACAGCCTACAGCTCTGGGACCTCCTCACGGTCCCAGTACTGAGATACACAAACACATCTTTTAGATGAACACTAATGCTGCAAATTTGTGGAAGGCTTCATTGGCATGTTATGGCACAAAGTACCTGTGATTTTAGGGATCTCAGCTCTATTTGCTAAATACAACAGTGTCCTTAATTTTTCTATGTCTTGTTCCAAGCTTGAAAAAGATTTCATCAACTCCTTCTTTTGAACCCAGCCCAAATCCAAAACCATACAAAGATGTAAATATTTCCACAATAAATTTGCACATTGAAGCTATTCATGAGAACTGGGGATTTTCACAACAAATGTGAAATATTCATATACATCTAGAGGTGACAGACATATAAACAAATAACCAGAAAAATACTCTTGCATGTATTCCTTTTTGAAAATCTGACTTTAGGAACATTGTGCCTCTGGTAAAATGGTGTTCTTTTCATGGGAGTACAATCACTTGGCATTGTGCCTAAGAACATACCCAAAGAATGGAGTTAAACTGAGGACAAGCCCATCACTCACACATTCTCCAAATGTTCAGTCTTTAGATTTCTATTAATTTCCTTCAAGCCAGGAGGAGAGAATTGCTATGTTATTACTGAACAATTCTTATATTTTAGAGATGAAGTACCAATGACTTATGTTACAGCTACTGCTGCTGTTGTGCTGTCTTCCACTTTATTGGAGCTGAATAATTAAACACCCCATAGTCCTTGTGACAGTCCTAGACTCAGCATGGCTGTTAATCAATATCACATAAAAGGGAATTAGGCTTATGCAACTGTTGCACAAGGCAGGATGGATAAGACAAGATGGAGAGAGATCTTCTCTTTCACACAGAGGACTAATTTTCTGTATTTTTCAAGTCTTGAGAATAGACAATATATACACAAATATGGGGAATCCAAATTAATCTCAGAGATTTGTTACACCATAATGGCAATTAGCAGTCACTTCTTCCATTCTTTCCTAAATTCCCTTCTTTACATGTTTTTGGGATTGAAAAAAACCCTCTCAGCACCTGCATATTTGAAGTAATCAGTTTATAGGGAGAACTTAACTGCATGGGACCAGTTCTGAGAATTCTACCATATGATTGCAGACAGAAAAAACAACAATAAACACTATCTCAATTCTGCTCAGTGCAAAATATTTAGGAAGACTTATGTTTCCAAAAGTTTGAGGAATAATTTTTCTAGGATCTCTAAAAACTGTCCACAAGTTATGTATTATTTCATT
Organism: Vidua macroura; assembly: GCF_024509145.1. Taxonomy (NCBI): domain Eukaryota; kingdom Metazoa; phylum Chordata; class Aves; order Passeriformes; family Viduidae; genus Vidua; species Vidua macroura. The sequence goes on from NC_071572.1 coordinate 20,428,859, forward strand.
ATGTTCTTGCTCTCTACTGAACCAATAGGTTACTAAGATCAACCTTAGGCTGAGAATAACCAACAAAAGATTCACATGAAGGGGTGCAAATTTTCCGCATGCTGCCCTGCTTGGTGCTCACCTCTTCCCAGAGAAAAGGTGACCAGTTCCCAAGTCTCTTAAACAACTCTTCCTTTCTAATGAAATGCACCAGTATTGAATTTAGAAATACCTCGAGCTTCCTACTAAGCCAGGAAATTAACTCAGAAGTCAAACAGGTCAATTTCAGGTGGTTATATAAATTAATTAATAGTGATGATGATACCATCAAGGCATTGACATAGAGGTGGAAGACTTCATGTACTCTTTACACTCCTCTGCTACGGTTGGCCTCTGATATTTTGTGTTTAAAGACCTGGTATTTATACAACACACTAATTCAACTTTAACCCATGCACATTGTAAAAAACTCTGAGTAAAGAGGAATAGTCAACAATTCAAATGGAAAACGCTTACAAAGTAACTGATTATTCTTTATACTATACTTCCTGAAGCATTTCACTGAAATTCAATTTTGCAAAAAGCAAGAACAGTATTTTCCCCTCAATCCTATTAGTAACATGAAAAGGACATGCATAATTTATTACTTATTCAATTTTTTTTCTGTCTCACCAAGATTTGGTTCAAGCTTCAGAAAGTGTGCTTCAGTTAGCAACTCCCTCAAAACGAGCCAGAAAACATAATTCCACACAGTCCACACACATGAATCACGGAAAGAACAGCAAAACAGCTTCCAACCAACCTGGGCTTTTCCAGCTTCTCCAGTGCCTTCCCTGGGAGTGCTCAGCCTCGAGGAAGGCTGGCCAGCCTCTGGCTCACAGGGGAAGCGATGCTGGAGCACCAGAGCCTGTGGCTCACGGGCCGTGGGAGGCAGCAGCAGCAGGGACAGAGCACCCCTGGGCACGAGGGATGGCCACAGCTTCAGCTCAATGCCCAGTGTCACCCACCCCTTCTGAAGGGTGCAAAGGGTGCCTTGCTGCTCTTATCTTGCCCTCCCAGAGCTTGCCCACTTCAATTCAGCCAACACCCTACATGTTTTGTGGATCTTGGCCAAAATATCCTGGAGCTGCACAGCCATTTACAACACTGATATTTTCATTATTCTTTTCAGTGTTTCTTAGTACACACTGATTAACCTATAATGAAATACAATCTTTACATCAAGTCAATACTGCAGCTTGCTTACCTGAAGCTGTGTCACATACATACCTAAGGAAGAATGTGTGCTAACAACCTACATTTACTATTCTTACACACCATTTATCTGGAAAATAATGAATAACCCCTTCTTACATACATGGCCATAATTTTTTTTTAAATGGAAATTAAACTTCAATTAAAATGTGAAAAAAAGAGAAAAATCCATTTTTTAAACACAATAGGATCTTTTCAAACAGTGTTTTACCAGTTAATAAAGGTTTATGTAAAACATGCATGACCCTGTAAACTGTTCTACATTTTGGACCAATTCAATACATACAAAATAAATTATCTATAATTAGAGAAAGTGAGTATTTCTGGTCCCTGTGCCCTCCAAGACTTCAAAACCAACAGATCTCAGCCCTTCTTTCTTGGTTTTCTAATGAAATTACTAACTGGGAGAAAGTAGGGGCTTTCCTAACTAGTAATCTCCCAAGCAGTTTCTCATCTTTAAGCTTCTCACTAAATTGATAAGCAGAAATAAAGAAAACCTGCTGGAAAGGTTACATTTGCCAGATGGGGGTTTTCTACCTTGGCTAGATCTAGGTACACAGTTAAGTCTCCTCACAACTGAGCTGATGAATTTCCCTAAATCTCCAGCAGCAGATACAGAGTACTACTTTCACTAGATCCATGCAAATAATAATTCATTAGTTAGTAGGTCCCAATTTATAGGTCATGATTTTGTATTTCATGTTAAATTAAAAAAAAAAATATCTGTTTGGTTTCTATCAAACATTCAAACATTTTCTTTTTAAGCTGTTCATATGTTCATACTGAGTTGTGATTCAGCAGAATCTCCTCCTGATGCAGCAATTGCATGGAGTGGAAGCCCTGTGTCAAGCAGTACTGCTAGACTTACAGAGCGTTGATTAAAAAGCATGTCTTAAAAAATGTGATTGTTAAGCACAATTACAAAGAAAGCATGCAGAGAAATCCAAGCAAAAGACTGAAGACAAAGATACAGAAATAAATGTATAGCTCAGTTCCTGAAATAGTCTGCATTACCAAACTAACCTCTCCCTCTGTAGGGTCACAGCCAAGTGTCTTTCTAGTCGTAATTTAAACTGAAGCCAAAACCAAATCTATACCAAAGTAATATTTAAATTGCAGAAGTATACATGTCATTTATTTTCTATGAAGACTTTAAGAGATGTCTAAATCCAAAGTAATTTTTGAAAACTCTGTTTAATAGAAATACCAATGCTTGCTTAAATTTGGATCTCCCCTAAATGCCTTTATTTCATTCAACTGACCATAATGTCTAACAATTTAGATGAGTGCACAAAGAGCTTCCATCAAAACAGACTGCCAGAGAGACCAGCCTGTTAAAGAGAAATCTTCATCACTCCAAACAAGTTTTCCTCTGACCCCTTCCACTTTTCTATATTACAGAGGTTCTCTCTGGGACGGAAAACTGCATGAGATGAGCCTTCCTTTAATTAGGGTAGATTGCAAAACCACAAATCAACAAATACACAACACCAGTGTGACCACTATAGTTGTCTTTGTCTTGAAGGTCTATTTGTTTGCCTCCAGATTCCACTAGAACTCAGCTGCCTTAATCCCCCATATGCTACTCACCCTCTCATTTCACTGTATGCCAATTATTCACAGTAAATCTGTACATGTATGGAAGTTTTTTCTAATTATGTCTCCAACTTACCAGCTGTCAAAATCTACTTGACATTTACAATAGTGTCTGCAGAATAACCTGTCTTTATTCCATTTTTTCCATTATGAATTGCCCTTGCTCTTAGTTTATAAATTCACCATCTTTGTATACTCATCATATAAAGGTTATCCTTTTTTGTTTACAGTTATAATATAGCTGAATATGAAATCAGAAATAGAGAAACAGTAAATTTTTTATGATGAGAATGAATTACATAATATGTACTAAACATCTTCATTTTGATAGGCAGAAGGCGTCTTCTTGCCTTGCTGTTCAGGCATTCAATCACCACTTTGGATTTCAGGAAAAAAAGCTAAATTAAGTTTTTGGTGAAGATCTGCTATACACCTCTGCTGTAAAGTAAAAGCTACATCAAGAAACCAACAGCCAGCTTAAACCCAAAGGTTTTCATGTTTTGCATTTAAGCTTGGATGATAACTTTGCTCCTTTCCTTTACTGCAGCTCTCAACAATGAACAGTTTCAAGAGATGAAAATCACTTCTTAATCTGAAAATCATATGGAAAAAATCAACTGCCCTTAAAAAAGTTATAAATGTCTTGACAAACTTTTCCCAGATTTTCCTTCTTCAGTTACTTAATGAACATATGGTTATTTATAATGTGAGTTACACTTGTAGTATTTCAAAAATTAGTTATACACATGCCTGGAGCTACTCAGCTCCTCCCTACTGACCTCACTCAATACCCTTCGAGCATTGTTTGCTTTGGCACATCTTTAACGGTGAACCTATGTTCTTATTTGTGTGTCTTCTCTCTGCTTTAAAAATTTTACCTTAGTTTTCTTCTCTCAGCAAGTACCTTATAGCAAATTTTTTTTAAATTTCAGAAAGACTACAACATCAGATATCAATGATGACAAATAAAAACCTTGGACGGAAGGCATAGCTGATTAAAAATACATATAAAATGAATGCAAGCTCAGCTATATTTTAAACTAAGCATTTGAGGGACAATAAGGAGTAATTATTTAGGTTAGTGAAATGTAGCAGAAGATAATAATTGGGTTGATGTCTTTTTGACAGGTACAATAATTGGGTTGATATTTTTTGACAGGTACAAATGATGTCTTTTTGACAGTGTCCAAAAGCAGTTCCTCTGCACCTCAGGAGACAGGCACTTCTGGGGCATGATACACCTGATGGGTGAGACTTCCCCACAAGGAGAGAGGCCATGTGCTGGGAGCACCTAAACCTGCATCAGGATGGCTCCAAAGCAGACAGACACCTCTGTTACCTGACATCTACGTAACATCTAGGTAAAAAGTCAGGTGAGATGATCCCACCCAAAAGAACAGATATTCTAGACTAGAAATACATGCTTCTATGATCTTCTCTCATGCATGTACGTGTGAGTGTGTTTTGCTGGGTTTTTTTTCAAAGAAAAGGAGTTAGGCAGCACTGCGCTGAAAATCCAAATTCATCTTCCACTTTTACACAGTTTATTTACCTATGGGGTTTAATCTAACTTTTCATATAAATACACTGATTTGTTCAAAATTTCTTCCTGTTAAATAGATTTAATTCCATCCAGTGTATCACTTAATAAATGTCAAAATGACAGGTTTTTCTTTCACAATCCACAAAAACTGCAGATGTAAAATGTCTATCAGAGGACAGAAGGGTTTTTCACTCAACACCTAGCATATCCTCAAGTACTCTAGTATACTGTTTTTTCTACTTGTGAATTCAATTCTTCAGTAAAGAAACCAAAAGAAACCACTGACTGAAATGTGAATGGTGCATATAACCATGGCTTCATCTGAAAAAGAAGCTGCTTATTTTCGCACTTCTTACCATATATGGAATTAATTTTTCTTTTGGATGTCTCTATTCACTGTTAATTGCATTTTACACCTCACTGGGGGAATCCATGGAGCTCTGTCTTTGACTCTCTTATTCTCCATGCAAAAGGGAATCTCATTCAAAACTACTTTATCACTTAGGAAAAGATACTCTGTGCTTCAGACTTGCCTCTTCTATACTGAAGTCCAGAATCCTTATCCATTTCTAATGTGATTATTCTCCAGAATTACTCTGAACACTCTTTCTCCCTTTGCTCTGCAGCTCCTCTTGCTACACTATTTCTGTTCTTAAGTACTGCCAACCTCACAGTCATCTTATTCGTCACACTGACTTGGAACCCTTGATAACATTACCTTAACTTATACATTTGGAAAAATCCCCATATTTATGTAAGCAAATTTATTTTTCTATAGACTCAAAGAATAGCTTGGGTTGAAGGGGACCTTCAAGATCATCTTGTTCCAAACCCCCTGCCATGTACAGGGACACTTCCCACTAGACCAGGTTGCTCAAGGCCTTATCCAATCTGGCCTTCCACACCTTCAGGCATAGGGCACGCACAGCTTCTCTGGACAACCTGCTCCAGTGTCTTTTTTTTTTTTTTTTTTAATCCTTTATAGCCCTTTTCAACCTTCTTTATCTGACTTCCATGCCAGTGCCCTTGCTTACTTACTACATTTCCAAATGGTAATCTGCACATTCTTTTCATGCTTTCTTTTCTATTGGGAAAATATTTCCTATAAACATCCATCAAGCTACTTCACATTTTTCATAACTTTAGAAAATATGAATATTTTCTATTAAAAACTTTGCTTTGGTAAGAAAACCAAAATATTATATTGTAATGAGAAAAAAATCACTTCTTAAATTCAAACAGAACTTAGAGATATTTTATTCCTTCAGGTATGCCTTCAAAAATGCACAGGAAGAATGGCTGTAGTTAAGGGACTCCAGTCACTTGTCATTGAATCTGTTCATCTTACCAGTGTTATTCCAGATTCACATCTTGCAAATTCATTCAGGATTTAAAAGTCAAACAGACTTACTCTGTTATGTCTAACCAAAGTAATCATGATTTTCCACATAAAATTTTTTGTTACCACACCTGTTTTGATTCCATCAGCATTACAGAGGCAGCCAGGATACGGTTTGGCTCTATACTTGGAATTTAATTAATGACCTAGTTGGTGTCTGATTCAGAAAACTATTTCATTTACAATTCCATAAGCACTTCTGCATGAATAAAAAAGCAGCAGACAGGAACTCTGAATTAAAATATAAAGGAAGTTGGGACATGAGCCACAGAATAAGATTTGAACAAATTAATCTAGAGCACAGGCTTTCAGTTTTGTAAAATAAAATTTTCAGCCATTAACTTTTTGTACTGCATGCTCACCTGAAAACAACATGATTCCTTGCTTGTTCATGTTCTTACTGTGCCTGATTTTATGGTATGTTGTTAAAAAGCAAAACCTGTAATTATATCAAGGTTTTACCTTTTATGGCACCATGAATCTCTTTGAAAGCCTGGTCTCTCGAACACCTTCACAACCCCCTGAGCTTTGAAATCAGATTACACTACTTTTGGTTATTTCACATTTAAACAAACTCACTACCAGCAAGGAAGGAATTCCAAGGTGTGGTTCACAAAAAAAGTTCTTCTGACAGATGTTTTATGTTTTTACGTGTTTTCCTAAGAAAAGCTACACAGTCTTGAAAGCCAATGCAGACAGCTACGAGCCTTGGGTGGAATTTCTACAAACCCATGTGTGACTTTGTGAGAAAGCTTTCGATCACAGCCATTGGAAAAGACAATAACCTGTCTTTTTGTCCTCTGCTGTTCACAAAAATAAGATCAGCTAACCAATCCTCCTCCAAAAAACAAAATAAAAAACCTCAAACTAACCAACAAAAAAAGGACAGGAAACCAGGTCCCTATCAGTTTTATTTAGGTAAGCTTCTGCAATGCTTTTATTAGGTCACAAGGCAAACATCAAAGCAAGCTTTTAACTATGCTTCCATAAGCTCTTCTGCCTTACTCTGAACTTTACTGCTTATTTAAAAGAAACTGGAGAAAAAGCTAAGAGCAAGATTGGTATGACACCTCAAATGATACACTTAAACATGAAATATCCCCAAAATCACAATGGATCAAACAGATTTTCCTAATGAAGTTAGTTTCCTCTTTCCTCACAGGAGTTAGGAGTTTTTTCCCCCCTATCTGTACCCTTCTCCAAATTCAGGCAGAAAGTGTTAAACATTACAAAGGTGAATTGTTTCTTCTACTCTTTCCTCATCATACATACTGGTGTATTTGTAAGGTAAGTGTATAACTCAACTGGTTTTTGTCTTCCTAAAATACACTGGTCAAGATGGAGAAATAAATCCATTGAGAAGACTGACAATAAATTGAGGAATTAATAAGTTTTCTGCACATTATTAAATACAAAAGCATATTACAAGATCATCATATTGCCACAACTGTAACCCAGACACTTGGTTTGCTAGAGGTTATGAGAAGGCTCGTGCATGGGCAGGAACTGTTGGACTGGAGGGAGATTCTGTTTTCCTGGGGGTCAGTTATGGAAATTACACAATGAGAAGAAGCACTGTGACACAGACACACACAACACACTCCTCCTCCTCCTGGGATGCTTGTTCTGGGTTTTAAACAGATCACTCAGAACTTCCACGCATGAAGACAAATTCTGCTTTAATTGAAATTAGCCCCTTCTGAATTTAGAGAAGATGATTTCTAACGTGAGCTTAAACTTTTCTCTTAGAACTAGGCTGTTTCTTCTTTTTTTTCAGTTAAAACAAATACTTTATTCTGTAATTTTACTTAAAAGAATTTTTCTTTCCTCTCCTAAGAAAGTGTGCACCATATTTTCAGTTCATGTATAAGACTTTCGGTAACTGAATTGTAACAGCTTTCAGCACATGAAAATCAAAGCTTTTTATACACTGCAGTGCATTTCATAATATGATAGATGACAAACATTTGCAAAATGTAAGAAAAATTACCAGTTTATATCCTAAATGGCCAACCAGTGGTTTCTTAATGATACTAAGAGAAAAAGATAATAAAGCAAAGGTGTATCAAAACCACTGAACAGCAATTGCTGTGGCCATATTGAAACAGGGAGCATCCAGAGTTGATAAAATTCCCTATTTTCCTGCTCTGTCTCCAGCCCCAGTAAAACCTGCACACACATGTCAGACTTCTTTATTCTGGCAGGATAAAAGTAGAAATTAAATGGTATCTCTTATCTATATGCTGTGAATTCACTAGATAAAAGCTATCAGGCTCCCTCTGAAAAACTGGGAGGAAAATTCCAGAACCCAAACTTCTTCTAAATACAATTTTTCTCAGGTTAAAATGGGGTTGGTACTTTGTCCTGTTAATTCCTCACTGGTCACTAATACTTGCTTCAACTGAGAGATGAGCAACATCTGATATGGTGTCATTTAATCCTGGTACTAACAGACTACAACAGCACTGGTTAACACCTCACAGCAGTTTGGGGCCATATTGTTTTGTTTATTTTGATAAAGACAAGCACATGCACACAAGAGCTTCCCCAGCCCAGCACCACTTCAAAACAACAACAAAAGCAATGACAAAAAAAAACCACAAGAAGAACCAAGGACTATAAAAAGACAAACACTGTAACAAAGTACCAATCAGTCTTACCCTTCAACAAAGGAAAACCTTAACCAAATAATAAATAAGTAACCTAATATCTCCTTCTGCCTTAAATCCTTCCCCATTCCTTGCCAACCCCCACTTCCCTTGAAAACCAGATGGCCCCGGCAATGCGCCCTGAAGGTCAACAGATGCACCACGTCTTTGGATGAAGAAAAGGTATATAATGTCTTTAATAATATTTCCAGATGATAAAACTAGAAAACATAAGCTGAAAAAAAGCACAAAAAAATCCACAGCACAGAAACAAAGCAAGCACAGTTACTGTGTTAAAATATTCAAGACACCAATGAAAATAAACGGGAAGTAGTGAACTCTTATTAATGCTATGAATAATAAATAACAAGTGATAAGAAGATTGATGTAAAAAAAATAGTGCAAGAAATTACATAAAGAAAGGATACTAGATAACTCTGGGGACTGGTAATGGATATGGTTGCTTATTTGTCATGGCTGTCAAACGTTATGAATTTCCAGATTTGCTCGCTTTTATAAAATGTGTCCCTGTCTTTTGGCTTCATAGAAAACTGTGTCAGTGGGTGAGTTGATGCACGTGTTCATAGGTGAACAAACAGGTGAACAATTTAGCCTGGAGTGGGTTGGCTGAGGCTGCACTCAATTCCAGCAAAATATGCCTGAAGAGACTCAAATGAATTACAGATCAAGCTATTCCAGATTTCCACTGGCAAATCTGAGGTCCAAACCAAGGTCTGTGAGTCTTAAAATGTGAAAACTGATTCTAGTGACATTATTGTATCTGTTGCTTTCTGTAATCTGCTACTTCCAGATCAAATTTGTCCAATTTAACAATAAAACCAATTTTTTAACTGCCAACTTTATAGAAAGCCAGGCCAATACCTTTCTTCAGAACATCCATGACAATGTATTTCATCCTGCTCCCTATCACAACTGGGAAATCATAAGGGTTTTATCTTCAGTGCATGGGTATGACTTCTATTATCACTGACAGTAATATGGCTCCCTATGTTGGATCCCAAGACAGAACTGAATTTTAAGGCTTAATAACTGAGGTTCTGTAACTTACTACCTGTAAAAAGAGAGATGTATATTTATGTAGATATTCTAAGCTCATAGCACATAAAAAGTAACACCAATTAACTCAGCACTCTTTCCTCAACATGAAATAACTTTTTAGCCCCGAGTAACGTGCTCACGTGTTCCTGTAGAAGATAAGGGGCTGATGTTTATTGTATGTCTCAGGCACTGATAGCTGTGGAGCCAGCCAAGGATTGGTGTGATAACAACCAAGGATTGTTGGCAATAACACTGCAAGAAGGAACAGGATGTGGCTGGAGAAGGGGGACCACACAGAGGTAGGGCAGCACTTTCGTGGGAGAAATGTCCTTGTTCTGGCTTGAGGACTTAAACACAACATAGTACAGCAGAGGGATGAGGGTTGAGAAGAATGCATGGACAGTAGTGGGGTATTAAGACTGCCAAAGATGCCTGAAGCCCTCTTGACACATTTCCAGAAAGGTCTAGAAGAACAAATTGCACATGATATCTAATTTGCATAGAAAACGAGAAAATTATCTCTATCATTAGAAAAGCACCCAACAAAGCCTAGGGACATATGCAGCCCAGGATCCTGGCCATACCATCAGCTGGATCAGTGCTGGAACCAGGACTGGTGATCTCTCTATTCCTTCTTTACATCCCTTGTTTCTCTCTCCCCCTCTTTAATTAATCTCTATCACTCTCTCTTCCCTTGTGCCCTGACCCTTTATCCACATTCACTGCCACATGTTTATACCCGGAGATAAGGGACTAATGAACACTAATTTCCATGCCAGGTGTGTAATTTACTAATATAACTTTGTCAGCTTTTGTGGAGCCTCTGACTTCAGTCATTCCTTTCGACCACCAAGCATCTTGGTGCTCCCTTCTTAGGTGTTCCTTCCTAAGGGTGGGACACCACAGTCCTTAGTTTAAAATTCTATGAACTGGGGGTGTTTTTTGGGTCAGTTTCATTTCCTCATGGATTCAGGACTAACAAAAGTACCAACCAACAAAACTTCTCCCAAGCACCTGCATTAATAAAGCATCCTGAGTGGCTACATTTTAAGAAAAGTGGCCTATTTTTACTTAGATTTACACTGCCTTCTGAAATGAAGCTTTTTGAACTTGTACACAAATAATATCATAAAGCCTAGTCCTACCTGAAAGTACAACCATACATATCAAAAAGCCTTCAGCTATCTGCTGCTAAACAACACGAGGCACTGGAGTGTGCCACCAGGGCCAAAAGTTTTTAAGAACCTTTAGCCTTGGAGAGGTATCGGCTGTGCAAAGTAGTTGCCACCAAAGCAAAAGATGGAGATAGATGGTACTTCACTGGTAAACAGTCAGGCAAGGACAAATAACACACCCACTTCAGCTTAAAGTCAGGCAGCCAGAGTTTCAGTAGGTCTGGCCTTCAGACCTGAGGACCTGTGTCCATTAGAAAGCTGCTTCTGGCCCAGCAGAGATGCCGTGCACACAAGGAGGAAGCATTGCTTCGCCATCACGGCCATTGTCTTCTCAAACACCACTATATACAGAAGTAGAAGCAGCCACAGTTTGACAGACATGGCCTCTTGCTGACATTATTTCTGGCCCTGATGTTTTTGAAGAGGTTTACAAGTCCTGAAGAGAGTTTTATTTTCCTCTTCCCCCATCTGTGGAAGTCTGAACACACACAATACACTATCGCTTCAAAGCCCAGCTAACACAGAGGCCAGAGGAGATAAGTATCAGACTCCATACATCCTAGAGTAGTATTACAAATGTATACTCTATTTCAAGAAAAAAATAAAGTGCTGAAAATTGAAAGCTATAATCTGAATAATTTTATACATTTTAATAATCCCACCATAAAGACTGAAATATTTACAGAGACTTTGCTAGATTTTTTTTGTGTGAATAAGGACTAACCATTATTGTGTCAGTGGAGCAGCATTACAAGCCAGGAAAAGCCTATTACTGATGAAATTGAAAAATAAAGCAGCGTGCATGTCAGCCCAGCAAAGCAAGCTGCTGATTTCTAGGTATGATTGCATGGAAAGGGAGAAGTTATATGAGAATAAAAGACTGTGAAAGCTGCTCCATTTTTAGAACACAGAAAATGCAAAACTGTAAACATTTTGCAGTAGGTCAGGTTTGGTGCCTAACATCAGTAGCATAGCAATCACACTGTGTAACAATAATGTCAGCAGAAATCCCCCCGAAGCAGCTCTACATTATCAGTCCACTGAAATATTTATTTAGCAAGATAGAACATCAATAACATTATCTCATAAGTTTTCTATTTTAATAATATTTGGAATTGCATTATATGGCCTAACACTCAAACCACTTTGTTGCAACATTTTTTAAAAAGATAAACAAAACCTCCTAGCCTCATGTGAATTATTTATTCTTCTCCTCAGAGTTACAAGCCAGTGAATAACAGTATAAAGAAGCTCAGAAGCATTGAATCCAGCCAGCAGTTTTCAAGATCTAGCAGGAGACAGAAAACCTTGATCAATAATAAAATATCATTATTTGTACTAAATTGCTGCTTAGATATGCTAATAGTGAATCTTATATGGAAGATTATGTTCAAATCTAGAAAAATCCAGATGAAAAGATAGTTCCTGTCCCCAGAAGTTATAAGAATAAAATCAGAGATACAGGATGGATTCTGTTAGATGAAAAGCATAACAAAATAATGAATGTGTTTCCAGGCCACACTGCAGAAGACATACCCATAGTAGCTTGAGTACTGCAGAACATGCTACACTCCACAGTTTTTCCTTTAGTAAAGTATGAGTGGCCTAGGTAAAGAATTGCCCTAAAGAAGCTGCTCTGTTTTGTTAACCATGCTAACTTGGGCTTGTGCACCGCCCCCTCCTCCGTGCAGTGCTGTTACAACCAATAAACAAACACTGCTCAGCATTTTCAATGCAATAATTTGTTCTTTTTTTAAAGCAGATACCTCCTAGAGTCACCTGATCAGCCTGTCGCACTCTGCCTGCATTCAAATTATCACAGACCTTGTGGGATTGTCCAAAATAAGGGACATAAGGAAAGCAACCAGTCAGGTAACAAGCGTGCTCCAAAAAGCACCGCAGTGGAGCCTTGCTCAGAGAGCTTCCATGCTGGCACAGCAGGATGAAACAGGTATTCTTTCTAAAGGGCTTTTCAAAACAAAACCTGTGGTTGTCTTTCCAGTTCCCTTTTCAGACTCTTCTGCTCCAGTTGTTAAAAAAGAAACAACAGTGGCAGAAGAATAACTATGAATCAAACAGCAGTATCTCCTACAAACAGCATTCCTCCTATTCCTTTGGCACTCACTTTTTGAATGTGCAGTTCTTTGAAAAAGCCATTTTTTCCACCAGTACAAAAAAAAAAAAAGGGCTATCTGGATAGCTCTAGAAAGTACAAAGAGAAGACAGTGAGAGTTTGATTCACAAGAACACATCCTTTGTTTGATATTGGTACAGCTGCAGTGTGTTTTCCCTGGGCTTGCAGTGACACCAAAGCAGCACAGTTGACCTCTGGGAGAGGGAAACAGCTACATGGGCACTCTCGTGTTTCCAACCCATGTGCAGTGTAGCATTCACAGAGAGAAGAGAGCTGTTCCAGCAGAGGTCTGACAGTGCTTTGTTTAACTCAGAAAAAGGGAGCCCCAACCCTGGCAGTGTTCAAGGCCAGGCTGGACAAGGCCTTGAGCAAGCTGGCCTGGTGAGAAGTGTCCCTGCCCATGGCAGTTGGGGTTGAGACTAGCTCATCTTTAAGGTCTATTCCAACCTTTTAACATTCTGTGCTTCTATTAGAAAATGAACAGAGTAAAAGAACCTTTTGCCTTTAGCACTAACGTGGACTGCGTCAATTGAGATTATGCTCAAAAGCAGCACTGGTCCTGCAGAAAAAGCTCATTGCTTATTGTTTTAAAGGGATGGCAGGGAAGAAGAAGAAAAGCCTACTCAAGGGAATACAAGAAACCTATGTACATCAATGCCACAAAACTGGTAGCTAATAGCTACCTGAAAACAACGCTTTGGAAACACTGCTTGGCAGCTGGTAGGAAAGTCCACAGCTAAAGGCAATGTGCCTGGCTCTGATTGGAATTTTGGTTTGGTTGTTTTGTAGGGTTGTTTCCCTACTCTTTTTTCCTCTCCCTTATTACCATAAACAGATGCAGATGATTAAGAGCCTAGCTGTGAGGAGCTCTGGTAGTTTCAGCCCAGAGAGTCCCCAGGCAGGGCCAGGCAGAAGGGGTTACATGATCTCAAGCCACTGCTTTCACAGGGCTCCCAGGCTGGATTGCATTTTCTTGAGCAGCTGATGAAGGATTAAGCCCAACAGATGAGTACAAAGGGTAATTGTCACATCTTAAACCAGCACAGCTAAATCTACCAGCGTTTATGAGACAGTAGTTTATGTTAAAGGTCCAAACACCAAAGAAGCTAATCACTCCTTTTAAAAGACTTTCCATTATATTCCAAGTAAGTGGCTTTCTTACTCTCCTAAGAGTTTATAATTCCTTATGCTACTTCCGCCTTTTTCAACAGGATACTGAGGGAATTAATTCATTAAAACATCAAGATCATTTGAAGAATTGAAGGAAACAAACTGATGCATAAAGCTAGAACAATTTGCTAAAAATTGTTTTCATTATCCCACTTAATAATGGAATAATGCACTTGAACAGCAGAGAATTTTCTAGTGGGTTATTCAGGAGGAATTGTTTTGTGCAGATCATTTCTGTATTAGTATTAGAACCTTTCCGACCTCGAGTTACTTCAGTGTAAGGACTGTATGCATTTCTGTTTCATGGCACATAATGTCTGCTCGTAATGCAATGTGCTGTGTCACTCAAACCCTGAGAAAACGAAGAAAGCTGTTTTTAGAAGCACTAAATACTTAAGGAAACAACACTTCATTAATATAATCACTAAAAAGCAAGTGATTAGATTACCTCAGAAGACAGTCAAGCGTAAAGTTGCACCTTGTATATATGTGCATTTATATGCATATATAAGGAGAGATATGTGTGCATGCACCCCTGCCTAGGGAAGGGTTCCCTAGGAGCGCTGCTGAGGGTCTGGAAAGGCTCCTTCCCACCCCTCCTCCCACTGTGCTTCAAGAAATAATGTGAAGCAGCTACATGGAGAGAAAAAGGAGCCTTCATAGCATATTTATAAATGTTAAATGGCAGGGAATACTGCTGAGAGATTCCTCAAGCTCAGATCCTAATTTTCTCCTGCGTGGCCATCCCTGGAACACGGCTGGAAAACAAGGCAGCCATTTTCTCATAAGCTGTTACACTCAGCAAACCAGATTGAAGTGCTCGATAAGCTGCTGCTCTCTTCCTGCAGTGATTGAGGGCAAAAACAACCCATCACCCACAAACAGGTACAGCCACAGCCATCTCTGCTCTCCTGCCGTGAGCCTGAGCAGGCATGGAGGGGCCAGGGAGGGAGGGAAGGAGGGAGGGAGGGATGGATGGGGAGGCCTGGATGTGAACACATCCATATTCCTGGACTGTGCTACCCTACGTCTGTGCAAAACCTTATGGATGTGCAACATGGTGCTGCTTGCTCATGGTTTTGTGTTTTCAAAAATAAACTGCCAGTGTGAGAAAATACTTGGCTTTTACAGAACCTGTGTCTATAAGATACTGCCCTGTGTGGAAAAAGCCTCCAAACCTTGTGGTCCTTATGGAAGAGTGATTTTAATTGCATTCAGCACAGGTATACATGCACCTGTATGCACACACATGCGTGATGCAATTTTCATAAGCAACTTGATTGTAAGTAGTTTCTCTCACAGGTAAGTAACCTCACTCAAATAACTTTTTTTGGGAATCAGACTGTCAAAAACAGTGAGCATCCCAACTCTGTACAGTGTATAGATTGAGATATTCAATATAATAGTTTGAGAACAGAAAGGTCTGTCTCTAGATGTAAAGCAACAAGCCATGGCACCTATACTTAGGTTTACTTCTGTCTTCTATTATAACCCAGTTTCTTGTCATTTTTTAAATCTCCCTATTTTATAATAGTGTTTTGAAACTGGGCAGCAAGAAATCCTGGGAGATGCCATTTCATTATCAGCAAAATGTGTTCAGCCTTAGCTATGCTCAAATCTGATGGAAAAAAAAATCCCACTGAAGTTACGTCAACAGAGACTACCAAAATCCATCTGCAGAAGTCCCCCACTACCCTCTGCACGCTGCCCAGAACCTGCCTCTTCTTTTCAACACAAAGCCAGGCTCCAGCCAGACCACCCAGCCAGGCCTAAAGGAAGTCCAGAAAGTGGGGTACATGTCCCCATTCGGCCACTTCCAATGGCTTCTGCTTGGCTGGCCTGATCGTGCTGCACTGGGCTCCCTCCATCTGGATGGAGGCTTCACAAACAGAAGGTGATTCCCTGAAGCCATCAAAGTCCCCAAGCCTTGGGCTCACTTCAACCCACACAGGGTCTGGCGTAGGTGCCTGCCTTGGCTCTGTGGGTGCAAAGGCACATTCAATTCATTGCATCCAGCTCAGACATCTCTTTCCAGTGGCTGGTCCACAAGAGATAGCAGTACAATCCCATTACCTAAGGCAATCTCTTTGGTCAGCTTTAAGCAATTTTATCACAGGCTATAATGGCCAGGAATACCAAAACTAGAACTGCTGTCAATACCATGTGTTTTAAGCACTACAACTAGGAAGTTTCCTTTCTCTACAGAAAACAGGACAACAGGACAACAGCCAAGGAGATGACACAAAAATGAAAATGCTATTAAGACTGTAGAAAACCAAAATGTGAGAAAAGCACACGTGAGCTGCCAAAACCTAAGACACTGCCTCTGCTTTGCTTTACCCAGACAAAAGCAGAGTCTTGCTCTGACCCCTCCCTTCCTATCACCTGCCTCCCTGGGCCAACAGCAGCTCCCCACCACCACCTGCTGCTGCTCCCATGCTGGGCAAACAGCAGCAGCTGAACTCAGCAACACTAACAAGACATTTTGTGCCCCAGTACCTGCTCCAGCTCTTGAGCACATGCATTAAGTTTGTCCCTGAAAACTTTGCATTTGCCATTTCACACATGCTCACTAAGGATATTAAATAAAAATGGTTGCCAAAACATCATTCCTAATGCTGCAAACTTTTGCAACTGCTTCCCAAAGTTACATGGCTTTGCAACAAGCCTAATATAAAGGATGGCTGTACACCAGAGATGATTCAGGCCAGCTTTTTCAGACAAGAAGTCAGAATAAACACAAGTAGAGCACCAGTATTTAAAACATGTGATACCCTCATCAGTCATCAAAACTACTGAAACATAGCCCTGTTCTACATGATTAGCGGTGAAGAACATGTTTGTTCTGTGGCCATTGATTTTTTACTGGGTAAAGTAATAAGTCGTGTTTTTCTGCCAAGTATTGATGTACCAAGGCATTTTTTAAATATCTTTTATTTTGAAATGCAGGATAGCTTAAGTTTTAGAGTAGAAAGTCTCCTCACTCCACTAAAATTCAAAGTATGTAAAACCACAGCTCTATCGATCATGTCATCTGTGCTAAAAATGCCTCTTTTTTTTGCCACAAGACTATTATATCATGTGCAGGTGGTAACATCTAAAAATGTATCACAGAAGACATATGTAAAGCCAGACTACTCATTTTCTTGATCCAATCAGTAAGCAGAAATGAACCCATGCTGATCTAACTCATATACCTCTCTGCACTAGAGGCTTCTCACTACACCTGCAACTCTCATGCTGAAACATTGTTTCCAGAAATGAAGCACACAGTTCCCTACACCTGTTTCACACCATCAAACCAGTTAAAATGGCTTGATCTCTTCCAGGAAGGAAGGAGTTCAGCACTGGATTGAGGAGTCAGACAAGCACCATATGGCTAGAAGGAACGGGAAGACAGAAGTGAGGGCTGAACCACCCCTCTCAGTGGCAGCAAGAGTTACATTGGCTCAGCTGTGTTGTCTAATCAAGTATTCTAAATCAATTAAGAGTGAAGCCAATTTGTACACATGAATCTTTGTATTTATAAATGAACCTAAATATTCCACAGTAATACTCCATACGGTTTATTTCCTGTAGTACACGGATAGAAACCATGGACTGACTGAGCTCATTAGCCATGAAAACATGCTGTTTTGTCAGGCAAGCTTTTGTCCAGCAATACAAAAAATGAGCAGTGAACGAATGAACCCTTCCTGCCCTATAAAACAATGGTTCCCCATGCAGGAATGTCAGGTAATGCCAGTTAGCAGTAAACATGCTCTCTCAGTTGTTTGGAATTGTCACCAGGTTTGTAAATAATCCCCATGCATCTTCCCAGAATACTACATTTCTCGCAGGTTTTAAAGGAAACAGAAAGACGCTTTCTGTGTGTGGAGAGTATTTTCCCAGGTTTTAGTTTAAGCAGCGATGCTCAAGCAGAGCAGGGTGGCTGCAGACACCTGCAGAGTGATGCTCCACAGATGCCTTCCCCGCCTCTCCACACAAATGGCTGAGTCACTCGTCGTTCAAAGGCCCGCCACAGTGAGCTATAGCCTGTCCAAGGCAGACCTGATCTGGCCGTGGCTTGCTTTACAAAAGGTGCACAGCAAAGTAAAGCATCTCAGCCGTGACTCGCACTGTGTATTAATAGCCAGCCTAAGCTTATTTAAGAGCCTGTGGTTGCCATGTGTTGGGGACAGACTGTCGAGCTGCCTGGAAGCTCCTTGCGCATCTTTCAGCACCGGGCAGCAGCACGACAGGGCCGACAGTACCCTGAAATGGGAGCACAGCTCAAGGGAAAGGGGAAGGAGGGCTTTTGAACTGGCTCAGGTCAACTGCTAAGAGTTGGACTCCCTTGTCCACAGGAGGAAGTCGAGCAGCTGATGAAGTTGTGAAGAATTAGGTGTCTTTATACCCTCCATGCAAAGCAAGTGGAACAGAAAGCACTGCTTAGAAGAATCTTGTATTTCCTGCATGCAGATACATACCCACATGCAGAAATGAAGTACATGCTTTTGGTCATACTGGAAAGCACAGGGAGGTAAGAAATAAAAAGAGTCATCGTAATCTGATTAGCTGTGTAATTAAGACTAAACTAGGAGATCAATGAGAGAAACTATAAGGAGGGTTTTTTTCAGCATAGTATACTAGAGAAAAAATGAGAAATCTGGTGTAAATCTAATGGGATAAAGTAACAGATGGTAGGTGGACACCCAAGGGACATGAACTATGCTTAAAGACGATAATGGCTAACAATATGATTAAGAGTACATGCAATCTCACAATGCACTGCATGTAACTGAAATGTAAGTACTAAGGCCATAAAACCCCTTAATATTATAGGTTAGATTTCCATACTTTTATAGACACCTACCAGACAAACAGGAAGAACACTTACAAAAGGTTCTATATAACACAAGTATCTGGGCTATTTAAGGGAGTGGCTCATGTCGCTGTCTTGAGAAACTGGCAAATAACTGTCTACAAATACAATACAGGACCACAGGACACATATAACAATAAATAATTTACTCACTACAGATAAGAACAAGTACAAACCACCGTCATCCAAACAACCTGAGGCCTACCACACACTACATCACTCTGCTGGCCTGTAAGGACCATGGGGGAAAAAGGTAGATCAAACACTACCCACTTTTTTAGTCACAAATATACCAGCAACTTCCAGCAAAATACTGTACATAACACAGTACAGTGTTCTCCCAGTTGGTACAAATGCAGGAGTAGGGATTGTGGTCTAAAGGCTGGACACACAAGCAGTCAAGTCAAGATGGCCACTGATGCTCAGGCATTGCTTTCAATTTTTTCTTGTGCACCATCAAATTTGCTAAAGCAGTCGCATTAAAATATGGTGGTACTATGCCTTCTAAATATTTGCCAATAATTAAATAATACCTATAAACAATAGGTCTATAAACAATATAGCCCAGCTGTAGAATTGCTTATTTCTCCACAAAATAAATGAACATTATATATAAAAATTCCAGATATATACAGATAGATAGATACATAAGTACACGAAACAGTGTTAAATGGAGTAAATGCAAACAAATGATAAAAGAATATATAAACCAGTGCTGCATTTATTATAAACCAGTTACTTATGTAGATTTATTTTAAAATATATCTGATTGCACTCATAGCACTGACAAAGACAATAGTAATGCACTAAAAATCATTAAACACTTAAACTAAAATTCCTCCTTGATCGTCCCTACACAACCAGTTGGATTTTATTTTGCCATCCCAGGACAAGAACAACCTTATAACCAGAAGGTCAGAATATTCTTACTCTGTTATGAGAGCAAACTAAATAATTTCTAAAAGCAAGAGTCCTCTCCCAGGCACAGTCCTTCCTTTGGCTCTCCCATCTCCAACTGGCACTAATTTAAACAAGGGACTGGTAGATTTAGCACTTCAGCTGATATCAATTACTGTTGTATCACGCAAAACACTCCCTGAAGTAATCAAGAAGTAAGCTGCTTATGGAAATAGTGTAAAAACTGCACTTGAAATTAAACAAAAGCCAGTACACAACAGAGACATAACCATCCCCTCTGTAAGAAAAAGAGATTTAAATGGGCAGCTGCATTCTGCATCAGCAGAATTACAACAATTTCTGTGAATGGTTTTAAGGTGCACAGAGAGGTCACTGTGTTCCAGAGATTGGGTTACTGCAAAGCCAACAGATAATGACTACATAAAAGAAGTAACTGGGCACTGGACTGCCTTAAAACAACTGAAGAGAAACAGAATAAGCCAGAATGATGCTGACTCTGATGCAGCTTCAGAGCAAGCATCATCACAACTAATTTACTCACAAGTAGCTTATGAAAACTTCCCAGTATTTTTACAATCATAAAAAGAAAAAAAACCAAAAAAACAAAAAAAAACACACAACAAACCAAAAAAACAAACAAAAAAAACCCCACCAAGTCCCAAACCGCAGATCTAATTTTTTTATTGTAGCGCAAGAAAATGGTGCGAGGTAATGGAAGTGGGCCCAATTAAATGTGAAGTAAGGAACCAACAAGAAACAAACTCTTCAGAAGCCTAAGTTGTAACAGCTGCTTTGCACTGTTGTCCTTTTGTCCATTCTCAGGATCCCACCTCAATGGCTTCTGCCCAATTTTGTCTTAAGGATGCTTAAAGCAGTACTTGTCATACAGGGCAGGCTCCCTCAGCCGAGGAGACAGCTCAAGTCACTGCAGGCCCCCCGCTCTCCGAAAGGGCAGATATAGATAGGCTTCCTGGCACCTTTCCATCCTACAATTTCCTACTGCTATTACACTGATGATTCAAATCTAATTTTAACAAGCAAGCAAGCCTTCTGCTGTCAGCAGCCATTGTTCCAAGACAGAAGGAAAATACTTCAAGCACATTTTCATGCCTTTCAACATCTGCATTCTTGTATTGCTTTTGTTCCTGGAGAGGGGCACAGAGAAGGAAAATAAGGGGAGCACTTCCCAAGATAAGGAGCTCAGATATCAGTGTTGTCACTTACCATTTCCTAAACAAATTAAATTTTCCCAAACAATGCATGGGTGGCAGAAGGGTATTATTCATTTAAGGACTAATGCTTTGAAAAAATCTAAAAAACTTGCTAATGCAACACAGCAAGATTCAAACCATATTCCCCTAAGAACACATAAAAACAATGGCTTTTTTTTTCTTTTTTCAAAAATAGAAAAATATTTTCACAGACTTTGGTATAATTCAGTTCTACACAGCCACAATATTTATCTTTTTAAATAACTAAATATATTAATCTCTTTACAGCTAAGTTCGTGTGTAAATGAAACTGCTTTACCAGTTCAGAAAGAATCAAAAAAAATCCTTGATTATATACTATGTCACAAGATGTGACTATTCACCATGTTTCTATGTGTTGGCATAAGAGATCAGAAAAAGGAAAGTAATTTGAATATTCTTTTGCATATTTTAAGATGGCCTTCAAAAGCCAAGTGAACACAGAATAACATGCTGAGTTATTAGCTGTACACCAAAAGAAATCATCCCATAAAGTGGGCAATATCAGTGAAAAGTTGCAAGATGTAAGATATTCACTGAATATCCTTAGTTCTGAAGATTATTGTAGAAGAAGGGCATAAACTCAGTTCCAATAACCAAGGATAAGACAAGCACAGAAAAGTCTTCCAGGCAAGGAAGAAACAGAATGAGTTACAGCACATTCAAGTTGTTTGTATGACATGTCCTTATGTTTATATTGTATGATTTTAATAAATTGACAATAGGAGATTAAATATATCTGCAGGTCTCCTAAATAAAATAAATACTATACTGTGGTGCTGAAATATGCAAGGTGTTTTCATTACCTAGAATTCATATCCCAGAAGGTTATTTATACATTGGAAAAGGAAATATTTAATAGCAGTTAATACCCTAAAAGGTGCAGAAAATGCTGTCTGTGCAATACACTGCTATACTGTTGTCTCAATGGCAATAGACAGAACACAGGGATCAAGTGTTGCAGTCCCCTTAGACAGACATTGTGTAACCTGCCTAAAGTATTTAATTTGATCTCTTTATTCAAGTCAGTGACATTGGCATTCATTCACATTCAGCAAGTTATTAATTTAAAAAAGCTAAGGAATCTTTCATTTCTTCTTGACTCCAAACTCCATTTGTTCTTCTATAAAATTAATGCCATAAATAAAATGCTGCATTTAGACCTGCTGTGATAGTGCCAGCCAATTTTGCTGCAGATAAAGGTCAAGGAAAAATTTATTAAAAAACAAAATAACATTTTTTTCCCAAACTCCCTATATTAAAGAGCAGTGCCAAGCATTTAAATAAACTCCCAACATAGGTCAATCCTTAATGGGCTTGTAAGTGAGCTGTGTGTTTTAAGAGCTAACCTTTGGAGCATTTTGCTTGCACATCAACTACTGTGTTGCCCTCCAGAAACCTGTGACCATCATCTGAACTAAATAACCAGCCTGTATGAAAGCCCAAACCCTAACTGAAGGCCTCAATAAGCACAAATCCACCAAGACACACAAGTTACCTCCTACCTCTGCTGGGCTTCCTCAAAAGCACAAGTTTTGAAACTCAAACAATCAATTCTTGCATTAAACACAATATTCAAGCACTGAAAAAAAAATGTAATTTAGAAATTCATCTGAGCTGGTTGTAAAAATTTCAGCTAATTGGTTGTCTCAACTTCAACAGTTTTGCCAGATTTATGAATATTGGGGGAATAACAAAATCTGTTTCCTGTTTGAATTCTTCTTTTTCTTATTTCCAGTGCATCTTTTTATTTCAATAGCATCCAAACAGAAAGAACCTTCTCATACAATAAATCTTCACACAGTTATTACCAGATGATGGCCAACTCATAATTTCATTCTTTTAACATAAAAGATTGGATTTTATGTTTTCTACTAGAAAAATTAGCTCCTGCAGAACCACCAAATTTCTGCAGTAAACCCAAATTCTTTGAGCTCCTGGTATGAGAACCACTCATCCACGTTGCACTCCCATACTAGCTAAATATCCTCCATTCCACATGGACAGCAAATACAGTTTTATTTGTTAGTCTTGTAATTTTACGTCAAAACATGGAATCACTGAATGGGAGATTTACGTGCAAGCTGTACAGTATGGCCAGAGTGCACCTTCAGGATACACAGATGGCAACTTCTGAAGGAGTTTCAGATATTATGGGTTTGCACAGATTAAAACAGGAAGACATCACCTTGCTATTCCTCATCACTATCTTTACAACTGAGTAGGGTAACCTGAAATAATGAACGGATTAAGAGCACAATAAGAAAATAAGCAAACTAACACCAAAGACCTCCTGGAGACCAAAGCAGGGAAAAAGGAACAAAATGCTGACATTCAGCTCAGAAACAGCTTACCATAGCTTCTTCCAGTGACTACAACTGGAGCCAGTAACTGCTGTATTTGCATACAGATTCAGTCGGTATTTTAGGGACAGCATGCAGGACAGGCTTCTGGAAAAGTAGGCAAGTACTTCCCATGTGTTATTATCATACAGAATTACCAGAGACATGGCCTTGTGCATCTGGCTTCAAAGCAGAGGAGATACTGCAACCACTGCCCTCCTCATGGCAGGCATGCACCCAAACCAACAGGCTATTTTGGATGGATGCTTAACATTGACTTGACAGGTATGAAGTGGCAGACACAAGGTCTTGGGATTTAATGCAATGAAAAGCAAAAATAGAAATACAAAGGGAAAGCAAAGTATGGCTTGGGAAAATGTAAGATATAACATATTTGGTATGAAAAAAATTCAGATCAGTAATAAGGAAGGTAGGGAAGGAAGGGAGAGAGTGCACTGAGATGCACTCCTAAATGATATAGGAGGTAATATGGGCAGTCAATCTAGAGCGTAGAATTTTAAGGAAGAAAACCACCAGGAATCATGATAATAGAAAAAAAAAAAAAAATTCTCTACAGATTTAGGAGAACCTGGACTCCTGAACCTCCTGATTAAATGAAGGCAGGTTTCTCAAAAGCAAAAAAGTGAAGAACTGACATTTGAGTAAAGAAAGATAATTTTTTTTTACAGGTGAAAAATGGTAAAGTGGGCAAAGAAATAGTGGGATAATTGTTTACAAATATCTAAAGGAAGAATGTGCATAGAAAAAGGATGACATTTTCTAACAGCTAGGGAAACTCAAGAAGGAATACATGGAAAGTGGGGGCTTTTTTGGTGGTTTGTTTTTGTTGGGGTTTTTACATAAAAATATTGAGGAACTAGAAGGAAAGGCTTTTTGGAGGGGAATGACTGTTGGCCTGTAAAAAATTGCTGGAGGGAATACTGCAAAATCCTGCAAAATACTGCTGGACTAAGTAACAGAAAATGAACTGATGGGAACAGTCCTGTATCAGAAGGAGGAATGCCTTGGATAATGTAAAAAAAACACTTCAAGTCTGCTTATCTGTACACTATGCATACAACTAAGATATATTACCTGAAAATTTGTGCTCCCTTTTTAATACAACAGTAATGTACTTTATTACTGAATTTAACAGGCTTTAATAGGAGGAAGCATACATTCAATTATTTTATTACATGCTTTGAATATAAATGGTGAGCATCTGCACTCTAGTTTATTCCTTCCGTCCTCACGCTCTCATAAAAACAGTACTGGCACATTTTAGAATTCAGAGCAGCCCTCCCCAGCCCAGCCGCTTTCTTGGCTGGTTTGCTGGGATCTATATATCCAATCTAATTATTTTGATTCCCATTTCCAACCCTATCAGTGGT
Organism: Vidua macroura; assembly: GCF_024509145.1. Taxonomy (NCBI): domain Eukaryota; kingdom Metazoa; phylum Chordata; class Aves; order Passeriformes; family Viduidae; genus Vidua; species Vidua macroura. The sequence continues at coordinate 20,453,581 of NC_071572.1, forward strand.
GCAGTGGTGCAAGAAATCAAAATGCCAGTCTCCTGAATGTGTTAGAACCTAAAAGCTAACAGCTACTCATTTGCAGAGGCATCACTGCATGGCCCAAAGCCCCTGTCACCAGGCAATTTACATTCAATGTTCTGGATGTGACTCGAGAGGGGTTTCCCAGCACACCAATACAGAGCATTTCATATAACATTTCAGGTATGCTACAGGTTGTTGCATCATCTTATTTTGTCACAGAATAACTGACAAAAAGACCCCCAGCAACGCTTTGTTAAAATTTTGTCTCTTTTTAAAGACTCAAGTCCTTCTTTGTTATTTTTCCCTTTGTTTACTTAAAAGGTAAAAAATAGGATCATACAAGCTTATCTTCCTTTAAGTGATCAGAAGAGAGAGTCAGCAATAATCCTGCCAAAACACCTACTACCCTCTGCAATCAGGGGGATCATATGTTGCTCAGTAGCTGAATTTCCCTGTGGATCTTTTCTCTGCTTAGAAGCTGTCTCCCTCTTGAATTACAGTCTTACTTAGATTACTAATGCTCAGCACCACCAAAAATATTCCCATTCATTTCTCCAGCTTTTACAAACATGATAGCATGATTTGTGTTTAAATGTAAGCGTCACCGTTTTACTTTTTATTATGAATATCATATGTTTGGCAAGCTGTCTGACCTTCCTTATGATGACGAATGCTGCAGCAAACAATTTGCTGTATCTTTAAAGAAATGGCCAATTCAATTACATTATGCCAGAAGCTTTCAAATCCCTCTCTGCCAAATGTCTTTGCTATATCCTGCCACAGACAGCCCATTTGTATTCCAGCACAGTAGGACACTTGTTTTGTTGAAGTACACAGTTCTAGTTAGGTACTATCAACAGAGCAGTATTTCAGTTCTCCAGCTCTGTGCTCATTCCACCCCCTCTACCCTCGGTTATCAGGATTTTCAATTTTACTGACCAAACGTGTATGCATTACTGATTATGTGCATGAAATGCAGTAGTTATCAACTGCTACAACAAAATACATTAGTGGCCAATTACAGGAGCTCTTGGCAGCAATGGTTATCATTCTAGTGGATTTAATCATTGCACTTAAAGTGAAGCTTGAGATTCCCTTTGAGATTACACCACTAATTGCTTCTGTTTTGCCAGTTACTGCATGAGCTGTTTGCAAAAAGGATCACTAAAGATGCTTTCTAAATATGGGAAAGCAGCAAACAGATGAAGCCTCCTGTTATGAGTGTCCCCCCCCCCCAGTAAAACCACAGTGTCAATTTATTCATACCACAATGCTCCTCTACGATTCATATCCCCGTCACCTCCTTTTTCCCTCTCATTTCTTGTTATTTGGGCAGACAGCAGCAATACAGCTGCACTGCTATTCATGTGAATCATGCCACACACTATCATTTATTTATATAGATACTGAGAATATTGCACTGAAAAAAAAAAAAAAAGCTTCCCCCTCTCTTCTGTGTTTGCAGAGAGGATACTACTAATTATTATTATGATTATGACAGAATGTTTAAATGGTCTTAGACCTTTAAAGGAAAAAAAAAAAACAACTTAGACCAAGTACATGATTTATTACACGTACAATACCATCCTAATAGGCTTCCACTCTCCAGGAATTCCTAAAAACAAACACTCCCCCTCCCAAGGAATTTGTAATATAACATATTGTTCTTTAAAAGCTCACATCTACTTCCAGGTAGTCAGTAGTGATTAATTATCTGGTTTACAGCATCATAAAGCAAAAGTGTCTATATATTTTAATGCTGAGGCCCATCTCAGGACTTTGGTACCTTTCAAATGTAGTGATATACAACTTTCCAAACACAAAAGAAAGGCTTCAGGTGAAACAAACAGATATAATTGTCATCAACATTTTAGGTCTGATCAAAATAAGTAGTCTTTCAAAGACAAAAAGAATGGGAAAGGATTACAATTACAGTTTTGTTAGCTGAGAACAAGCTATTTTAATCAATACAATTGTTTAAATAAATTTGTTTGGCTCATTTTCATTAGAAATTTCAGCTACTAAAGCTTTCCATTATCCAAACACCACTCTGTGAACAACAAAGAAACACTCAAAAATATTAAAAAACCCCAACAATCCTCAACAAAATTTTTCTCATGAGATTAGAAAACCTATGTTTGTCTCAACAAACACCAACATTTTTAGGATTTCAGTAGATGCTAGGTTGATAAAACTTAGAAACTTAATTGATCTCTGTGAGATACTGTAGAGAAAGTTTCAAATCCCCAGAGACTTCTACACTAAAAACAGCAGAGCATATGACATCTTTAAAAGCTGTCAGAAATCATAAACTGTGATTTACAAAAATAATAGCAATCTCTGTGAAATTAACTGCTAAAAGAAGTTGAAAAGGCTACAGCACCAGCACCAGTCAGCTTCACTGCAGCCTCTAAATATGGCATGGACCTACCAATCCCTGGAAAAGAACAAACCCCAGCAGAACGAGGGTTACATCACTGATACATTTATCTTGCTTCACCTCCAGATGTGGATTTGCACAGAACCCGCTGATCTTTCCAGAATGGCAGGCACAAGAACTGCTGCACACAGGATGCTCTCAAAACCAAGGCCAGTTCATTTTCATGCTTAACAGAGAAAATCTTGCCCCAAGGCACTCAATTTCAAGTCTGAATGAGAAAATCTGTATGTGATGTGGTAACTACAGTAACTGGCAAATAATAAACCGGGTAAAACACCTAGAGATCAATCCTATATTCATGAAGGAACACACTACACAATTCAATTGGATTATCCCCATTTCTTAGTTCACTAGTTCTTGACTTCTACCTTATTAGACAACAATTAAGGACAATTTTCAAGTACAAAGTAACACAACACTGCCACAGTATCTTTGTCACTATACCTACAGGTCCTCCAGTCCAGCAGAATGACTGCCTTTCTTTTGTATGGGCAACCTCCTGTCTCATGTACACGGGCACAAAATCTAAATTACAATTCCAAGAAGACTGCAATTGTATCTGGAATTTTTACTGCTGCCTTTCAAATGAGGAAACAGGAATAAATCAGGAGAAGAAAATATTCCCAAAATAAGCTGAGCTTATGTAGCACCCAAAATACAAAAGGTTGGGAAATAGCTGTCTTTCATCACTGTCAAAAGCAATAGACTAAAATATGCAGAGTAGGACTGATAACACAGGAAATAAATGAAAACATTTGCTTCGTGTTAGTATAGAAGTTAAAAGAAACAAGGCAAAAACCTCTCTCAAAGGTCCCTGCTGGATTTAAAACAGAGCTTTTGAGCCAACTGGGATTTCAAAACATGCCACTATCATTTAAGAACACTGAACTTCTCTCCTTTAATAAACCTTACACCTGTTCACTAGTCCAGAGACCTAATTCCTAAATACCATACACAGCAAGTGCAAGACAAGGAACCAGAACTTCAATGAGAACTGCTAATGCACAGGAAAGCAACCAGTTACTTACAATACAGTCTCAGGCATTATCTGTAATTCACCTAACTTACAAATCAAAGAATGATAACGCTAAATGCTACCATAATGTATTTCTAAATTAATTAAAAGTCTTATTTGCGCATAGCTCACAAAGCCTGGCAGATTTTTAGGTTACATATTTAATTCTCTTTAATATTGAAAGCAATGAGAGAGATTTTTGTCTACTACTCTACTGCAGGGATAAACACTGTTGTAGATGTAACATCTACAACTTAAACACAATAAATACTCTAGCAAAATGAAATACATTTTTTTATGCAGTGATGTGATGGATATCAATTTTTAAGTTCATGCATTAAGTAGAAGAATATGAATAAACCACGACACAGATTTGGAATAAACAGCACTGGTAACAAGTTTAGACCATATTAAATTGAGAGACTTTCAGCTGGTAAGCATTGTTTTCAAAATTTAATGTAGATACCAGTAAAGATATTCAGCTTAGTAAAGCTCTCTAAAACCAAAGATAATTCTTTTAGCATGAGAAAGAAAGGCTCCAGCTCTAGCAATTGTTTCAGAAAACTCAATTAACTTGCCCATTTTAAAAAATATGTTACCAGTAGAAAGAAATTTCATCCTATTAAAAATTTATCTCCTCATTAATATTACAGATATTTCATATATTAATATCTATGACTAAATAAATGCATTAAATAATAAGTAACACATGAACATACCTTTTCGACATGTAAAATCATTTTTTGCAACCAGAATAATGCTTGGGTTGCCAGAAAAGAAAGCTATGTGCATAAATGGAAAATACTCTTCCTGCCTTTCAGAAAACTGTGTAGGCTGAGTTTGGGACTGGGGGACTCCAGATGCCAAGGAATGTCTACCACATGCCCCATCCAAGCTGATGAAGAAAAGCTGTCCCTGTCCTGTTTTAATGAAAGCAAACCCCAATCAAGACAAGAGTTTTGGTCTCAAAAAACACCCCTCATGAAATGAGCATTCATCCTTTCCAAGACAACCTTCCACGAGGTCATCTTCTCAGCCTTCACCCTCTGATGACCTCATATTTGACCTGACCTTCAGTTTGGCTGAGTCTCAGTTCCTTACTATGATTACAAAACAGCAAGATCAAGTTAAGCTTTAAGAAACTCAGACATTAGTCTTTAGATAAATAACTACAAAGGCAAAACATCAAAATACCAAGAAATCCTGTATATAAGCTATGTTTCGTTCTATGGAGACTTCAAGGGCAACAATAAAAAGAAAACGTACTGCAAAGCACTGAAGGCTCTATAGCACATTCCCTCCCTTGCAGGTAGCCCTACCACTTCTGGTCTTTGTCAATTCAAAAGCCAAAGTATTGTCTGAAGTTACAACTGCAATTAGGTATGGAGATGCTGAAAAATATTTCACAGTCTTAACATTTTGTAAAGCTGATTTCCACTAAGTATTCACTTACTCAGGTGCAAGAACAGTCAAGGTCCCCAGTTTGCCCCAGATTTTCCCTTCAGGCCAGTTTTATCCTTAGGTACCTGTGCACAATAAAAAAAAAAAAAAAACACACACAAAAAAAATTTACATTACTCCTAATAAGTTCATCTCATGATTATATCAACTTTTATGGCCCCAATTTAAAAATTCAGATCTCCAGTTCTTCTCACAGGATTTTTTTCCATCAATGTGATTAACCTGAAGCAAGCTCAAAGCTGTTTTCCCTCAATAAAAATACTGGGGTTTACTTGACCAGTATATATATATATATTTAGATTTACCATGATCCTAAATGAAAGAGTTTTCTGTAAGAAAACTCATGTAAATTCAACCCAATAGATGATGGGATTGCTTGGTTTAGGTATATTTCATCACTTGTTTTTAGGAGTATAAACAGAGAGCACACAGTTAAGCCTTTGTTAGCCATGTATTTAAACTACCTTAAAGCTGTTAACATGTGGCAAGCAAATCCTACATATTCAATTACTGCTTTAAAAATTGAAAGAAGGTTCATGTACAGGTGCACTGTCACTTAGTTAAGGAGCTCAAAAAATAGAGTTATTCTTTCTCCTGGCACTAGTATGAATTAAAAAAACATTTTTAAAATGTGCCATTCAACCATATGGAATCAATTTTTGCAGACATATGGAGTGCCAATTAAATAAGTGTGGCTTTGCTGACACAAAAGTCCACCTGCACGTATTCAAATTTTCCAGAATTAGACCATCTAATTTAGAGCAGCCCATTTAACAGTAAGAGAGTAGAAAAGCAATGTATTTGATATGACACAACCTCTGTAACCAGTCTCCTTAAATAGCAATTGCAGCCTTACTTTTGACCATGGTCAGGATATAATCAGATAAGATGGAATTAGCTCCCCTAAAATACAGCTCCAATTACATCAGATCAAAAGAGAATCATGTTTTGTCTTCTCCATCATGCAAGTAAATATATAACTGGGAAATTAAGCAAGGTACAATTTTTCAAAGAAGATTTTAGCAGAAGTCAAAAGAAATGAGAAAACTGACTGTAACCATTCTTCCTAGATTTTCCTAGTTTTTTTGCACCTATTTTCCCATAATAAATGTACAGAAAGCATGCCATTTAAAAAAACAGAAGTCAACAAGCTATACACACACATCAACACCCTAAATAAAATCCTAATTTAAGATAGGTATCATCCAATGACGTGGAAACTAAGAAATTTTAAAGGTAAACTCTTCAGAAGTTTTTTTTCTGTTTTTTTTTTTTTTTTTCCAAGGATTTGCAGTTAATTGGGCACCCTCGTTCAAATCTAGTTTGACTGACTTTGTAATAGGTGATAATGCACAGGGTTTTTTTTTTCCACAGGTTCTCAACCTCATTCAGTGAATATAGTAGCTAGAAGAGAGTAGTGAAACTCTACCCAGTGGCTGCATTCCACATGGTCACAGCACAGTTCTACACACTCACTGCTCCAGGTTACCCTGTGCTTTCCAGAACAGCACTCTGAGGACAGAAATGCCTGTTCTCAGACAGAGCTCCCTTTGCTGCTGCCAGGTAACAACAGACCCCTGCCAGGGGCATCATGTGATCCCAGAGACAGGAGAACTTCAGAATCAGGGGCACTGCAAACTTTGCTGTCAACCAAGTTCCTAAAACTCATTTTTTCAGAGTATTTAGCTTTTTATAATACCTTAACTAATTTCCTGGATAAGCTGTATCCACCTAGTTTCCTAGTTAAGGTGACACGTCTCCCCTCGCTTGTGAGCTGCCCATTCACTATCTGTCTTAGGGTTTCCACAACAAATAAAAGCACGTTTCCAGAGATCTGTCCTTCTTTGCTACAGTCTTCACACATCTGTTCCACTTGGAAAGACCATACAATTCTGAGATCATAGAATTTTTAACTGTATCATAATGCAAATGTCCAGGGGAGCTCAGTTAACATATTTTAGACAATCTTAATTCTGTGCCTTCCCACCTTTGCAGGACTTGCTCTTTGTAGCTCTTTACTCAAGGCAGCTTTCTGTGCTTGGTTTTTTTTAAGATAGCAGCCATTGAAATGGAGAAGCTCCATCTTGCTCAATACAGATATTCAGTCTCTCTCAAAACTTCTCATCCAAGCCTTACTATTGCCAATCCTATGGACATGTGCTACTGCCTCCATCCACTCTCATCTTTAGGCTCAGTTTCCTATTTGGGATCCCAGTCCTGCCTCCCTGCCTCTTTTCAGTGACCACTTCATTCTCAACAACTTCATTATATGATACATTGCTCCCACTGTGTAACCAGAGTCCCATTAGCTTCCAGCTCTCCTATTCCAGCTCTCCTATACAAGCATTCCTTTTAATCTCAGCTTTCTGCACCCTTCACAGATCTCTTCGTTTTTCCATATCGCTTTTCACCTTCCAATGCTTTTCCCACTTCTTTACTCCCCCACTCACTTCCTGTGCTTCCCTCTTGCCCTGGCAGTTTCCAAATTTCTTCTCAACAACTAACTCCATGTGTTTTCCTGGTTCCTGCGCAGTCTTTGTGATTAGAATGCCACAGCCATGGCTGCTACGCTTTGTGCAGAACTCGCTTCTAATGACGGGTGTTAAAGAGATCTGTACAAGGGTTAATGAGCAGGAATACTTAATTTCAGGATCCCAGAAGAACTGGGGCAGAAGAAAAGCCAAACCAGAAGTGCAGAAATAGCATTTTAGGCATTTAAATACCTCACTACAGAAACCTATATATTTAGATGTCAAGGCAGCTGTATGAAGGTTTTGTGGACTGTAGCTACTTCTGTCTTGCTGTTAGATTAACACCATCCACACTTTTAAATTTAAAAACAAAATCCTTCTACAATGAACCAAAATAAAGTTAGAGTCTAAGTCTCAACCTAAACTCAACCAACATCTCAGTTCACAGCATATACTTTTTTAAACTCATTTTTTCCAAAGAGAAAACAGACCTTGATTCAGTACTGTGGAGGAGGGGAAAAGGGGTTTTAATTAAAAACAGGGTTTTCTTGGCACTATTTACCAAGAATAAGTGTTCTTATCATTATTCTACAGAAGAAAGTAGATTGTAGCATACCTTCATCTATTTTTGCCAGAAAGTATGAGCTAACCAAAGACATCTTCCTATTCTGTCTCAAACTTCCCTGCCTTTGGTGTTTGGGTGGGTTAAGAGCACTTAGGCTGAATTTAAGATGATTTTAGAATATTATAGAATACCAGCTTGGAAGTGACCTCTTGAATCATCTGATCTAACCTTCCATGGCAAAAGCACAGTCTAGGTAAGATGGCCCAGCACCCTGTCCAGACAAATCTTAGAAGTGTCCAGTGCTGAGGAATCCACAACTTCCCTGGGGATATTATTCCAAAGGCTGATTGTTCCCGTTATAAAAATTTTTCCTCTTGTGTTCAATCAGCATCTCACCAAGAGTAACATTTAACCATTACCCTTCATCTTTTCCATGGGACTCCTTGTAAAAAGGGAGCCTTCACCATCTTTGTAGCTGATAAGCCTTCTTTGCACAAGACTGGATAAACTCCATTCTCTCAGCCTTTCCTCACATGGCAGGTTCCCAGCCCTTTGCTCATCTTTGTGGCCCTTCTCTGGACCCTCTGCAGCCTGTCCTCACGTTTTTGCACAGCAGGGACCAAAAGTGAGCACAGCACTCCAGGCGTGGCCTGGCAAGCGCGGAGTAGAGTGGGACAATGACTTTTAACTTATTTCTGCTGGTGATTCCCCTGTTGCTGCAGCACAGCATCCTGCTGGCATCCCTTGCCACAGCAGCACACTGCTCTCTCACATGGAACTCGCTGCCCACCAGAACACCCACGTCCCTTTCCACGGAGCTGCTTCCCAGGTGGGCAGATAGATACCTGTGCAGCCTGTGCTGCACTCCTGGATCATGAACAGATCCCTTCTATGCTAGTACTGTAGTACTGCTGCTGTGGCCATTTAATAAAAGCATACTTTACTTAATGAGTACAGATGAATGATTCAGTGCTAGAAGTTTGCTGAAGAGAAGTTTCTATTACGATTTGGTTCTTCCAACATTGAATCTAAAAAGAAAAAATATCTTCCTGATTTAACTGAAAAAAAATCCCGTAGAATAGTTACTTTTTTATATTTAAATAGCAAATTATCAAAAATATTTAGGTTCACTACAACAACATAACCTTCCAACAACCGTTTTTGTGTCCAACATATAAAAATTAAGCATAAATTTAATACCATTAATGAACATAGTATTTACAAATAAATCACTCATTCCTCTGTTGAGCCACACTGAGTTAAGTACATTTTAATGCTAAAGTGGTGTCTAATTATCTTTATTTGATGCAACAAGGAAATAAAAATGTTCAAAATACTTAGATCTTGCTGATAAGTACGACACATTGAAATGTATGCGTTATGATAATGTATGATGGTATTTTTTCTTATTTTGTTCTGAAGAGGTCTCGAACAGTCACATGAATATATTTAATTCATAGAACTGCTTGTTCCTTCACATCTTTTATTTCCTGCTGGTGTTGAGGGCAGAAAGAGATTTAGCTATCCTGATTCCCATCCCTAGTATTGCCTGACCCAGAAAATTCACCACTGTCACTTCCCATGGAGAAAGGAGGACAGTCAATATGAATCATGCTCTGGGAACTGGGCTTCAAAACCTAACCAATGCAATGACTACAATTCATAGAGAAGCCAATTATCACTTGTGATCTGAGGCATTACTCCAAAGTTGGCACCCTGAGTATCCTATTAATCAGTATATTTAAATGGGTTTGCTAGCTAGGGTAACAGAAAAATAATAACACAGCTATTAGTAGCAGATTGATTCTGAATTAAATAAAGAAAAAAAAAGCCCAACACATACACAACATGAAACCTCTCAAAATACTAAAAAAAAAATCACTGTTAAACTGATCAAAAAGCCATAGAACAACTCTAAGTATTTGCTTCGTTTTATGTTAGGAAATCTTTCAACTCTGATTTTTTTCCCTTCCTCACAAGTTCCTGGCATCCCTTATACCACAATGTTTATATTCTAGTTTCCATCACCAGTGACATGAAAAGTACACTTATTTCACACCTACAGAGGTGGGTGTGGGTCCTTGCCAGAAAGCTCAAGAGAATCATTTACAAATGAAGGTTCATAACTTTGCCCCAAAAACCAGAAGTACGAAGACAAGAATCACCCCTTTCCCCACCTCGTCACAATCAAAAGTGCCTGCGCCTCCCCAAAGACTGCAAGAAGGAAAATAATGATTCTTACCATCGAATGGTTTCCTGACATGAAAAATGTACCAGTGTTATAGTGACAGAATCATACAATGAACTCGTTCAAATCTTCCAGGAAAGGATCTGGTGGGGAGGGTCTGGCAATAAAAAGGTTTTTTGCTTAACAATCTTCATTCAGAAGAATCCCAGCTCAGCTCAGAAGATCTCTCTTTATAGAGCAAGCAGATTTTAGCATCATTGCTATAACTGTTACAGTCTGGCTGGTGCTAGTTAACTTGGTCACACAGGTAAGTCCTAGAACATTCCAGCAAACAAGTGATCTGGGATTATACTTGATACAGCCTACAGCCAATATAGTTAACATTTCTTTGATCCTTGAGCTTCACACTTCAGAGCTGAGGGAGAGAGAAGGTGTTGATACTTTCAGGAACCACTAATTACAGGAATTCATCATGAAGGGCATTGCTAGAAAGTAGTAGAGATGTTTAAATATAAACCGCGCAGTTGCAGTCACACAATTGTCCATGAAAGGTTTCAGTGCACTCTTCCACCCAGACTGATGATCTGTAAGGTGTTGAACAGAAAGAAATTTTCCACAGTATAAGTCCCTTCAATTAAAACAATCTCTAGCACATTTTTTTGTATTTGATCTCAAAGTAAATTGTAAGTCAGATACATTTTAACAGTTTAATGTAAATGTTATGGCCAGAATTTTTGAAAGATTTGCTATTACATTTAGTCACACAAGCAGATGTACAGTCTTCTGAACTCAGTTCATTTTTGAAAGAGAATTCATCCTGAATGGGAGCTACTGCTTTTTTATGGTAAAAAATAACAGTGACATTCAACTGGCCTCAATTATAACATTAATGATCTACTCTAAGTTATTTGTCTCTTTCTGAAATACGTGTAAAACCACGTGGCAAGTTATGAGTAGAAGCAGGAACAATATCCTACTTTACTAGTTCTCTTCCTTGAGAGTGCACCACTGCCTAACAAGGTATGTTACAAATACCCAGGCTTACATCCTAAGATTTTTTTTTTAATGACAATAGTCACATAAAGCATAGAGCCTTTTCACAGCTAACTGAATGTTTGGTGGTGGCCTGAGCCTATCAACACCAGAAGTTATATCTTACTTTTATCTGGCCCTCCAATTAGACACTGAAAATAAACTTTCCCTTAAAATCCTGTCTGGAATAAAATCTAGGAAGCTGTAGCCCATCCTTTATCAGCCACTTTTTCACTTACTAATTTAAGAACAACACTTCCTCCTGTTGCACACTTACCAGGAAGCAGCTATGCCATGAATATGTTATAAATACTACGCCCCTCTCAGGCTGCAGCTTTCTGAAAAAAAGAAGACGACCTAATGGAAGCACTCCTTTTTCTTTGTTTCCCACCCACATTCTGGTTACCTAATACCAAATGTAGAGCTTTTGAAAGAATTTCACATCTCATTTTGCTTCTATCGTTCCCTTCCTGAATCTTGAGGCCACTGATGACACGCTGACTTCCCTGCAAGTCTACTTTCTCACAGAAAGGCCAAAAATGCAAAGGTAGAGTGATAACCAAACTGTAAGACACCCCTTACTGAAAACAGTTCTTCTGGGCTACAGGAGGTGACAAGTAACTGAGAAACTTCTCTGCACCAAACAGTACAGTTTGAGTAGCAGAAAGAATGCAACACCTCCACTGGACCACCAAGCCAGTGTTTCCCTGTGCCTCGGCACAGCTCAAAGACATGGGATGACCCTTTCGGGATGAACATGCAACTGCAGGCAGCCACACAATCAATGTTCAGTTCTGCAGTTTCCATTGTGTATCTGCTCCACGTGTCCTAAACCCCACAACATGCTTCTCAATACCTTACAAAAGGCAAAACAGCTATAGGATAGGCTACAATTATACTAAGCTTTAAAACTTGCTATTTTCCATGTCTTTGCAATAGCTGCATGTTTTTAGTAATTGCTAAGCAGCAACTTCGCCTAAATGATCATGGTAAGTGGACTGTGTTTAACACAACGAAAAAAGAACAAAAATATCCATTGTATGTTCTCTTTCCTGAGGGGACCCATTCATTCCTGACCCCAGATCTAGTAATTGGTTCCATGATGAATGTTAGAAGGTGGGGACTAGAACAGGGGACAAGTAAAATATGTTGTTAATAAAGGGTTATTAAAGGGTTTGGAAGAAGAGCAGAAAAAGCATGCTTCTCTTATCCACTAGCAACCACTGGAAATACTGAAGCATGTTGTTAATGCCAAATAAATATAATCAAAACAAGCAGTTTCAGTCTCCCTTCAGACCCCTTGGAGACCTCAATACTTCAAATCCAAAGACTCATCTCATAACTTAACTTTCTATTGTCATTCCAGAATAAATCTCCTGTGCAGCTTATTAAACTGCCTTCGCTCCTGCTCCAATCTAAGTCCATCTTTTTGCTCACTGCAAAGAAGGATCATTGGACACAATATTACAAATGAGGTCTCAGGAAGGCTTTACAAAATGCTATTAGCATTTCTCTCTCTCTATAAAAGTATCAAGTCTAATGCATCACAGAAGCACATTAGACTCACAGCAGCATCACACTGGTGGCTTAGAGTCATCTTAGTAGCATTATCACAGCACTTTACCTAATTCAGACTGCTACAACCATTAAATCATTTACACAACCTCCTATGATCTTAACAGATGTTCTTCTCATTTTAGATATTTGTATACTGAGATAAATATAAGTGTGACCTGTCTCAGACAAGGCACTGAGGGCTTGCAGAGCTGAATTAGCAACTGAAACTTTCAAATTCTTAATCCTAAATACACACCTCTGAACTCCAGCAGCAAGCAGATGAACCACACACTGCACAGTAACAAGCACTCCTATACTCCACACCAAATGCCTATGCTTGCACTCAAAAACAATTTCTAAATGGATGGTTCTACATGGCCACTTGTCTACCATGTAATTATATCAGCCTGCTGAGGAGCCACACAGAAGATACCCAGAAAGGCCAAACCTCCACCTACTTTGTGTCCTCAGCCAGCACAAAAAGTGCCTTTTTGTGGCAATTCCATCCAGACAAGTCACTGGGTTCTAGGCCACCTCCTCTCACACGTACTTGCTCTTAGGTGCCAGAGCGAAAACTGCTCAGTGATATCCACTTCTACAGAAGCTTACATCAACACTGATATATTATGCAGAAAAATGTATACAGGATTCTGAGTTTATAATTTGAATACTCTTTTTGTTCAAAAATTTAGATCATATGGAAGTGTCAGTCTCCTGGTTTCACAAGAAAAAGGCACAGAAAATCTAAAAATGCAGAAGCACAAAGTCAAAGAATCATGATGGCCAAAGGGGCTAACTGGCTGGTACAAAACAGCTTGGTGGTGCTTACACAAGTCAGTAGGTTTTAGCTACTCACATCATGGTGTTAGTTTCACTATTACAATTAAATACTCTTAACAAAATCCAATCTTTGTGGAAAGTTTCCCAAAACACGAACATTACTAGAACTAGACAAAACAAGAACTACTTTCCCTTAATGCTCAGGATCTCTTATTTGCCAAGAAATGCCATGCATGTTTTGCAGTCACATTCCAAAAAGTATTTTTTCTACAAAGCAACTAGCAGAGCCAGAACTGTCCTATGAGCTAAGGACATGGGAGCTTTTTTCTATAAATAAAGCAAGCATTCAGAACAAGTCAATCAGAACACTATCTTCTCAGAAAAGAAATATCTTAGCTACACTCAAACTTGGTTTCTCTTTTTCACTCATTATCACATATATACCTTAACCATTTCCTGTTTACATCCAACTTCACAGAGTAACCTGCTACTGGTACTGGAAACAGCTCAGAAATAGCTAAGGCACACAGGATAACTTCTGCTAATAGCCCATGGTGTAGAATTCAATGTTTATAAAATTAAATACTGCAGCTGTGCACTACCTCAGAGAAACTGTAGACAATTCACTACATTGCTTCCACAGATGAAATATGTACCTTCTAGATATTTATGTTTTCAGAGCACTTTCATGCATCGCTGAAGGAAGGTATGGACCAGAAACAACTGAATTGGCATGACCCAGCATGTTACTGCTAGCCAGCTGAGCTGAGTCAGCTACAGGAAGAGGTAGATATCCTTCACAGCTACCTCACTGCCCCAGCAATAGTGAGGGGAAAACCTATCCATGCTGGCTTAGGTTTCATTTTACAACAGAAGTGATGAAAATCCATCCTCCACCCAGTTCTCCCAAGGCTGATCATGACCCATCTCATACAAAACTGCAGCAGCACTCAGAATTCTGTTAAACTGCATTAGTGTAATTTGTCCCAGTCTGCAAAGACGGTTTTCTGTCCTCTGTGCTCATTAGCAGGATCTGAATGTATCAATTTGGCCCTTTGGCCTGATAATGGAAAAGGTTATGCTTCCCAGAAATTGCAGATAAGTATCAGGCACAATTCTGGTGAGGTTCCTGGTCTGTAACACCTGGAATATGAAATACACATACTTTTGACTGAGTACATGCTTGACTCACACTGACAAGAACTAAGGAATTGGCAAACCAGGACAACTATTTCCTGGTGTTTGCAGTTGGGATCTATGTACATTATTTTTATACATGAAAATTTCAGTATCCATACAAAAGGTACTACTAATACTAATCCTCCATAATAACAGATACTAACATGGACACATCCTTCTACCTATACTAACAGATACTACTTTTTACTGCTAATATGGAATCTCCATGCAGAAAACTAGCAGCATATCCAGAAGAATTCAAAATTTACTTCTATCTGAATACAAATGTATGTACCTCTTATAAAGTCCTACCAGTAAAATCCACTCACATTCCTAATTGGAAAATACATTTGTCAAGATACATTGGCAAATACGGCATACAGTTTGCATGTATACAGAGATACTGAGATCTTTGTATGTATACGTACAAAAAAGAAACATTGCTGTTTGCAAGCAAAAATAAGCAGGCAATGTTTCAAACTGACAATGTGATCTGGTGTTATCAGAAAGGACAACAATCACAGTGATTTACAGTAATTTACCCTTACTGGCCAGGGATAATTACACAGTTATGAGACTAAATTAAGGAAGTTTGCATTGCTGCCTTATGGTGCTTGATCTTTCAATTAATGTCTCAAGAATACTGAATTATCTATATCTGAGCAGTGTTTTTGATGTTAGCATGAAAGAAAGAGGTTTTTCAGTCTCAAGAATACTGAATTATCTATATCTGAGCAGTGTTTTTGATGTTAGCATGAAAGAAGAGGTTTTTCAAACCACAACACACTTGGACAAATTCTCATCAATACTTTTATTTCTAGTCACTAGGTCCCACTCATTCCTTCTGACTAACTTTGCAACTTTACTTTTTAATCTTTATATCCAAATTGTCAAAAAAAAAAATAAAGCATAAGCCCAACACAGAGCCTATGTCTACATTAGCAAGCCTAATGCACTTCAAATACAGGGAATCTAAAGCTCCTAAACATATGTTTATCTACAGCACACTCCTTTCTAACAGTGAGGAGTATCTTGCAATTAATGTATTTTGTAAATGAAGTGTGCATGTACATGTATGATGTGAAAGTTCAGATCTAACACAGGATAAGGTCTCAGCATATGCAGGTGTCAGGTGGGATAATAACCTGCAAACCAGAAACAACATGGCCATAAAAAGGAAGAAAGAAACTACAGGAGGAGCACTCAAAAATGTTATGAGTGGTATTTTACCGGGTTTGCTAAGGGCATGACTTCAGTAATGATTCTGCCTTGAGTTTCCTAACTTTGATAAATTTACAGTAAACTTAAATTTATTCAGAAGATCAAAAGCAAAACACACAAGACCAAAATTACTTCCTTCAGTTTACTCTCTTGAATTTTGCATCAAAGCAGCAGCACAGCAATTAAAATTTCCAAATACTACTCATTCCACAAAGACCCACTGAAGTTCTCCACAAAGTAACCAGCTGGCCACTCAGACACCACGCAGTGGACTATCAACTAGATCTCCCATCATTTTTAGGACATTTATGACATCCTAGTGGAATTATTCAGTGTTACCAAGTAAATTAATCACAGAATGGGTAAGGTTGGAAGGGACCACTGGTAGGGACATCTGATCCAACAGGATTCTGTCCAGATGGTTCTTGAATGTCTCCCATGAGGGAGACTCCACAACCTCTCTGGGCAACCTGTTCCAGTGTGTGGTCACTTGCACAGCAAAGAAGTTCTTCCTCATGTTCAGCTGGAACTTCCTGTGCTTCAGTTTCTGCCCATTGCCTCTTTTCCTACTGCTTGGCACCACCAAGCAGAGCCTGGCTCCATCCTCTTGACACCTCCCTGCAGATACTGATAGGTCCCCTGTCAATTGTCTCTCCTCAAGGCTGAACAGAGCCAACTCTGTCAGCCTTTCCTCATAAGAGGCTCCTGTCCCTTAATCATCTTTGTTGCCCTCCATTGGACCAGCTCCAGGAGCTCTGCATCTCTTCTGTCCTGAGGAATCCAGAACTGGACACAGCATTCCAGATGTGGCCTCACCAGGGCTGAGCAGAGGGGCAGGATCACCTCCCTGCTAGCAATGCTCTTCCTAATGTCCCCCAGGATCCCATTGACCTTCTTGGCCCCCAGGACACACTTCTGGCTCACGGACAGATGGTGTCCACCGGCACTCCCAGGTCCTTCTCCCCAGAGCTGTTTTCCAGCAGGTCAGCCCCAAGCCTGTCCTGGCACAGAGGGTTGTTCTTCCCCAGGTGCAGGACCCTGCCTTTGCTGAATTTCAGGCAGTTTTTCCCTGCCCATCTCTCCACCCTGTTGAGGCCCTTCTGGAGGGCTGCACAGCACTCTGGGGTATCAGCCACTCCTCTCAGCTTTGTGCCCTCAGTGAACCTGCTGAGGAGGCATCTGTCCTTCATCCAAGTGATTGATGAACAAGTTAAACAACACTGAGCCTTGTGAGACACTGCTGTTTACAGCGAGGCACCACTGGTTCCAGGTTGTCACAGGTGACACTTGGTGAGGTTGTCCACATCCAGCGTTTGAAACCAAACCATGCTGAACCTCTACACTAAGCAGACTCAGTCACTTAGGAACACAGCTGAGTACAAGGGAATACATTCAAAGTACAGGGGATTCTCACAGAACAGAGTACCCCATATTTAGCACAAGAAGTTGGTTGTTGAGATACAAAGTTACAGCTTTGTTGAAAGATCTATAGAAATATTTGCATTACTTACAAACTGAGTAACTCCTAATATGAATTGGCTGGACCTAAATACCTGATACCATTACTGAGCCAAATTGTGTTGAGTGTTAAACTGGGCTAATGTCATTGAAAGCAAAAAGTATCAGTGTGGAAGAAAAAACTTTATTGTGATACAACTTTATATTATTCCTGCAGGACCTACTGATGAAAAAAAATTTTTTTTAAAAAAATGTAATACCATAGGAATTTTAATCTATGTATATTTTATTAAATAGACTCCTATGGTGCATATCAGACTAAACTGCCTCGTCAAAGCCTCTGAAAATTGGTCTAGATACAAGAAGAGGCGTATCCTGCATACTAAGACCTCTGAGAAAGGATTTTAAAAGAAACACTTTGGAGAATTCTTGTTTTCTCTGATAAGATACATGGGAGTGCTTTCACTGAAGTAATTCTTTATATAAAGATAAAAAATATTTTAAAGCTGACAACTGTCAGACACTGTCACACTTCTAAGAGCTAATGATTCCACTCAAGGATTTCTTACTACATGCAGTGAACCACCATTCACCTCAGCAATCTCCATGTCAGTAAAAATCCTTATCTGAGAAAATTTCTTGCCTGCTTTGGTGTTTGCAGAATTATATTTTTGGTTTGCAGCTACCTGACATATGAGTCAAATATCTATTAAAAAAAAAAAAAAAAAGGAAAAAAAGGCCAGAAAAGATTATGTTATCTACTTAGAGTGACAGGAAAAGGATGCAAGATACTAATATTTACTTAAAGACCTCTACGCCTTCCTGATGATCAAGAATGCTAAATAAAGTTTACATCCCAATTATCCTAAATATTAACATAACAATAAAATGACCCATGCTATCTGAAAGAGCTATGACTCCATGCAATAACAGTAAAACATTTCTTAAAGTTATTAAGTTCACTGAAAATGTTGGTTAATAACTCAAGATACCTCCAGGGAGTCATAAAAAGGAGAGCCTTCAAATTTCCCTGAAACATCACCTGTACCAGTGACCAGCAGTCAGACACTGCTCTGAGTCAATTCTGCCCAACCCAATACTAAGTCAAGGTTAACCACTGTAGTACCAAAAGAGAATAAGAACACAAGTCAATGTGTTGTATTGGGGCACACTCTCTTGAGATTGAGAAAGGCAAGAGCAGAAAGACTCCACTCCGAATTACTGCAGGATATCCATGCATTTCAACATGCCCAGCACATTGGAATTTTTCAAAGTTATTGAAGTAAAAGCAATCACCAATGACATGATAGTTTTTCCATTTAAATTACTTCTTTCAAAACTTTTTAATATTTTAGAGTACTATTTTAATACCTTTTTTTCCGGTTTTGGATGCTCATCTTTTCAGTTCCCTCCTTTCAAAGAAAAGGAAGAAAGGAAAGTGCTTAGAAAAAGGGTAAGAGAGAAATTAAAATCAAGGGTCTATGTAGTCTATCCTGTTAAACTGAAGGAAATTAAATAGATTTTTCTATCTTCAGCCATTTTATTCTTTGCAGCAAGTATTTTTGCATGTTGTCAAAACAGCCCTTATCAAAATATTTGAAATTTAACAATCACATTTACTCTGTGCAGTTTGAAGGAAAGAAAGGGTGAGTTGACTTCTGTGAAACACAAAAGTCAAGACTCTTAACTATGCCTGCAAAAGTCAAACAGAAGGTAGAAAAGTATAACCAGTTTTGAAATAACAAGGTGATCTTCTTCACCTCAAAGGAGGTGTTTGCATTGTGGTTAAGATCTTAATGGGCAAATAGAAATGGAGAATTTCCCATGATTTCTTATGCTCAGCTTTCCACACATTTTTGTCAGTATTGCATAAAGTCTTTGTTAAATCCCTCTCCAGAGCTGCTGCATAACTCAACTGACTTCAGGTCTCACTGTGGCCACCAGTTAAGATGAACTCTTTTGCAATGAGGCACAGTTTATCCTCTGACCTATTCTGACAGCAGGTGGCTGAGCCCTGCAAAACACTGAATGAATTGCCATTCATTACCTAGCAGCTCTTCAGAACAGAGGTGCAGCCCAGGAAATTATCTGGAGAGAAAATGCAGATTCAGTCACAATGGTCATGAAGTAAGAACCAAAAGTTTACCAAGAAAGGCAACCTCAAAGAAAAAGAAGTGGTACTTTTAACATTATACATTAAATGAGCACTGCTTTACATATTTCAGTGACATTGTTGATCAAGACATGGTATGTGTTTATACAGAACCAGTTTAATCCCAAATGGAAAGGGAAATGAGAGGTACTTGTAAACATCATTAACACTACACACTGCAGCAAAATCATTACAGACTTCATAAAAGCGATAGTGATTCTGACCAAAAGAGCTTTTGTTTTCAGATCAGGCCAAGTTAATAGCGTATCTTTGTCTCACAGCAACATAAATATTGCATGTGCATTCCTGTATTTAGCCATCTTATGCAACAGAGGTTAAAAGAAGCAGGCAAATATTGTCTGTAAATGAAGAATTTTCTTGCCCTTGGCATAAAAATAAACCAAAAGAAGCCATAGTGGAGAAGGGGAGGAAATGAGTTTTCCTCTTTCCATCATTTAATCCTTTTCTTTCTTTTCCTAGTACAAGCCTTGACGAAGCCAGTATAATACTATCCCATCACTCTGAGTGCAGGCTCTCAATTATTTTGGTAATGAAGTATATGACGAGGGTTCAGGGAATCTTGAAATCTGAAATACACACATGAGGTTTATCAACCTATCTTCTCTAATTAGCAACTACCAATGGACCAACAGAACACAATCTGAGAACAGTGAGAGCCTACAGAATATACCCATGATCCCCTGAAGTGAAGGAGGGATACCGAAATGGCCAGCTCTCCACGGCTGAAATGAAATATGACCTCAGCCTGAGTTCAAATAACATATAATGGACTGATTTTTCAGGCAAATAGGCAGCTAGAAACTATTCTACCTGCAAGACCACCCTGGCTAAAGCCCAGGAACACTCACCTTTAACAAACTGACAAGGCAGCCTTCTCCTACTCCAGCATTCTCCAGGAGTGGAGATTGGAAGCCAGAGCAGAGAGCCCCCGTGGCACCAATCTTTCACTATATGGCCCTGTCTAAGAAACACATCCTATGTCTATAAATTAAAGCACACCTTAGGCCACCATGACTTACAATTACTACAGACACTGCACAAGAGGCGCTTGCTGCCTGGAGTCCTGACTATCCACACGGTACCTCTGCTGCTCCAGCCAGGTACACCTCAGTGGCAGGACAATGCCTTACATCAATCACATTATCTTAGAATACTTGAAAGAATTATGCTTATCATGAACTACAACTAATTTGAAAAATTTGAAAAATAATTCAAATGAATGAAGTTTACATTACAAAATAAAGGTAATAAAAGCACATTTCTTTTTAGAAAGCCAAGTGAAGAAGTAGCATGTCTCCCAGTTTTAATTTTCAGTTTCACTACATGACACTGCGAAGTCCTGATTTACTTGTAAAAATGCTGCTGTCAGATCTGGGTTTGGTAACTGATGGAAGCTTGCTTGTGTACAGAGAGCAACCTACATTAGATCCCTCAGTGGACCAAAAATAATTCTTCATTTACTTGCTTCTTTGCACTTCACTAATTTTCCATTTGCTAGTGCTGGCCCAGCATGGGAATGTTTTATTCTGGGGTGACATTCTGGTTCCAACATCACAAGTAGCTCCCATTTGGACCAATAACCCAAGGAGGGACTGCAGCAGCTCAGCAGCAAGTGCTGTGCCCAGGCATGCCAGAAACCACGACCTCCAAACAGCTCCACAAGGAGAGTCACATTAAGTACTCCCACATTTCTCTAAGAAAGCAGCAGAATGTGACTGTCCATATGTCATAATGCTGGGGGCCAACTGCACTCACAAAAGCTCCAGCACTTTCACCAGGGTGTCCCCTCTGTGGAAATTAAGGTGAAAGAGCTGGTGCCTGTGAAGTTCCCATCTAATACAGGTCAGGAGGAATATGAACCCAGCTTCTACCTCATGGCTTGGAAGTACTCCTGGGCCCTCTGCATCATTGCAGGAATTTCCTTTATAGGAAATGCTTAAGTGCTCTATTTACTCATAGTTTCACTCCCGTTTTCTCCTCAAATAAATTTCTTTTTTTTGGTCTAACTTCCTAATTGCACCCTTTAATCCACTACTTGGTTTCCTGTTCCTTGCCCCACAGGTGCGACTATTCCTGATCACTGCTTTTAGCTTCCATCAAAAGCATATATTTCAAGTAAGCATCACTGAAAATTTGATTTGCTGAAGAAATAGTTCTTTTCAGTCACTGAAAGTCCTGTCAGAGGTAATCACATAATATATTTACCTTCCAAAAGTGATCAGTTGTGTCATTACTGATGATAAGAAGCCAAAATCTGCAATGGGGTGCGGAGGAGGGGGTATTTTTTTAGAAGAGAAAACTCAACACACTTATTTTTTTAAGATTTTAATCTAGAGATGGCTGAAAATGCATTGTGCCCAAGGGCATCTGATGCTAGGTCAATTAGCTCTCTGCACTGTCTCCATTTCAGTGTCTCATTGTCATCAGCAGCAAGATTTTCATCAGAGAAAAACACTGAAAAATGTCAAGAAACATCTCAGAACAGAGACTGTCAAACAATTCTTTATGAATGAAAGCTGCTCACATGAGTAAAGCTGTAAGGTATTCAGATGCCAGAGAGGAGGAGAAAACACATGCACATAGTGTGACCACTTCCAGTTAGAAACACCAATTAAAAGAATTTCATAAATGCAAATGGATCTATACCATAAACTCTTAAAAGCAAACATGACTGGCAAGACTCTAACCCAACTATCAGCAGTAACAAAATATATGTCTATGCTGCACATTTTCAATGCATCAGACACAAAACCAAATTTTATAGCCCATCAAATAACAAAAGCCAGGTATCAGCCGTGTAGGTGAAAATTGAAGATAAACAGAGGCTTAACACACATGGATTTGAATTTGTCTAGAAAAGTACTTCCCTTGCTTTATCATAATGGTTTGAGAAGCGATAAATATTTAAATATTATTAGCAAAAAGCCATTATTTAACTGACAGTTATAAAATCATACTCTGAATGTAAAGTCTTTGAGACAAAGTAATTCTGTTCTAGCATTCGAAACTAAATGTTTAGTTACTAGTGAACGCACAGAACAACAGCAGAACACTTCATACTTGGAGAAGTTTGAAATAATATTATTCTGCTTCAGTAAGAATCTCTAAGTAAAAAATGAGATATTTAACAAGCTATGCAGGATTTATTACCTTTGAAATGTTACTCTGATTTGCAAGATATAATCAGGTTTCCAAGGAACAATGCTAAAATGTAATAAAGGATCCAGATCTCATTCCTTACCAACTCCTTCCATTTAATCATAAAAACAAGATAAATCCAGTTTGCCAAAAATGAAAAGATGAACGAGGCAGATAGGAAACAAATCAGTTAAGTACAGGCATCAGAAACTACAGTATGAGATGGCATACAAATCCTGTGGTTGACAGAGATAAATCTGTCAGATAAATTCAGAAGAATTAGAACTGACGCTAAACCTAAGTTTTGAGCAGAAGCTAGTACCAGTGCACAACAGGAAGAACAAAGCAGAGATGTTTCAGACTTGACCCTGCTTTGAAAATCCCCTAGCTTTACTGATTTTTGTCATCACTTGATCATAATTTTTAAAATAACATATTTCAGAAAATATCATATTCCCATAAACTGGGATCTTGAGAACTGACAGTATTTGCATTGTCTGATGGTACATTCTGAAAAGTAACACTATTGCAGTGCTCCTGAGAAGTATCACACATAGCAAGTTCAAAGGAGACCTTACATAACATGCAATAAGCAAATGTGTAACTTTCTCTGAACACAAACTTAATTTCTGGCAAGGGATGATGATACAATTTCCCTGCAGCTCAAAATAAGGCACCCCTGCCTTATCAAACAAGGGTAATATTTTATGTGTAGGAACTACTATGCAAATTAGAAGTAATACAGAAATCACTTGTTAATAAAAGTATCTGTGAGCCTGTTGCACTTTTATTTTTCCATCCTGGGAGAGCAACAAGGTCAGAGAATCTTGAACAGCTACTGCTGCTAGGGATTGCCAAAAAGATGTTTTTGCATTGTCTGAAGACCTTGGCAACAAACATCCTCCAGGCACCTCTTTTCCCACTAAGCCTACCCAGGCAGTGGCTCACCTCAGTTCTCACTGCCTCTCACACATAAGTGTAAATAACTATTGATCCATGACTCAGAGAGCAAGAGTGCAAAAACTGAAAAATCAAGTCAGTTACCAACAAATTAAAAAAATTCAAGGAGGTTTTTCTTGCAATATGCTTAACCATCACAAGGAATAAATTGCAGTGGCTACCATATTTACTACCTCATTTTGCCACCCTGTAATGTCTAAGAGATTAAACATCTAAACCTGTTCCTGTCAATGCAGCCTGATTGCATTTGATTGACATCAAAGGAGATGAAGGGAATTTAAGAAAGATTCAATAACAACTATTTGACAAACGGGGAAAACCATCAAGGCATGCAAAAAAGTCTAAAAACCTGAATGTTTATGTTGATATGGCTGGTGTAATTAAAAAGACTATACATTCAGCATTTTCTACCTCCTCCTAAACACCATGGTTTTGTTACAAGCAATGAGGTATTACAAGCTCAGCATTCCAGCACACCGGAGGGACTAATTAGGACAGCATTATGTGGTCCATGAGCTTCACCAGACCAAAACAAGCACCTCTGTATTGGACAGTTTCTTCAACTATTCTCCAAGTGGAAGACCCATTTATGAGTTTCTTTGCACAAAACTGATTTCAGTATGATCGGGTTATGTAAAGAAGCACTACATGTAAGTATTATTTATCATATATTTAAAAGGCCAAAAACAACAACAGCATTATCAGATCTACTGAAATGTAAATGTGTCACACGAAGAGTTAATGCACTCCTACTCAACTACCTTAATTTATTATTTGAAGTAACAGTCTTCTTTTATTACAATATTTATTTCTGTCTCAGAAGAGAGAAAAAAAACATCACGTGCCAAATTTTTTAGGTGGCCAGATTCCTCCCTATACCAGAGATAATCTTTAATTCAGTTTGACATACTGTTTTCATTACAACATGCTTACTTTCAGCATAATCATAACAGGTAAGCATTATGTTAAACCTTTTTCTCAGCAGAAAGCCTAGCTTTTCTCTAAGTGATGTCATGACCTTCTCCAAATAAATTAACCTGTCCAGTACAGATGCTGACATTTCATAAGAAGAAAGAGAACCACACTGTAAATAAAGAGCTACAGAAATATGTGTCAGCAGTGACTTGGCAAAGGTTTAAGACTGATGCAAGTATTTCTGGTATGAAAAACAGAAGAAAGCTGCAGGTGTGAAGAATGCTTCTGTGAAGAGGAAATAGGGCAAGCTGACACTTTAACACTTAGCCAAATACTGTATTTGATGAGAATGCGGAATATCAGTTAAAATCTTTGAAGCTACTACATTTTAGAGAGCAAAGCAGGAAGAGAATACAGAAGAAAAAACAGCTTCTTAAAGAGCTTGGTCTAGGGTGCTTTTATATGTTTATGTGTGTGCATGCACGTGCATGTGTCTGCATGTACATGAGTACACATGTGTGTGTATAGAAAACATCTCTCACCAATCAGTTAAAACAGCTTGCAGCAAAAATAAAGTATGTTGCATTCTCTCCAAAACTTACTTCAAACAGGAAACAGAAACTCAAAAACATTATAGAAAACTATGAACTTTTGTCTTCTCACTCTCCCTAACACACCAAAATGGCAGAAGAGAAAAACAAATTTAAGTATTCACAGCAAATTTGGCAAAAATACAGAACTTCCATATTCAACAAAATTCAGACTAACACAGTACAGCAAACATTCATATTAGACTTTACTTGAAAGATCCTAGAAAAATAAATAATAGATCTGAAGCATTATTAGTGAGAGGTATTAGACACACAGCCCAGCCTTTTGCCTTGGGATTTCAGAGGAAGGCTGTCTGGCCCTTTCCACCGTTTCCTCTCGTGGCTTTTTGTAGAGGAAAACAATCTACCAAGGGAGCCCAGGAGCTGCTGGTGAGGGCACCCAGAGAGCTGTGGGCAGACACCTACAGCACACTCCGCAGCACCCAAGGGAAGTCCACAGTGTCGAATGGAGTTAAAAGCTGAGGAGCAGCAGGGGAAACCTGTCCAACCTAAAATGACTCACCCAAGTTAAAACATGGGGAAATACACTGGGGAGTGTTTCCAGCTAGCAACCCAAACTGGTCAAGAAAAGTATTGTGCCTAAATTCTTCTAAGATGTTAATTACTAGTGCCTTGTATGAGAAAACTTCTTTGATTCTCTTCAAACCAGAAAATTCCAACTGGACTTATTTCTGTTTTATCTTCTGGGGAGTTGACAGAGCATTTTTTTCTGGATAAAAAGTTTCTAACTATGGAAATGAGAGGCATTATGTTCTAGAGTAGCAAGGGAATAAAATTATACTGTCCATATATTCCACCACACCTGCAAGCCTGTTCTATCAACAGCATGAGAAAAACTTTACAGAATGAGCAGAACTCTGAAACAAACTGCATTACCAAGACTGCCTGACCTCATAGAGCCCTCCCTATTGAAGGGAAGTGTTAGAAAAACCAAACTCTTTGTGGTCTTAGCAATAATCAAGATCATTGTAATAACTGTAAAATGTCTTCACTGCTATTTTCAATGGTATTTTTGGTCCTATTTTCACTGGGATATCTTGTTGCTAAATTATCCATCCAAAAAAAGGGAAAATGGAGTTAAACAGCTGATATACCTGGCATATAGCTAGATCTTAGCAACTGTAAATGGCCTCCAAAAGAGGAAGAAAATAGTTTCTGTGAATCATCCTGCTATTTTTTTTTATTAAGATGCAATTTGTATCTTTTCTAGAGATAAGAGGAAGGTTTACTGCCTCCAATTTTACTGGAACGAGGCAGTTCAATATTGACTCCCTAGCAGAACACAGCTGCACATGCAGCAGAGACAGGCGCTGTAGGTCCCTGGCAGCTCGCGTCTCCACACGCCGCTACGCGCAGCGCCGCGAGGGCACGGCTGCAACGCCGCGGGGCTCGGGCCACTGAGCACACCAGTCCTGCCCCTTCCACACGGAGAAAAAACTCTGTGTTTATTTTTGGTTTTATTTTTGGTTCTATTTTGCACACTAGTATTTGCATAACTGTTAAGATTACAGAATAGCATTGGCAGTTGTAAAACTTATTCTCATAGAAATATTTTAAAGTGGTTTGTGAACATTATTCATGTATTAGGGTATTAACACTGCTGCATTTTTTTCTGCATTGTTATCATTTAGGCCCTAAATAGTTCCTTTTTCCATGGACTTTTGCATACAGGGTCCCTCATGGAACTGTATCTTTTGCAATGTAAAACTAACTGGGAGAAGCTGGAAGAGCCCTCAAAATTCTGTAAGATCAGAGGCTGGACTACAGATGAGATCTGTTTTATCAAACATTCTTATTTTTCATCAATGAGGGACTTCTACTAAACTGACAAATTTTATAAATTTCAACAGCCCAGATGAATATAAATGAATTTGGCCAAAATAGTCAACACCAATGCCAATATCTAAAATACTTAGGTAGTACTGTTATAGAGTATTTATTTTGGAAAATGTGCATAAAATTTTCAATAAATGTTCTGAATATCCTGCTGCTGATAGGTTTTTCTTTAAAAAAAAACAAAAAAAATTTCAGACTTTCAAAGACCAAGACACAAATAGTATTAGCAATTTTTTCCCAGGCTTTCCTAAATCATCACCTGTTTTTATCTTGGTTTGCCCAGAACTGAAAACCCCACTGTAACTGTGATGTGTTCCCATCTTAATCAAAGATACAACTAAGTGATCACGCCAAAGGTAAAAAAAAGCAGATCACAACACCATAATGTCACCCAAGTAAATCTAGTATCTTTCCTACCTTAACCAAAGATAAACACAATTCTCATCAGCAATGAGCAAACAAACAACAGGTTAAAAAATCATGTTTGTTAAAACAGTGAGCCATTTACTTAGCATTAAACATGTGCACAATTTTTCCCTTGAAGTGCTAACTCTATTCAAAGACCAGAAATAACAGACTTAAAAATTAGCCTCTTTTTGTAGGACTGCACTCAGTTTTCTTCTAGCCCTCTTTGACTTCTGAACTTTTCCTACGCATCTGTAACACACGGAGCAGCTGCAGGGCTGCCATTTTACAGAGTGCAGTAACCCTGCTTCCTGCTGCAGCTGTACTCTGGCTACCCAGAAGTGCAGCAGAGCTCCCTGTATCTCTCCAAATTTCACACTAGGTATCTGTTTTGCCAGCCTTACAGCTGCCTGTAGCTCAGACTGTCACCTAAGTTCACCCACATGCACCTCCTGCCCCTCAGACTATTTCTGCTCCTTGTGCTATAGCAAAGTCTACCCAAGCCCTCTTTTTTCAATCAAGGACATACAAAGTAAGGTCAACTTCTCCTTTCTAGATGTGAAAGATGGAGGTGAAGCATAACACAGGTTCCAAGGCTTTATTTACCATCCTACACCTGCAATCAGGCCTGAGGAAGCAAGAATCAGATGGGGAGAGGAAAACAGAGCAGAAATGAAGATACTTATTTTTTTCTATGACAAGAAAGACTAAGAGCACCATTTTGTGAAGTAGCTTAGATCAGCTGGTCTCCTTTTAGTCAGTGAACAAACATGACATAATAGCTAAATCAGAGAGGAATCTTCATTGCTCTTCCTCCACCTCTAGAAATGGCAAAAATTAGGAAGCCTGAAGAATCTGGAATTACCGCAATACTGCCAGCTTCTGCAAAGAAACAACATGTGATAGTTCACCAAGAGCGTAATACTGATGTCCATGCATGTTTTAGTGAATTAAACATTCTACTCAACTCATTTCTGTATTCATGGATGGAAAACAACTTGATATAAGCATATTTCTTTTTTTTTTTTTGTGTGTGTGTGGTAGTACATCTTCATTCAAAATTCCATTTGTGAAAGGATGGCAAAAAAATGGCAAAAGGATCTCCCACATATGTGCACGTGACCACATATAGTAAGTAGTCTTTTTACAGGTAAATCCAAAGACTGGAAAGATCGAGTTCGTTCATGAGCACTTAAACCTGTTCTGCCAGTGACCATTTTCTTCAGCACTCAGAGGATGCCGCCGTGCTGAAAACACTTCAGTTCAGCCCTTATTATCACTGCTATAAAAGGATGAATGTAAGGCACGTTATTCCCCATTTTGTGATGAATGGATGTGGAGTACAGGGAGCTTTACGTTTCTGTAATAGCAAGACTCTGGTGGCCTGTGTTATGCAACACTTACTAATACCTCCAAATTCAAAAATGAACTTTGCATGTCATAACTGTGAAATTCTTACATATTGGTATGATCAAATAGATTTTTATGCTATTAACTCAAACAACTTTTTGAGGAATCAGCCAATAAATTACAGGATATGACTTTATATTCAGTTGTAAAGCACTGGTGTATTCTGGAGTAAGGGAGATACTTTATTTTGGACTTAGGAGACACACAATTAGCAATCAGAAGCTTAAAATGCTTTACCATTGCCACACTACATTATTTTTTAGCAAGTTCTCTTACATTAGTCTCCGTTCTTTAACAGGAGCACCTGCCAGAAGGATCTGACAAATTTGTGAAAAAGCAGGAATAATTTTCCAAGTGATTCCTGGTAACTGTAAAAATAAAACCAGCAAGGATGAATGGCCCACAACCACTTCCAAAATTCATACGGTTCACTGTTCAATCCACAGGGAAGAGAGAATAGAGTGCATAAGATGAGACAAATAAATCAGAAGACACACTTTTTAAAGAGCTGCTCACAACAATAAGATCCACAGCTCTGTGAAAGTGAATCATATAACACAAAACTTTCTATTTTTCTCTGTAATGCACTTTAACATGCGGAACACATGGAAATCCAGGGCAGCTTTATATTTTTTTGAACACTTATCTATACCACTCATAAACATACCAAGAGGTTCCATGGCATCTCAGTCCATAATGGAAACAGACAGGTTTTAGATGGATAGTGTGTGGTATGTTTTGCTGCCAGGAATATTTCTTTTATTATTATTATTCCTGGTATCAATGCAAAGTAGTTATTCGAAAGTCCATAAAATGAAAAATCATTTTGCTTTTAAAAGAACTGTAAGTACATCTGATCAGAAAATTCGATGGAAGAACATTTTCCATAAATATATAGGCTAAACACATTTTGGAACATATCCTGCAGAAATGTGATGGAAGAGATACAGAAATAATTACAATGGAAATCAAGTTGAAATTTATGTTAAAAAACGTGTTTTTAATAATTTCCTTTCAATTAGTACCATACATGCTTACTATTGCAGAAACAGCCAACGTAATCAACATCACAACTGAGACTGCTAACTTGACTAAAAATGAAGCATTTTGGTTGCCTCCTTTTTAGTATTGAATTTTAAAATATCATCTTTACATTTCAATTCATATTAATAAA
Organism: Vidua macroura; assembly: GCF_024509145.1. Lineage (NCBI taxonomy): Eukaryota > Metazoa > Chordata > Aves > Passeriformes > Viduidae > Vidua > Vidua macroura. Next base: position 20,483,585 of record NC_071572.1, read on the forward strand.
AGAAAAACAGCACAAAAGGTTAGCATTTCACATTGCAGGCGTCTGCTTGAAAAACCTGCATTTTAAAATATAGACTGGGGATGGGGCATTACAATCCTTGGCCTCATCTGGCTCACAAGATGGTGTGGGTTGGAAAGGGACCTTGAAGTTAATTTTGTTCCAACCCCCTGCCACAGGCATGGACACCTTCCAATAGACCAGGCTGCTCAGGGCCCTATCCAGCCTGGCCTTGAACACCTCCAGGGATGGGAAATCCACCACAACTTCCCTGGGCCACTTGTTCCCATGTCTCATCACCCTCACAGCAAAGAATTTTTACCTAATATCTAATCTAAACCTACACTCTTCCAATTTGAACCTGTTCCCCCTTGTTCTGTGACTACATGCTCTTGTAAAAATAATTTAATCCAAGTACACTGAAATTTAGGATAGAGTCTTCAAGAAAACAGCATGGTTAAAGATGGGATTCTTTATTATCTGTGAGGATAGCCAGATTACAGAGGCAGAATTAGACTAACACCTGAATTGTGACCCAGAAAACACCAAGAGGAAAAATGGAAGGGAAAGTATGCCAAGAGGAAGGACAACAATAATTACATATGATGCAGTATCATTGGATCTTGCCATTTTCTTCACATACTGCTATAAATCACAGGAGAGTTGAGAATGTTGCTCTCCCTTCACCCAGGCACACATTTCCCAGGAAGATGGAGACTGAAAGAGACAGGTTAGTGCTGAGGTGGGAGAGAAACACAGCTGCCAACATTAAAATATACCTGCACATGAGAAAATTTTTTTCAAAATAAAATACACCACCAAATGTATTATTTACACACAAAACTCTGCTGTGGTCTGAGAACACACAAAAAAAAAATATGGAGAAAAAGCCGATTTCTTTCTAGATTTTTTCTTTCTCTCCCCTTTCCTTCAAATAATGATACAGACTCTTAGGAACCTTTCTGGTAACATTCAGTTTAAAAATCTGCGGGTTTTTTGCTTATATTGCTCAGGTGTAAAAAAAGTACTTCTCAGAGGAAAAAAAGAAGTCCTATTAAGTCAGAAGTATTACACAACTGAATATAGCATTTTAAAACAGACTTGTAGGACCACAGCTACCTATGTATTCACATGTTCCACCAGCTACAGATGTAGTTACATGTTCCACCTCTATTAACTGTAACACTAATGAATACTGACTGTTGTGACAAATGCACAATATACACAATATTTAGAGCAAAATTCAGCCAAGTCCTAAAAACACACAGACGATCATCCACCATCTAAACATGAGTACACACGTGAGGAAAATCTTCCCTGTTGATCACATCAGACAACAACACTAATGCACAGTTCACAATTTGAGTTTGGTCTCTAAAGTAACAACAGCTAGAGAAGAAAAGCGGAGTCTTGTTTCACGTGGGACAAGCTAAAGAGGCTCTGAGCAATGACACAATTCTGACCTGGTAGCTGAGTCAGCTCAAGTTTAATCAGTTACAATTTCTGTGTCCAGCTGCAGGGCTGAGCCATTCAGCACTGACTCCAAACATGTGCTGAACACTTTCCATAAACACACTATCTCAATATTCTTATAATTTGCCAGACTACCACCATTCATAATCCACTTGGTACATTTGTGCTTGGTCATTAAGAGATCAGAACAGGCTGAAGGCAGGACCTGGTGTTATTTGTTTGCTGGTAGCATAAACAATTCTGGTTTCACAGCTCTCACAGCACTGAAGCTCCAAGAGTTCACGTATACACACACAGCACTGCGATTTGTGGGTTCAATTTTTTGTCATGCATCTGTTGGGACAGTGGAAGGCTTGAGGGTTTTGACATTGAAAGACTGACCTAATTAAAGTTGAATCACTCTTCCCAGCTATAGAGCAGGCAAGTTTTGAAGCACCACACCCCAACATATCATGAGGGTGGAAGCAGACGAGAACCTTGGAACAACTGCTGACAAGTTTATACCTGAAAAATAATTCATTTGATATAGGATAGCAAGTACGCAGCTATCCTTGAGAAAATTCAAATTGAGAATGATTAGTCAAACTCTGTTTAGATGCGTATGTATATTTATTTATATATTAATATGACAACTGCTTACATGTGAACTTTCAGATTCTATTTCCATGGTCCTTTGGTTTCAGGTTTTTTTAATCTCCTCCACATTTTTGTACTGCTTTTCTGTTTTTCCTGTTTTGTGTAACTATAAGCACTTTGCTCAAAAACACTATATTGTGTAGTGTATTCATTATTTAGTTCAACATTTGCCTCCTGCTACTAATATAGGAAAAGACAGCGCATAATGAACATTTATGCAAAATACACAATAATAATTTAGAAGTTGTATTACTTCTTTAATATATATTTTAATGGCAAGAAATGAAAACTTTTTTCTCCAGCATCAGCATATGGCACTTCTTAATACAGAAAAAATATTTTAATTTCCATAGAAATAACATATATATATATATATATATATATATATATATATATATACACACACACATATGTATTCTGAATACATACATAGGGTGTTTTACTGTTTCCATAAGTAAGTTGATGCATTTTTAAAAGTGAAGAGCAAGACTACTTGCTCTTCCTTGAGTCTATTTCTAGTATGTTTCACTCAATCACACATTTCTTGACTTCAGTCTTTCTCCAGAAAGTGCTACAGTTCATGCCAGTCTCACCTATTTGATTTTTCCTGAGTAGCCCATAAGTGAATATGCTTGTGTTTCACTGGATTATTAAAAATAAAGTATTTAATATATTTTTAATTATGCTACTGTTCTCTTTTTGGAGTTAAAAGATAATTACCAAATCCCTTAACTTTCCATCTCAGTTTCCACTGAATTTCAGTTTTAGGATTCCAGGTACTAACACAATTCCTCAAAATCAGAGCTCAGGTAACAAATGTAAATTCTTTAAACAAAATGTCTTTATCCTGAATCTGGAAAATTCACAGAACCATTGCAAAGGACAATACAATCACAAAATAGCCCTACCTTGAGATTTCTGTAAATGTACTCCATAAAAAATCCAGAGGGAGAACTAAAACATGTGACATTATTCCAGTTTCTCCATCTATAAAATCAGGTAATTATATTTAACTACTTCACTGAATACTCTTAAACTCTTTTTATATATAAAATTTGTGAAGCTTTTAAAACTGTCAAGATATGACAGAACTGAAATTAGAATAGAGGGGCTCCATGATTCTCCCATTTAGAAATAAACACAGAAGTTCAGAGATTAACACATTAAGGCAGCTCCAAGAGAATACATTTTAGCTTTTTGTTAAGCTCAATACCTTGAACTCAAAGAACCTAAGACTTCTTTCCATCCTTTCATCTTGCAACTCTTCTTTGAACCTTCATCTATTTTCTCTTTTATTTGTAGTCACTAGAACTAGAGAAAACAATCCAGCCTTAGACCTCACAGAGCCAGAATACCATCTCCCTTCCCATTCCCACACATTCTAGCTTACATACCCAGAGCTCCTGTCACCCCTCAGCCATAGATGTTTTACACAGGATGGAGGCTACTGAAAGCAGCTCTACGTCCTTGACCCTTCATGTACATTTGCTGTGTTAAAGCAAAGACCTTGTTTTGCTCAATCACTCATCCATTTGCTCTATTAAATTATTTTCTCGATCTTTGAGTATTCTATAAACTTCTTAAGTGATTACGTTAATGTGGGCCGATAAAAATGTTCAAGTGTGGAGGATTGGCAGCCCACTGGTACACACAGATACTCAAGGACCACCAAAATCTTCCCTTAGGTCTAATTCACCTACTGTGTGTCCTCACTGTGCATCATTCTTGACTCTTCACGAAAATGCCAAAGGGCACCACGGGAGTAAACTTATAGAAAGCATGTATTTTTACACTTCTTCCTTGTCAACAGCCCAACATATATAAACAGCTCAAAAATATAGCAAGAATGGTTAGTGTTACAGGGCCTATTTTTAACACTCATGATGACAAGCATTAGCAATATCCTGCGATTCTCTTCTGTCCTTTATTTACCAAGCCCTGCGTCAGTTACTCCATCATTTTACCTGGATCATAATCCTGGGCTTATAACTACCTCAGTTATCTAGTCTCCTGTGCTGGTGCTCAGCCAAGTTTCTCTTGTCCTCCCATCTGCCAACATTTTTGTAAATCAACAGTGAGAGTCCAACATTAACTTTAACTTCTTTGTCAGCTCTGTTTGGATTAAACTATCTTCAAACCTTGAAACAGCCGTACTGAAAACTGGACTTCCAAGTACCTGCTGTCCCAGACTATGTGCCTCTGGGAGGCAACAATTTTTTTTTCCACATTATTCTGCATTTTAAACAAAACACATCCTTCCCATACAACCATCAATCTGCTCTCAAGCACGGAATTCAAATACAATCAACAATATGTGATTTTCTTTCTCACCTAAGCAGTCCATATAAGCAAAAGTACCTCAAAAGAAAGTCCTACCACTGCATAAGAAGAGAATAACTGCAACAATGACATTCTTCCCACTGCAGGCTTGGTTTATTCCTTCCATATACATATGACTGCAACATAACAAAATAAAAATGTTAGCTGGACAAACGGAAGAAAGAGGTGCTTTAATATGTTTGTAGAAAAGTTAGAAATGTTTCTGCTCAAGGAATATATGCCAGAAAAATTCAGAGAGAAGACTTGGTTTAAAATATGTATAAAGCAATGTAAGAGAAGAAGACGTTGTTACTTTTTCATGTGAATTACTGGAGGTACCATAAAAAAACAGGCAGAAAATTAATCTCCTTTCTCTGTGATGTTTCAGCTTATCTGAGAAATAAAGGTTCAAATGGAGCTACTTTGGTATCCAAAGTAGCCAATCTTTTGTGCTAGCTTGCATCAACATTTTAAAAATGAAGGAAAAAATATTCACAGAACAAATATTGATAAATTGCTCTGTCAAGCAGATGCTGAACTCAGAAAATCGAACTGCTCTGCTTTTGAGGGTTCTCTTTGATATTTATGTTGCAGATAACCAGGAGTTTTGTTTTATTAGTGAGTGGGTTTTGTTACTGGGGACTGGGATGGAGGGTCAGGGAAGACGGGGGAAGGAGGGAGATTTCATGCCTATAAAAGCTCAATTGAAGATCAGACTAAAGCTCATTTAAAGACTTCCAGTAAGAAACAGTGATCAAGGCTTAAAACACTCTGAAGAAGCAGCTTCATCTTGAACTTTGGGAGCAGCTGTGCTCTCATTGCCCTTCCCCCAACACAGGAAACAGACCTAGAAACAAAAATAAGACAGGAATGCTCCTGTGCAAGCTAATGTTGTTGGCTTCTTAAACATCCACTACCCTTGTGCCAAAAAAAATGAAACCCAGGAGGATTTAACACTTCAAAGGATAGTGAGACACTGCTTTAAACACAGAATTTTCTACCAGAGACAGATATTCTTTCATTTTGCAAACAAACTGAAAGAATGTTATCGTGAGTACATGTTGAGACTGATTTCATTTATATTCTTGTACTGCTTATGCACAAATACACCACTGCATATTACACTTTTACCCATTTTAGACTAGAGTTACTGCTGTAGCAGGGTTATCTCCCACCTGGAAAAAAAATGCAGCAGTTGAATCTTCTGATACATTCCAAAACATTCTATTACAACATGGAGTTTGAAAGCTTAACAGTACAGGGAAATGTTTGACAAAGAAGTTCTCTCCTTATTAAGCAATGATACATAATTATATGTTCTAGGAGAATGTAACATCTTGCCAAAGGAACGTATGGCCACAAATGCTACTCACAGTATTTCCAACTACAAATTATAGTTATGCTTTCACTTGTGTTATTAAGAACTTGGCCTTTGTTCCATCTATTTAATTTTCTAAACAAAGGTAAAAAGATGGGAAGGAAAGTGAGAGGTAGGCTACATTTTCTGTCTAACCTAAAAAATCCAAACCAACAGCTTTATCTAATTTTGACGAGTACAAATCATCTCCATGGCTTGCTCTGCTTCACTCACCACAAACAACTCATGTTTTCAACACTTAATTTAATATTTTGCAGGCTAATGGAAACTTTACATAATGCATTCTCCCTAATAAAGCTAAAATGTCAACGCAAATGGGATTGAGATCTTGATATGGAGAGAAAGCAAACGTTATCTTTTCAAAATCTCCAGGCTAACAAACATGATGTGGAGGATGGGATGGGCACTGATACAAAGCAAAGAAGGAGAGGAAAATTATCTTTCTTATTTTAGAAGGGTGTCTTTATCTCTTTCTGAGCGTAGCACCCCCCAGCCATACCTCTTTCAATAGTGTTTTAACGTTTGATTAAAATAGTTTCTTGATCCCTCCTCATTCTGCTAGCGTCCTCCCTGTGGTAGGACAGGGAAAACGGATTGAAAAAGAACAGCCGATGTGGATATTAACATTTATATTTCACTGTCACTGAAAACTCAGTAAGTATTGTCAGGTTAGTCCTCATTCACAACAAATTCAAACTCCAGTGGTTTCTTTTTATTAAAAAAAAAAAAAAAAATGTATGTTTGATCTTTCTTTGTGCATTGAGAGTTCAGGGCAGGCAGCACTCATGCCTTCAGCACCTGTTAATAATTTCTCAGTAGAAAGTACAGAGCAAAAGCAGGTGAAGGCAGGCTTTCAAGTTTTAACCATTCCATCCATGTACCTCATCCCATCCAACCATACAGTGAGGTCCCTCCCTTAAAGCACCACTTCTTTACAGCTACAACTAGCAAGAGGCAAATGACTTATTGTGGGTGTAGCATTTTAAAAAACAGTGCAAATTAATGTAAATGGTTTCCAGTTTCAGGGGATTTTGTTCTAAATACAGGTAATTAAATCTCAGCATAATGAGAAAACAAAAGCAAGCACTGATCACACCCTGGATGTGTCAATCCAGTAAAAATCATCATCAGACATGGTGCGTTTAACCCTGAACAACCAGTATTTCTCTTGAGCTGTCTTCCAATTACCAATATAATCTGTTTCCTCCAGAATTGGCAAATTTTTTGATAATTTTCTGAATTTTCAAATTTTCTGAAAATCTGCATGCTTTCAGAATGCTCTGCTTATTATACCAAAATGGAACATACGTAGCAGCTAAGTTGTCCACTCTACTGCCATTTCACAAGTCTTATCTCCCTGTTTTCCATAAAGTCATATCTATTACATTTTCTGTAACCACTGCTGAGAATTATTAGAATAATGCTGCACCTCATTATTAGAGAAGAGATTTATAATCTAACACAATGCAGTTCAAACTTGCTGGGTTGATACTTGCTGGGTTACAGCAAGGGAATAGATAAATGGACTAAGGTTTAGACAAGTTACAACAGAATTATTAAAAAAAAAACCAAAAAACATGGCAGCACTTTTAGAGCAAAATAGCTCTACCTACACATGTAGCCAGTGCACTGGGCTATTGCACTGGTTTTTACACTGACATCATTACTGGAGAATAAGCTTCTTATACTTGGACAACAGTATTGAGAACAGATCATAACCAATGCTTTTACTTGACTCTCCAGAATGGACGCTCCAAAATAACTGAACCCACACTCAGAGCAGGCTTTCATGAAGTCCAAATGTAAAGGAATGACTGGGTACTTTTTTTTTCCTTCTGTTTTGCATCGTTACAGGATGTATGTTCAGCCTGATCTGATACTAAGCTCTACAGGTCTAGTAACAAAAATAAGAGGAGCTTCACAGCTAAAGGATAGAACAGAACAGATTTCAGTTGGAAGGGACCTACAACTCTCACTAGTCCCAGTCTGACCAGTTCAGGACTAGCCTAGAGTTAAAGCATATTGTAAGGGTACTGTCCAAGCACTGTTAGCCTTGGGGCGTTGACCACCACTCTAGGAAGCTTGTCCCAGTGTTTGACCACCATCTTGGTAAAAGTAATGTGTCCTAATGCCAAGTCTAAATGTAGCCTGGTGCAGCTCTGAGTCGGTCCCATACATCCTTTCACTGCCTTCCAGGGATAAGAGATCAGCACCCCCTCTCTGCTTTCCCTCCTTAGGAAGCAGTTGAGAGCAATGAGGTTGCTTCCCAGGCTCCTTCTCTCCAAGCAGACAAGCCTAAAGTCCTCAGCTGTTCCTCTCAGGACATGCTTTCCAGCCCTTTTCACCACATTTGGTGACTTCCTCTAAACACATTCAAGGACCTTCACATCCTTGTTAAATTTTGGGCCCAGAAAAGCACACAGTGCTCAAGGTAAAGCTGAACCAATGCTGAATACAGAGGGCAAATCACCTGTTTTGAGTGGCTAGTGATGCTGTTTGATGCACTCCTAGGATCAGTCTGGATGAGAACTGTACCACAACTAATTTCAAGAAATTTATATGTTGACAGAGATAGGCATTTTGTTACATATGTTACATATAAGTTATATTTTGAAATGTCAGCCGGACCATAATAAAAAATAACCAATTAAAATGTAATGAAAATCCACATTCCTATTGCAGGTTAGGGTGAAAATGTGGTCTAAAAAAAATTAGCCTTTATGTATTGCACATCACAGCCCAATATCACAAAATAAATATATACAAGCTTTTCTACATAGCATAGTAACAAAAAGTCCTTGTGCAAGTATCACAGAAATTAACTACATAAGAAGTCTTACTTATCAGTGTAACTTCTCTAGTTTCATGATAAATAATAAATTTATACAATGATTCTGCAGACATTTAGAATTGTGCTTCACTATAATGATGTACCATTTGACAAATACTGTACACCATTAGATTTAAAAACATCATATTGAAAACAGAAGGTTTTAAACTTACAGCTTAAAAAGCTGCTTCATACCTCCAGCATGTGGTATATGCTCATTTTCATCCAGCTAAAAATATCACATTTGTAGAAATCAAATCTCTGGAAACATGACTAGATGGCCTTAAAATAGTCAGTTTGCTGATGGATTTATAACTTTATCTACATTTCACAATTACACTCAAAAACGTATTTTAAAAAGAGTAAGTTCATGTCCCTTCCACAAATAGGCATTTGCAACAGGCTTTGAATTAAGTTCATACCAGACTGCAGCTCACGTAACGAATAAATATGCTGTTCTATAAGCAGCAGAACTAAAAGAATCTGGGTTTTGACACTTTCATACACCAAGCCTGCTGAAGGGCCTCACAAACTCCTGCTATTATCCAGAGGATCCATGTGCTACCTGGCCAGTCACTGCTGCCCCATGGAATGAACCACAAGAGCCAGGAGCTCTTCCCATTGTGCGAGGGAGTCGCATGACTTTGGTTGCCTTTACTCCCTCAGCCACCAATCCTTACAAGTCCTGGAGGAATTCCTTATCTTTGAGCACATTAACACTGTGGAATGTGGCTGATGCTTAAGTGCTCTATTCTGGGAGGAATGGAGTGACAGACAATGCCAATTTGCACATTAGGAAAAGGCTCTTCACCTGGAGGGTAGCTGGACATTGGAACAGGCTCCCCAGGGAAATGGTCACAGCACCAGGTCTGCCAGAGGAGGCATCTTGGATGACAGCTCTTAATCCTATAGTTTAGTTTTAGGCACTCCTGTGAGGAGCAAGGAGTTAGACCCCTTCTGGGCCCCTTTACACTTCAGATATTCTGTAATTTTATGAATCTAAACTACGGATTTTGTTTCTTAGGAAAACCTTGATAATGCTTAGACAGGTGACATACACCTACTCAAGATGCCTGAACTCCCATGTAGCTCATGCTACCTAAGTCAAGTTTGTAGGCTGACCTACCTTTTAGTTTTTACCATATAAGCTCTGGATTTGGTTGGCAAGTGCTGAAATCAGACAGAAGTCACTCTAGCTGTAGCTGTTAATGTCCCCAAACTGATCATTTCAGTTTCTTTTTCCTCTCAACCTTTTCATACTCTTACATTCAGGCAGTGCGAGCTAAGATCCAGTGAAATGGCTCTACTTGGCAGCAGAGCAAAACACCTCAGTAACATAACACTGCACAGCACCAGAGGCAGGCAAGCCACTTCACAAGGGAAAAGCATGGTGCTTTACATGCTGTCACTTCCCAGTTACACAAAAGTACTATATTCCAGTCTGGTATTCCAGTCTAAGCAGCTCTACTCTTAATAGACAACTGGCTTTTTAAATTTAAAGGCAGCAATACTGATATTTTAATTAATTCTTAAATAGGAATTCATAAAAATAAAGAGTTATTTGAACTGAACTGTGCTGGTGACTAATATGCCTATTCCTCAATGTATCGTACTTTTGAAGTTACAAACACATACAGTAAATGAAGCTCCGGATGATGATATTTAGCTGCCTCGAAATTTCCTTTATGTTCTGCCAACTTCAATTCTGATTTGGACTAGAATGGTAACTGGTAAACAATAATCTGGCATGCACTCATTAGCAGAAAAACAAACAATATATTTTTAAAAGTAGAATGTACCAGATAAATTTCCATTTCACAGGAGAAGATGTCAGCTTCTAGTCCAATGTATTTGCTTCACTTTGTTGCTGACTGCATAATGGCATAAAAATACTCTATTACACATTAGGCTTTTAGCTCTAAGGCCTTTCATTCAGCTATTGCCACTTGTTTTCTCTCCCTTTCCCTCCACTTTAAGAGACACCGTCTCTGTGAAATCTTCTCAATTTCAAACAAGTGGGGTAGTTTCACAGGTTGAATCAGTTGTAATTCTTATGTTTGCTTTTATGGATTTGAAAATTATTTCATGTTACTATTTAAAAAATACCTTCACCATGGGGAAAAACACTCAACAGACTAGACGGGAAAAACAGTGACCTTTGGAGGACTACAATGACATTGAACGTGACAACAGTGTCTCAAATAAGCAAGAGACAAAAAGAATAAAAAAGGAAATTACATAGATTTCTTTCTTATATTAATCAGCTATCACTTACCAAAACATTTTTAGTGAAAGTCTATTTTTAAATACCTACAGGTAGTTACAAATAAAGAAAGTATGTATTGTTTTAAGCTTACAATCCTTAGCTTCTAATTAATAGTATCCTTGTTATTTTAAGAGCCTCATGGGTATTTAGAGGGCTAAACTGCAATAAAACCAAGATACATAAATGAAACCTATCTATTAAGGTTGTCTTGGTCAATAAAAAGTAATTGCATCAAACAACAGCCGCAAATGATGGACGGCCCTTGCCAGTGGGCAGGAGAGGAGGAGAGCACATCCTACAGCCCCTAGCAGCCAGGGAAGGCTGACATCCATCCCTCTTGCCTAGCTCATGTCTCCTCCAACCCCAGCCCTCTTGCCCACCAGCAAGAAGCGATTTGGCAGTAATATTTCAGCAGCCATATGGCAGTGCCAGGCAAGTTCGGCCTTGCTGCCTCTCACTGCTGCTGCTCACCTCCTCCCTGCTTCCCAGAACACCTGCTGGCTGATGCCTTCTGCCACCATAAACATCCCTGGTAAAGTTTTCTTCCGCATATTCTCGGGGGAGAGGCACAGAGGCTCCATCAAACGCGTTACACTGTCCCAGAAGATGCCTCACCCGGGTCAGGGGAGAGCTGTGAGCAGCAGCAAGCCTGAGGAGCCAGGCATGGCACGGAGCAGTGCCGGCAGGCAGGCGAGAGCAGACCCTGCCAGGGCAGAAGCCTGGTCCCCAGCACTGGGGACACATGGCTGACACAGCCCCACAGGCCGACCTCACAGCAATCCTGGAAAACATTGCAAACCACGTCCTTTAACAATACAAAGGCATTCACATTTTTTCTCAAAATGGCTGGGTAAACGAAGCTTAGTGCCTGCCTTAGAAAGAAAGCTTTTGAAAATCCTGTTTCACACAAGCAGGAAAAAGCACCTCAACCATTTACAAACTACCCAAACTCTACATACATACTGTCTGGGAACTCCACGAGTCCCCTTTTTCCTACATTATGAACCAGACCGCATATTTACAACCATTTCCTTCATCTGACTAAAGCTACATCTGCAATCCCAACACCTGTCTTTTCATTCTGCCCTTTGAATACCACTATAATTTATTCAATTCCTTTGGCAACAGGCCTCCTTCATCCCAGAAGAGAGCATTAACTTCTCTACGGATTGTAACACGAGGAACTAACCAGGACTAGACAATGTCTGAAATGTACACTTCTTTCATTTAGTTGCAGAATAAGACTGCATTGCTGGTGGATATAAAATTCAGACTGGAGATACGGAGATGAAAGAAAATTTCAAAGCACAATTCTACACAGGTATGTCTCATGAGCAATTAAGAGAGTTGCTAACTTTCTCATTACTAAATGCTGTGTTATTTACACAGAAGCCTCACAGACTTGCTCTTCCCTAAGAGCATTGTAGGCAGCAGTCAAACATTCCTCTGCCCAGCCCTCACTGACAGGGGGCTGGGGGTACCCAAAGATTAAACATGAACCACAAAGACAAACCAGAAGGCCCAACAAGTAGGTGTTCACTGCCTATGGAAAGCTCCTAGTTACCTGGCACTGTTTTTAAAATCTACAAAGTAGGAGTAAAATGGATTTTAAAACATTTCTACTTCAGACAGGAAATTCTTAGGAATTATAAACTAGCAATGAAGGTCAGGTCCTAAACATATACACAAACATACACACACACACAAGGCTTTCTGCACACAACTGCTGCTGTTTATTCCTGTGAAACCATAGCGTATGCAGTTAAGCACAGACATAAATATTGAACACCTACAGCCACATCCCATAAGAAGGAAATGTCTGGTCTACAATAAAGACACATATTTCATAGAAATATTAAGTACATAAATACATTTGTAAGAGATTTCCCTTTTTTTTTTAAGTTGAACTATTTAAAATTCAACTTCAGCATATTCACAGAATCATAGAATGGTTTAGGTTGGAAGCGATCTTACAGATCATCTTGTTCCAACCTCTCTGCCATGGCCAGGGACATACCTCCCACTACACCAGGTTGTTCAGAGCCCTATCCAACGCAGCCCTGAACACTTCTGTCTATCAAAATACAGCTAATAGCACTTTGGTTTTAATGTTTAAGAACTGAAAGTCTAGCTATTAAGGGGGAAATGGCTTTTTTCAAGTTAACTTCTAAGTGTCAGCCTGTACTGTACTGACAATCACAGAACAGCCAAAATAGTCTGCTAACTACTGCAGACTAGAATAAAGGTATATATGTTGATGCAAGGAAGCATGACAGATGATATAAAAATTTAAGCCTAATTCTGATCTGGTACCATTAGGCATAATCAGTTCCTTTATATAAATATTCCTTTTATCACCAGCATTTTAATTAATGTGACTGAAATTATAATGACAAAATTAAAGTTTTTTTTTAAATAAGAAACCTTTTTCTTTTACTGGAAAATTAAGTATATCTGTCCAGCAGACAAACAACTGGGTATGATCTAAAGACTACATTGCTTAAGATAAGTGAGGCAACTCTTCGATTTAGAAGATGTGACAATACTAATATGTGATTTCCTTTTTCCCCAAAGATACACCTATGTGTACCAAAACCACGAATAGCAACTCTTCTTATGAGAATGTTTTTTATGAAAAGTTCACTTTACTTCCCACACACATCAAGTTGACAATTGAGAATCAATTCAAAATGTAAGCACCTATATCCTAAGGCAACCTATCAGTGCTCAATTTACAAGTATGTCATATGCTTAACTTTGTTTTGGTGGGGGATGTTGGGGCTTGTTTTTTTTTTGTTTGGTTGGTTTTTTTTTGGTCTGTTTGTTGGTTGGTCTTGTGGATGGGGTTTTTGTTGTTGTTGTTTTGGGGTTTTTTCTTTTATTTTGTTTTGGTCTATTTTCATGGGGTTTTATTTAAAGACTCATCAACAGAACCATTTGTAGTATATGTATTAACTCTTGCAGAACCAATTTTCGCTTTCAGAAAGGCCAATTCTCAATTAAAGGCTGAAACTGGTGCTGTGCAAATTCTTACCTTCACGGGATCAGTCTCTTTAAGCTACTGTTTTGCTACCAGCTTCAACCAAACCTACCATGGATAAGAATCAGGGAGATCAAACCTGGGGAAAGCTGGCATGCATGCCTCTCTGTCCAATAAAACCACACCATATCAGCACTGTTGTTTGCTTCACTCTCTCTCTCGCTCCCTCTCCCCCAAAGGAACATTAAATGTAATAAGTGAAGCAAGAACTGCAGGATGAAAACAATTTACTTCTCAGCAGCATGATGTGGCACACATGAACACCTCACCAAACACCACTTTTCACAGGAAGCACCCTAGCTGAGAATAGACTTTGAAACTATCAGGTTCAACAACTGTGAAACCAATGGTGAGAGAAACCTTCTGGAAACAACAATTGTCTAAGATCAACAGAAATCTGCCAGATAGGTGAGGGTTCCTCCTGCAAGGCCCAGATTGTGCTCCTTTTCTCTAAATTATTATGGTTTACTTCTTATAATTTCCTTATGAAAGGTCTCTCGAAACAGTATCTTGCTGATGTACTAGAAGTGCTGTTATGTTTCCATCACTAGAGCCAAAGAAACAAATTAAATACTGGAACAGCCTCTTTCCATTACAAGCTGCATGCCCCTGTGACTGCGGGCTTTTTACTGCATCAGCCAGACTCATAGCTAAGATTTCTAAGAAATATTGTGAATTAGGAAAAAAAACTACTAAATAATAATTCCAGAGAAACCTATCAGGTTGTACAATTTGAACAATTAACCCAACTGTTTTGCTAGGTCAACAATTTGTTTTGTTATATTGATTTTGGCTGTTAAAGACTTGTTACCTGCAAAAAAGGATGCACATCAAACCTTTAAATGTATGTCTACATTTTCATTTCATAGTTTCTGTGGCTTGAAATTAATGGTCAATATTTAAACAGCCTACAGTATCCTTCATACAGGCCAATATTCTCAACCTACACAAAAAAAAAAAAATGACAAGTCTAAGCTATTATCTTATAGCTCCTGAACTCCACTGTGGACCAGAACAGTACATCACATTTTGTTCTTCACATCAAATTACTTCCAATAAATACCTTACACTAAATTCTCAACGAGCTTAACAACACTTCTAAGCTAGAGAAAAAAGAAGAAACCTCCAAGCCAGTATGTAATTTGCATGTAATTCTTACACAGTTCATCATTCAATACTAGATATTTATACACATAGTTAATAAGTAAATCTGTCTAATTTAAAGAAGCATTTGGGTCTTTATTTTTTTATTAGGTCATTATACCACATATTGTTTATTTAAAGAAGAACAAGATTCCCAGTTCCTACTATTTCAACCACAAAACAAGTTCTCATGGTTTTTTAGTTCAGAAATATTTGTAACAAATAGTAAATATAATCAATACTACAGTAATAGTACATCTTCTCACTGCATCAAATGTTACATTAAATGAAACTAAACATATATGGTAAGCTGGGTACCAATTTACAATAGAGACCCTCTAACCTCTACACAAACCATATACCACCTGCACAGTCACCCATATATTAAATGTGAGAAGCTACTGCTGAGAATCAGTGTCAAATTTTTCCCCTTCAATAAACTTATGCACATGGGAAAAAATCTATTCATCTGCATACAGACTGATAGCTGTCACTTGGTAGGAACTTTTTCTTTAAAGTATTTTTTAATATAACACTTTATTTAACGTAGGGTAAAAAGATGACCTTTTGTTGTCAGAATGTTATGATGCATCCCTGTACTAAGACAAATTATTTATCCAGGCACTAAGCAGCACCAATTCCTCTGACTTCAACTGGAGCTACCCAAGGCTTCTGATAAACAAGACACTTATTTAGCTATTTATATTCAAAAATGTTGGCTTCTAAATCACACAGCTAGTACACATGCTACAGACACCAATTATTAACAACATAATCAGCATGAGCCATAGCCACTATACAAACAGTCTCAAGTGTCTGTCATAAAAGCACAGAAATAATGAGGTGCAGGTAATGTTCATGTTTACTTCCATTTAGGTTAAACGCAACAGTCTGATACCTGACAGCAACCCCAAAAAACCTCCGTCTTTAGATCCAGGTTGCTACAGGATGAGAACAGCACTTTTTTTCCTAAAAACACAGTCAAGAGAAACATTACCATTTTATCCAATTTGCTGGTGGTGTAGCTGAAGAAGCCCACAGCTTCTCCAAAAGCAGTTTGATGCCTCTAAATGCAGATTAGATGGCAGTCACAGCTATGCAAGAGTTTGAAGCCATTGGCTGCCTTTGGAAAAAAAAACAACTGTATGGTCTAAATTACCTTTTGCACTGTATGTGCTAGAATGGTCTTAAGACTGAAGGTAACAGCTGTTACCTCAGTGGGACTGTCTTTTTTGTGTTTGTCACTATGATATGGTAATATTTCTGGAGGGCAACACGCTTTGTTTGGATAGCATTTACAAGAAGTTGAACCATGTCAAGTTCTTGTGACATAGCAAGTTGCTGGAGTGACAAAGTGGCATTACTGCACCACTTGGAATCTTAAAGCATACAGCTTTAAGAAACCCAAGAAAGCAAGCTTCAAGGAAGGAAATGGCATGTATACAAATATTGATAATAAATAATAATAAATAGAAGGTCTGTTCATTACATTATGCAGAACCTGGAAGAAATCATTATTCATCTGCTTGCCTGCTCAGTCTATTTCAGTACAGGCTGCAGGAAATTATTTCCAATACTGGGGGAAAAAAAAAAAAAAGACATGCAGGTGGATGGCTTTCTGTATCTGATTTCATCAGGACTCTGAAATGCAAATACTGGAGACCAGAATGATCATATGAAAGACTACAAAACAGATTAAGCCTACCATAAAATAAATTTTAAAAATGCATGTATATAAAGACACATTACATGGAAATGAGAAAAAGGGACTCATCCTCAGCTCCTTGACCCAGTGGTTATCATGCTGAAAACAGAAAATCAAGTTAGCAAAAATATTTTGATTAGGCAACTTTCCCTTTGGAATAAAGTAGCAAGAAGAAAGGAGTCAAATTTATTTTGTCCTTTTATAGGCAACTCTTGAAGAAATTATAGCAATAGTCCTCACTTCCAGTATTCCTAGAAATGTCATATATTAATTATAAAGTGCAGTTAATATTTTCTTCTTATGCACACACACAAAAAGGTAAAACAGTTTATTACATTTCAATCTAAGAGCTTAACACATTGCTATTTACTTTTATTGGCAGTGTGCCCAAATATCCCAGATCTGCAAGACTGATAGTGAAAAGGAAAATATTTCAGGCCTCAAAGAGAGCAGATCTATGGTTGCCTGGAATGTGTAAACAGCCAGAGCCTGTTTTACTTCCCACCCCCACTCTCACCATACACACCTCCTCTACCTCACCCTTCCTAACATTAGCAAGGAGTGCTGCTCTCAAGCAAAGGAGAGAACACAAATGTAGTAACATAAGTAACAAAATTCTTGACATTTTAAGATGCAAGAATTTGGATTTACTTAAATCAGATGTTGCCATATAAATAGCTGTAGTCTAAAAACAAAACCAGTACTGCATAAGACTCTGAAAATAAAGATCAGCTGAGCAGGCTTCCTATATGACAGACCTGGTAAACACAAACTAAGGAAATACAAATGCTTCTCTACAGATTATTCTTTGCACAATTAAGAAGCAGTCAGATCTGTATTCTATCAGAGAAAATACAGTTCACAGTCCTACATAAGAGAAGGGATATTTTCATAAATATCTACACAACGTAACCAAACTGATGCCAAAATGTTATGTTGGTATAAATTATCTTCTGTGAAAACAAGGATTATTAGTTGCATAATGATATACACACCCACAAGGCAGTCAGTCATAAAAATACATATCATCACATCCTAAAGAAGTTTACAATATAATTAGACCATTTTTTAAAACTCTTTAAATTTGTGGACCAATAAAGATACCTTGCATAGTAAAACTGAACAATGACAACAGACTTCCTTCTCTTTTTTAACTTCACAGCTCTCTGTAAAAACAATCCTCTATACCCTAGTAGCTTGCAAGCCATGATTTGAAACTAAAGAATTACAGAACTGTTAAATATTACTGTTGTTATTTACCTAGTTGCTTTCATCTTCAAAACCAAATCAAGCCAAAACATACAAAAAAAAAAAAAAAAAAAAAAAAAAAAAGGTAATTAACATTGCTGAGCAAATGGCTCTATATGATGGGAAGCTTGTAAAACTTCAATGAATAAAAAGGGAAAACATGAGGGGAAAAATAAATGTAGTATACTATGGTCAAACACTGAAAGGCAGTCTTATAATGTTGTTTACAAATACAAGGTCACACAGCGCTCCCACTTCTCCTTCTATTAATTTTACTGGTTTTATGAACACATTTGGTGAACATTCAAAAGAACACATCCATAGACTAATGAGGGCAAAATGCTGGCTCAAAGGAGACATGAGCAAATGCTCTGTCAGTAGACTATTTGCAAACAGTTGAAATCAATAATAAATTCAACCTAACCAAATGCAATGCATACAAACAGAAATTAAAAGACTGAGGTAATTGGCAAGTACATGAATGATGTTTCAGGCCACAGGGCACACTTTCTCACATACGTTAGCACTTTAAATAGGTTGGCAAGACATTGGCTCCACTTGAGACACCAGAATGTACCATATGTACTTCCAAAACCAAAAATAACAATTAAGACAATGCTAATAGCATAAATAGCTAAATATTTCTTTAAGACAATTATTTGTAGGACGTTTGAGTAATCAAATGAAAAAAGTTAGAAAATTTATATTTAAGGTGTAAAAAATAAATGTTATGATCCTTCTGTGTAATTTTCCTGATCTACTGCAGTCAAACACGGAACAACCACCCCAGAGAAAAACAGTAAATTAGAATAAAAAAGGCTGATATATCCTCTCCACAGAGGCTATGGTGCTTGCAGCCCTTACACAAGACGAGCATCCAGTGCCAGTCCTGAGGTGCTGGGCTTTTTATGTGGTAGGTCACATCTGGCAGAACAATTTTGAGACTACCCATGATCCAGACAGACCATGACACCATCCTGCCAATGCTGGCCAGTCACTGTTAGAGTTTGTTAAACCTCATGATGTGGGGTTGCCTGAAAAATGCAGGGCACTTCACTGAAAAAAAGTCATAGGTTCCAACCATCCTCCTGTGCAGGTCACTTTTCAATGTATTTGTTTGCAACCAAGTTGCTCTTTATGCTGCAAAATATTAAGCCCAGTAAATTTCAACATAGCCAACACAGCTCCTGCACATTTTGAAGAAACCAGGCTCTAAATCTCAACTTCACATCTGTCATCTACAGAAACTTCCAAGAACATGGAGAAGATTCAGATAAGAACAGTACTCAAAACAGACCGTGGAAGTTATGCCATACAAAAAAACTACTTATGTGGGCTAGGGGAAAGGAGAGGGACACCACAATCCCCATTTCATTACAGGAACGGGACTAACGCTAAAATCACACACATCTGCTGCTGCTATAAAAAAGGTTCAGAAATGTTTACTTAATCAGTCAAGAATCTGTGCTGCCGTCATATAAGGCCTGACTCTAGAAGTCTCCTGCACAAGCCAAACACATTTTTGCAACATCAAGCCATAGATACAACAGGCTTTGTTGAATCTTCAGAACACAAATGTATTATCAGCTCTGTCCTTGCTGGAGTTAAAGACTGTGTCACACAGAAAATATCCATTAAAATGAAACCTATTAAATTCCACTGCAAACTCCAATAGATTTTTTGCTGTAGTGGAGGGAGGTAATTAAAAGAAAGATTTAAAAGCAATTACAAAAAGTTTGAAGAAAAATATACAACAAAGGCTTGTTCTGAGGCAAACTAATACCCTAAACCCAACTATGTTACTCAGGAAAATAACTTCCATATTAACAGAAGATTAACAAATTAAAACAATCATTACTTCTAAAAGCAATCATTACTTCTAACTCTAAACTGAACACTGAAAGAGAGAAAAAACTTTTTGTTCCATAATTTTCCTTTGATACTTTGCTATCCTAATGGATAAACTAATAGAAAAATGGGATTATACTTTATTAAGTAGAGCTTTACATTCATGTTTTAATAAACCAGCAACAAAATAAACTAACAATGTTTTTTGCTGTTTAAAATTCTTCAAAAGTAGTCATTCATAAAGTCTTCACAGTAATTCTATAGTACAACATTGCACTGTAAGTTGAATGTAAATTATTTACCCAGCTGTGAAAAGGTGTGCCCTGTCAACTGCCTTGTGAGGTTGTTAAAGGAACAGATATTTCCTCTCTTTTCACAGATATATATATATATATATATATATTCAAATTTACATAAAAAAAGGAAAAATGTTGTCCTTCGAAAGCTCATGGCAAAATAAATACAGGAGCAAACAACTACAAAATCATTCAATGCAATTATCTGAGCACATTTTAAACGGTAGAAGATGCAGGTCACTATATTACTTTTAGAAAGAGGAAATTAAATTTCTTTCACACTGGACTCCATGTACACAAATATCTGCTGTGCACAACAAATCTTATCTACAAAGCCATCATTGAGTGCACATGATCAAACTGACAATATATAATTGCATTTAACATGTTGTCATTAGAGAACACAGAACCCTTCCATGTTTCAAGTGGTTTTTAAACTGAAAATACATGCTGCTGGTAACATAGTAGATACTATGAAGAATTTATCACTTGGCCTAAGCAAAATTTAAAATAAAAGATTTGATCCAGAGTGAGGCACGTATGCATACAAATATGTTTGTATGCATTACAAAAGCCAGGCATGCACCAAAAGCCATTTCCGTAACCACATAATAACATATAATAAAGTACCCACATATAATACCATTATACTACCATCATAACACTGAAGAAATGCACAGGAATAAGTGTTTTGAAGACATGCCATCTTAGCCAAGCAAAAAAAAAAAAAAAACAAAAAACCAAAACACTTGTCCACTTGATGGTCAGCAGGTTAAAAACTGTGAATCCTAGCTTTTGAGGTAGCCTACTCCCACTCATCTTCCTCTTCCTTGTAAACTGCCCATGAGGGCTTAAGCTACATTCCACATTTTTTCCAACCTCTACCCAGCACTACTGGACTAGGTAGGAAAGATAGGATGGGGGTCTCCCAGAAAAGTAATTTTCATTCATCAGCAGTGAGGGAAACCATTATGTTAATGCTTTAGTAAATTTGAGCTGTATGTAATAAATAGGTTCTTTCCTTTCACTCTAATACTGCATTTTGGGCCATCTTTTTAGCTTCAGTGTTTTTTTTTTTTTCCCAAGCACATCAAATCCCATGAGAATGAAGCTGGATGAATTTTTATGATACACTGTCATGCACTAATTTTAAACTAATTGGCTCATTTAAATTAACTGATTATGTAAGACATTTACTGATACTAGCAGAAGTACCAGAGCTGAGTGTTTGGGTTTTTTAGTACAAAACCAGATTCCTCCGAATACAAATCAGCATTGTTATTGAGTTACAACACCAGCAACCCAAACAAACCCAGCAGTAGTCAAAATGAAAATAAAGGAACCTTGAACAGTTTTCACAGAATGATATAAAATCTGTCTTGTGAACACCATGCAATGTTACTAAAAATGTACTTGCTTCTGCTCCTTACTTTCATTTTTTGAGAACTGGCATAGGAAGGAAGATGTTTTCCTCATTAGAATAATCCTCAGGCATGCCTTTTATCTGTGCCTCCCAGATTACAGTATTTTAGTTTAAAAGTCACCAACTGAAAAAGTAAACTATATTACTACAGAAGCTCTTACATTTTAAAAAAATGACAAAACTAAAGCCAAAAAGTAAAAAAAAAAAAAAAAAAATCCAAAAAATCAAAAATCCACCCAAAAACTAAAATCAAAACGAAACAGGAAAGTTAAGATACAAGGAGAGATATTTAAGTCCACATATTTAGCAGCATTACCAATATCTTCTGAAATATTTAGAAAATATTGTTTCAACCAATTCTATATCCAAATTATTAGAGGTCTAACTCATGCATGCATGTCAAATAGGCATGAAAAGGGTTAAAGTTTGTTTTGTGACTGTAAAAAGCAACAGATAAATATCCTTGGAAACTAATCCCCCCAATAGGAACCGGCACTGTCTGTGCTTGGATTCCCAGCCCTAACTTGTCAGCAAAGCTCACCCTATCTGTGAGAACACTATGGAGGAGGGCAATTTTACCTCAATCTCTCTGTCAAGATCAGGGTTTACATTTTACTTCTAAGAGCAACCAACCAAAAACCAAAAAAATAATAATAATTTTTAAAAATTTTTAAAAGGAGGAAATAATGAAGATAACATAATTCTGATGTTTGAATGCATGTCCCAGCCCCAGCTGTCACCTCCTGGTCTCACCAGGCTCAGTCAGAGGTACGAGCACAGAATGCACTCCTGACCTTGCCACATCTCAACAAGCACATAATTAAAGGGTGCTGCACCTCTGCCTTCTCCCAAAACCTGACATCCAGCCTGGCCCAGCTACAGTCATTTCACTGGCTCTGCAACACCTCAGGTGCTGCTGACCTGAGCACATCCTAGTTCAGCGTGTGAGAGTCAAGCCACTGCACACTGGCACCGCTCTCCAGCGTCAGGGTTACACCTTTCTTTCTCCAAAACTTCTTTTTGGACTCCCTTAAGGCTATCCATGTACGTGTATATACATGCATATGCATGCACTCACACACAACAATTAGTGTAGTTCATTTTAAACAATTAGTATTTGTGAAACTGATTCCTGTTCAACAATCCCAGCTGAGACTATGTGCTAACACAAGTCTTAATACTAACGGGTCTCTGGACAAATACATATCCTCTGCCAGTAGCAACCAGACTAAAACCATTGATACAGTGAACAAGCAACTTGTAGCTGCTAAATGACACTGAAATTATCGTGTTCTTATAACAATTCCTCATTCTGTTACCAACACGCATGAGTTTACAAAAGAAAAAAATCCATATTTTTACTTCACTTTATAAAAATCTCCTGTATTTATTAACTGCATACTGTGAAGGTCAATTCTTTTGGAAGAACATCTTTCCAATTATTTTGCTGTAGGCTATGGGGTTGTGTTCAAATTAGCACAAACTAAGCAGTGGACACTTCTAAACATGAAGCACAGGAACACTGTATGCATATTAATCACATCAATGCAACTACTCCCTTTCAGTGGGGCCTCTAACATGACTTTGATTTGGAAATATAAATCATAAATAGTTGGCTTCACTCTTGCACTAGAGAATATTCTGCAGGATCTCCATTCAGTGGCAAAGGATTAATGAAGAGCTGATGGTTCTACACAGCAAAATATAGCAGAAGCCAAAGTTTGTCACTGTACATCCAGTGCAGTTTGCTGCCTTCAAAAAGGAGTACAACAAATGCATTATGCAGAATGACAAAAGGAATCTATCCACCAAAGTAAAATCCTCATTTGTTTTCTTGAAGACAACGTCAAAGCATATTTTCCAAGTAATTTAAATGTCTAAGGAAAAAATGTTGCTTTTTTACTCTATCAGTAATTTATTGGAGGTAGGGAAAGTTGTGTTTCAATAGAAAAAAATAAGACATAAAATCATGTTACTACATTTTTTCATTTAATAGAGTTATGATTTTATATAACAGAACACCTTCTAATGTCTCTACACAGTGGTAAGAGGTTAAACTGTAACTAAGAATTAGCAGCTTAAATGAAACAGGTCAGTAAATGCAATCACACTTTGAATGGCACTGGAGTGATGTATAGAGCAACTGTTACATACTAATGGGGAACGCTGATCTTTAAAAAGCTTTGTTTCACCTTCCAATAGCAAAGGGTCAATCAAACTCCCTACTTAATTAGATGAGAGTATTTTGATACGCATATATAGAGAATTATTAGACATTATTAGTACTATACATCTGCTCAGGAACAGGCCATAAGTCGTGTCATCTAAGCATCAAGGCACTGCTTGTCCACATGTTCCGTGTGCTGTGTAACTTCGCCTAGCAAATGAATAAAGTTCAACACCCAAGCCAAAATGTAGTTATGCAATGCGCTTAGCTAAAATATTAAAATAATTGTTTCTTCATACTACAGTACTATCATCATGATTTTGTACTGCATGAATAGCACAGGGTTCTTTTTGTACTGCATGAATAGCACAGGGTTCTTGGCAGAAATTTCCACTGTAACTTCACACAAAATTATGATGTTTTACAAGCACTCCAGTTTAAACAGGACACATATTAATTATGCACACTAACAACAGAGACAGTCAAGAAATGAGGTTAAACATCATGATGCCCCTTTAATTCCATAAAGTGGACAGGATTATAAAGATGGAAGCCACATCCTCAGATGCACCCAACCCCAAGCTGCCCCAAAGCATAGAAAGGGACTGGTGGCTGGGACCCCAAAAGAAGATAAGAGAGGCAATACATTCTTCACTTCTCAAACAACAAATTAAGAGATGCAATAACTATTGCTACAGGCCAGTATTTTTAGTATCATTTAAAATAAATACAAATACGCATAGGAAAAGTGGCTCAAGAAAAGCAGCTTAAAAGGCCTGTGGCACCTTTACCTTAAAAACCTGTCATATACCCATTGTGAAGCTAAACTTGCTTTTGGTTAAGCTAGCAGAAGCAAATCTATATTTCTACAGAATTACTGAACATTAGTAACTGCAATTTATAGATCTCTGTCTATGACAAAATCTCTACACATGAAGACAACTGGTAAGAAACGATGATGTTTTCTTAATGAACAACCTTCCTTGACTGCTTCTAGCTTTTACACAGCCCTAACTTTGGGGGACTTCCTGTGACTGTAATACAAAACACTATCAGTCATCCTTAAATGAAATTCCATTATATTAATGATCAGAGAGCAACAAAAAAATGCCTTTAAAATATTCTCTTGTATACTGAAGAAAAATAACCTAAACCGTTTTTTTTTCACCTTTGTGCGCTTGTTTCAGTATCATTAAAATGACAGATTTTGTACTGACAGGAAAGCTGGTATTCCTATGTACAGCCGTAGTTCCAATGTTTTTGTTTCATTTCAACCAACTTGTCCAAGTAGGCCATTTGGTAGAAACCTATAAATGGCACCCAGGGGGTCTGGGTTCTTGCTGTAAAGAGGTCAGCTATTTCCTCCTAACTAAAAATAGGCAAGATGAGGGAGGGGAAGAGGGAGTGGAGTTTTAATTTAGCAGCTGAAAAAAGAGTTTACAAAATTACTTCCATCTTGCCTCTTAATGAAGATTATAAAAAAAAAGAAGCTGTCCCAAGGGTTACAAAGCCTGGATCACTTTATAGGCAAGCTGGTGTACATAATCTAAAATACTAGGAATTAAAAGAGCAGTAGTAAAGGGAATCCAGGATATGGATCATGTTATGACGCCCACCCGTCTTTGGGCAGAGCAGACAGATTTACCAGCAGCAGTGCTGCCAGGTGTTAACAACTCTCCTCTCTCCTACCAGCTGAGATCACACCGTGGTCGTGCAGATAAAGCACTACAATCAGCTGCCATTCCCCTGAGTCAGTTTTTTCCAGCAATTACCCTCCTGGCTTTTTGTTTCCCTCACTCACATTACAACCTCTTTAGGGTGAGAACCACCGTCTATAATATTCCCCAAATGGCCCTGATTTGAATGGGGGCCCCTTGGCACTACTAAAATACAAACAGCATCAATTTAATACAAGATGAATTCTAACTGTGGACTCCTAGCAGCAGCAAAGAGCAAGGGCTAGCAGCACTGAAGCGCGCACCGACCCCGCTACCCGAGGCAATCACCCGGCAACCTAAACCCAAAACCTGGCATGGCTTTTCCAGCCTCATCTCCGCGGTGAACCAAACCGAGCACATCGCTCAATCCTAAGCGTATCACACTGCTGACTTATCTCGGCTACTGAGAAATAAGATCCCATCCACACTGAGAGACATTCTTCTCTACTCCTTCCAAGCAAAGGGATGACAGGCCTTCAACAGCTGCTGCTGCCAGAGGACGACTCTCCATTCAGGAAGCTCTTCCAGGAGCCATGGCACATTAGACATACCAAGCAGACAGCACGTCTACTTCTGGTCCCCGTCATCACAAAAATGAGAAAAGCCCATCTGACAATCAGTGACAGGACCAAGCATGAAGCTGAATCAGGGGAGGCTTAGCTTAGATACCAGGCAAAGGTTTTTCACTCCAAGAGTGGCTGGGTACTGGAACAGGTTCCCCAGGGAAGAGATCACAGCCCTGAGCCTGACAAGAGTTCAAAACATGGTGGAATTCTTGAGGCTGTCCTGCACAGGGTCAGGAGGTGGACTCAGTCCTGGTGGGCCCCTTCTAACTCCGCATATTCTATGATTTGGTGAAAACTGGGCAAACTGGTAGAGCAGAAATCTGACAATTCCAGGTGCCCCTTCCCTAGCAGTGATTTAACATATTTTTGCTCTTTAGATACTTATTGTGGAGAATATCTGCAATAATTCAAAAAAAAAAAAAAAAGAAAAAAAAAAAAGCAGTAGCATAACTCACAGCAGTAACATAGCAGAGAACAGTGGAGTCATCTTACTCAGTTGGGTGGGAGAAGATGTATTCAGATGCCAACTTATCTCCCAAGGGCTTTTTTTATGTCCTAAGAAACTTGGACAGTTATGCAGTTGCCAGTGCTTACATATATGTGTAATTTTTAATCCTCTTTGCTTCTGAGATACACTTTTTCATCTTAGGGGGAGTAAAAAACAACTTAAAATCATAGAATATATTGAGTTGGAAGGGGCCCACAAGGATCATCAAGTCCAACTCCTGTCCCTGCACAGGACATCCCAAGAATTGCACCATGTGTCCAAGAACCCCTTCTTGAACCCTATCAGGCTTGGTGCTGTGATCTCTTCCCTGGGGAGCCTGTTCCAGTGCCTCTGAGTGGAGAGCCTTTTCTTAACATCCAACCTAAACTTGCCCACACACAGCTGCAGGCCATTTTCTCAGGTCCTGTCACTGGTCACCACAGAGAAGAGTGTCTGCCCTTCCGATTCCCCTCATGAGGAAGCTGTAGACTGCAGTAAGGTCTCCACTCAGTCTCCTTAAAAATGAGTAAGACAAGGCACTTCAGCCACTCCTCGTAGGCTTCCTCTCAAGGCCATTCACACCTTCACGATCCTCCTTTGGAGACTCTCTTAACAGCCGAACGTGTTTTGTATATTGTATACTCAGAACTGCCCCCAGCACTTGAGGTGAGGCTGCCCCAGCTCAGAGCAGAGCAGGACAATCCCCTCCCTTGCCCAGCTGGCCATGCTGTCCCTGATGCCCCCGAGGACAGGGCTGGCCCCCCTGGCTGGCAGGGCACTGCTGAGTCCCATTCAACTTGCCATCGACCAGGACCCCCCAGGTCCCTTTCCTGGCACTGCTGTCCAGCCTCTCATTCCCCAGTCTGTACATCCAGGGCTGCCCTGCCCCTGGTTATTGCATAGCTCAGTGAAGGTGTTGAACACTGAGACAACTACAGCAGCTCCGCTCAAATCTCCCCTGTTTTTACCATTATTACATATAGCACAAGAGATCTTTAACGCATTTTTAATGTGATAGCATCCTCCCCCTCTTGCTTTCCTTTTTCCTCCCACCTCCTCTACAAATCTTCCGTGGGAAAGCTTCCCTGTTTTACTATTGCTGTCGTTGAGATCTTGCAATTATTATCTGTAATTGTTTAAAAAAAAAAGCCAAACACAAAAAAAAACAACAATGCCAAAACACACACTAGGACAAATCTGTCTCTCTTTGCCAACAACATCTGCTATCACAGAATGGATATATTTAATTTAAAACCTGCCCAATGTCTCTGTACATGACAGAACACTGACTGCAGGACAGGGAGAGGCCTAAACCCAGTATGTGCAGTCACATGGTACACAAGGTGGATGATGTTAAACCTTATACATCCACACGAGCAGTCTCGGTTAAAAAACCACTAATAAATGGGGTAAGGAAGAAAGATATGCCATTTTATTTGTCAAGAGCAAAGACCTTGTATTTATCACCTACAATAAAATTTCCCTCTGGCACAACATGTTTATTTTCATACTATTAGCCTAAAACACTAGTCCTGAAATTTTAATTTTACACTCCATTTTATTTCAAATAATCAGTCTTTTCAATGGAATATTTTAGGTTTCTGCAACATTATGCAGCAATATTTTCTTTTTTTTGGAGGAGGCGGCGGGTGAGCCCCGCCGAACAGCCCGCCTCCCCTCCCCCACCGCACACATCCACATCCACACTCCAAGGCTCGTGCGTCAGGAAGGGAGAAACGCCGTACGAATCCTCGTGGAGAACAGCAAAGAGGCATGTTAAGACAACACATAAAGGGCAGCCTTTATTCCGTCTAAACGCCGACTTTGAGGAATTAATATGCGAGCCGAACTTTTAGGGTGTGGCTTGGTGTTTTTGCCCCTTGTTGCGCTGTGCAGGATGCCTGCCCGAGAACCCAGCAACATACCATTAAATAGGTCAAGGGTCATTCGCTTTACATCACACCACACCGATATTCAGCCGCGCACCGAACCCATCTATCAGCCCCACCGCCGAGACTGAACGCGCACCGCAAAACGGGGACCCTGCCCGGCCCGGTGACAGCGCCGGGGGCAGGGCGCCCGCCCGCCCCGCCGCACCGGGGCAGGGCTCGCCGGCCCGGGACGTGCAACAGGTCGGCGGCCCCGCAGCTCCGGCCCCGAGGGGCTCCCCCGCACCCCGGCCCCGCCGGCGGCCGCGGCGCTGGCAGCGGGGCCGGGGGCAGCGCCGCTCCGGGGGGCTGGGCCCGGGGTCGGGGGCGAGGAGAGAACTTGTTTACCTACTTGGAAGTAAACTTCGATGTAGGGGAGCGACCGGCCCCTCCGCCCGCTGCTGATTCAAGCCCTGGCGATGAATGGGATCCCCTCCCCCACCCAGGCTCTGCAAACTCCACACTGGAGCGTGAATACCTCGCATTTCTCTCCCCCCCTCCCCGAGCATTTTTTTTTTTTTTAATAAACGCCCCATACATTAAAATACTGTCTCAGAAGTAGGGAGAAACTGCCCCGCTCCCATCCCCCACGCCCCGGGGTCGCTCTGCCCGGGGGCAGCTACAAAACACCCGCCACGGGTACGGCAGCCCCGCACACACACATCACCTCGGCCCAAAGAAAACACCCCCAAAACCCCCAAACAGACCCCAAAACGTCCGGGTTCAAGAAACTTCGTCATAACAAGCGGCGGTTGAGCGACCCCCTCCCCCCCGGGTGGGTCAGGCTGCAGAGGGGACGCCGGGGGGCAGCGGGCCCCGGGCTGGGCTGGGCTCGGGGGGCTGCGCCGGGAAGGACAAGCGTAAGAAAAGGGGGAAATTAAAAAAAAAAAAAAAGAAAAAAAAAAAAAAAAAAAAAAAAAGACGGGGGAAAAAGAAACCACAACAGGGTCCCCGGGATGAATAATCCGCCTCGGGAACTCACCTCGCGGCGCAGCGGGCGTTAAAGGCACAGCTCCCGCTCCCGCGGGCGGGGAGAGCCCCAACTTCTGCGGGGGGCGGCGGCGCTGCTGCTGGCGGAGACTTTCCCTCACTTGCCGCGCATGGTGCAACTCCTCTTCCCCCGGGGTCCCGGCCAGCCTGCCAGGAGGCTGCGAATCCCCCCTCGCCGCCGCCGCACACGCCTCCTCCCCCCCCTCCGCGCGCACGGGCGGCACAAGGAAGTCCCGGAGAGTGGGATGGGGGAAACGGAAAGTTTTGGGGCGGAATGGCGGTGAGGGGGGGCTGGCGGGGCCGGTGCGGACGCGCGGCGGCGGCGGCAGCAGAGCCGAGGGGGAGCCACAGCCGCGCCCGGGGCCGCCGCCACCGGGCGGGAGCGAGGGAGGGGACGACGGGGGATGGGGCGCACCGGGAGGGCCGGGGGGCGAACCGGCCGCGCCCTCCCCCACCTGCGTCGGTCCCGCACGCCGGGACGCGCAGCTCGAGGAGGCGCCGCCGCCAACGCCCCCGGGGATGCCCCGGGGTGCCGCCAGCCCTCGCCCCGCCTGTGGTTGTGTTGTGCTTTGACACCCCCCCCCGCAACTGAAACCCGGTGACAAACCAGGCACACACGCGGAGGGCAGCCCCGTCCTCCCCTCCCCCGCCCGCCGGGCAGCGCAGCGTTCCCTGGTGCCGGCCCGGCGCGCGGGGACGCGCGGTGCCCGCGGCCGCCCTCTGTCCCCCGCACGCTCGGCCCCGCTCGAGCGGCCGCGGCCGGCGCTGCCCGCGCAGGGCCCCGCGGGGCGCGCTCCGGCACCCGGGACGCGGCCGCTCGTCCCGCGCAGCGGCGCGGACGGACCGGCCGGGCGGCGCTGCGGGAGCGCGCCCCGCGCCGCCACCGCTGCCCCGGTCCGGGGCGGGCGGCGGTGCCCAGTCAGCGCTCCGGGGCGCGGGGGCCGGGCGGGCTGTGAATCAGCACAAACGGGCTTTATCGCATCTCGCTGGGGCGCGACACCCGCGGGCGGCAGCGCCGCGACTCTTTAGCCTCCAGCGCGCCCGTCCCACGCGTGTCCCCGCGTCCCGCCCGTGTCCCCCCCCCACCCCCGGGCGGATGATGCAACGCGGCTCCATGTGCTTCCCCTCCCCCGCCCGGCTCCCGTTTTTTTGCGCCTGGCGGGTCACCCGGCGGCTGATTGATTCTCCTTTCGCGCTGCGCCGTCACCCGGCGCTGGAAAGTAAATAACAAGTTGACATCATTACCGCGCTCCGCAGGGCCCCGCGCGCCGCTACCGCACCGCCGCGAGTAGCTGCGCACGCCAATCCGCGCCGCGCCCAGCCCCCGACCCGACCCGGCGGGGCCGCTGCCCGCCCGGCCCCGCCCGGCTGCGGCCGCACCCGCACCCCCGGCACGACCGGGAGGGGCCCGGCCGCTCGCCCGGGCCCACCAGGATGCTTTTGGCGGCCTTCTTCCCCCTTCCCCTCCCCCACCCCTCCCCACCCCCGCCTCATGGCTAATGTCATGCAAATAATAAGATTATCGGGATGTTGCCGGGGTGTCTGCCTCGGTGGGCTCCTCACGGTGACAGCCAGACTCAGGCGGCCCCAAAAAAGTCATATTTATTATTGGAGGTGTTTGTTTTTTTTTTTTTTTTTTTTTCCATACGACGTTTCCACTCTTTTTTCTCTTTTGGTCTTATTTTGACATTAAAGGGAATTTCATGCTCGTTATACATTTAGCCCAAAGCCTACAAATGTGCTGTCAGCCAGTATCCTGATGGAAAAATATGACATCACCCAAGTCAGGACAACAAAGATCATTGCTACATACATTCATATCTGTGTTGAAAGCAGAACTCTGAAAACACTGGGAAATGTTGCGGGCTGATGTGATTCATTTTCATATTCAGAGCCTCGAGACTGCAGTGCAAGGCCATCTGCACTCAGACACACAGGCAGACACGTGTCTCCCTTGCTAAGTAAGCTCCCATTCCCCTTATTTTTCTCCAAATGCAAAACCTCCATTACGTTTTTATTACTCTGCAATGTAAACAAACAAAAAACACCCTCCAGATTCATAGCGAGATGGGCCAAAATTTTTAGCTCCTGTGGTTTTTTGTTTGCTTGCTTGCTTTTAAAGTGCTGTGGTCTTACAAATGAGGTAAACTCATCAGAAATGGTCCTTAGTCAACACTTGCAGAGCTTCCAAGGCACGGTCGCCCAGCAAGGAAGCTGAGACTCACTCCTTGCGCGCTCCGGGGAGAGCGATGGAGCTGTCACCGCTGTGTCAGGCCCCGTCCTTGTCCCCCACACCAAGGAGGTGGCTCAGCATGGCCAGGAGGGCTGCGTGGTGAGGGGGCAGCGGGACCCCGGCGTGCCCGCGGCCGCAGGCTTGGTGAGCGGCAGCACTGCAGGTCTGTCCTGGCAGCCTGCCCAGCCGTGGTGGGGTTTTCGCTGCTGAGGAGCAGCACACGCTCATCCTGCGCTGCCTGCCCATGGACCTACCGCAGTGTCGCAACCTCCAGCCGAGAAAGCCACCGTGTCCCGGCCAGGCTCTCGGACAGCTGGTCCCAGCCTGGCCAGGCCTGGCCACACGCTCTGCTGAGCGGGCAGGGAGACGGACGTAGGCAAGGAAAGCTTGGTGGGCAACCGAAGGCATTGCGATGGCAAGGAAATGAAATTGTAACATCGTACGGATACAAGGAAATTACTTTTGTTCTTTTCTAACTGGGCACTGCCGCCGCTGCGTGTTTCTGGTGGAGTCCGTCCTGCGGGGAGCAGGACAAGTCGGAGGGCTGCAGCCGCCTGCCCCTCACCTTGTGAGCCGGTGCTGTGGCCAGCCCAGAGCCCTGGTTTTCTACAGCTGTGTCGGCAGCCGCCCCTGGGGAGACGGGGTTAAATATTGACGTAATCCTTGCCGAGAGCTTCAAATGAAGGTTATCAAAGAAGGCACTTTTTTCAGGCTGTGCTTGGCTAAGAGGAGCTGCACAGACCCATGATAAAGACTTGGGATTTTTTCCAGGTAAAATGAAAAAATAAATCCCCAGCTATAAAGTGATGGTAGAGTAAAAGATATAAGAGAGAATCACTACTCTGGCCATTGCAATAATTTTGGCCTTTGTGTAAGAGAAGACCCCAAAGTGACCATGTATAAAGAAATCACTGTTTTTTAAGAGCCTTGTTTTTTTCAGTTTCATAACGCGTGATGCTGCGATGGTGATCAGCAGCAGTGCCACAGCCCTGCAGCTCCACATGAAGGGAGCCAGAGCAGAGGTTTCTTACCCTCATTAAAATGGAAACCCTAACCTGAAAGAATCAAAGTCAAGGGCCAGCAGGGTTGGCCTACTGGGGAGATAATGGGATCATAAGGCAAAATATTTTGTATTTTACAAGATTAAACCCATTGTTATTTTTCTAGTGCTTCATTGTATTGCATTGGTAACTGTTTCTATGTTTTCCCCTCATCCCATGTTTTCCATTCTCTGAATAGTGAATAATTGCAAAATAAATAATTGCTTCTTCTGTTACATTACTTTAGTTAAATAATTCTTACCAAAAAAAAAAAAAAAAAAAAAAAAGCATCTGAAAAGCACATTAATTATTTACTCCTGTTATGGACTGAAAAAAAATACCTGCTAATTTAAGTTTTTAAGACAAATTCATTTGCAAACTTTATATACAATAGTGAAAACTGAACTTGAATAGATATCCCCACACAACTGGGACAGTTCTCACCTTGCAGCGCTTTCCTATTATGAGGTGTCCTGCCAAACTATTCATGGAGGGGAAGTAAAGACTTTTACCACGCTCTTATCACTTTTTAGCACTTCTGTAGCAGCAAGCTTTGACTTCTATTTTGTGAACATCTTTCAATATTTGATATTCTTCAGGTAAATGTACTGATGGAGTCACTCATGTGAGCAACTGCTTCGCAGCATCAAAAAACGTTTTCTCATTTTGCCACTTATTAATAGTGAGAGTTTCAATTTTAGAAGGAAATTCTGATTGACTAAGATATTTTCAGGAATTGAGACCATCACTGTTTGGCTTTTTCTTCACTTTTTTCTTTATTGATATATTTGGATTAGACTGAAACATCATGACCACTTGTGCAAGTAGACCTCTTGAGTAAAACGATATTATCAGAAATAAAAAGTAAAGTGGAAGACCTGGTTTCAAAGTTTCTGGAAGATAAAACTGCCAAAATTGGATTTTGCAAAGGAAGCATGATCTGATCCTTTTTCTATCCTATTTCTCTCTATAGATGGATTCATGTGGCCTGCGCTTTCTAGTGATCATTTTTAATCCACCATTTTGAGATGTGGAGATTTAGATTCCTCAGGCTTGAACAGGAATTCAGTCTAATCTAATAACCTCTGATAAGAATTTTGATGCTGTTACTCTGTTGCAGAGGTTGCAAAGAGGGATGCACTATTCATAGTTCCTTCCATGCCATTATACAGCCAGTGCACATCTGCTGCTCAGGAACACTGTGTATTAGGTAGGCTTCACACCAAATATGTTTTTGCTTCTTTCTATAAGATCATAAGAACAGATTCGGTGAGTCTTCCAAAAACCTACATAAGTTAGGGCAATATTCCTATCTACTATATGGAAAATATTTAGTATGTTGAACACATACTTGTTATTACTTAAGGTAAAATAAATCAGAAACTTTGATGTATGTAATCTACACTCCTCTGATCTATTTAGTGGGCTGACACAAAGGGCTGAGCTAGCAGTATGGGTCCCTTAGGATCCTCAGATGGAGCAGAGATTTTTTTTTAGGTTGCTCTAATTTACTCTTAGAGCCAGTTTGGCCTCCTGCCAGTCTGGAATAGAAAGAAGAGAGGGTGATGATCTCTTTTCTTGTCTTTCCTCATCCATGCAGTGTTACATGGCCCCAGCTGTGCTGAATTAATGTCTGGGACAGTTTATCATTTCAAACCTTTTTTTTCCTCCCATGAAAGATTTTAGAAGAGAAAGTAGTTCTACCTAGGAGCTGGCTGCAAGAGAGTGAAATACCTAGAGAGTGAACAGGATCAGTTCTCCTGCAGAGAAGCCAGACTCAGCAGGAGGTTGTGCTATGGATGTGAGAGATGTTAACTGCGCATCATCACCCCTAGCTGCTCAGGGTTTCTGGAGGTGTGTGAATCCTGAGTGTTGTGAGGGTGCTGTCAGATGTCTCCCCTGGTCCTGTGAGGACTATCTGACCCTCTGAGGCCAGCAGCAGGAGTGTGGATTTCTTCTCTCTCGGGGTTCCTATAGGTCAGGGTGACCCTAAGAGAGATCTGAAAAGAGTCTTTGTTTCCTTAGCCCGAACATGGCCAAAGAAGAAGTCTGGAATGTTTCTAGTTGTGTTTTCAAGGTTGTTTATTTCTTCTTATTTATAATATTTTCTCTCTGACCTGCCAAGGTTTTTTCAGTAAGGCAGCCATGGCATTCTGCTCTTGAGTTTGGGCAGCTCTTACATTATATACTCAAAACTATGTGCACTATGTTTTCAGTCTCTGTACTAATACTTAACATTTATGTTGGACAGTGTGTCCCTATCCTAAACTAATAGAAAAGTGTCACTATTACAGTAAGACATGGAGGACAAGAAGAAGGAAAAGAAGGCTAGGACACGCCTAGATTCTTCTATTTTGTATCCCCTTGAATCCTATTCTAAAAATTTCAAAAATCTGCTTTTCTACCTGTGTTAGTTTAAATGTTACACTACTAAAAACCTTTGTGACTTGTAATTTCTCATCTAGAGTTGGCAATTTTCTACAGGCTAAAATCGAAACCACAGCTGTTTTTGACTTCATGCTAGGGTCTCTGAGACCCCTGCCAGGATCTCGAGACAGTTAGAGTAGCCAGAGGGATGTCCTGGGTTCTGACACAGGAGCAGCTCTGCTTGCACACTTCTTAAAGTGGCTAAAGTGAGGTGGGAACCAGGAGCCTGCCCTTGGGAAGGCCTAATCTTCCTGAAGAATTCTTATTAATATTGGTCTTTGGTCTGCAGTGGGGACTTCAATCAGGACAAGCCCCAGGGGAGAGGGAGAGCCCAATCCCTCTCACGAGGAGTGTGCATGCAGAGGAGCAAACAAACAAGACACAGACATGTCTGTAGGCAGTGGACAGGACGAAACAGGGATGTAAGGACCAAGTGTCTGCATTGCACCAACATCAGCATCCAGGTGCCTCCTGGGGCTGGGGGTGTCCAGCCAGAGGCTGGTCCTGCAGGCTGTCTGACAGAAGCACCTTGGACGTGCTCTCGAGGTGCACTGGCTGGGCTGGTTTCACCCAAAGGGAAAGCAGTTCTCATGCTCAGAAACTGCTCTGGTCTGTGTCCCAAAGCTCAGCATGGGGTGAGAGTCAGGAGATCAGTTTCAGAAGTGCACTCCTGTTTTAGACTGAGAGTGGTGTAGTCTGTGACAGTTCCCTGTTTATATTGACATTGCATTGTATAATATTTTACACTTTAAAAGGTTTCACTTAATTCACTAGGATTACTCAGGATTTAAAGCATGATTCACTGTTGTAAAATGTAAGACATATGGATTGCTTCCCTTGCCAAATGCAAAATTTTTGGTTCAAGAATTCTAAAATAGCTTTTCTTTACACAATCTCTATGGCTACTGAAGCACACAAGATATGCTGTATCATTTCTAGATGCAAGCTGCCCTTTTTGGGGAACAATGAATAGAGAGGAAAAGGATTCTGAAGAAACTCATATATGTGATGGTAATGCTGTAAGAAAAATAACCTTGTGTGGTGTTGTGGCCCAAAGAGCTGCTGTAATATTGGGTACACAGAAATGGATGTGTCAGGAAGGAGAACAGAGTTTGAACAATCTCTGCTTGGCACTGGTGGTGTGATATCTGCTAAAGCAGTCCCATTCAATTGTCTGCACTTCAATAAGGATGATGGAGGAACTACAGAGAAGAGTACTGATAAAGACAAAAGGATTGTCTTATTTTTAAAGAAGTGATCCATTTAACTTATCAATGAAGTAACCCAACCCTCTGGAAGAATGAACGTGAGGGAAAAGAGCTATCAGAGAAGTTCTCAGTTCATCCCACAAACATGGGGAAGTTGCAGGCAACTATCAGGTTTTTAAGGAAATTAACCAGTGAAGCAGCTGGTGGGGATGTCCTTTGACTGGAATCTTAAACCAAGCATGATTACTGAGCCTCAAAAGGCAGCAAGAAATCCTAAGGCCCATGTTATGACATGATATGCTCAGAGCAAACCATCACAATGGTGCTTTCTAGCAAACCTTCAAGCACAGACCTCTGAGAAGCCAAAGTGTGATAGGCTAAATATTTATGGATTGGTTATTTGATACAAATTTTCATGAAACATGTTGTTAATACCCTAACAACAATAAAGTTTTACTTTGATTTCCCAATTTGCACCTGTGTTACTTCTACAGATGTGCGTGAAGTGGACTGTGTTTCTATTTTTAACAGGAATAGCTTTGTATAAAACAAACACTTTCTCTGAAGTTTTTGGCTTAGGTTTTTTTTTCATATTCCAAAAGCTTTTCCTAGAGCCTTATTAAGGAAAGAGAGGAAACCAAGAATAATCTCCAAACCCTTTCCTCTAGCAGTAAACCAAACTAATACACAGGCAATGAATCAGGCTTGCCTTTCAGTCCTAATTTCTATATGGCTGTAGTTGACCTGGTACAGTTCAGAGCCTCTCTTCATGAGGCCAGTGCTCTACATGGGCACAAATGAAAATGCACTAGAGGGAGAAGAGATTAGGCTCATTTTTGATTATTAAATTAAAAATTAAGTACTAGGAAATGTTTAGAAGACAGTATTCTGATATGCAAAATGAAATAAAAATTAATATTTACCTTTTTGAAAATATACTTCTTAATTCCATGCTTTGGCCAGCTATGTTTAAAAACTGGGTATTTAAACGAAGACATTCAGGTATAAAATCAATTTTTACTTTCTATCTTGTTCCTCTTGAAACCAAAAGTGGATTTGTAGCTACTTCCTTGGGAATATAAGACCCCTAATTTTCAATACCTTATAAACTACTGGAAAAATCACTGTATGCAGTAGGGATGAATGGGTCCCTAGTGAGTAATGGTTTGTGGGTTTTTTTGGTTTTGTTTTGGTTTTTTTTGTTGTTGTTTGTTAGGGTTTTTGGGGTGTTTATTTTCTTTTTTTTCTTTGGTGTGTGGTTTGTTTTTTTGTTGGTTGTTGTTGTTGTTGTTTTTTTTACTAATGCAGTTCCTAAGTAACACAGAAAGTGATTTGAAAGACTAAGCAGCAAGGGAGAAACAGGTTCAATAAATCAGTACAAACCTTGATTACAACAAAAACTATTATTTCATTCTTTACCAGACCAACTCTCTTTACTCTCAAATCAACTTCCTTTCTTTTCCTTTCCTTTCCTTTCCTTTCCTTTCCTTTCCTTTCCTTTCCTTTCCTTTCCTTTCCTTTCCTTTCCTTTCCTTTCCTTTCCTTTCCTTTCCTTTCCTTTCCCTTTCCCTTTCCCTTTCCCTTTCCCTTTCCCTTTCCCTTTCCCTTTCCCTTTCCCTTTCCCTTTCCCTTTCCCTTTCCCTTTCCCTTTCCCTTTCCCTTTCCCTTTCCCTTTCCCTTTCCCTTTCCCTTTCCCTTTCCCTTTCCCTTTCCCTTTCCCTTTTGTATTAGAAACAGAACTTAGGGGGATAACAGGAATGAGGCAGTTCCTGGGTGCCTCTTGGCCGTCTCCCTTGAATATCTTCCTAATGCCACTAAGTTTAATTATGCATTTTGAGACTTCCAAATTCAGATTTGACAGCTTGGGCTTCAAACGATAGCTTCCTCTGCATTGTGTCATGGTAAATTTGTGACTGGCAATATTTCACAGGCTGCAGTTGCTTATGATTTCTCTGTGTAATTGGCTCTGTGTAGGCTGCTGGCTTTTTTTCTTTCTTTTTTCTTGATTAAGAGGGGAAATATTAAAATAACATAACTGATTACATTGTTTAGTATTTTCTGTACTAGGATCTTTTGTTCTTTTATTTTCAAGACTCTAAATATTTCATTTTTGTTAAATTAAAACTTTGCAATGAAGGATGAAAAACTGTGAGTCAACTTGAAATATTTTGAATCATTTACATAAAATTCCTCATTCTCTAATAGTTCTTTACTTACCCTTAGAATAGAATTAGCATGTCAGCCCTAAGCTTAAGGCTTAAGCTTAAGATTAAGCTTTTTTTTGTTTTCAGGTGGGTTTTTTGATTTTTTTAAATTAAGGCTGCTAACCATCTAATGCTATCTAACTTATCTAAAATAAATCTCTAACTCTGTCAGCCATGAAAGACTGGAGAAAACATAACTGAGATCTGCAAGATGAGCCCAAAATTTTCATAAATATAAAAAAAGTGGAACTGAAAGTACACTTGGGTTTACAGTTATTAAATTTACTACATTTCTTCTTCTTCTTTTTTTTTAAGAAAAACTGTGAATTGAATGCAAACATTTATACATTATCAAAAATTAAATGCTTTTGAAAGGAAGGTTATGTAGAAATCCAACATTTTATAAGACTTTTAGTGTAATGCTATTTGCAATTTCTTTTTCAATTAGTTTTTCAATCAAGTTTTCCATGTCTGTATGTTAATGAATTTAGATCAATCCCTCTGTGGTAAGAGTAGAAGTGCCTTTACATATTTACCATGGCATATTTGTACATTTGTTCACTTGCTTCCCTATTAGAACATAAAGGGACAAAATACTGAAATTACCCTGAGGCAAAAATACTTAAACCAACATGCAAAGGATTTTTGCAACACAGAGATCCCATCAGGTTAAAAAGATACCACCTAAAATGGTGCCTGTAATTTTTCAAGTTGATTGCTCTGTACTTTCCAGATAGAGAAAACACTGGCTAGGGTTTTTTTTTTTTTTTCAGTCTTTTGGACTCTCAGTTCTACAAATTCTAGTCCCTCCAGATGAACTTGGACTTACTTGGGAGTAAGAGCAGCTGCAAGATTTTCAGATACCACAGAATTTCCGTAACAGTCTATGTTTGCACTCATCAGTGTTTATGTTTACTTTTGTAAGAGTAATGAGTAGTCCAGCTAGAAAGATTTATCTGCAAGCCAGAGCCATGTGAGCATTTGCAACTGGAGTGTGGTTACTGAAAATAATATAATTACTTTTTACCTCTTCCATTTGCCCAGTGCCAGGAGAAGCTAACCAGCTTGTGTTCTATAAGGATGAGCTTCCCTGGGAGCTTTCTGGTGGCGTGCAAAGGCACCAATTGCCTGAATCTTTCTGGTGGGGTGATTGTTAACTTTGGTGTTATCTTCTCTTACTAAGTCTACAAATTGCTGTAAACCAACAAAGCAATCATCAGATTTATCAGCCAAAACAAACCCATGAAATTACTTATTTTCTAGTAGTGTGTGAGGGCTCACAACCAAGTGTATTTTTATGTGTATGTATTTGCTGGAGAAACACACAGACACATATACAAACATGCTTCATTTAAAGCCACATTCCTTGGACCTCACACATTAGCCTTTACCCTCACAAAGGCCCTGCTGAATTCATCAGGACCAAGGTGCCAGCAGTCCTTTGCAGCATCCTGTCAGTTCAAAGAGAACTGACAACACAGTTCAGCTATATTGTTCCAGATGCACTGCAAGATGTCTTTGTTTAATGCTGTACTAGGATCCTTATTAACACCCATCCAGTTGTGGCCATGTACTCTTTACTTCTCAGTAGTAATCAGAACTCAAAGTTTGGGATTAATCTGTGTTCAGTCCCTGATCTACCTAAACCTAGAAACAGAGCAACAATGATTTCTTGGTGCTTCTCCTTCTTTTTGAGAGTAGCAAATGAGTTTTACCTTGAGGTTTCTGGTTTTTTTCCTTGGAAGACATTGTAGAGAAAGAATTGTAGAGAAGCAATTTCCCTTTCTTATTTCTAAAATAAAGACAACTATCAACAGGACAAAAGGAAATGACCTTAAGCAGTGCCAGGGAATTTTCAGGCTGGACATCATGAAGAATTTCTTCAGAGAAAGGGTTGTTAATCGTTGGAATGGGCTACCCAGGGAAGTGGTGGAGTCACCACCTGTGGAGGTATGGTAGTCAGTGCCACGGTCTGCTTGACAAAGTGATGGTCAGTTAAAGGTTGGATTCTATGACCTTGAAGATCTTTTCCCACCTTTTAATTCTAATGGTCCTATGCTTCTGAAACAAAACCCCTGCTCTGCAGGTTAGCATGAGGTCAGCCGTGGAGGTGTTTGTGACCAGCCATCAAGGGCCTGAGCTCATGCAGCAACACAAAGCCCCTCTCAGATAAAGTGCTATCCTACTCATCCCTCAAAGGCATGTCCAAGCAAAGGTGAACAAGTTCTTGCCTAGAACTAACTAGAATGGGGAACTAGAATGGTTACAGGTTTAGTTTTCTTATTAAGTATCATTTTAAATAAATGTAATTTCATGATGTAGACGTAGCTGCAGCAGTATGCCTTCCCTTAAACAAGGGATAAAATAAACGGAGTTTGGGTAAGGTACAAGAATTTATGATGGTATAAAATAGTTTAAAATATCATGTTCCTAATGAATGTAATTAAAGCAGTGTATTTTTCCTAAGGTGGATCAATCTGAAGTGACTTCTGAGAGACAGCAAAGAGAAATGGTGTCCCAGGCTCTCCCTTCCCTTTTCCTTGCATCAGAAATGCTTCAAATTGTAGGAAGCATGTCCAGAAAAGAAGTGCAGTGCAGCAGAGCACTGCTACAGCCAATGGAGCTATTTCTATTTACAGCACCCAAGGGGTTTGCCCTTGTTTTCTTTCTGCAGAAGAATATGCAAAGCAAATTTCAGATCTTTATTATGAAGCTGTGGACAGGTTTTTGGCTTGATGTTTTGCCTGGAGATGGTCCCAGCATATGAAAGAATGAATGAGAGAGAAAAGGGCATCTTGTTGGTGATACCTAATTTGCTTTTCCACCCTCTAAATGAATATTGCACTTTTTTATTTTGCAGTGAATGTAAGCATTTCCTTTGCATGACTCTATTGCTCATTAAATGGGTTGCTAATATTGAGCGATGCTGTCAATAAGAGTCCCTTAAAATGCTTATAATTATCTCTACAATTAGTACCCCTTTAAAGAGAGTATTTACATACTGATCCATCAACAGATCAGTTAAGTACTTTCAGTACACTTTACTTGCATTTGGCAGAACAATTTATTTGCAGAAGTACACCAATGAGTGGGATCTAGTGCACCAACAAATAAAGTAGAAAGAAATGTCTGGGGACATTTTTTTCCCCCAGGGTTTATAAAGAAAGAAACAAAAATCTTCAATTTGGTTAGAAAGACCTTACTTGCCTAACTCACACAAGCTGCCTTTCTGTTTTAAACCACATGTCTCTACAGCTGTGAAAGAGTGTGAGCTCAAAAAGGAAAACAATAAGTCCAGTGGGTTCAAAATTCTGTATATAGTCATTCTCCCAGTTTCTGAAATTTTAGGGTTGAGTTCTGGCTTTGTTAAACTCATGGTAAAATTACCACATGCAGGAATGCAATTTTAATAATAAATGTTTTTTTTTTTGTTCTAATTAACGGAAGTTGGCATATTACAGAATGTATGAGATTTCATTACAACACACACACACAAAAGGCAATAAACAAATAAAATGAAATTAACTTACCCAAGTAAAACTAGAGTGTTTATCTTAAGAAAAGAAGCACTTTTTCCCCCTAAAATGGTGGATAAAGTCACAGGTAAATGTGATATGGGCAAACTTTGCCAATAAGGTCTTTAAAATCACAGTTACTTACATTTTCTGTTTGCATATATGTGTTAAGATTTACCTTTCTTTCCTTCTCTGTTTAGGAGTCTGCAAGCCTACTACAGCCAAAATATATTTGATTTCCTTTGTGAGAAGGATGTATAGCTGCTGAATAATTTATATTGTATTCGTAAGATAATTCATAAATGTTGGTGCTTCTCCTCTCCCCCAGATCTGAACACTGCCCAGATTTAATAATTCATTCATCCATCTGATCCAGCTGAACTAAGGTGAGGGTATTATCTTACAGAGAAAGTGACAAATGAATACAATGTTTTTTCTGATCATTGTTAGAACACGGTCTTGGTCAGGACATTCTGATGGTGAATCACTCAGATGAAAGCAGGGGGTGTGTGGTGTGAGTCCGTAGGCAGTCACTGTGGAAGCGGATGGCATAAGCAAACATTTGGGAGCAATTTACAGAAGCATAGACTCAGCTCATTTATGTGGATGGGACTTTTTAGTCCTCAGAAAAGATGATTTGGATTTTAGGGGCACTTCTGATCTCCCTGCATGTGGAACATGCAAGGAAATTGAGCTGCTGTGGGATGAAGTGGATAGGAGCAGAGTGATGGTCAATGTGCCGACAGGGAGCTGCTGTCCCAGGGCTGGAGGAAGCCCCTGCAGCAGAAGCCAGATGGACAGGAGAGAGTGGATGGGATGGGAGCAGGTCCACAGGTGCATCCCAGGGGCTGGAGCCCACCCTGCTCGAGGAGAGGATGGGGGCACAGCGCTGGCTCAGCCCAGAGAAGGGGAGACCCTATGGCTCCCTGTAAACACCTGGTGGAGAGGAGGAAGCATTGTCCCAGCTTTGCACTGGGCCCCATTCTGCACAAGGGCTGGGACAGATGATCCCCTTTCCCCCCAAACTGGTGGGA
Organism: Vidua macroura; assembly: GCF_024509145.1. NCBI lineage: Eukaryota > Metazoa > Chordata > Aves > Passeriformes > Viduidae > Vidua > Vidua macroura. Next base: position 20,526,704 of record NC_071572.1, read on the forward strand.
GTCCATGATTCCAAGTTCACAGGCTGACTCTGCTAGAGCACTGAGACAGGGCAAGAGCAGCACCTCTATTCCAACAGGATATCCTCAAGAGCCTAATTTCTGAGACTCTTTTGTGATGGGAAAGTGTTTTACTTTGCCCTAAGAGTCTGCCAAAAGGCACATGCCATAGGGGAAGGCAAGAGTTCACCACTTCCAACAACAATAAAAAAGGAGAATGTTTCTTTAGAAATCTGAGCATGATTTTAATGGACTAATATTAATCAGCCAGGATTGAAAATGATGGTCAAATTATAAACAGAGCTGAAAGGCACAGCATACAAAAACACAGTTGTATTTGCATTATAAATTTTGTATAAATAGAAAGAAAAATAACCTCTGAAATTTTTCAGGCTCAAATTCCAGTTGTGTGTTAACATGAAACCTGTTCTTTCCCTTGTTATTTTTCATTCCTGAGCCTATGAAACCTTGGTTGGGACTGGCCACCTCTTCCAGTGCCAGCTCCTCACTCTCCAGCCATTGCAGCCCTAGAACTGCTCTCTTGCTTTGATGGAGAGATCAAGAACAGATTCAATGTTTCTAATTGCAATCTGTCCCTTCCCCACTAAAATCTAATGTAAGATCATTAACAAGTGGTTCCTGTGGAGATTTTTGGGTCCAGCATGGCCACAGCTGCCTGGATGAATATGTAATTTGATTGAACTTCTAAGTGTCCCTTTTCCAGCCTGTCCTCACCTGTGTGCAAGCTGCAGCAGCTCAGATCCCCTGGTAGCTTGCATGCAGCTACCATGACTAACAGGAAGACTCTGATGTTGCTGTTCTATGCAACCTTTCACACCAGAATTTGTAGTCTGCTTGTTACTTGATTAGCCTCTGAAAAAAATTGAAAATATTTTGGTAGCACTGCCACAGCTGCTCTGGACAGCAGGAGCCTGCCTGGAGCTGGGTGGCTCAGGGGGAAGCCCTCAGGGTGCCCTGGTGTTGAGCACAAAGGGGTTTGGCTGTGGCAAGCAGCTGGTACTGGGCTTCTCACTTCTGGGTGAAACCTCTGGGTGCTGACAGCAGCAGATGTTGTGGCTTTTACTTCAGTGAGAGCCAGTCAGGATCCAGAGGCTTTGGTGAAAATGTACTTCAGCTCATAGAAAGATTTTCTTACTTCTGGGAGGTTCCTTACTCCAACAGGTTGTGAACTAAATGGCCTGGATTGTAAATTTCTTTGTCAGCCCTAAGAAAGAGTATTCTGACTTGAATTGGACAAGAGGAAAATGTGCTGTACATCAGGTCATAATGAAACAGAGCATCTTTTCTCTGAATTTTGCATTGATTAAGCCACTCTAAAGGGTACAGTTATACACTGGATTGCTCCTTGCTCTTCCTATCACCACTGTCACCCTTTATTGCTTAATTTGTTAATGGTGGGGGCATCAGATCCAATTTTCTTACCCACTCAAACATATGGATTCAAGACGTGGGCTGGTCTTAGAGAAGGATATTGTGTTTTTACTTTCTCTAAAACTGAATAAGCAATTGTCACAATCCAAGCTATTGTGCTGAATTAAGAAATAAAAAAGGTCATTAAATGGGAGAATGTGTATGGGTGGCAAAGCTGGGCACTCCATAAATGTGCAGAGCAAGAATATGCTTATTAAACAGGCATCAGAGAATTAGAGGAAACTATTTCAGTTTACATTCAAGAGTATTATGGGATTGTTTATAGGGCCCAAAAGAACTTCCCAAGCATTAACACATGCAGTATGAGACGCAGAGGTGGTAGAATCTGTATAAAGGTGAACAGACATGTAAAACCAGAATAACTTGTTAGCATTTACATTGTTGCTGCCTTCAGGCTATGGCAACTATTTCACTCACCTTTTAGAAATTCATTCAGATTTTTTTTTTTTGCAGTGGGGTTGATTAAAAAACTTCATGTTTTTAAGGCCAGGGAACAATGTCAATGATAAATCAAGCTAATCTTGTGCTATTCTTTCAGAATAATGAAGGGCACATGTGAGAACCCTACAGAAAAAAGGTACTGTTACTAATAATGCATTATGAAAGGAGGAGGTGAAAGTTTGGTTTATGTTCTTTTTCCTTGTCTTTAAGTGTAAATATCAGATGACATATTTACCTCTGGATCTGTACATTTGTGTCATAGTGACAATTCATCTCTTACCATTCTTTCCTAGGTGACTCCTCAGAGTTTCCAGACTTCTGGACAAAGAAGAGGAGGAAATTATGGCAGCAGAAAAATCTATGCAAATAAATCCTCAGTAATGAGAGGGAAGGTGAGTTTTGCACTGTTTGATTTTGACTTTTAACTTGATTACTGAAAAATACTCAGGAGAAAATGTATCTCTCTGTCTTTCTTCAGGGCAGAAAAGGTTTAAAGTGAACATGTGAGGTCTCCAATGGCTCCTTGAGCAAAGTTATAAGAAAATTAGCTTTCCTGGTAGCTTAAAGGTAAAAAACCAAAAAAACCCCAAAAAAAACCCCCAAAAAACCAAACAAACAAACAAACAAAAAAAAAAAACCAAAACAAAAAAACCCCAAACAAACAAAAAAAAAACCAAAAAAAAAACAAAACCAGAAGAAAATCCCATCCTCTAATACATTTTATTATGCATTTAACCTTCCTCTTAAATTATTGAAAAACATGACAATTAAGAGTTTATCTTTTAAAACACTCTTATCTAGATTTTTCAAACAAACACAGAATTGGATGGGCATTCATCCATGGTTTTATTACTTTCTTTCTCAAACTAGGAAGCGCTCTACCTTCTCAAAAGCCATAACAAAAGGTCCAAATGCTGTGGGATTTGCTTTCAGCAGGGACACAGGCTGTGGTATGTCTCTACTACCAAAAATATGTCTCTTTTAAAGCAAGGGAACCAGGATGCATTATTGTCCTGCTCTAAAATATAGTGTCAAATAGAATTTTTACTATCCTGTACCTCAAGGCTAGCACTGAACTTTACAGCAAGAGGTGACTTCATCCAAGCATTTTAGGATAAAACCAAGAAAGATTTGTTTACTTGAGGGTTTTACCAGGGTGGGTGAAAGGGAAGAAGAAAGAAATCTCTTTTGTTATAGGAAAACCAAAATCATTCTTGTTGGGAGTGAGGAGATCTAAGGTAGATTGGAAGTGGAGGGAAGAAAAAAGGTCTGTCACTTGCCTCTCCCTGTACACCACTGCCTCTTGAGTCTAATGATCACAGAATCATTTAGGTTGGAAAGGACCTCCAAGATTGTTGAATCCAACCTTTGACTGATCTCCACCTTGTCAACTAAACCACAGCTCTAACTCCCACATCCAGTTGTTTCTGGAGCACTTCAAGGGTGGGTGATTCAGCCATCTCTCTGGGCAGTCTCTTTAAATGTTTAACAACCCTTTCAGTAAAGGAATTCTTCCTTTAGGATGTCCAAACTAATGATGTACCCATTTCATGGATTCTGGAATTTTAACATAAGGCCAGATTTTCAATAAGTGTGTGTTGCTATCACTCCCCTGTAGTACATGGAGCAATGGTACTTACAGTAGTTGAAATCTTGACCTTTTCAACTCTTACCCTTGTCTGTCTATATGAGTGTTTTTCCCTTTTAAACTGTCTATTGAAATATAATAACATTAATTTTTTAACAGCACTTAAATTAATGCTTATACTGACAGCCTCTAATAAACTTTGAACACAGATGTATTAATATACAGAATTTATTAAACTTTTAGGATGCATTAATTTTGTCATTAAACCTTAATGGCTAGTAGAACTTAGTCTGTACCTGAAGGGACATGCCTTTGAAATTCGAATCACAAACCTTGCTGCTGGAGTTTTTTTCTTGTACCACAGCAAGAATTCTTTTTCCAGTAGATTTAAAATATCTCTCCAGACCAAGACATGTTGGTGAAAGACACGTGTTTTGCTTGAACAACTCCATCTATACTCAGGTTTTGTTAGCTGTAGCAGCTGAAGGGAAACTAACAAAATACTTTCATAGATCAGCTTCTTGCTTCAAACTTACAGCAAAACCTTCATAAAACTTTTAAACTTGAATAGAAAGAAGAGCAAGAAAATATTAGTGCTACCTGAGTTTGGTTGCTGTCATGTAAGTCAAGTGAAAAGAAATTACACCTACTCTGAGTGAAACAGTGATTCACATTGTTCACCTTTAAGTTGAAGAGCCTTTAAAAGGAAATTTGGTTCTGCCTCAAAGTGGATGTGTGTGGGAGACTGACATTAACACCTTGCACTAGAGAAACTATTCTCTTGCTCCCTTTTCACAGCTAACTAAACACAAACAGTGTGGGGTTAGCAAAGAGCCACAGGCAGCAGGGCTGTTATAGCCCACGCTGGAGGAGAAGCTCGGTTTAACAAGGTGAGTGCAGGGCAGACTACTCATAGATCATAGCTTCCCAACCCACTGAAGCCCTTACATTACCTTATATGTGCCATTGTGCTGCATTTGCTTCTAGAACATCAGCCCAAAGCCTGGGTTCTCCCCCAGCCTCATTAGCCCTTGGAGCAGATTCTGCTGTGCTGAGGTCCATACTCACACCGCCTCTACTGCCAGAGCAGCCGGTGTAAAAATACATTAAAAGAGCCAGGGAGCAGCACAATTTTAAACATGCCAGTGCCCCTTTGTTAGCCATGTTGCTGAGTCATATTACCCATAACATGAAAGATTTCTGTATTTAACAAGACAGGTGTGTAGTTTAAAAGATCACTTGACAGTTACCTTTGACAAATGTTCTAGTAGCTTAGGTCACCTAATTTGTTCTCCAAGTCGAAGGTAATAGCTAGCATTAATCTCTAATTTCCCTGCTCTGATGTTGCTTTAAGATAACCCTACCTGTTCCACTGCATTTTTTCCCAATTAATCTCTGAGGTTTGACTGCATTTAAGGAAGTAATGACTCCAGGAGAAGCTACTGATGTTCAAGACTTCAAGCCAAATATTTTTATTAAAATCTTTCTCACACCATGAATATTTAGTATTTATGGCTGTACTGGACCAAGGAGAGGGCAGCACTCAGATACTTCAGCTGAATGATTTCTGTAAGGTTGACAGACCTTCTGACTGTTTTAACTGACAGCATAACTGCTCATTTAACATTATGTAGAAAAAAATTACAAGTGGCCATTTAAAATCTATCTCTCTGTTTCCCAAGTCTGCCTGACAACTTGGAAATCACAGTGATGTACGTGAAAGCAGTAGAGGTGTGTGCCTGGCTGCCACAGTGGGGTGTCCTGCAGATTCCCTCCCAGAGCTGGAGACAGGAGCTGCTGCAGGGGGGATGCTCTCTGCTGCTGCAGCCAAACTGCTGTGGATGTCTGTGTCTGACTGCACTGCTCAGGGTGGGTGTAGGAGCATTTATAGATAAATCTTGAAATGGTATAAACTGGCATAATTGTACTTGATGGGAACATAGCCATTTACCTTAGGTGAGTACTTGGCTCTTTATTGAGCCCCACCTGGCAGGGTTCAAGGACTTCTTCAGAGGTGCTGGAAGTCCTGAGTAGACACTGGAAACAATGCACCTCAGAGGCTTTCAGAATAGGCCAGAGCATGTTTTGCACTACAGAAGACCAGATCCTGTCTTCAGTGAAGTTATGTCTTGCATTTTGTTGTATAGTTGTACATGTAACGACCCTGATGCATTAAAGTGCAAGATTACTAATGAGAAATATTATGAATAGCTGAGAGTACTAGAAAGCATATGTGGAACAAAAGGACAGATACCTGTGTTTTGGGGCTATATAAATCCCTTTGGATGAAGACTATGACTTCTATTTTCATTTCTTTTTAACACCTAGCATGCTCAGGCCTGGCTCTGCAGCTGCAGTATTTATCAGTTTTCACTGCTGAAATAACATAATGCAACACATGTGCCCATCTGACACTTCTTGTCACATTTTAAAGCAATATCTAATCAGAATACAAAACTAAATTCTAGTAAATGACTGGAACTATATATGTGTTTTTGAACACTGACAGAGCAGAACAATTGAGGAACTCATTAATTCTGAGATTGGTCACTACAGACAGGACACATTCTTCAGCATGAAAAAATGAATATGGCAAACACTTGACCCACTGTTGAGCCAGGATACTCCTCTTGGACCTTTATAGTAGGAAGTGAAGGGAGAAGCTGAATAAGGCAATATCAGTCCCCATTTGTTCTCACCTACTCAACAGTTATAGGAAAGTTCATTTCCCAGAAGGCTGGGTTTTATCTGAAATTGCAATATTAACTTAGAACCACATCATGATTTATTTAAAAAGCTTGTACTACAGGGAATTAGTATGAAAAGGATTCAAGCTTGGGTCACTCGTAGATACAAAATGCAGTTGTTATAATTAGGAACATACAAAAGAAGGCTGCCTATTTTAGTCTGCTCACTACAGAGTGGTTCCATCTGATGAAAGATCATTCTAGACACTGACATTGCATCTGTGCTAATCAGGGTGCTGATGACAGAAAAACTGACCAGGGTAGTGAATAAGGTAGAAAAGTTGCCTGTCCTGTGCAAACTGAATGGCTTAACTAGGCTGTCATGATGAGCACAATGTATTTTAATAAAATTAAATAGCAAATAATACTCATGGAACAAGATTGCAAGTTCTCCTTTGAGGATGGGAGACTGTCTTGGCAAGCAGTCACACAGAGGCATATTTAGTAATCTGTGGTAATTGCCTCGAGGTGAATGCTCAGAGGAGCTCCAAAGACAAGAAAGCAAATATCCCACAGGCATTTGCAAACATCTTGGAGATAAGAACCATGGCAGAGAAGTGGCTGCACCAATACCTGTAACGCTGAGTGTAAAACATGTCCAAGTGAAAAAGTTACATTTCAGAAGGAAATTGGAATTTTGGGAAAAAGATAAAAATACAATAAAATGGAGTAAAAACTACAAGGCAAGTTCCATTATATGTAACGAATTAGTTACAAATTTAGAAGAGAAGATTACCATGGCTAGAGATTTAAACACGGAACAGCTATTTGAGGCTGTGAGCTTTTTGACCTTTCCATAAAGGCATAATAAAATCTAATCACTGGGAAGGGGAGTTTGAGAAATGAAACATCAGAATAAAATGTAATTAAGATTATTAACTCCTGGTATCATCTTTCTACTGGATGCCCCATTCTGCCATCATAGTTTTGCATCTCAAGAAATTATGATAAATTTATGTCCAGCCACAATTTCAGATTTGATTTTAATTTATGGAAGAAAATCTGCATGTGCTGATTAAAAAAGAGAAGATGCAAATAAGACTAAGCTAAGAACTTAGCTAAGAACAAGCTAAGAACTACCTCTGCATTATTTAAACTGCCTTGGTCTTTATCCACTTGTTGATTTTATGCTAATGATCATGCCAAGCAGCTAATGCAAAGGATCACACAATTTCAAGAATCAAAGCATCATTCTTTATGCCATAAAAAAGCCTAAAACTAAACATAATGAAGCCTACAATAATATCTTATTACAAATCTGTTACTCACCCAAATGAAAACACTCATTTACAGGAATATTTAACCACAAGAACTGTTTGGAAATCTTTTGGCTTTCTTTGTGTTAGAGCATATTTCACACCTCAGCTCAATCCATCAACTGTTTGCTTCAGAACACCAGGCTGATTATGTTCTCTAGTTTTTTACCATCCTATAAGAGCCATTTGTCTTTTACATTTTGAGGAAATACAGGGAACTTCATAAACACTGTATTCACTACTGAAGATTAAAATTTCCACACTGTTAGGAGTCTTTGTTTCCTCCTGTTAAAATAAAGCTAGGAGTTAGACCTTTAACTTAGGTTAAAATTCCTGAAAAAAAAAAAAAACCTCCTTAGAAATAGTGAGGATGAATTGACCTTTGTAACTTTTGTAGAAGTGTTCAAGAATTTTTTATAAAGTACGACCCAGCTAGAAGGCCACGTTCCTTTTTAGCAGAGCTATCAAGACAAAATGTTGAGCCAATAGGGAGATAACTGTTATTATGTTGTTAAGATGTATGTTACACTATCCAACTTATTCCTTAGTATCTGCATGCACCTAAATAAAAGGTATGAAGCCAATGTGATATTTCATTCATGTCTGGGAGACATCATTGAATAGAATCCTAAAGTCATAGTATTGTTAAGGACGGAAAAGACCTCCAAGGTTATGGAATCCAACCTTTGACCAATCACCAGACCACTGCACTCAGTGCTACATTCAGTCATTTCTTATACACCTCCAGAGGTGGTGACTCCACAAACCCCCTGGGCAGCCTGTTCCAATGCTTAACCAGCCTTTCAGTGAAGGAATTCCTCCTGATGTCCAGCCTGAATCTCTCCTGGAGCAGTATGTGGCCATTACCTCTCATTCTGTCACTGATTGCCTGGGAGAAGAGGCCGACTCCCATCTCACTCTAACCTCCTTTTGGGTGGTTGTAGAGTGATAAGGTCACTCCTGAGTCTCCTTTTCTGCTGGCTAAACAACCTCAGCTCCCTCAGCCGGACTTGTGTTTCAGACCCTTCACCGGCTTCATTGTCCTCCTCTGGACACGCTCCAGCACCTCAATGTCTTACTTGTAGTGAGGGGCCCAGAACTGGACACAGGACTTGAGGTTGTGGCCTCACCAGTGCTGAGTTCAGGGGGACAATTCCTGCCCTGGCCCTGCTGGCTGTACAATTTTTGATACAGCAAGAAACAGTTGAAGGAAGTAGATTTAGCAGCAATGGCAGAGAGAATAGGCTTTGCTGGTGATGCAGTCATGTGGATTACATTCCCATTGTTACCCAGCTCTCCTGTGTCCATATTATAACTGCTCCTGATGGGAGGTGTAAGATACACATAGACCTAAATTTCCTGGTTTTGAAATTAACATCTCCATTGAGCTCCTTTAGTGAGAGATAGACAAGCTGGTTGATTCTTCCTTCAGCAAAATACTAGTTTAAATTATTTGGGTATTAACCTGAATTCTAGGATGAAAATTACATGAGTCAACACCATAAAAACTGATCTATAATTGTGCATTGGGCATAGGTAACATAATTTTTTAATAAAGGTAACATAATTTTTTTTAAAATAGTGCTCCTGTGTGTTTGCTGGTTGTCCCATTATTGTGGTTTGAGTCTGTATTTTTATGAATGATAAAATATTAAATTTGACATTGCAAAATGATAAAAACCTGTCCTTGAAAGTTATGAATTATTCCAAGAAACCAGATATTTCTGTGTTTGTGACTGTGTGCACACTGTGTGCACATGCACATGTGTGTGCCCATGTGATTGCAGGGTCTCTATGTCATAACATTTCTGATAGAGGGACATTTATCTAACAAACCACAATCAGACAGATCTCTACTTTAAATAGGACTGTGACCATAAGATAAGGCACATAAAATGCTATCTTGCTATCTGGTATTATCAGGGCATAAACATGAAATTCTTATGGTGAATTGCTCCAGTAAATGTATTTTTAGCAAAATGCAGTGTTGAAGAGCAAAAGCCAGAAGAAGTTAGAATAAAAATCAGAAGCACAGTTTGTGTAATGAGCTGAATTAACCCCTAAAACTACTTAATAAAGTACAGTTGAGTCTTCAAAACTTAGAGTGTTCTCTAAAATATCTGTCTTGCCCCAGACTATGAGCTTACAGTAAGAATCTATGCTGACAGTCTGATCTTTCTACGGGATGATCTCTTGGCCTTAAAAATGGAGAAATATTTATTTGAAATAAAACTGGCAAATGTATGGACTCCGAGCACTGCAGTCAGTCTATTCCCCCAGTCCAGTCTGGTGGGACCATCTCCTGTCCTGGTTTGTGGTGCCAAGTTGAACTCACACAGAGAAGCTGATCTCAGCCCATGACAGGGAGAAGCACCCTGGCCAAAACTTCAGATGCTCTTGTCTTTTCTAAGAGGAAGTACTGTATTGTCTTCATCAAACACAGTCGTGGGTAAGGAAGCAACATGCTGTCTCTGAGTGGCAGGGAGGAGGATTCAATATCCAGAGGTTCCTTGTGACCAACATTTTTATGCATCTGTGAGTATGACTCAAAATGTATACATCCTCAGCCACCAAACCCAAGTACAGTCACTGAAGTGCTTTTTTGTTACTCAGAACCTCCACAAGAAGAAGTTAGTCTTGCATAATTTGGACTTTACATGACCTTCCCAAGGAAGATAATCCAGACTTTGGTGACAAAATATTTACATTTTCCTCCAAACTTAGAGGAAAGCTCCAAACTTAGCTCCAAACTTGGAGCTTCCTTACACAGGTTTCAAAAATGTTGTAAATACCTGGAATGAATGGTGCATACAGGTTTTTATAAACTCTGGAAATTAAGATTTAAAGAAAAAAAAAAAAAAGTCTAATTCTGGGCATTAAACTTATAAAAAATTTACTTTAAGTGCCATCCTTGACACTCCTTTAAAGTTTTTAATATTAAAGTTATTTTTAATGCTTTGTTGAAAACAAGAACTAGGTTTTCTGGCCTATAAATACAGATTAAAAATATATAAAATTAAAGTTTACAGTTCAAATAGCTGACCCAACATAGTACTTTTAGAATCTGTATTTCCATTTTTGCTTTGCATATCCTTCTACCCACAGAGTAGAAGAAAAAGAGCCATATAATGTGGTCAGCCTTTGATGGGAAGATCTTCTCAGAAACCCAATCAAATTCAGATTTTTGTATCATCATTGTTTGAAAACCCACTGTAGAATGGATTCAGTAGGAAATCAAAGGCAAACCAGACATATACTTGTGTGAGGGAACACAGAATATATTATGTTGTCTTCATAATTCATATCATCATAAAAATGATGAATCACATGTAAGAAATACAAATAGGACTTTCCTGTAATTGTCAAAAAATACTTTCTTTTATGTATGGTTGTATTTAAAACTCTCGCTCTTTTAATATCCACAAGAGAACTAAAGGTGCCTGGGAAAATAAATCATGCGAGAATTTCAGTACTGGCTGCTGCAGAGGAGGCTTGGACAATGCTTTGGAAAAGTGGTGTTGTGGAAAATATTACAGTGTTGCAGAAGAAGTAATAGTTTATTAAAAATAAGGGCTGCAAAAATGAAATGATGTGTGGTCTGGCAAATGTTTTATTTTTAAAGTTTTGCATCCTGCTCATCTAAAAATATGCTAGAAGAACTCTGAGCTGGTTGAAGATCAGCAGCTGTACATGCCTGCTGCACACAACAGTCACAGGGAGTTGATGCAGATCTGTCCTTAGCATTTCTCTAATGCAGATCACAGCCACTTTTTTTTCTACAAGTAGAGTAATAGTCATTAAAATACCATTTTCAGAGAAATATCTCTTTTAGGAATTGTTTTGAAAGCAATTACAACTGTTTGCAACTCCACGAATAATCCAAAATTGTGTTCTTAAGTTACCTGTAGCCACAACAGCACTGCTTTGTGTTATTACCACATTTCAGGATAGCAATCTGTGCCCTGCAGTGTGTGTGTGTGCTGCTGTTGTCCCCTGACCCCAGGCATTTACCACTTACTAATGCCCCTCTAGAGCAGAAGCAGGAGCTGAAGCCACCGGGCACACTCACCCCCGAAGCTGCACGTCTGCAGCACAAGCACACAGGAAGAGTTTCTGACCCAAGCCTGTGCCTGTGGTTGTAGACAGCCGGTAGAGTTGGGAGCTGGGAGCTGGCAGCATCATGGCAGAGGAGCAGGAAACATTCTCAGATCCTGTGGATCTTAATGAATGGACCAGTGTCACCCAAGTCCTTTGCAAAAAGCTGTTCTTATTAAATTGCTGTAGTTCCTAGGAATGGCTACTACTTTGTTAATGGAAACACTTTTGGTAAAGTGCTTTTCCATTTAAAATTGTAAGACTTTCCCCCTAAAATTCCATAAAGAAAAAGGATATGGTCCTTGTTTTGTTTTGAACTTGACTTCCAAAGGCTTTGTGTGCCAGTTCATGAAGACCTTCACAAAGACTATAATATAGTAAAGCCTGTTGGTGTGCTAGTGCCACTGAATTTTGAACACTTCATTAAACAAACAGCAACGTGATGAAATGAAAGGAATGATGCATTTCCAGAGCCTGAATTGCAGGGCTAGAGCTCCCTGGGGTGTCTCACCAGCACAGAAAGCAGCCTGTTCCTTATTTCTTGACCTGTCCAGTACAACTGGCTGTGGTAGGACTTTGAGGTGAGAATCTTATAAAAACTGAATGATGGCAGAAGGCGATTCTGAAATGGAAGAACTGCTCTCCAGAGCCTAAGGGGGAACCCTAAATAAGTGACATAAATGGCTGGTGTATCTGAAGACAGCAGGTGCTGAGTGGGCTAGATATATATCACTCCCTAAATAAAATGGATGTCAAGAAATAAATTTAGACCATACTCCTGCAGTGTATTCTTTCAGTGTTGGTATTAAAAAGGCAGCTCTGTCTTTTCTGTCACCCAGAGTTTATAAAAACTTATCAGATTCATAAGTAAAATAATAAAAACACCTAGAACTTTCAGACAAGCATCAGCTTCTTTATCTCTACTTTGAAAAATTCAATTGTTTTGAAGCTACAATTGTAAATGCAGCACCTCTGACTTCACATAAGTAATTTGAATAGGATAAGTAACATTCTAGTTAAATTGCAAATTTTAAATCTTCTTCCAGAAGTGAGGAGTTTGTAAAGGAAATATGAGGGGTTTTTGGAATAGCTGTTGTTATCTGCTGTTGATACCAGTTTAAGCCTGACCTTGCAAAACAATCTAAACTAGCAGAGCAATCCTCTGTTAGTGAGTGGGAAAGGGTTTTCCTCAGTAGGAAGACAAAGAAATAATTCAGCAAGTCCCTTCTAGACTTATTTTCCCTTGTCTCACTGCATAATTGATGAAGATAGTTGAACAAAATCATCTCCATCTGAAGCTTCAAGAGCAAAGAAAAAATGGCAAAAGTTTCTTTAACCTTAGGAATAGTTTCTTTTTGATTAAGCAATGCTTAATCAGCATCAGAGGGATTCCAGAGGGTGCATTTGTCCTTGTGACAAACCGCGGTGCTTTGGGGTCTTTGCAGGCAGCTCTGACTGTGGCCGCTTTGCTCCCTCAGAACTGGGATCGACACCCCCAGGCACAGCTGGAAAAGCACAGGGGTGGCCCCAGCTGTGCTGTAACCAACCCCTGTGTGCAATCCTGTGAGCACCACTTGATCCTAGTACAATCACAGATGTTTGTACAGAAATGGCACAGCCCCAGATGTTGTGGTGACGGTGCCATTGACAAAGGCCTCCTCATGCTTCTGATAGCCCGGATGCCCCCTGCCATGTGGGATTGCCTCTCCAGGCTGTCCTGCCCAGCACTGTGCAAGCTCGTTTGTGTCACAGTCTGGGGCCATCTTGTCACAGATCTAAGGCATGAGTGCATGAGATCATAGAAAACTTTCTTTTGCCCTTTAGTTAAGAGACATTTAAAACTAAACATAAAACATTCAAGGTGTTGCAATCAACAATTTTGCAATTATCAATCATTATAGCAATGGACTTCAAGACACAGTGAGAGGCATTTTTTCAACACCAAATTATCACAATTTAGGCAAGGAAAAAGAACAACTATGCCATGTTTCTGTAAATCTCCAGCCACAGTGGTTTGGGATATGGCCAGTTGATTAATTTAGGCATGCTGTGAGAATCTGACTAAAGTTGCAGGCCCATCTTTAGGAAGATTTATTTTTCTTTCTTTAAGTTAAATTCAGGTTTTAGTGCTTCCGAAAGACAAACTATTGTGGCAAATTGTTAGTGTCCTTGGTTTGACTGTTTTTCAGATAATTTTAATACTGCATGCATTATATCTAGCTATGCTTCACCTTCATGATTCACTGCTTTCCTGTGCTACTTTCTTGTTGCAAACCTACATATTTTACAAACAGTAATTAGCTAGATTTCATAACATTTCTCTGTGGTAATTTCAAGATTTCCTTTCAATTTTCTTTATGTTGAAACTGTAAACATCTTTATTTTTATGCCAATTTTACAGCTAATAAAAACATGGAGTAATAAAGCTGTTGTTATAAAACTAATGGAAAGAGATCCTTCTGTATATTGCAATGAAGTGGAAGAAATCTACATAAATTCTCATGAAAAGAATTATTTCAATATATCAAACAAGTATTCTGCAGTACCTACACTTGTAATAGCACTTTGGAGTATAAGCCCAAAGACTCTATTATTTCATTTCAGATGTCCTGCAATTTCGAGCTTGCTTCCCAGAGAAAAAGGCTTTAGAGGGATGCAGCTAGGGGACATGTTAGTGATGCCAGGGGCCAGATTGCTTGCTGGAGCTCAGCAGTCTGTCAGCTTGATGTAGATAAGCTCTGTTGGAAAAATTGAATTTTAAGTTGCTAAAGAAGGGTGAATTTTCTCTTGAGGTGGGGACAGATCTGATATCAAACAGAAAATTTCTCAGCTCTTTAGGGGAGGTGTGGAATGGTGACATAGCAGGCAATGATCTATCAAGCACCCCTGTTGTTTGGGTGGAAACACAGAAAGAAAATTACTTTAATAATGTTTACATCCTCAGCCGTTGTTGCCACAGTCTCCAAAAGGAGTAACCAGCCAATACAGGGAGGGCTAAGCCATGAAACCAAGAAGAGATTAAAGGACAGCCCAGCACTGTTTGCTCATTTAGAATTTGTGCTGATGACAAACAGGAGTTCTTGCCTATGTGAGACCATAAGGATTTGGCATAGTGATTTACAGAAAAAATAAAGTCAGTGAGGTCAGTACCCACTCCCAGTTACACAGCAGTAAATTCAGAGTAACTTTAGTCACTGACATCATAGGAGCTAGTCTGGATTTACACCAGCTTGAGTGAGAGCTTATAATGGTCTACTGAGAATTTGAAGTTCATGCCTGAATGTGCAAGTGGGAGAATTGGCTGAGTTATGCAGAACTAGGTACAGACAATTGTGTCCAAAGATAACACTGAGGAGAAGCTTTTTGCCACTGTTCTTATTGTGCTTCTTGCACTATTAAATTCTGCTCCAGTTCCAAATGTATCTGTAAGAGTGAAAGACTTGCAACTACAAATGGACTATAAATTATTTATTGTTCCTGAGCTTATTTTCAGGATGATATCCAAGGGCTCATAGTTATTAATTTTGCATATTCCATAGATGGGTTAGATGACCCACTAGGCTCTTCAAATGTCAATTTGTTCTTTCATAGAATCTATTATAGCAAAGATGTCCAGGGCAGTCCTTAATATTTTATCAGAACACTTTGCATTGGTGTGTTAAATACTTCTTCAATATAAGTGAACATACTGCCTCTGCTCCCCATGATTGAAGATAAACCTTCCATAAGTCTTTGAAAATCAAGCTTTCCAAAGAAGAGAAGCAGTGAATGACCTATTTGGAATCACCTGTATTCTTCAGCTCAATGCCAGCTGAGGATGCCAGGAATTCAAACTCAAGTCCTTTATGGCTGGATATGTGTCATACAAGATGTGAGCCAAGAAAAGATCATCTAGTGAGATGAAATATGTGAAATATGATAGCTTTAATCTACAATGTGTCTGATTTCCATACATCTATTTTTTCCTCCTGTTATCTCTAATATGTAGAGGCAGATGTAAGCTGTCAAACTAGGAATCTGAACAGGGGAGACTTTTTTTAGACAATGATATTTGTGCTTTAGAAATTATTATCTGGCACTGAGAACCTGATTTGTATAAGGGTTTTTGTTAGTTGATGACCATCAGAATATTAACGCGATCACATGCTGAAATTACCTGTGTATTTCGGTATGTTTTTTTTATAGGCAAGGCACTATGTCAAAAGAAGTTAGGCAAAGAAGCCATTTAGATTTCTTTCTGAATTTCACTAAGCATGTATGTACCTTGGGCAAACACCCTAAATCTTTTCCTTGACCCTTTCTTAATCATGAAGAGAAAGTATATTTTCCCTAAGGAACTTGAAGTCTGTATTAATGGACATTCCTGAAGAGGTAGAAAATAGTTGCGATTCCTTCCTACCACCTCTGCTTCAATTTAGAGCTTACATGATATGGCTGAAGTTTGCTTTTACTTTTAATAAATATTTTCTTTGGGAAAAATTACTCTTGGCTCAAATTCCAGTCCTTTGCATTCTGATTCAGCAATTAAGCAATTGAATTAAAGTCTGTAAATAGCACATGTTTCCATTATAAAACCACTAGCAATTCTACCTCTTTGAATAGTAGTGCGATAAAAATACCTCAGAAATTCTTTGTAATCAGATCTCTGACAGCTATCTAATCTTCCTCTCTAATATAGGGGGGAAAATGAGGTTATGTAAAACCCATGTGTTCCTTCCAAAACAGAAGGCTCTGCAGTTTCCCAGCTACCCAAGCTACCTTTGCAAAGCTCTACTTAATATTACTGTACTTAAGACAGTACTGACATTCAGGTGCTGAAGCACATTTGACTTAGGTTTTGATTGCTTATAGAAGGTTCATGTCAGTTTTTCTTGTTTCAGCCCATCTACTTTGTGGTCTTTGCTGTCTCTTTCATTATACTCCAGATGTAAATAGATTCTAAGTGCACAGCCTCTCTTCTTTTGGTACTGTTTTTTTTTAAAACAGCAGCATTTTTGACTTTGGCATCAACATGAGGATAATTACCATCTGGTCTCCATTTGCTTGAAGGTTGAAGACCCCCCACCCTAGATCAAAAACTGTTTCAGTTGACTGAAACAGCATTTCTCAGTGAGTGGAAATGATGCATATCTGGCAGCTTTTCAGTGTAAAATGAGTCATCAAAACACACTGACTGTAAGCATCTTCACCCTTCCTTCCCACATCTCTTAATCCAATGATGGCCAAGATTGGAATAAAACTTCATCTTCAGCATGTATACAAAACATAGGGGTACAGAGATAAACACTTGATTGCAAACCAGTCATGCAATGAAAAAGCATATAATTTGAATCAGATTGGGCTGAAATTAAAATTGCAACAAACTATTTGTCAGTTTCAAGCTCTGAAGACTAAATTTACTCTTTTCCTAATTTTCCTTTTTTCTCCCTCTCTCTTACTCTCTTCTCTCAGTGTAGGAGCTCTGCATTGCTCCTTGCTTTTTGGCTTCTTAAAAAAACAAGATTGAAGATATCTACTAGCACTTACACTTAAAATAAAAAGCAAAATCTAAAAATGAAAAAGCAGTAAATGTTTCTTTTAAAATCTAAATTATGAAATATAATCTGCTCTAGTTGATTCTTTAACTGAAAAGTGATATTCAGGGCAGTGTATGGAATTAAAAGGAAAGGCAAAGCAAGGCAAGGCAAGGCAAGGGAAGGGATGGGAAGGGAAGGGAAAGGAAAGGAGGGGAAGAATGCAAAAACTTTGAGGCTCAGAAAGAGAAATCAGAAACATACATGTGCCACTTTAAAAAGCTGAAATTTATAGAGAAAGGAATTCTTGGTGTGGTTGCCTCAGTCTCTGGGCAAGTACATGACTAGTAAACCATACTCAAAAACATGCCATGGTTCTGGATGATGATTCTAGCTTCCAGTTTTGTACGAGTTCATTAAGAAATTTGTGATGAACCATTTCTGGAGCTCTTGGGATTCCTGAGCTCTGACTGTGACTGCAAAGCCTGCAGTGTTTGTGGCTCCTGGTGAAGGAGGAGAACCAACAGTCCTGGCTGGTCCTTAGCTCTGCCAGCCACATGGATACCTTCGGTCTATTTGACATTCCTACTGATCTCAGTTACTTTTAAAGAGGCCTGTGACACTCCCATTCTACTTTGCATCAGAAGTTCTATTGCCTTTCTCAATGAATAAGCACACCTGCGGCACTGTCTGAAAGGAAAGCTCAGTTGTGAAGTTTTTGGCTTGTGATGCTTTTTTAAAGTATTTGCCTTTTAACAGTATTCAACATTATAACACAATTTGTTAAAACTTCTTAATGATCGGGGTAAGCAGACAAAAGGTGTCGTATAATTTGGTCTCTCCTTTAGAGCAGGTTGGCAGGTGTGGGGAAATTATTTGGTAAAAGATGAACAGACCTCGGCACACCACACATACATAATTAGCATGATCCAGTGCTCACAACAAGAGTATACACCCAAAAACTTATGGTGATGGACAAAGAGTACAAGAAATCTGAGGCTGCTTACTTCCCCATCTCTGATATCCACCCTTCTTCTCAGAACCAGGTGCTGTTCCTCGGCACTGGCTCTGCAAGGAAGAGAAGCTGTGTGGCTGCCAACCTCGAGCTGATGCACGTGGACTCTGCCTCTCAGCTGGATCTTCAAATGTTGTCACTGGCCCGGTGCCACTGGAGCCAGGAGAGCAGTGCCAGCAGGCAGAGCATGGGATTTGGCCTTGCATTTTTAATGTGGAAAATTGGTTTAGACTATGAGGTAGGAGCTGGTGACTATATGAATTGAGAAGCTAAACATCCTAAAGGGTGCAGGAGTGCAGGAAGTTTATCTGTACAATTTTTTTTTTCAACAAGAGGATTGTTTTATTTTTTGATCTCATTTTGTGTTACTTCTTTCCCAATCTGTAAACTTCTTTTCTTTTATCTAATGAGTTTGAGCTTTACAGGCATTTTTATTTTTTTTTTTTAAACTCTGTGCTTAGTTTTAAAATTACATTTATATTTTTAAAGTATATATCTCCTTGCAAGGCAACATTTTGCCTCAGAGTACATTGGCATTTAATGTTTTCTCTTGTTATGGCTCACACTCTGTGTTAGGGCTATAAAAGCTGTTACTGTTTATTCATATTTGAGGAAGGAACAAAGGGAGCTTTCTGAAGTCAGTGCACCTGGAATGTGAAGTAAGAATGGCAACTTCTGCAGCCTGCTTCTGCCAGGTGGCAGCCCCTTGCTACATCACAAAAACAAGAAAAAAAAAAAGGGAAAATGTTAAAGGCTTGGGTACATTTTATCTTAAGGCACTAACTTTTTTATGTTGATTGAAGGTTTAATTTTTAGATTTAAGAACATTCTGTTTTGAGTTGCTTAGCCACCCATCACCACAAAGCAAGAGAATCATCAGCTCCTGTAGGATTTTGCAGCAATGCTAAAGTACACTAATAGTAAAATTTCTGTAGAATTTGTGTTATCATAACACAAAATGCAGACTGCATTTCTGCCTACTTTATGTAGGCAGAAAAGGAAAAGCTCTCTAAATGGATTTAGATGAAACAAAAAGATTTCAAAAATGCATTTGTGTTTCTGCCAAAACTAAATACAACAGCTGCTTGTTTCCTCTAACAATACTCAGTGTTCACCTTTCTTCAAGGACTTTATAATAATGTGTAGCTATCAGTTATCCAGTACTCAGAGAAGATTAGGTAAAAGAAATAAGTAGAGACTGGTTGTCCTTGCTTACCCCCAAGAAGTGGTGCAATGGCAATATCCAAGGCTGTAATATTTTCAAATGTGCTTTAAATTTATTCAGATTTTATCTTCTCTTACAGAAGACTTGCTCTTACTTGAGCTGATGGTTTTGCACTACAGTATTGGAAACAGCATCTAGCTCATGTTTCTGTTGAACTTGTACTGAAAAGAACTTGCATGCCAAAAAAAGGCCAGAAAAACTTGCTATGTGGTTTTAGAAAGCACAGTTCAGATCTGACAGATGCAAAGAGCTAAGAGCAGTCCTGGAAGCTCTAGCAAAAAACTTTTACTTCAGTTCTAAGGAGACTGAAAACTACAGAAGAAAAGAGAAAATAAAGTATTTGGATAAATACAACTTTGGAATTTGTTCTCCAACAGCTTCCTGAAACCCAAGTCAGAGAAATTTCTCCTGTATTCCCAGGATTAACATTTCATGTTATGTTTGAAAAGTTGTACTTCTGACTTTTATGTCTTCATGATCTAACTGTTGTTTTTTAATATTCTAAATCCCCTTTCAGTCAATAAAATGTTCCCAGCAATTCAAGTGGAAGTAAAATTTGCCTAAAACTAAAAGCACCTCATCAGTGAGCTTAATTTCCTCCAAATTATCAGATAAATATAATTTTTCTCTGTTTACTTTCTGCACGCGAATATCTGGAGTTGCTTAGATCTTTTAACATGGCTTAATCCTGATTGCCTTTGAAAGACAGATTAAGGCTTTCCTCATTGTCTTCTACTTCAGAAACACAGATGTGCTATTTTAACAGCTTTTTTTGCCCTTCTAAACACATAAAGCCCACCTGCTCTTCTGGGACTCTACTGTTTTTTGGAAGCTGTAATTTGCACCTGGGCTGAAATTGTCCATGGGGGATAATAAGGTGGCTGGGAGTAGATCAAGTACCATGTGCTTTGGCTGTACCTGTTAATGAGCATCTTTGTGTCCAACAGGCTAGTGAATACAGATAACTAACTCTGGGCAAGTACAGTGGCCTCATTAGGGAAGTCTTTTGTTAGGGAGATCTGTCTTCCTTCTTATCCTTTTATTTATCAGGGATAATGTAAAGAGTGTGAAATTTCATATGCATCTGGCTAATATATTTTAAAACAGTCTGAGCAATATACAGCTTATACCATGGAGATTCAAATAATTCCCTTTACAAGGCAAGTTTATTTCTCCCTCCCCCTTTCCATCTACTTATATGTGTTTGGAAGTGTCAGCCTTTACGTTTAGCAGCTAAGTTTTGTGTCTTCAGTATGGTTTGATCAAATCTGATCAGTTGTGATGTGATGTTCAGATTCTTTCTGGATTCATGTATTTTTATTTCTCCTATTTTCTTTGTCTCACTGCATGCATTACAGTACACATAAAAACCTCACCACTGAACTCATTATTCCTTTTTTAAACCTTCCCTATTCTTCCATTTAGACCATACACTGCCTATTTCACCAGTTAAAATTCTTTCTCACTTATCTCCTAATTTTAGCAATTTAATTCCTGTCTTTTGTTCAGTTCTCTGTGACATACCTCGTACTCCATAGCCACAATATTCTCCTTTACCTTAAAAATAAGTGAAGCTTTGTGAATTGGCTTAGTCAAATTGTCTAGCTAAAGCCAGGGAGTGATTTAATTCAGTGTAGTAACTCATGTGGGAAACAACAGAGCCACACTGTGAAAAAGGTCCTCTGCCCCATGGCCCATCCCAGCACCACTCTGTCTTTGCTACTAGGTTGGTTACAAATCTTTCTCTTTTTCAGTTTGGATTTCACCACAATTTGTTGAATGTGTTTTCATGTAATTCCAGTTGTCTGTCTACTCATTATCTCCATCTCTATGCTGTGGACACTTGTGTTCATCCCTTACTCTTACCCTGCTTCCTCTTTTACAGGCGTTTGTTTCTTCAATGTTTTATTTCATACACTATCCTGAAAAGATTTTGCTTCAAGCAAAAATCTTGAGCCATGTTTGAGCCTTGCTGTTATTGTTATTACTTCACCATTCCTTCAGTGCAAATCCTATTGGTTATGCAATGTCTTTATGTTTTGTATACTCTTTGCAGAAATTGTTTACAGAGTCCTGGCATAGCTTCAGGCACTGTGTAATTTACAGATCAGTATAACTGAGAGCAAGCTGAAAAATAATGCCATGTTGCCTTCTATTCCCACCTAGTGATTAGATCATCTTTATTTTGTCAGCAGTAGCCCATTAGTTTTTGCTAATCTTTCCTCTCTGCTTTGCATAGCAGAGGATCTCGTGCTGTGAGGCTACTTTTCTAAACAATACAGGTTTTCTAAGTAAAACATCTTTGTCTTCTGTTCTGGCCATTTGAAATGCTGCTTTCAGAGCCCTACACACATGGGGCTTTATCTACATATGTTTTATGTACATATATGTATATGTAGGTGAGAACAGATGCATGTGCCCACGCACCCACACACCAAAGAAGGATGGAAGGTGCAAAACAGAAAGGTTGGTGCCTGTCAGGCACTTGACACAAAGACACAGCCCCCTGCTCTGTTTCAGTCCACAGCATCTACCCAGCACAACAAAGCACCTGCTCTGTAAAAGGTGGGAGCCATAACATAAAAACAGCAGGTTATTCAACCTTCACCAGATACTTCTCAACACTTTCTTACCCAGATTTTGTCCAAACATCAGGCAACAAAAGCAGATTACAAACCAACAAACATAATTAACCCCCGGTAATCCAGTCCTTCCCCTATTTAAAGTCCATGCAGCTTAAGCATGGGAATCTATTTCTTTGACTGCCAGACATATTAAATCACCCCTCTTCATGCAAGTTACCATGTTTACATTCATCACATAATTTAATCATGAAAAGATAATTATTTATTCTGCTATTGAAAAAAACTTCAGGACCATGTTTATGGAGAAAATGGATTTAATTTCTGGATCTCCGATTTAAAGCCAACAGAAAATTATCTTTAATTTTAGGTCTAGCTGGACTAGGAGAAACCAACATCAGACAGGACTACAGCTTTATTAATATTGATTTTATATTAACAGTTTTCTTAGAAAAGAATGAATTTTAAATTAAAAATGCTTTACTCTTTGAGCTGGAAATATATTGTGTAGAACTATGGAAAAGCTCAATCCACCAACATGACAGTTCGCAAGCTAAAATAGACTGGCACAAAATTAGAGTAAGAGACAGAAAGTGATAATTGCTTGACCTGCAGGTTGAAGAATAAAGAACAGGAGATCAGCTCCAGTTATATACTGCAAAGCTACAAAAGCATCCGATTGAATCTTAAGACAGTAATAAATAGAGACATGCAGTAGACCAGAGGAGAACTGTGACTGAATATATTTCCCTTAATATATATCAAAGGTGGTATTAAGCAGAGCTTTTGTCACCTCTGTGATTATTAAGATATAGGGAAAACTTGCAAGGAAAGCAGGTGAAGCTGTAAGCTTCAGGAGTTTAAAGCACAAATACATGTTTATCTGGCTATACATTGGTTTTCCATATCTGCTAAAAGGTCACCACCTCTAAGTCCTACTGGTGGACAGAGGCTTCCTACATCAACCTCCTCAGCCCCTTTAAACTTATTTTAAAAGTTCAGTTGATTTCCATACTACTCCCTTTACCTGACAAATGTTTTACTCCTGAAGGTGGACTCATTCAGACCAAAGTGGGCATGCTTTCATTTTCCCTACTGAACATGCATTGATCCCATCTACAAAGACCCATGATAGCTGTGAAATTTTACTTCAGAGTTGACCCATGAATAACATTGGCAACTTGTGATGTTTATCTCTTCCGCATTGGCAACCTGAGAAAGATGATGACGAAAATTCACGCTCGTGCAATAAATTCCCCTTAAAAAGTAGAAAGCTCAAACAGTTGAGGAGGAACAGTGAACAAAGAAAAACCAATATTAAACATTTTTGAAATAAAAATCTTTTTCCCCCTCTCCAACCCTCCTTCCCAATACACTCTTAATGAGTGTTTCCCTTGCAGATGTCAGGGTGTAAAGCTCTTCCTGTGTTCAACTCTCCTGGCACTTTCCATGGGCCAACACTGCAGGCTCTGGGACTTCCAGGTGGCCTGGACACCCTAGTGCCATCACAGATGTCAGCTGGTGGCCCTGGCTGGCTGGGTGGTCAAGAGGTGACATCCCCAAGCCCCAGCTCCACTTAAAGAGGCCATGTCTCAGCTTCACTTGTGAGCACCCTGAGGCATCCTGCCCCTCCATGGGATATCAAAGGCCACGTCTCACCCCAGCCTGATCTTTAGTTCTGCCATGACCTTATGTGCTGCTGGGGTCATTTTCACACTGGGCACTTTCAAGAGAAAAGGCACTAATTTTTAAGGCCTGATATCCTTAACTCCAAAATCTGGACACACTTAACAGTCCCTGCATGTCAACCCACACAAGAACTGAACTGAAGATGGAGAGTAACTTAAGTGGAAAAATGACCTACTAAATTATACTCCTGGCATCTCTCTAGCAACACATTTCAAAACACTACTGAGATACTACCGTGGACTGCTCAACATCAACCCTACTAACTAGGGCACGCAATCATGTGACTATTCTTAAATTAGGAAAGACCAATCTGTATCCAGACTCTAAACAGTTTCTTCAGACCTTGCCAAGATTCCAGATATGTCATGTATTCTGCCCTACTGCAGAATATACCCTGCACACTTCAAGCCCCTTAGGAGAGTCTGCAGGCTGCACTCCTGACCGTGACCGTGGAGTGCAAGAGATGGATTCACTGTTTTCCTATGAGGAGTTTTCTGTAAAATCAGAGCAGTTCTGTAGCAGTTGTTCTAGTAATAGTGAACTCTCCAGACAATACTAAAGCACTGTTCAGTTAGGAAACAATCCATTTCTCCTAGCAAGCCTTTAGGTTAGGAAAAAACAGGTTACTGAACTGATGCATCTGGAGCTCGTTTACAGCTCAGCTGCAAGGTGTGTAAAGGAAGAAGGCAAGAGGGCTATCTTTATGGTGGGAGAAGGAAATGGAAATACAGGCTAAGCTTTCATCTGATCTGAGAGGGGAGAGCTTTGTAGTGTTTTTGTTTGAATGCTGGAGAAAGGTAAAAGGCAGATTGCCTTTTTTTTTTTTTCAGATTTTATTCCAGTAAACAGAGGGAAGAAGCTATATTGGAACAAAATATTCAGGATCACAAACTGCACAAGAAGAAAGAAAATGCTATTTTCTATTTTTGAGTAGGGCTCAGTTAGTGAGTGCCATTATTTTTTTTTTTAATCAAAGATAGGTGCTTTGTCTGGAGTCACACAATATATTATTAAGAGTTTGGCTCTCAAGAATTGGTGATGTAGTCTTCATATGGAAAGATTGAGGCAGTTTTCAAAGACATCACAGTCTGGTGAAGTAAAGCTAAATTTACTTTCACTTGAATAAAATATTCAAGTGAGACTCATGAAGGGCAGCACTGGAACTTTACAAAGAGAATGAAAGATAAAGCTTTTGTAGCTTCTCCATTTCTTAATATATAAAATAACCTATGGTTTCACACTTTCAGTGTAATCTCAGTTTCCATTCACAGGTTTCTATACCTCTTTTCAATCTAATATATGTGAATTTGTCTCGCTTCTCTGCTTTTACATGCACACAAAACCTGTTTGCTCTTGTTCTGTGTGCTGATGAGGGTTTTGGTGGCTGCATTCTCCTGCATCAAATAACACTCCAAGAAAATGAAATTGAAGAGATTTATATGTGAACTACTTATTCACAAATAACTTGAGATTGCAATGTTAGCTTAAGATAACCAAGTTCAAGTAAATGGTATTAATTGATGAGATCTTAGTAAGAACCTGAATCATCCTTTAGAAAAATGTTAGGGTTGTGCCTAAATGCTTGGTGGCCAGCACATGCCGAGGTTCTGTGGCTCTAAAAATCTGAGGTGCTTCCCTCTCTTCTCCTTAGGACTTGCCACTCCTGCTTTCTTTTCTTCCTCCTTCTTTAACCTACTAACATAGTCCTGCCTTTCATTTTTCACTCCCCCCCACCCTGCCCCCCCATTTGGATCTGGTTTGTGCATCCAACAACCAAACCCTTCTATTAACTCTCATCTTGTCATCTGCCTATTTCTGTTCCAGAAGCCACTTCAGAGTTTTTCTCTTATTGTCCCTCATCATTCTTTTTCTTTGTTCTTAACTCTGTGTTTCTCACCCTCTGCATTCAATCAAGTCACCACCTCCCTCCACTGAGTCATTTACCGGAAGCAGAGAGGTCTGATAAGCACAACAGACAACTCTTACTCTTAGTTTCAACTTTAGGCATCACAGTAGTGGTATTAGCTGTTGACAGCTAAGAAAAAATAGTTTCTGGGAAGGTGCTTATGCTACACTCCTCTGCAACACACATATTCTACGGTGAAGGTTTGGGAATTTTCATGGAGCCAAGCTAGATCAGCATTTTAATTGGAACAATCAGAGAAATCACAGGCACCTATTTCCATGAAACATTTTTAAGTCACTTCACAGCATAGGAATGCAACAGTTTTCAATGAAACTGAGGTCAAAACATATTCAATATCAAAAAAATAAAGAGATTGCTTCATATTTACATTCTTGGGAAAGGAGAAGTTGTGTAAGGTGAAACTTTCCAAGCAAATTTAACTGAAATAAAGTTCTACTAGTGTTTTTGCAGAAATGCTAACAAATGAAAATAATACCTTAACACATGAAATGCTGTACTACTTCTGTGCATGTCCTGCAATGAAAGAGACACTGGTGCTGCCCAGTGCAGTGCTACAGAGGTAAGTCTAGACAGCCCAGACGATGTTTTGGTGGCCAGAAGCAGAACTGCCAGGACTTAAACTTCTTGCAGCCTGATGTCGTGAGTCCTCAAAACCAAAAATCTTTTGTTCAACTATAAATTGTTTCTTTGTGAACATTATGAAATATAGAGCAGGACACTGCAGGTGAGGTTTATGTGACCAAGTGCATGTATTTATGACTGAGCTGCTGTACAGATTTCCTTTATGGTTAATGAAAAATATTATAATTTCTATCTACAGTGTGACTCATCTCATCCTACTCTATATATCAACATCAGCCTAGACCTGCCTCTATTTTTAAATTGACTTTAAAGGAAGGCCACGATGACTAGCTCAAGTGTAGACCCCTAAAGTGAAAGGAGGTAGACCTACACCTTCCATCCACAGTGTACTGGTTCAAACTAGAAGATGACTTACACTCTCTGCAAACTCACAGGAATCATTAAACTGGGTTGAGGGAACACCATGCAATAGAAATCAGCTACAATCTTTGAATGCTCAGATATCATAGACACACTTCATAGGAGCCCCCAAAATGCTGAAGAACAAAGACTTACATCCTGAAATCAAAGAACACATTTGCAATGCCAAAGTACCCTCTTTTTTGCAAAAATCAGCAATAGGTCTCAACAGAGAGAAAATACAAACTATCCTTTACATCACCACCACAGATGGAACAGCTTCAGAGGGTCCAACTTGTGAGACCAACTCACACAGGGTAGCAGCAGAACTTTAGTATTTGGTTTTGCACAGCTCTCAACTCTGAGCTGTGACCTCTGGTGAAGCACAGTGAGAGGAATCTGCTGGGACACCTCTTGGCATGTGTACAGCTTTAGTTTGCTGCATTTTATATATCAAAGTGCTGAGAAGAAACAAATTGCATTCTTATTCTGGCTTCTCTTTCTCCTCCTTACTGCAAGAGCATTCTTACTGGCTCTAGTGAAAAGGTTCTCAAGTGCATTGTAGGCAGAAGCAGGAAATTTGCTCTCCTTATGGATCAAACAAACAGAGCCAGCACTAATGACACAGCACAGTGAAAGGAAAAAAAAATAAAAGAGAAAAAAGAAATGTTTAACATTCAGCACTAGAGGAGAGTGAAAATTGAATACCCTTTGAAGAATTTCCTTGCTGCAGTATAGCCCTGCATAGGAGACTTTCCACAGTTGGACTCAACATGTTTCGAAGTTTCTCTGTTTAATCTTCAGGTCAGGTTTGGTTCTGTGCTTTTACTAATACAATATAAAAGAATAAAGGCTCAAATAAGGAAAGAGGGGAAAAGAAAAAAAGTAGAAAAGTTGAGACTTAGTAAACAGAACTGTCTAAGAAGTAGAGCAACCAAGGTGCTTTAAGGACTGAGCAAAATTTTGTCTTAGACAAGAAAAGCCCCTTCTGGAGATAGTTCTAATAAAAC
Source organism: Vidua macroura (assembly GCF_024509145.1). NCBI lineage: Eukaryota > Metazoa > Chordata > Aves > Passeriformes > Viduidae > Vidua > Vidua macroura. The sequence continues at coordinate 20,554,222 of NC_071572.1, forward strand.
AAATGTCCTGGCTCAGCTGAGAGCTAATAAATTATCTCATTAACAATCTGAAGGCCAGGTTGGATGGGGCTTTGAGCAACTTGGTCAGGTGGAAGGTGTCCCTGCCTACAGCAGGGGCATTGGAAGTGGAGGATCTTTAAGTCCCTTCGAACCCAATCCATTCTATGATTCTATGACTAAAATCAATCCTACTTGCAGGGTCTGTGCAATGTGAGAAAACATTACTTTCCATAAAAGATGAAGAATAGAGCTAGAAGACAAAATTTTACATTCAGTGTAAACTATTGTTCTGAAAGTTTATTGTGACTCTTTGAGGGTGCTGTAAAAAACTGCAAAAATTCAAAATTGTCTTAATTTTTTTTGGTATCAGAGACTCCTTTTATTAGTGTTCTGAGCAGCATGTAGTTCTGACAACTTGTGAACAAATTCTTAGGCAAACCTGGACTAACTGAAGAGTGCTTCCCTACAAAAGCAATCTACCCCTTGTGAGCAGGAATAAGGATCTCAGAAGAGCACTATCTCCCTGCAGAGGTATTGAAGTGCTTGCTCATAGGTGGATTGCCAAGCAGTCTCTCTTCTTTAAAAACAGAGGATTCAAGAGAAGGTAGGAATAGGCAGACAAGATCAGACAGAAACTTCACTGTGTTCAGCGACAGCAGCCTACAGCAGGGGCTCAGGGAAGAATATATGAATGGCCAAAATGTGGGACTATTTTGCCATAGGGCAGATTGGCCCAAAGCTGTATCATCTGAACCTGCTCTGGATAGCAGAGCAGGGCAGCTCAGGAAAACGTAAAGTACAGAAGACAAAGTTTTATTCATTAAGCAACAGGCTGAATCATGATGTATGAGTAATGTCTCATATACTAAATTGGAAATCAAACATCCAGTAGTAACATAATCAAAAAGAGGAAACATGCCATTGTCTTCAGAGTATATTAAATTTTATTCCAAGCCCTAAGCAAATAACAATAATAATAAAAATGAAGCCTACCTCATCTACAGCATTTAACATATCTTGTTTCACAAGTACAAAAAATTCCAGCTTCAGCTGAAGGCCATTTTTTGTTAATATTTTTTTTTTAACTAGTGCATTACTCACTAAATTTAGTTCATTCAATTGTAAACTAAAGTAAAAAGCAGCACAGTCGATAAAATACAAAGGGATGGAATCTGTTAATCTGTAACTACTGCTTTTCAAGGTAACACTTTGAAGTAAGTACTCCTGGGGTTTTTCACTGCATGTAAAATGTTAACCCAAAAATTAAAAGGAAAAGTGAGGGTCAGCTCTGTTTGGTTTTGCTTTTGGAATGCAAGTATCATTGTTTCTATTGTAGCCAGAATATTTCAAACTTTAATAAAATAGGTTTTACATTTTATTTAGATCAGTTCTATTCCATTTTTACTGTAACTATACATTTCTGACCTTGTCAGAACCATAATGGTTTGGAAGAGAACTTTAAGATGTACTTCCAGCCTCCCTGACATTGGCAGGGACATCTTCCACTACACTACATTCCTCAACCCCCCATCCAGCCCAGCCTTGAATGCTTCCAGGGATGGGGCATCCACTGGCAAACTCTTCCAGTACTCACCGCCCTCTAAGTAAAGAATTCTTTCCTGATATGTAATTGAAATCTCTCCCCTTTCAGTTTAAAACTGTACCCCCTTGATGATCACTGTCTGCTGATGCAAAAAACATCAGAAAGATTTTTTAATTAAAAAAAAATTAAAATGGTTACAAAATTCAGAGCTATTACAAAGCTGATAAACTCTGAGGTCACTACTAACATAAATATATTTACTATATAATAATGTCATTGTGGCATTGGGATTTGGCCCAATGTGTAGGTGTAGGGACATTTATTCTATAATGCAAGCATTTAAGGAATTGATACATTGTAAAAGCTCAGATTCCAATTTCCAGACTGAAAAGAATTATAACCATATTAGGACACTAAACCTCTTATTAACATGTTCCAGGCAGTAGCAGGCTCTTTTCTCAGCCAAGTCACAGAACAACCTTCACCTTTTTTACGGCTCAATTGCAACTCGGCTGGGGATTTGCACACAATGAGGCTGTTTTCACCAACAGGGCAATGGCTTTCCACATCTCCGTGGTGCCAGCCTCGAGGTGATGACTGGCAGTCAGGAAATCGTTATCTTAAGGTGGGTAGGTTTGACGGATTTCCTTTCAGCAAAACAAAACCATATGGCAACACAGCTTTTGCTTAGGAGGAGGCATACCAGGTAAGGAGGGGAATGCCAGGAAATGGTGATGAAGAAACATCCCCAGACACCTGGCTTACCTGTTTGCACTGCTCCAACAGATTGCTGCAGCAACCTTACAGGGGCCTCCTTGCTCTCCAGGAGGCTGCAGAGGCAGAATAATTTATTGCTGTGATGATTTGTGGTGAAGAGTGGCTGTGTAACAGCTCTGTGGGTCTGTCCTGGTCCAAACAAATGTCAAATTGAACCTTTTGAGTTCTTGGTGACTCAAGATAACAGACAAATGCCCAGCTTAGAACCATTTTAAGAAACTGTGTATTTTGAAGGAGAGGGTAGTCTCTGTTTCCATGGGACCTCACATTTACTGCTATGAACAAAACATATCCCTTGAACTAATTTGCCAACACCACCACCAACAGAGCGAGTGTGTGGCAATGGCAACTGGAATAATTTCTATGAACCAAAGAAGTAATTTAATGCATAAGTTGTAAAATTTTATATCATAAAATACACTGTACAAGTGAAATAAACCACCTTTGTTATTTACAGACAATCCATGTTATGTGTCAGTCCAAAGTTTTCATCCACCATTAAAGAGCTTAGTAACACATTTTAGCACTAAATCCTTTGGTTTTTACCCAATGACTGCATGTAACCAAACTAAATAAATGCTCACTTTTGATTTGCTCCTTCTCAGGATAGCTGCTTATGTCCGTTTGTCTTCAAATTTACACTCTTTTCTGTTGGACAGGAGTCAATGGAGGTTATATTCCTGAGCCTATTTTGGCTTCTGATAAAGGTTATAGTATAGTCACTCCATGATAGGGTGATCATGGAAGATATATGTCTAACACACCTGCTTGAAAGGCTAAATGAACGTGATCTACTAGGAAGCTGATCCTCAGTCATAATTCTACTGAAATAAACAGACTGCAGTTGGAATTTATGCTAGCAGAGGATTTTTACTCTGTGTTGCCTTCCCATTTCTGCCTAAAATGATCACATGAGAACTTTCATTAACTTGTCTTTCAGTTACAAATTAATAAGACAGAGAGGAATAGTGTTTGTATGGCTGGAGTGTGTAATTTAGGCTCTAAAACTGATTATGAAGTCCAGAGATATACATACAATGCAGTCAGAGATGTATCAAAAATGGGAGACTGTCAAAACAGATAAAAGAAGGAGTTATTTAGTCACATCACCTAATGCAGCTGGATTACTACAAAGATGGTGAAAGAGGTGATAAAAAAATCTACATATATAAAAAAATGAATTTGCAATTCCTTACCTCACAGTAAGTACAGCCCCACAGCTACTGCTTCAGGGGATTGAAGAAAGAAATAACTGTGGTACCTATGAAACACTGCTTGCTTTTTTGGAGCAGCCAGCTGGAATTGACTAAAACACAGAATGTCACATCAGATCTCACACAGATGAGAGGTTTGCTTGCTTTCCAGTAGAGATAACAATCGTGATGAGCCAGCAGAACTTGGTCTGCAGCAATATGAAAGACACCGAGTATGAACATTTGCTAACTCTCAATAACAGGATGAGCCAACCTGCTAGGAACACCACACCTTTTTAGGGCCCTGGACTTATTCATTCCATGTTTTTGCTTTATAGAACAATGCTAAGAGCATGACCTCTTTCTTCTTGGCTTTTGTGTACCCAACTCATAGCCTGGGTCCTAACAACCATGGTTTCCAGAGAATATGTTTTCCTGGCACCATGACAGGGTTTTTTTTTTTTCTCTACAGCTTTGGAGAGCCTAAAAATTCCCTCCCTGTCCCGCCCCCCCCTGAAATGGCTCACTTGAGTGCAAATAAAATCCTCCACAGATGGGGGACAAGTTTGACAAACAGCAGTAGGAGAGGTGATATTTTATAAAGAAAATGATGAATGATTCCAAGAAAGAAATTAGGAAGCAGAAATCATCTCAGGTGTATATGGAACCACATCATGATGCAATTGAAAATGTGATTGCATTATGGCCAGTAGGGAAAGCTGTGAAGCTCATTTGTGACAATGTAAAAAAAAACCAAAAAAAACCAGAGCATGTTGATAATGAGCCTTGAATATTCTTTCTTTTCTTTTCCCCCTTTCTGTCACCTTTGGTCTACTTGGCATTCACCCAAATTAAAAGACTGACAGTCATTTCTCTTTAATAATCACTTTTGGAGACTCAAGAAGCACTCGCCTTTCAGCTCTGTCAACAGGGAATCATTAACACTGAAAAAGAAATGTATATATGCTTAATTGTTTTTACTGAAATAAACACTCTGGGTACCCCCTGCCGTTTAATGAACATACACTGGGTTAACTACAAGGGCTGCTACCACTGCCATGTTTGATTGCTTTCTGGTGGCAGATGAAAGATTAAAACACACGTTTTTTTGACAGTAAATATGATTTCACTTTTTTGGCTTCCACATGAACCCACCCTTTACAAAGTAGTGCAGAACAGCAACGGCTGTCAAAATAAGGCTAGCGAGTAAGTGGAGTAGCAGCTCTTACAGAGTTTGATTATTCTTTTGTGAAAGAGTCTGTAAACAAAACCTTTAGGCTTTTGTCTACTAAACAGTGCTTAGAAATTCTTCCCGCCTAGCATTTTTAATATGTGGGAACATGACTGCATAGGATTCAAGAGCACTCAACATTTTTGAAAGGAAGACAATTTATTTTTGCAACTAAATGTGGCCTCAGAAGCCAAAACGCAGACAAAAGACCACTTTTTAAAAAGAATATAAATGCTCTGTATGCTCTGAGCTGTCTGTGAGACATCTTTCCTTTGTCTTGACTATACACATGAAGATATTAACAGAGCAAAAATAATTTTCAAGTATCAATCAATATAAATTTTGAGTTTGGAAAGTGAAATCTAATTGAAAACATATTCAGGTCTTACTTTTCACTTCCAGCCTTTGTGCTGTGATAATAAGCCAGCTAGTCTGAGGCCTGATATCCCTTCAACTAACAGTCAGTTCTTTGAGATGGCCAGAACCTTCAGAACATGCTACATGCATTACAGGGCATAAAGACTCAAATCTCTTCCCTTCCTAGAAAAATATTTGATCTAGGGCTGGGACATGCATTTCTTCACCAGATCAATTCACCAGTTTCTAAATATTGCCAGGAATTGGGTGCAAATTTACACATGCCTCAAAGCAGAAACCGATGGGATACTTCCATCTGAATTTCCCATCTCTATACCTGGGACATATCCTGAAAAGGAAGTTAAACATTCCCTGACCCCTCCTTTGACACTACAGCCATACTCAAATCCGTATCATTAAGCTCTTTTAGCCTCCAAGTAGGGCATCCACATCAACACTGTCAAGTGGAGACAGGCTCTGGTTTGTGCAAAGTCCTGAACTAAGCTAGGGAATTGATCAGGATGGTGATGGTGCATCCAAACCCAGAAGAAGTTGAAGCTGATTATGTAAAGAATATAAGATTTGAGTTCCAGTGCCTGGAATCTTTCCCTGGCACAGTTAAAGTTATTAGTATGGATGTGGCCATATGTGTCCAGGTGCTTTAGACAGCAGCTGAGCCTGGAGTTTGTAAATACCAGCCTTAGATGTCTTAAAGAGAAACCAGTGCTTAACAGCACATCTTAAATTTAACTCCAAAAGGCTGAGTAATAGATTTCCTGCAAGTTCTTTGGATAGATTTGGCGTGAGGTTGTAAAAGTTGTTGCCAGCATGATTTTGGTTTGCCTCCTATTCTTTGAGATTTGCTGATCATTTCACCTCTACGGATTAATGACTAATTTTCAATCATCTTTTTCACATAGTTATCCTGATCTATTATACAGGTAAGTGCTAGATAAGCAATTACAGAATGCAAAGCATAACAAAATCTTTAAAAAGTACTTACATTTGAATTCTTAAAAGGATAAAGATTTTATAATCTGGTTAGCTCTTCTTCACTTCAGGCTACTTGATGAAAATTAGGGATTACTGCATCCTCCTAGTTTAGTCATCAATCCTTATACACATCACTAGTGTTACACCCACCTAGTAAGGACAGTTTGGTCTTATAAAGTTTGTCTTATAAAAATGGTAAATACCAGCCAAATAATTTTTGCAGACTACAAATGCTGGTGACGATGAGCCCCCTCCTTGTCTCAGCTGTTACTCCCAACCTCTTCAATGCTTCCAGAGTGCTTCTGGCTTCATGTAAAAGTGATTCTAGAGACAAAACATCGGTATGATCAAAGGAAATTACAACACACGAAGGACTGGAGCAATATATGTGTGTTGCTTATGGCCATGGCAACACCTAAGTTTTAGCTGTCTTGCCACCTCCTACAAATGACTTCAACTAGTGTGACCAGACAATGATGACTACAATTCCCACCCACGTACACATGCACATACGATGCTATCTAGTCTCCATCACTGGAAAAGAGTGACTTTTGAGATGAAACACGACTAACCATAGGTATCTACATTAAGAAAACTCTCGACAAGTAAAGACTACTATCACAGATATCTTCTGGCATGAGTAAGTACAAGGTAAAGTACACAGGTTTTGAAATATTCTTTACTTGTAACATTATTTTGAAAACTTCTACCTGTTTCCCTATTAAAGTTGAAGGCATAAAATCTCTTGCATTTTACTGAAAGGACAAGGACTTTCCTTTAAGGTTTTCTTCCATGTAAATGTTGATGCAGCACAATTTACTGTGATCTAAAGAAGAGCCTGCACTTTTGATTTCTAGTATGTGTGTTAGAATCAGAGTTGATTTGAAATAGGTTTTTGATGGAAAGTGAAATTTTACACTGTGATTTTTTAAATTTGATTTTTCATTGGAAAAATCAAATGGACCCAGATTTTTCACTTTCAGATCATTTTAGGAGCAATGTAAGAAAATGAAGACTGTACTTCATTATGGAGTTAAACACTGAAATAGGCATTAAAAATATACTTTAAAACAACCATTAGAGAAGATTACTTTTAGATTTTTGTGAGGCTATCAGGAGCCTACAGTTGGAATAATAATATCAAGCTGGAGGCTGAAGACAAAGCCCTCCCTTGGCAAAAGGGAACTAGACTTCAGTAGAGTCTACCAGAGCCAGAAGAGCAGATCTGCAGTGCACAGTGCTCTTCAAGGCAAAGCAACATTCTGCAGTCTCCCTTCTGGATGGGAAGATCCCCAGGGTGAGAGACATTTTCAAGACTATCTTGTGGATGAGGCAATTATTTCACCATCAATAAAATGAAAGTTTTTGCAGAAGCTGCATCATGTTATTTGAGTATTCTCTATGTTCTTGTTCAATTTTGGACAAAAACCTTTTATTGGAACAAGCTCAGAAGAGGCACATGAACACCAAGTGTGTTCCTTCCTTTCTGTCTCCTAGCACCATGTGCTTCTCAGTACATTTAATATACAGTAGTTCTCATGTGCATTTTGGTACAGAGTGTATTGATTTTGAAGATCCCTTTTTTAGGCATATTCTCAGATACCTCAACTGTCATCTCAAATGTCCTCTGTCTTATTTTATTACAACAGAACACGCCATGAACCAGAATCTTATTGCTAGCTGAACCTCCTTTGCATCATGCAGATGTTTAAACCAGATGTTTTGGAAAGGATTCCATACCTTATTCTCTATCTTCTTTGTGTTATTTAGACATGGCACAAATAAAAGTTACAAAGAGAGATGTTCCACATTTCCAATTTCCAGCTGCAATTATATAGAGATTCTTACTAACTGTAAGATCACACAACCTTTGTCTTAATTGGGTAAACAGGGTGTTTGGAGTACCACACAGCAGGACCTGGCTAATTAAATATTGTTCAGATTCCCCACTGGGGAGTTTATGCAACCACTGAACTATAAGCCATAGTGTTGCAGCTAAGAAACCATGTAATTAAGGTCGATATTCTGTGGAACGACTGGCCTTCCTTTCCTAAATAAATTTTGTAATTGACCTGTAGTGTTTTGTTGAGATGAAGTAAAAAATATCAGACTGATCTGAGCTGTTTGCTGAAAAGTACTGCAAGTACAGATCTTCTCAAAAAATCAAGTGAGCTTTTAGCTCACTAGGTCTTCAAGTGACAGTCTTTTCTATAAGCATATTTGGAATTTTCATTTTGAGCTAAATTGCCATAGGTGAGTGAATTTCATCACTTCAGTTGTATTTCTCTATTGCACGTGCCAGGAAATCTTAATCCCACACTTGGGCTGGAGATCTCCAGGAAGATTCAGAACCATATTATCATGCAGGGGCAGACACATTTGTGCTAGATGCTCACACAGTAGGACAATGGCAGAGAGCAACTCCCTCTTACAAGAATTGAAAGAGAAGACAAGAGGGCCACCAAAGGTAAGACAAGGCAATGAGCATTTCTAGTGATGTGTGGTTCTTGTTTGCCTCCTTTACATCTCTTCTCAGGTTTTCCTGGCCTTTGATAGAACACATTCACATATGGGAGAGGACTGCATCCCATGTGCACTCTGAAAGGGACCAGCATTCTTACCACCCCATTCTGCTTCCTTGTTCTCTCCTTCTGTGCATGCCCCAACAGCTGTTGCAGATGGCATGATATGGACTGCAGGTACACAATAGAAAGTAACTGTGGTTCAGTTTAGCTGTATATTTGCAGATTGACTTGGTTCTTGGGATCCCATGGGCCTAAACTGGGATGCAGACTCTTGAGGTGACAAATATCTTGACAGTAAAACTGAATCAAAGCTATAATTTTGAACAAAGACATAATCCCACCAATGTGAGGATGTCTATCCTGCTCCTGTGCTCAATGTTATGCTTAGAAAGTATAAACAAATGTAACTTATTAGCTAAAGTAATTACAAATAATTAGATAAAAGGTCTGAAAGAAAGAACTGGATTTATAGGTGTTTCCTTTGCCTTTGAATACAGTTGTCTCCAGGGTCCTTCGACAACTTTAGCTTAGATCAGGCAGGTGAAAGAAAAACAGGACAAGAGGCCTTATGTTTCACATTTGCGCTGTCAAAGTTTGATATGGCACTCAAGACTAAGTCACAGCATGTGAATTCTTTGCAGTATTCATTGGAATTATGCTCATGTAATAAATAAGATAAATTTCTGTTTGAATACACTCAAATCAGTATTTTCTTCATTTCAGCAACAGAAGATAGAGATAGGATGCAAAACTAAGAACCTAGAATAGTTTCTCAGTTCCCCATTCAGATGCTTCCCAAAACATATTGCTGTGAGACTTGAACACACATTATTCTCCCTTCCCCCAGCCGGAAAGAACCCTGAGTGCTTAGCTGGGGAGATAGTCCTGGAGTACTCCAACAAATCCATGGGTCTGGAAGCTTTGCAAGGCATGACTTTGGGTCATATCATATGGCATAAATCTGCTCTAGAGTTTAGATGCAACCTAGAGATGCTTCAATTCAGTTCTCAAAAGGATTCAGTTATGATGATTCTTAGGTGACTCAGATATAAAAAGTGAGAATTTTACAGTCTTTCTGAATGGCTTTGGGCCTGGGTGTAAGAGTCAACATGGTAGGTGCCCAGTAGGACATACTGAAGTCCTTTCTGCCTCTCCCTAAATTTAAGCCTCTCTGTATAGGCCTGAGTTAGGTGCCAGAGTAGCATTAGCATTCACAGCCTGTGCTTTGTTGTCTAAATGTCCCTTTGGAAAGGAATTTCTATTCTGGACTTCTGTTTTAACACTTGCCCTGAAAGAAATGAAATGCAGATGCCTATCAAGGTCTGGAAGCTGAGGTTAAATCCTTTACAGGTCTCACAGGCAATGAGTGGCAGAGGAAGTTCTTGAATCTGTCTTCTGTGAATGCAGGGAAGCATCTTAACTAACCTGTACATGCTTTACCTTTGCTCATTGAGGATGATGACTCAGTGGCATGGCTATGGGAATAGAGAACATCTCTTCTATAGTGCAGGACTGGCTACCATGAATTGCCTTCTGTTCCTGCAGGCTTATAAACAGAACAGGGCGGGAAAGGCAGTTAGAATAATTTTCCTGTAGCAACTTCAAAACTGTCACTATTCAATATTATAGCCCCAAGAGAAAATCTGAAAAATAGAAGAAAGATTTTGCAGTGCTTGCTGACCAGAACAAACACCATTATACTACCAAATTCATGTAACAAAAATTGAGGGATTTTAACAAAACTGGATCTTCATCTGCACTTGAAGCAATCAGAAAATTTTGAGTAAACATTTACCTGTAAATGAGAAAATTAAATATAACTTTTGTTTTTATGAATCCTTAATAACCACTAATATTTCAAATCTTTGGAGACCTGCCCAGCTGAAGTATCGTTTTTCGTTCAAATACAAAGCTGTTTAAAAAATGGTATCAGGTACAGACAATGGATGGCTGATCTATAGCCCAGATGACTGTTAGTGCAGATTGGATACTATTTTTTTTTTTTTTGTAAAATGTTATTCACATGCAGATATATAACTTCATTAATTAAACTCCAGGGCTGTGAATGCTGTAAACTTTTCTGTTGCCTGAAAACATAGTAATTTTTATTATGGTTATTGTTGATCATGTTTTTGTTCTCTTTAATAATTACTCAGTTCTTCTTATTTAAAGCAAGCCTCAGACTAGTATAAATAAGAGACTACAAGCCAAGTTATGATCTCAGTCCAATGTAAGTCTGCTTTGTTTGCCGCTGGTAGACAGACTTCACATTAATTTTGAGATAACTCTATGAGGGAATCTGAGCCAAAGCCAGAAACTAAACTCTTTTCTGTGAGATCTACAGTGCCCTGCAACTCTGAAGTACAGATACATCTGGAAAAGCTGTTCTGCCTGGTGATCTATTGTGCATTTAAATCCTCATTAAAAAGTGCTCTTTGCAAACTCAAGTCCAGCTAAAGCATAGTCTGGCAGTCAAGGGAAGATGCTCCTCTGTATATTTTACTTTTAGAACACATCTGTCTGCCCTTGAGGTAGTTTTTTCTCTGAGCTCTCTTTTATCTGGAGAACACCTGAAATGTCCTTCAGTTTTAGCAGTATCCTGACTCCAGCAGAGATTTCCTAATACACAGAACAGATGACAATATGTTTCTACCCATTTATTACACCTGGAGCACACCTCAGCAATCCCTTGACATTTCCTGTTTTGCTGATTCAAAGTACTAACAGTGAGTGGAAAAAGAAATACAAGTAATTTGAGCTATTCTGGAGCTCCAGAGCCTCAAAGCAAGGAGTTTCTTCACCTTGGAAAAAATGAGAATTTTGAAATTGTTGTCCACTATTGCTGGAAACAGAGTTACATTACTAAAAATAATGTCCCACAGGGCTGTAATGTGCTCAAGAACTGGATACCACAATGTGGTTTTAGTGAAAAATTAATGGAAAAATTTGTGTTTTTTCACTTTCATGGAATTTGAAGGAATATTTTTATAAGTTACTGCATTTTTAAATGTCATTCTGAGAGTGTGCCTACACTTCCCAAGATGTTTTCCAATTGAATTTTGAATACATTTCAAAACATTTTTTTAAACAGAGATTAAGAAATCTAGTGACAATAAATATAGATGAACTCTGAAAAATACACTGAGCTTGTATAAGTTCAATTCATTGCTATGAAAATTAGAAAGGGTGAGGAACAGGATTAGATGAGGCGGGGAGCATTGACTGCTGGTAAAAAAAGCAGTAGGCAGAGACCCAAGGACGATTTTGCAATTTAAAAAAAAAAAAATCAATATACAGGCAGCTATTATCAACACTGATAGAAAGTAATGCCATCCTAAGTGGGATTTACAAAGGCACTTGGCACTGGTTGAATTTATTTCTGCTGCAGTGGATGGGACTTTTGCTGGTAGGATTAGCTGAAGTCATGCTTCTGAAAACAGTGCCCTGAAATCACCCTTACCTTTCCTGATCCTTGATCCTGGAAAATATCCACATCTCTACAATAAAAACTACAGGATGGAAAAGGTTCCTTTGCTGTGTGACCTTGCTCTGATACAAGAGCGGGGTTTTTTTAGCACTCAGTTTCACAGGTCATTCCCTCCCTGCCCCTCAGCAGATGCATTTAACTTGGTTTCAGCTAAACCCTGTGAGCAGAGCCCATCAGGCTGGGACTCTGGACAGAACAGTTGGTCACCTCTGACAACACAAAATGTGTGCAGCTGAGCTGAAACTGTGAATCAAGTCTCATTTTCTCTTTGCTAGGTACCCCTAAGCTAGTTCTGACCTGACCCCATCCCCTCAGGGTGCTAGGCAGTCCCTGCTTCCTCTCCTCAGCCATGAAGTGATTCCTTAGGCAAAGCCAGCTGCTCCCCAGTTACTTGAGACATCTGGTGTCCCAGCAGAAGGGAGGAGAGGTGGGCTGTCGAGGGAGCCATGCTTGTAGAGCTGTGGCCATGGTTACAACCATATAACTTTTTATTTTTGATGGGAATGGGAATTGTTAGGATTTTGACCTTCCCATCCCAAACCAAATGCAACCAGGCTGTTTGCCTCACTCCATCACAAGTGTGTGTAGTTACCTAGCACACCCCTCAGTGTGGGAAAAGAACTGGGGGTAACAGAGATGAGGCCTCATGAGAAGCAGAAGCACTGAGTGAAATCCTTGTTTATGCCACTGTACACTAGAAAGGTTTGATTGAAACATGCATCAGCTGCATGGGTGGCAGGAGAGCGACCTGAATACCTTGAATCGTTGTGGCCATAGACAGACTATTTCCTACACTGTGGGAGCTCTCTGAAGCCATCCAGCCTTACTACACATCTCCACATGGCAACAGCTCTTGGTTCATTCAGCTGTAGAACATCTCCTCATGAACTTCAGCTTTATTTTCCCTCCCAACAGGATTATGTCACCATGCTGCAGGCAGGCATTCAGCTCCCAGCTCCAGAGCAGACAGATGTGATGAGGGTTAAGGGCTTTATTCCTCTTAACCAATGGGAGGGAAGAGTCTCATGTTTTTGAGACTTTGAATTTAAGAATGGCAGAAAGCCAAGGAATAGTGCACAGTGTGTGCACCTATGCAAACTAAAGCCAAGCAATGCAATTTTCTAATCTTCACAGCAGCCCTTCACATGAGCCTAGAGAGTGTAGCCCAGCAGCTCAGTTTCCAGTTTTGTCAGGTACTCATCGACATAAAGCCACACATATAATATTTAAGCTCAAACTCACAGAAATGGTTCCAATACAGAGTTTTCAATTTTTATTAATTTTTTAAAGAAGAATCACATACATGTTGATTCTGATAACTTTTTCTCACCTGCACATCTGAAACTGTGCAGCACCGTGATTTCAATACTTCTCTCTTATTGTTTCCTTCCACAATTTGTATAATGAATTAGCTCTTTTCCCACCATTTTCTAAGATAAGAAAGAATCCTTAAGGAGAGGTTAAAATTAAAATTAAATAAAAACCTGCATTTTTCCTACTCCCAAATTCTAATAAAGAAAATTTATGCTATTTCAGTGCAACATGTCACTACTGTGCTGATGTCACTAGGCATGTTCATGATGTTGCATAAAATAAGAGGTAATTACTAATTCTAACCTTAAGAAGAAACAGTTACATATAAAATAATTTCACAGACTTATCATTCCAGGTAGATCCTGGAAAAATAATTTAAAAAATTTTCAATTTTCCCTTGAGTGAAAATCAAGAAATGCCCTGACTTAAACATGTGACTGATTCATATTTGGAAATTAAGAACTTTCATCCACAGGGACATAATTACTTCTGTGCTGCAACATGTTCCTGGACATAGGCTGTTGAAAATGTGGCCCACAAAGTATAAACAATTAGGGTAAAGGGACAGCTGCATCACAAAATCAAATTGTGGCGTTTCAGAATATATGCATATTCTTAAAATCCAGGTTTCTTAAGGATAATGCATTAAAGACCAGAGTTGGGCACAAAAGTGAATCAGCTGAGAAGTATCAAACGTATTAAGTTACCAGTGCTGAAAATAACAAATTGACTCTGACTTGTGCAAGTAGGCCACAGCATATGCCTTTCTATTCTAATGCTTCAGAGTATTGCTTGAATAAATAAATTAATCGCACCATCACAAGGAAACGCACACAGAATTTGCTTTACCACAAGGCAAAGTGTGACTTGGTAGGTGACCCAAATGGATGAGCAACAGAGCTGTGGGAGCTGCAGCAGAGTTCTTGGAAAGCCACGGTATTTGCTGCAACAGTAATTAGGCAAGAGCTGGCAAGAGCTGATGGTGGTGCAGTTTTAAATAAAACTTGGTATTTGTTAAAGTGCTTTGGATGATGGTTGATACTCTTTGCTCAGTATTCCTCATTGTTCCAACAGCCTTGAAAGAAGAGTTGTGAAAACTCCGAAAAAGCTCCCATAGCAACAGCAAGGAGATGGGACTATTTTTCTCCCAGCCCTGAGTGAACAGCAATGACACACAATTGTGGTAGCTGTGCTGAGCAAACCTACTCTGTTTTTCAATTTCTCACAGAAGGGCAATATTTTTATTGTCCCCCAAAAAGAGATAACTGACTTTTCCATTAAGATTATTACATTCTTTTCCCTCTTAGGAGGACACAGACCCTCTATTTACCCTCAGGGACAAGAATGATGAAAAAAAAGCCTGCCTGCACGTACATCCTAGATTGCAAATAGGGCCAGCAATGAGGCTTGATGACTTCCTCCCCATAGAAACTTCCTCAGAACTGTGCCTAACCAGGTGGGGATCACACCTGCCCACAAGCCTCAGTTTTGCTCCCAGACACTGGAATATTCCAAGGGACTTTCGTGTCTCTGCAGGGATTCAGGGGTATCCCCCAGCCCCCCTGTTGCTGCTGTGGTCAGCAGTGTGAAGCTTCCCCAGAGACTCACAGTGCATGGGATTTTATACAGAAGCAGAGCCAGGCTAGAGGTGAAGTGAGATGGCCCACTTGGACCTCCCTAGCCTACCCAATCTTTCCTAGTTGCCTTTGGGAATCTGATGGCTAATGACAGACCTTCAAAAGTCATCAGCAGAGCCCTGATCTTAGCACACTTCTCTGGCTATCATGAAAGTTTTACATAAGACAGGCTTTTACACATGAGTACAGCAACAATTTATAACACAGACAAGTTAAGAACAAAAACCAGAGAACCAGCAATTTGTGGATCTACACTTCAGGGAAGTATTTCAGAATACTGTCCACTCATACTTCAGGATCTCACAGTACTTACATGTCACAACATAGGTGGTAGTTGAGAGGACCAATAAACACAGAGTATCACCATACAATTTTAGAAGGCTTTAAGCATCTGCCCATACAGAGTAACACCATACCACACCAGAAAGCTTCAAACACCTGCTCATACAGAGCAACACCATATCACTTCAGAAAGCTTCAAGCATCTGCTCTTGTTGTTTAGCCCAACTTTTTATACCCTTCATTATACATGCATTGAACCTGTGTGTCCCTTTGGTGGTTGGTCAGTACACCTAGGCACTCCCTGTCTCATTGCTTTCAATGTTGTTCACCAACTTTTCACAGCTATAGCCCATTAGGGATGAGGCTCCACTGCAGCCCCACTCCCAATTACCACAAGCTGTGTACCTACACTTGCAAGCCAACAACTATCTTCTTAAGAAGAAAATTCACTAAAAAACACCAATGTACCTATTACAATTTACGTAAACTCTATGCTCTGCCTCTACACTGCACCTATAGAGGTGTCTTCAGCACTCTAATACAGTGAAATACTTTCTGCTTCATTCTCCCTGTTACCCAAAAAGACCATTGATTTAATAAACCTTTTGATTAACTAAGCAGAGTTTTCCCTTAATATATATATTTTCCCAGTTCTTTTCTCATCCAAGACTTCCAAGCAATTCCCTACATCAAAAGGACTTCCTTTGTTGGGGTTACCAGCCCTTTGGAATTGCCCACAACCCCAGTATGATTCCTTACACATGCAAATGCAGGAAATCCCTGGTGCTGGGTTGTGCTCTGCACATTCCATGTGCCAGACTGGTGTATACTTGCCTATTTTGACTTGGGGCTATAACTGTGCCTACACAAAGCCTTGCCCACATGGGCTAGGTTTTTTCCACCACTAACCAGTACAACTGGTAGATCAGGCCCTGACCCAAGAGCAAAGGCGATGGCACAGTAAGGAGTGAGACAGGGCTCTGGGGTTTCCCTTTCACCAGCACTCCCCCTGTTGTTGGACACCAAGGTGTCTCTTGGAAGCACCTCACAATGACAAGTTTCCTCAGGGTTTTGGGCATTTGTCCACAATTTCTTACCAACATAGAAAAAAAGAATAAAGATTCAGATGAAAAACTGTTTGGAAAAAAATCTGATGACTTTCTTCCCTCAGAAACTGTAGTTTTTTGAAAAATGTCCTTTGTCAGAAAATTCTAAAAAATTAAACATGGGAAATATTTTGTTTAATTTTTCTTAAATACATTTTTTCTTTATTTTTCTTTTAAAAGCTCTGAAGAATTTCTAGGCATGTGGAAGAGTTTACTCCAAGAAACTGATTTCTCAAAGGAAGGTGCTGGCTTGCCAGTTTACTCAGCTAAAATTTGACCAGTATAGAGCCAACCAAATGTACCTATAGAAAGCCATTCAACCAAGATTCTAGCCCCACTACTACCAGGCAGCTATTGATAACAAAGTATTCTTTTATTCAGACTTAGGGAAAGGTCTGCTCTCATATACAGCAGTAACTTCATTAGTATATGGAGTCACAGTAGTGTACTTTGTGTAAAAAGCACACCAGGCCCGTATTTTCTCCTTGATTTCATATGCTGATGTTATAGATTAGAAATAATTCAGAAAGGAAGAAGTCAATGTATTGGCTGACAAATTTCAAGGCAGCTCAAGAAGAGTTAAACCAGGCTGCAGTGTCCTCCTCCTCCTCCTCCCTTGTACTTCTTCGTCCTTAAACAAGGGTGCTGCAGAGCTCCAGCACTGCCACCCCCTCCCCTAAAATAATTGAGCATGCCCCATAAAATCAGCTTGCACAATCCCAAGGGAGGTAGAAATTCCCATAAAAGGATCATTCCAAATCCCCAGGATAAGTTTATTTGGCATGCTATTCAAGCAATAGGAGCTTGCAATTGTTTTCCTTGACCTTTTAACCTGCTTTTCTTATCCCAACAGAGGTCAAAGGACAAGAACCCGGCTCTCGCCCCCTCGGCCTCTCCCTGCCCGGCCCCTGAGCACACCGAGGCTCCAAGGAAGGGCTCGCCACAAACAGATGTCTGCAACACGAGGGCTGGGGACGGGAGGGGAAAGGAGGTGTAGGAAGGGTGACCTGAAGCTGGTATTTATTTAATTGATTATGAAGTCTGGAGAGAAAAAATCGAAGAAAGTTTTCCTGCAGGCAAAGAAAGCAGTGGGGATTAGGGCACTTTGTGTATCGGTATAACAGCATTTTTTCTCCGCTGGTTCCAGTGGGTCGAGTCTTAGCACTGCCTCCAGAGATCCCATTTGACTGGTGCTGCTCTCCGGGAAGATGGGCAGGGAGAAGCCTCTGCCAGGGGAATTCATCATATCTGCCTTCCCCTACAGAAGCCACAAAGTTACCTGCGCTCTGCTTACACTTTGAAACCCCCTCCGTTATAGCTCTCGAGGGGCTGCAGAGGAGGAGGAGGAGAAGGAAGGCGAAGGGGGCAATGCCCTCAGGGCCGGGGGGCAGCTGTCCCTGCCCGCCCCAAGGCGTTTTGCTGAGCAGCCGTGACACCCGTCGCCCCAAGCCCTCGCAGGGGCGAGGCCGAGCCCCTGTGCCTGCCCACGGGCGGAGGCGGCAGCGGCGCCGGGCCGAGTGCCCCTCTCTTCCAGAGTTGGCGGTAGCGGCGCGGGGCCCGAGCTGACCCCGCCACAAAGCGCGGGCTCCCCGGCCGGGCCACGTGACCGCGGGGCGGGAGGGGCGGCAGCCGCCGCGGCCCTGGCGAGGGCCCGCGGCCCGCTCAGCGCGGCGGGGCCGGTCCCCCGCCGCTCGCCTCCAGCGCCCCTGGAGCTGCTGGCCAGAACCCCGTGTCCCGGCGACCCCTGCACCGCCGGGCTGGTGGGCGGCCGGGCTGGTTTTACAGTAAAGGAGAAAACCTTTACTGCTGTAAAACTCTGCAGGCTTTGGGCCTGTCGGGACCAAGGGGGCTGTTTGGTCCAGAGGCTCCCTCACAGATCAGGTGCTTCTCCAGGTTGTAGAGGATTTACTGTATTCTTGTAAATCACACAGTCCATTAGATTGGAAAAGACTGGTGATATCATGGACTCCAACCTGTGACTGAATACCACCCTGTCAACCAGACCATGGCACTAAGTGCCACATCCAGTTTTCCCTCAAACACCTCTAGGGATGGTGACTCCACTACCTCCCTAGACAGCCCATTCCAATGCCCAGTCATCCTTCTTGTGAAGAAATTCTTAATGTCTAACTTAAGCCTCCCTGGTGCAGCTTAAGAGTTTGTCCTCTTGTCCTGTTGGAAATTACTTTGGTTCAAACACAAACCAAAGAATTGTGTGTTTCTGTATCTTGCAGTTTTTTCTGCTCCTCAGAAACTAAGCATCCACATTGTACATTCTGGAGGAAAGGTGTGGAAGATCTTAATCCACAAATGCTAGATGGCAACCAGCGTGTAGGGACCGCACTTTCACACTACCAGGGAAGATCCCTCACAGGAAAGTTCTGCCTGGATCATTCTGGGGATTTTAGGCAGTGGGAGTGTAAAAGCATTTGGACAAGTTGAGTTTCCATCCTTTCCTTACCAGGTCATGGCAAGGACTGTAGCTTGTTGCCCTCTGAGGTGACTCCTGACACAGAGCTGTGGAACAGCAAACCAACACCTGCCCTTCCTGTGCTGGTTGCACTCTGCGGTACCAAAATCTGTGAGCCCCTCTCCAGCTTGTCTGTGCCATGATCTTTCATGTCAGCCCAGAAGGAGGGTGCAGAAGAAGCAGTGTACTGAGCTGCCCAGCATTGCAGAACCTCCTGGGAGCGATGCAGCTGCAGCCTTCTCTGCAGCATTGGTCAAAATGATACCAATATACCGTCTCTTGTCTTTCTTGAAGCTATTTCTGAATGTCCACCAAACTGTAAGGAAAAATAAGAAGAAAAGGCCCCAGTCTGTCAAATGCTGTGTCAAATGAACAGGCTCCAGGAGGTCTCTCTGGGGGTCCTGGGACAGATTAAACAGCCAAGTCAGTGATGGCATGAAGCTGCGCTGCGAGAGAGCGCTGTGAAACTCATTCCAAGTGTGAAAGCGAGATTGATGTGAGTGATGTGGTATTTCATGGGGATGTAAAATTAGGATACATGAAGAGAGTTTCTCTGCTGACTTAATCTAATGCCATTCCAGTAATCTCAGAAAATTGCACTGATTAATGCAAGAAGTGACTTGGATCCTGGAACGATAAGAGCAGGATTTCAGCAGAAGCAAGTAAAGGGGACAGTAGAGTTCAGACTTGGTGTAAGCTGATGTTTACTTAAGTCTACAGTGGTGTCCATAATAAACATAAGATCAGTTCTGCCTTTGAGAAGTTTCCAGTATGATTTAAAAGCTTTTGGAATCAGCTTTGAGCGTTAGAATGGCACCAGTGGAAAAATGTTAACATCTACCCCTTTTCTCACTAATTTAAACTTGCTATTCAGCTTAAACCCCAACTCTCATTACAGCTGAGTTTGACTACTTAGCATTTTTTGGGCTGTTTTAACACATTTCAAGATTCCTAAATAAAATCCAAGTGTATCCACTATGTTTTAGAAGAAAATAAGGAAAAGCAAAGGTTTTGTGGATGCTTGAGAGAATTGAAATGACTACCATGAATCTAGCATTCATATTTTACATTTTGATAAACCATATTTCTGGAAATAATTATTAAAACATATTTTTATTTTTATAGATTGTTTGATTTCTTTGCTGCTGAAGGTATGTTTCCCAGTCTGTTGTCTGAAAGAAACTCATGACAAAATGGGCAAATTGACAGGAAAATAAGACCTAATGATGGAGAGAATCCAAATGGAAAGCCTGCTGCAATTTGACAAGGATCCACCAGAATTACTGGACACGTTACAAACACCACCAATGCTTTCAATTTCAACCAAAGTCATAAAATACTTTTTTTTAAAGGGCTATCGAAAATTCATTGTATAGCTAAACAAAATGCAATTATTCCATCCTGCGTTGTTTGTGATTTTATCATTCAGTTTGCCTCACTAATGCATATGCAGTCATGTTTATTTAAGCTAGAATATCAATAAGCTTCATCTTTTGCCCAGGATTTTTTTTCTGAACAGTTACTGTGTAATGGAATGAAGTGGGGCAGCCAGAACCACATGGTCCCAGGCGTTCTCTTCTGTTTAAGTAAAATAAAGTGCTCTCAGTAGGCTGTCAGGAAAACTAAAAAGAAAAAATATGCAACTGCAGCAGTCATGGTTACAGATGAAACTGTGTTTGTATGCATGTGTATGTGAGCATGTACTGGCCTAAGTGCAGCTTGTTTAGTTCTGTAGAGAGCTTTCCTGCTACACCATAGCAGGCAAGTGCTTCACATTGGGTGCTGGAAATTCCCTGACAACAGAAAACAGAAGCCTTCCGAGTCACTTTTAAAAATATGTCAATTCCTACTCCTTTTAATGGAGAAATGTTCTTGTCATAGGGGAAATACAAGTTCTCTTATATTTGCTGAGTTTGGGACCATAAAATCCATAGTGACCTTGGTGAATATTTATTCCAAGAGAAGGCAGGAAATGTAATTACTATTTTTCCTTTGGATTTTGTTGTGATAATGCGAGCATCCATAAATAGTTTAATATCCCATTTATTTTGTAATGTTCTTGGTAGTTACGGTGGGATATGCTGAATCATCTGTCCTTTGGCCACCTTGCCATCTTCCTTTACCCAAATAACTCCTTGTTTTTAAAGCTGTTCTAGCTCATCTTTCCCTTTTTGCCATTGTTCATGAGAGAGGTGCTGATTTTGTGTTGCTGCAGGCAGTATATATATTATATCCACTTGTGTGGATAATGAAGCAGAGTATGGAAAAGTTGGGGTGCAGTGGGCTCTTAGTATGAATGCCAGATAACATGCAGTGGTACCTGATTTCTAACTGTACCCTGATGTCTTACATACAAAAGATAAAACTAGTATTTCTTTCTGTTTATGACTCAAACCCTGCTTGTTTTCAACAAGAATTCCTCATTTCATCTTTTCAAAGCCATAAGGACTATTGACCTACTTTTCAGGTGGGAAAAAGAAACACGGAGGCAGCAAGCTGGTTTGCAGTATACTGTAAAAATATTTCTTTCCACAAGTACATAAACACTTATTTACATTCAAATGTGACTGGCCTTCCAAATTTGAGAATTTCCTCTGATTCCTCAGATGTTGATTTTTAGAATGAGTGGTCACAGATTGAGGGGAATGCAGCATTTACTTCTTTTAAACAGACCTTTAGCGTGTCCTTTTTTTTCCTTCTTATTTGAAAGCAGATTTTTTTGTTGTTTCTCTGGTCTCGTGTTTTGGGGGGTTCAGACAAGGGCTTGGATATTTATGTGATCCTTCAGTCTTTAGGCCAAGATGATTTTAACCGTAGCACATTTATGAGCCCTGTGGGTGTGATCGAAGAGCAGGTTTTCAGAATCAATTATCCGATGCCGTGGTGTGCTGGAAAGGGAGGCAGAGATCTGAGCGGAGTCTGCATGGCTGATGCCGTTTGGAAAGGCCTCTGCTGCAGAGGATCAGCAGCCTGTCTGTGTTCACTGCCTCCCACTTCAGTGTCACCCCATCCATAGGGAAGTCAGAGTCTGGAATGCAGAAGCCTCTTTCTCAGATTTCCCTCTGACATCCAGTACTGAATGTACCTTCTGTGTCTGAACTGAAAATTTCATCACCTTTTTCATTCTTCTGATTTCACTCTCCCTCTTTCATTCCTTACATAAAGCAGAAAACACGGGCAAGGAAATGCAGCCAGAAGGTCCCTCAGTGTAGATGGGGGCTGGGATGTTGTTCAAGACAATTACTCTGGGAGACTGTGTAGCTATGCAATTGCAAAGCCAAAGAAGGAGCCCTGGGGAATTACATCAGCTTTTTTTTTTTTTCCTCCTTCCTAAGGGGAAAAGTCTTGAATAGGGTTATGAGCTGTCTATCTAATCAGCACTGCCCTAGTTCACAGCAAAGCACGCAGAATGAACCAAGAGCAGAGCACACACAGCTTCTGCAACAAGCTGTTTTCAAAAACCAAGGCACATAATTTCCTGTGAAGCCCTAAAGAATGGAAAGGATAATATGAAATGCAGGCTTTTTCCTGGTAATCCTCTCTGTGTATACTCTGTTTCACCTTCAATCTCCCTTTGTCTCCTTGCTGTCATTCATGACTCAGCACCGCCTTTCATAAAACCCTTGTGCCTCTCATGAACACGCTGACAGCCTCACACTCCTCTTGCAGGGCTGCAGATCTGATTCCTTTGTCTGCATAACCTGACTCATCTCTTCTTAGACACTGGCCTTTGCCACTCACTTTCTGACAGAATAAAGTATCACAGTGGGTCAAAGAAAAAAAAAAAAAAAACCGAGAAAAAAAATTCCACCCAAGGCCATGATTGGTGTAGGATTACTCAGCTAATTACAATGCCAGCTCAGAGGCAGGTTTCAGCCACACCAGGAGCTGGTGCCTCCCGGTGGTGTCTCCCAGGGCCCTCTAGGAGAGCTGCTTGCTGGACGGTGCTCCAGCCCCTGCTGAAATCTCCTTCCCACTTCCTTTGGCACTATGCCACCTGCACTTCTGCAGAGAAATGCCCCAAACCCCATCACCTCCCCCACTGGGTAGCGGCAGCACCCACTGCTAGTACTTTTTAATGCTGCCACATCACTTGGAGTACAGTCTCCGCAGGGCAGGCATTTTTCTTCGTTTTGAGTATCCAGCACCTCCCCCACAGCCTGTGACAATAAAGAAAGATTTAAGCAGTCGCCAGACTAATGGTTCTGACATGCAGACAAAATGAAATATCTCAGAGTGGAGCTGGCAACCAGGAAACTTCAGAAACAAATTGATCTGGCAAGGAGTTTTCATTATGCTTCAGGGAACAGGTTGGTCTGACAAAAATAGAAGTTGGCAAATAGATTACTTCTTGGAAAATGGCACACTGAGGTGGCGCAGTGAGATGTGGTGTGGTGTCTGATCTGGCTCCAGGAGCTGGGGTTGACTGGTTGGAAAGGAATGAGGAGATGGAGCTCCTTTTGGAGCAGACCTTTTGTTATTTGTGTGTTTCATAAAGCACCGTGCCCATTTGCGGCTTTCTCCTGCCACTCCTATCGCTGTCAGGAGGCTCTGCCAGTGCTCATCATCCTTGAATTTCTGCAACTTGTTCTGCTTCTGCTCGACACGGTCATGGTGTCTGTGTGCCTCCGACCTTTCCTCCGGCCATCTCCTGGGCTTCTGCTGTTCCTCAGCTTCCTTCCTTAGTGTGGTCAGGGAGGGTGAGGAGCCCTGGAGGAGATTTTGCCCGAATTGCCCAATTGTAGCTGCTGTCACAGATGCCATATGTTTTCATACCTGCAAAGCACCCAAATGCTTAATGCCAGGAGAGAATAAGCTGTTTATAATGTGTAGAAGCCTGTAGTATTACTGTTGGGAATACCAGGCCTTCAGAATGATAAGAAGAAGTGCATAGTTTTACTATGCACTAAAATATTTTGCCATCAGTATAAAACATGCAAACCATTCATTCTCTTAAAGAAATTCCCCTTACATGTCTAGCAATCACAAATAATTTGTCTGTCTCCACCTGTGAATATGTTTCTAAAATGTAGCCTGTTCTTTCTGTAAATTCTTGTCAGCTCTCTCATTTTTCTTTTTTTTTAAATGATTCATCTTTCAGTTACTCATTGTTCCCTTATATGGCCTCCCTATATGTCTGGACTTTTTTTGTAATGAATGGTATTCTCCATACCCCATGTTGATGTTTGGTAGGAGTAATAACTTGTTACATTTTGTAGCAGTATAGACAGGAAAGGTTTTTTTTAAAAAAATTAGCCAGTATGTTTTTTTTCCCACAGAATAAGTACCATCAGTGGAATGATTTAGCTAAATCACATATAAAGTCTGGGTCTCAAAAGTTGGTCAGAAATCCTTGGATATACTGTGGGAAGTGTGCTAAATACTTATGGCACAATGTAGACATTTTCCTGCATATCTAAAGATGGAAAAATAGGAAATAAAAATAATTTTACAGAAATATTACCTTGCTTGTCTTTTACTCTGGTCATAATGATGTACCTCAGTTAATGTTAATGCACTATAATAGAAATTAAGGCACATCAGAGTCAATGCATTGCTGCAGGTCCATTATTTATAGTTTGGGAAGGAAGCCCTGTGGGCTTATACTTTCCTGCTAGGATAAGAATATACTTTTCCAGGAGAATAAGCATTCAAAAGGATGACAGATGAGTAGTATGGAAGTTCAAAGGCTATATATAGAGCTTTTGAATTTTTTTCCTTTTTTCCTTTTCTTACTGTCTCCCTGACAATTTCATGGTTTCCTGCTAGCAATCCATCTGCTGCACTTTAAGGTAATGTATAAAAGTAGTTATAGTTATGAAACCGTTACAAGGGAAAGGTTTAGTTTTGATTTTTTACGCTATGAAACTGTTTGGAAAGTGCATGGAGGAAAATGCCTAACAGATAACAATGACAAGCTCTTCTCGAAATAAACACAAGCACACTATTCTATCAGGAAGGCTTCACAAAATGTACTTAATTTGTGTGCAGTGTTAGTAATGAGTTGTCCAGGTCACTGACATCTGGATTCTTTTGTTTTACAAATGGTGTGTAATACAATCATGTTTCAGAAAACTTCACACTGTTTTTTCCCAAATCACAGTTTCTAGAATTCCTCATGCATTTGGGATTGATGAGTCTAAATGGCTTTGCATAATTAGGGAGAAAATATGCCACTTTTTTCTTTTGTTTTAAAAATGCCATCTTATTCATTGTTTTAGTGAAAATTAAGCTGATTTACTCCAAACCAGTGCAAGATTATATTTAAAAGGTTTGTTGTAGAGACTTTTCTAGGTCTAGAGATGCTTAATGTATTGCATGCCACAGTTTAATTCAAAATTTATTAGGCGGCCTGTGAAAACAAATCAAGTTAGCATATAAAAATTGTTGATTTGACATCAGCTTTGATGGGTAACTAAAAGAACAATTATGTACTTGCAGTCTGTCAGTCTCAAGTCAGGTTAAAGTTAAATATCCTGAAAAATGCCTTATGACCTTATGAGCATAAATTACTATGAATTATGAGGGCTGCAGTATGATTTAGAGTTTGAAAGATGTTGGTAAAGCTTGATGGAAAGACTTCTATTTTATAAGATAGCTCTGCCTTCCATCAGTCTTAAAGCCAAGCTGAAGTATCACTAAATCAAAAAAGAAAAAAAAAAAAAGGAACTCTCCATATTCTGTCCCTTCCAATTTTTCTTCATTTTCCCCTCCCCCTTATAATTTTCCTTTCCTGTTTTCTGTTTCTGTTTTTCTTCACCAGAAGTGAAAAAGCTGCTTTTTATGTAAACAGAAGTATATCCTTCTTCCTCCCTGACCTAAATCAAGACCAGTAAAAGATTGTCTGAGTTAATTTCTGTGACATTAATGGATACAATATAGATGATAGGTGAACAGGATGGCAGGGGAAGGAGCAGAGTCAAGCTATTCCTGCAGTGAACTCTACCAGCTGAGAACTGAGTGACTGGGGGCTCTTTTCATTCTTAAACCATCTTTCCTGAGGGAAAAATAAAAGAAAAAGGCATGTGATATTTTAACAGCTATGAATGTTTTAAAATGATTGACTTGCAATATTTTCTGTATTTCAATTGTTCATTACCCAGATCTTTTGGAGATACAAAGGAAGTGTTTTGTCATTCTTTATCTTTTGGAGGTTTTACAGCCTCTTCTTTGCAATATCACTATCCTTTTCATACAGTTGGGGAAAAAATTCCAATTTCCTTTGCCTCAAAATTTTAAATGCATATTTTTCAGAAGAGTGAATTTGTGTTCAGTCATAGAGGAAAAAGAGGCTGAAATGTTACACTTTCATGAAAATGTGAAGAAAATAATTTTTTTTCATTTTGATTCTCCTGAAATTTCTCAGGCAAATCTGATAGTGTGATTACTGCTACTAACAAATTATTGAAGCAATATGAAAAGAATAAGGCAGGAGAGGAGGGGAGGAAAAGGAGGTGGTTGTTTATGAATGTGAGAACTTTATTTACACACACACAAATGATCAACAGCTTTGAGAAAAGAATGCAGAAAATAGCACACACGCACATTTTTTACATTTCTGTATGCATAATGGCCCTCGGAACAAATCAACCAATTTGGTAATTTTTCTCCATAGAGGATTTGTTATGCTTGTAAAGAGGCAGCATTTTGAATGACACTATGTTTTTTCTTCTTTATGCTTAGTGCTCATGAGATGAAGTTGACAGAAGGGGAGTTTTTTTCCTGTAGTCATCCAGCACTCAACATGATGCAACGCTGGTTTTGAGGGAAGAGAATTTGCCTTGTTTTCCGCAGAACATCCACAGGCACAAGATTGTTTAAATGAGGCTCCACTGACAGATGTTAGGATAAGTCTGTAAATGGGAGATATAAGTGAGCAGAGGTAGAAGTAGAGCAACACATTTTGCTGCTCTTGTGTTGTCAGGAGCAGGTGAGTCCTCACCAACCCATTGCTGCTTCTTGAGCATCATGTCCACAGATTTGGAAGTTGATCCAAATGGTGGTGGCTTGGTGGCAGTGGCCTCTGTCACATTTAGCACATGTCAGCTTCCCTTTAGGTCTTAGAAGTGCCTAGAGGTGGGCCAGCAGGACTCCTCCAGGGGTTGGTCCCTGCTTGCACTTTGTCCTGCATGCTGGGTGGCAGCTGGCAATCAGCGGGAAAGGCAGTGGTGATCAATAGTGATCAATGAATTTTGCAACATTGTCTGAATCACTGGGCTCAGCAAAGAGAGTGGAATGCTGGGCAATCATCATCCATATAGCAGCATGTTAAAATCATTAACAAGTGGTGATGAAGGTCTGGATTATGTCTGTGGGGGATTTTTGTTTGTTTGTTTTTGTTTGTCTTCTGGAAAGGCTTCATCTTTTTGCCAATCTTTCATTGATGTTGCTTTGTCATGGGTGGTGATGGGGTGGCTGATGTAGGTTTATAAAGGCTTTTTGGCTTTTAAAACTTTTATGAACAAGCATAGCCATAGGCACTGTTTAATGTCAGTGGTTCAATATTTGCAGCCTGCATATTAAATGCAAGCTCAAAGAAAAAGATTATTGAGAATAAGGGTTAAAATTCCCTATCTATAGATGTCTTTTGCTCCATTTTTGCTGGAGGAAAAAACCTCCTTGAAAAGACTTCCAGATATCCCCTCATGAATATTTGCATGTGAACTTATGTGTGTGCCTTTGTGTACAGAGGTGTATCCACCTGCCAGACAGATTCTTGTTTCCTCCCCTTTAGGTTTGGGGTTTGTGGAGACTGAGATAATTTTTCATTAAATTCATAAGGAAGTCTTTTGGAAAGACCCTTCCTCAACCTGCTGTGGACCTTTTTGAAATTAGGAGTCAGGCCTGAGCAGGCCCATGAGACTGACTTCTGGAAGTTTCTTCTAGGGAGGGGTGAAGGCTGGAGGAACCAAGGCTGTGCCTGTGCATGGATGCACACGCACGGCCAGATCTGTACGAGATTTCTCATTGCGGGCGGGTTTTGCTCTGTTCTGCCTCTCTTCTCTCTATCTGCCTTCTCCTGGATTTGCAGCGAGGGCTGGAACACCTATACACATGTAGCAAGGTGCATCTGGCTGCTGTGTAGGACACACTCCTATCAGCAGGGATGAACCTGGAATTTTGTAGGGTGTCTGTGGAAGGCTGTGCTAGACAGGCACCTTTTGTGGTCACTTGCCTGTGACAGGGTCTTGCTGTAGGTCCAAGGCAGCCCATGAGCTTTGCTCCCAGTTACAGGACCCTGTTTCAGCATGTCAAAGGACAGGCCATGATTTTTTAATGTTGACACCTTCCTAGGCAACCAGGTAGTCCCAGGACACTTTGGGATGTTATTTTTTGATAGTTGAGGGTTACAGTTTTTTCTTGCCCACAGTCTTTGCCAGGAATGAGATCAAAGGTCTCTCACTGGGCTGCTCTGGCTACATTGCATCTCTGGTTTTCTACTTTCCTGTAAGAGTGTCTTTATTTAGAGCCAGTCAAGCTGTAAAAATCCATTACAGTTTCAGTGAAATTTATCTGTATTCACGTAGCTACTTTATATATTGTCAAATAGACAAGCATATTTTGCGATTGCTGCAACAGTATGCAGAGTTAGGAAGTATGTGGTTCAAATAAAATGAGTTAATATTTGCTTTTGTTTAAAAATGCAGTGTTGCTATTGGGATGCAGTTAGAGTTGCATGCGTCTCTGGAGGGAATCTAACCTTTAATTTTCAAATGCTTTCTACACAATATTTTAGGTCCTCTCTATTGATTTATCTAGAATTGTAAAAAATAATATTATGCTGTGTTAGATCCAGCAAGTAATCTTTATTTTGAAATTCATTATATTGTGGTGAAGACACATGGTACTGTAGTGGTATATAGCAGAAGAAATCTGTATTATGCAAAATGTGTTGTGAAGGGTGGACGTTAAGAATACCAAACACTATCTGCTGTAATTCCTGTCATGACAAAAATTTCTCTTACTGATGATGTTGGATAAATATTTAAAGCTGAAACATTTTCCATGGAAAGATGCAGATTCAGTGGCATGAAAATAGTCTATGGACTTGTGAGACTTTGTTGAATTTCATGTTGAAGAAAATCCAACACATGCCAAAATAATCTGAATACTTTGCCTCAACTTTCAAAATGAAACTCCCAGTTTTTTTATTTCAAGTGTATTTCTTGCCTAGAATTCTGCTTTCAGTAAAAAAAAAACAAAACAAAACAAAAAAAACCCAGTCAAAATTGAAATGATGTGTGCAACAGTGAGAGGATTTTCAGTTCAGTGACAACTGCTTTTTCTGTCCTTGTTCCCTTCTCCTCCCACAGTGGATTTGCGATCAACTAAAAATATCCATCATATTTGTAGGTCTGTGTCTGACTACTCTATTTCACAGTTCTTTCCCTTTGCACTGTGCCATTTCTACAGCTATCCCACACTTCTCAAACATTGATTTTCAAAATTTTCATGATTGGCAGTCATCTGTCTTATCTCCATCACACTGAGGTACCTGTACCCTTACTTTATATGAAGTGAGATAGAGAGTAGGAGAAAACTCTGTTGGTATAACTTGTTTTTATCAGTTTAGGTTTTACTCTACCTTCTCAAGGCTACTGCCTGCTGTGAACTCTGCTGTTTCTTGGCAAATTTCCCCACATTTCATAAAGTCAACAATGCTGGGATGGTGCCTCCAGAATATCAGAGATCTCTTTCCAGTCAGTATTTGAAGCATCTGAAACTTATTTAGTAATTCAAGGACTGTTGTCTTTCTCTTTCCATCCCCCAATGGTGGGCTTGTGCAGAGCTGTTACAGAGATGAGGGGCGACATCAGGGGTTGGAGGTACCTTAGCCCTGCTCCCCATTTCTACACAGCAGGTGTGACAATTGCAGCTCAGTGGTTCATCAAAGCAAGCAAAGGTCTGCTGCAGGACACCTGCATGGCTATGCCACACAGCAGAGACATTTTGCAATCAAAAGCAGTTTACAATAATGAAAAAATGCAGGAAATTGTTTTTTTGTACATGCATTAAACTCCACAAAAAGTGATTCACTACAGCTTCATGATGTGAAAGGCCCAGAATCTGCTCACTGGAAAGCAGTGTTGGGAAGAACTTAGGAAAGTGCTTATTTTCATCTCTGTAATTTCATCACAAGGATAAACTTGCAGTGGCAGTCTAGATCTCAAATCTCACAGTCCAGCAAGAACAAATTTCAATACAAATGTAGAAGCAGGGTTGATAAAACACTATGGCTAACATGCAGCAGGAGGATGGACTGGCTCCAGCTGGGGGGAGCTGTAATTTGTTCAGTCTTGTGTGCTACAATTCTGACATAGGGCTGTTCCTTCAATTGGAAAATTGGCTTTTTGTGTCAACAAAAGCCAGGTTATGACAGCTTTTTCTTCTCAGACATGTCTCCTATGCAGAGAACCAAGAAACGCTGTGTCATTCCTGCTCTGTTCAGAGGTTTATTCAGAAAAAGGGCGATTTGAGACTGTCTGTGCTGCCCAGGAATGCCCAGGAATGCTCTGGCACATCAGACCAGAGGACCAGGGCCTGTGGGAGCTCCCATTGCGGGCACACCTCATGTACCTTGTCCCCACAATCGCCTCTGGAGGACCTCACATCCTCTGGAATATGTGGCTGCCTTTAATCCTAGGAAAAATTTTAGCCCACCTATTCCAGCCCGGGCTTGGCATGCCCCTGTCCCCAGAAAGGTGCTTGATGCTGGGGCTGGAGCTGCCCTGGTGCCCCCAGCTGCTCTGCTGCTGGCTGGGCCTGGACAGGCTCTGGCTGCCTGGCCCTGCCATCACCTGCCATGGGGAGCTGGGACAGGGCTGATGGCCACGGGGATGGGTGTGGGGTCCTGGACCCTGGGCAGGGTGAGGTGAGCTTTGGGAGACTGGTGTTGCGCCCAGGGACATGATGGAAGACAGGCAGGTGGGACAATGTGGTTGTATCCTGTAGCTGATAGGCTTAGGGTAGCAGAGAGATAGAGCAAATAGCACGTCTCAGAAGGCTTTTAATAGATAATGACTTATTTAGTCATTTTAGTTAAATCATTTATTTATGTGAACTGAAGTTTGGCCCTTTAACTGTAATGTGTAGGTCTAGTACATGATCTGCTGTGTGGAGTATCTGACTCTGCAGGCAGAGCTGTTTATATTCCAGGATTCACTAAGCTGTTTTTGACATATCTTTGTTGGATTATGCATTTTACATCTCATTCCTAACAGTGAAATAGAAACCTCACACTTAGGCATTTCCCACAAAGCAAAACCCCTCTGCAATTTAGAAACGCTGAACGCTGATTTACTGTTCATGTGTGAACAAATAAATTCCCCAGAAAGCTGTTGTTTGGAACAGGGGGCACACAGCTTGCCTCTGCAGCTGTGTGG
Source organism: Vidua macroura (assembly GCF_024509145.1). NCBI lineage: Eukaryota > Metazoa > Chordata > Aves > Passeriformes > Viduidae > Vidua > Vidua macroura. The sequence continues at coordinate 20,585,520 of NC_071572.1, forward strand.
TGTGGGATGAGGTCATCCCTGCCACAGAGCCAGCTCTGTCTGCAGCCCTGCTGCTGGAGAAAGCCCCAGACAGCCTGGAAGAGGAAGGGAAGGCGTGTATAGAGGCTCAAAGACGGTGGGTTTTGTTATGATAAAACTCGTGCAATTGCAAGCCTTGGGATTTGTAGCATGGTCTTCCTCAGCAGTGGCAATTCCAAAACACTCCCTCCCCTGCCTGAAGAGAGTGTGAGCAGCAGCATACCCCCCTGTTAGAAAAAACAGAAAAATAGGTCAAAGCAAATTGTTCAAATGTGTATGTTAGGAAAATGCATATGAAATGCAAATAGATTGTCATTACTCTTACTCTGTAATGGGCTACCTGGTCTGATTCCAGAAACAGAATTTTTTAGAGTGGTACTTACAGAAGATCCACAAGACCCTGCTGCAAGACCTGGGCTGAAGTCTGAGGCTTTACAAACTCTGCATCATTTGGCACAAGTCAATATGTCAACATATGAACATACAGCTGTTAATGTCTTGGTGTAAAGAGGTTAGCACATTTAACATTCTGTGCAACTTCATGCAGCCTTTTTACACATTATATTCATATAATTATGATAAGCATTTTAATCTTCCCAGAAGCTTTGGGAACAAGCTTACTGAACTGTGACTTGGTGAATTTTTGAACTCTCTTAAGGCAGAATATGATGAATTATTAATGAACATGAAATACTTTTATGATGTTAGTGCTACTGGCAGTCTGGAAGACTTCAGTTTCTTGGGCATGCCAGCTAAAAATGAGATGAGAGATTTCTCTCTGTCTCTTTCTCTCTTCTCATTTTTAAGCCAAAAACACACAATAAAATTACCTGCAAAGCTGAATAAAAATACTATCCATTGAGTCCGAAGGAAAAACAGCAAGTAGAAAAATATTAGTAATGTGCTTTACGGAAAATGAAAGAAAAAATCAATAAATGGGAAAACCTACTGAAATAGATTTAGACATGACACAGTAAAGGAAAAATAGAAGAAGAAATGATATTCCAAAGAATCTGCTAATGTGTCAAGTCATGTCACAGAAAGCAACTTTGGATGAGGTTGGCATAAACAAAGGATTTTGTGTTTTGTTAATAAAACAGCATATAAATTGTGCTGCAAAGTCTTTCTGTGTTTACTGGGGAGAAAATAAATACTTTAAACAAATTAGAAGATTTTCATAGGAATTTTGACCTCAGACCCATTCAATTTACAGAACAGGGGCTTTGTTAAAGGAGGCTATGTAACATTAAAGACAAATCTAATATGTCAGGTTTAACTCCTTTACCATAAAGACTGGGACCCTTTGGCGCACAGAGTTCTATGGCTGCAGCATATAGAAGAGGAATTTCCAGGATATTGTGGTTTCCAGAACTTTGCATTTAAATAATAATTGAAGAATGAAATATCATCAGTTGTGAATGATGTTTTGTCCAGTAATGCACTTGGCAGAAACCCATGGTTTTCTTGGAAATACATTGGTCTTTTTGAAAATGTTGGTGTTTTTTTTTGTTGGTTTTTTTTTTTTTTTTTTTGCGATGGATAGCTGATCATAACAAAGCCAGCCAGAATAGCTGATAGCTTGATGGCTGTAGCACTTACATGAAAACTTACATTTCTTCACTTTTCATTATTTTGTTGTATTATTCTGCCTTCTGTACTAAAAATTGTAAGCCTCCTTTTCTTCATAGGGTGGAATGAAAACACTTCCTAACACTGGAGAGTGGGAGTTGCCATTCAGAGACATCCTGTCAGGCTGGTCTGAGAGATCCTGAATGAAGTTCCAGAAAGCCAAGTGGAAAACCCTGTGTCTGGAATGGGGCAGTCCCATGCACTAGTACTGCCTGTGGACTGTTTGGATGAGAGCAGCTTTGCAAAAAATGACTGGATGGTCCTGGTGGATTCAAGTTCATTGGAACTGGACAAGTTCACTTTGTGAAAGAAGGTGAGCAGCCTCACCATGGGCTGCATGAGCTTAGCCAGAAAGTCAAGTGATTTTTTCCCTCTATTCAACATTTTTGAAACCACCCTTGGAGAGCAGTGTCCCTTTTTGGCTGTACCAGTACAATGAACACAGATATACTGGAGTGATCCAGTGAAGGGTGGAGAGGGGATTGGATCAGCTGCTGTAACTGGCTGTGCTTGGAGCAGGGACTTGGACCAGGTGACCCCCAATCTGCATGGATCTGCAGCTCTGTCTTGCAGAGTGGGTGCTTTTAATGTCACATGTGTGCAAACCCTAAAATGGGGTTTTCTGTGCCATGTAACCATGGCCTCATTTTCTTTAGCTGTGCTGCTATGTTTTCCAAGAGTTTTAGAGGAAGTGGCAATCCTATGCATTTGTGCACATCAGCTCTGCCACTTGTACTGGCTGGAAGATTTATTGCAATGTGAATAATGTGCAGCCTTTCATTTCTGAGCCAAGGACCAAATATGCATGAAGATGTGAAGGCACATTTTCTGGGTAGTGAAAAATTGTAACTGGGATTAAAGGGTGTTCAGGAAGACTTATCAACACTGTCTTCAATGCAAGCAAAGAAAAAATACTTAAAAATTTCAAAGGAAACCTGGCTATTACCATTTTCTTGGTAGTTACATTTTAGTTACAGTGCGGTAGCTTGAAAATTGTTAGAGATTTTTGAAAATGTTATATTGAACATGAAAATCACAACCTGTTCATAGTAGTAGTTGGCTGTAGTTTTGGAGGGTTTTATTTCCCAATTATGTTGCTGTATTTTGCTGCAGGATAATAAAGGGTACATCTGCATTGTCTTTCCTACATGCTGACTTGGGAACAGTTTTTCCTATTAGGGATATATCCTCTGAGTGCTGATGGGGGTTTCATGTTTTGATAATATGAAAATTCAATTTCCTTTTTCATCTCCTATATTCAGCTGTCCTGCATTGTCTGACAGTACATTTATTCTTGTTTACTCCTGTTTGTGCAGTATTGGACTTTCCCTGAGGAAGTGGCAGTATGTCAGAGATTGGTAACAACAAATAGGTAGGTTTACCAACACAAATCAGCCAGATATGCATTCAGGATAGTTTTGAGCTACTTATAATATAGCTCAACAGAAATCCAGTTTTATAAAGTATTCTTTCTTACTTCAGTAAGTCTGTCAGTAGAGAAAAAAAAATGGAACCCTCTGCTTTATTTAAACATCACCCAAAAATTTAGATTTTGGAAACAGAACTTTAAAATCGAGGTGTAGACCTGGACTTTGACATCCAGACCTAAGGGCTGTTTATTCCATGATGAGCCTACATGCACTTAAAGGAAACAGTTTGGGAAAATTGGCTCATTTTCATTTTCCTGAGACTGAAAACTTCACAATATTGAAGCATTCTGGAAGGATACTTATAGCCTAGCAAGGATAATAACGTTTATTTTCTTTGCAAACTATTAATTGTGAGTATTCAAGATTTGCAATTATTTGCTCACTGGAGAATTGCTTACTGAATGTTCTTCTGGTATACAAATATTCCAAATGATGCAAGAGTAAAGGAGTTTACATTAAATTATAGTGAAATTACAAGAAATATCATGATGGAATTTCTCGAAGTGCTTTGATGGCAGTTTGAGGTGTTTTTAGACACAGAGAATCATCTGATTTGGAAGAACTTCCTCCTGAGCCAAGCAGCCCATGTTCCTTGCTGTGGCAGAGCTGGATAATTCTGTGCCGTGCAGAAGGCGAGAACTGGTGCTTGCAGTGAATTTCCTGGGATTATCCCAGCTGTGTGGAGTTGTGGATCCTGCACATGCTGTCAGAGGAAAAGCCTTTGTGTGTATGTAAGCAAATAACAATCTATGTGATTAGCAAAAAGGAATCTGTCCATTCTGACCCATTAAATTTCTTACTGTTCTAGCCCTTCTCAACAATCCACCCCCATAAGCCTGACTCCTACTGCACAGATTTCATGGAGAATGTAGTCTCATTGCTTTCTATTTCCTCTGCAGATTCACCTAAGTATTCATTTGATTTCCATCATGCTACTGAGTGGGAATGAATTACTGTGAGAAGAGGAAGAGAGCACAAATCCATTTTTGGTCTTAAGGAAATGAATTAATTTAATCTGATAGAATTCCTCCTGACAAGCACATACTGGCTACCATTTTGCATCACCTCATCAAAGCATAAAGGTGTTTACAAATGGGCAGAATCATTAACAATTTGCCAGCTGGCTAGCTAGGCTGCTTAGACTTTAACTGTTGAAGCTCCATTTTTTTTTTTGGTGTGTCTCTATTATGCATATTAGAAAAAGTATATTGATATTAACTGTAATTGACAGCAATTTTAGCTTATTTAAATCTTACAAGGTGTGCAAAACTCTTATGCCTGAGAATATGGCTGGGGTGGAATCCTGCTGCTACATAGAAATGCTTCTTTGTAGGAAACAAAAAGAAAGGTAGCTTAAAATACTTGCATTTTTTTAATATTCACATGGAGGTAGTTCCAAGATCAGGGAATTGATCAGGGGATAGTTAAAAAGTCTTAGGAGACATGATGTATTTTCTGACTTGTGAGGTGGTTTTAATCTGCACGGACAGCAGCTCTTACCTGCCAAGTAGGTAAAGGCTTTGCTGGCCTGGCAGCAGTGTGGCCATGCCTATTCCATGCAGGAATTGGAGCTACAGCAGTTTACTCACATGCTATGAAGGATCACTACACTGCTTCTGAATTACCTAGGGCTTCACACTAGTGAATTGACAAGTTTGTACAAGATCCATTTGGCTTCCAGTGTGGCAAAACTGCTGGAATGCCATCAGTGATTATTTCCTAGTAATCTGTTGGAAGTGCACCCTGGAAGGGGAAATGTTTATTGCGAGTACAGTTCAAGTAAGGAACTGTTTTGGAAGATATTCAAACTTGGAGAACTGACTTTGGAATAAGTGTGCAGAGAGAATGATTAATCTTATGACACTGGAGAGCATTAAATAGCTCTATGAATTAATGGTTTCTTTGAGCTGAGACTGTTAATTGCTTTGTAAAAGAACCATTTTCAGCAGCAGGAGAGTTTTGAGTCCTAACACCTTTTTTTCCCTGTGTTGGATTGTTTATTTTTAACTTAGACTGCTTCTGTCTGAACTGACTCATTTGGAAATTGAATTGTGAGGCTGCTTTGTACTGTGGAGATTTTGTTTTGGAGAGGAATTTACCTTGTAACAAGGAAGTGTTTGGGGAGACTGGGAAGCAATGAAATCCTAAGTGTTCTTTAGATGTATTAAATAATGAATTTTCTGTAAGGAACCACACAATAAGGTAAACTTGGGATAGCCAAATTCTTTACTTACTTTTTAAAACTGTGTGTGTTTTGATTTGATTGATTTTGGATGAATGCCTCTTTGCTGGAGGCTCTCATATTGTTTAGACTTGGCTTTCAAAACTGATTTGGGAAGGTTTTTTTCCCTCAGAGTATAGCAAATACATTATGTATATGTTTGGGCTAACTTCTCTCCATATATTTATTATAATATTTTAACTGTTGATTTTCAGTTTCAGAATGGCTTTAGGAGACCTTTATGTGTATGTGCTTGTGTGCCGGTATGTGGGGTCTATATTTGTCATTCCTACAAAGAAAACATAATTTATAATAAGGAGATCATGTAAATCAGTACTGTAATTAGCACATTGCCCTATAGTACACCAGGTTAGGTCTTCTTCTGCCATATTGTCCTCAAAGTTTCTTATTGTTTTGGTTTAACATAAAAAAATTCTCTTGTACTTGTCCATACTTTTATTTAGTTTCATCTTTGAATCTATTCTCATCTCAATATCTTGATACAGGGCTTGTAGTGCCAGTTCTTGTCTTGCTTAGTGTGGTTCATTTATTTAAAAGAACAGAGTGGAGAAATAGGCATAGCTAAAGACAGCTGGGAAACAACAGATCCCCTGCGCAGCATTAGGTGGATTAATGATCCATTCAGTGTAAGATCCAGGCTTAGGCAGACACTAAAACTGAATGAATCAGAAAAGGAAAAAAAAAAAAAAAGCTTTTCATTTCAGTCCTGATAAGAACAATGAAGCCTTTTGGTGTTATTCTGTTGCTTGCCATTACAGAAAATTTATGAACTTATGAAATCAGGTAAAGATACCAAGATAGCCTGTCATGCATGGTGAGAGAAAGAAGAGACGGAGAGATCAGAACAAGAGTGGGAAGGAGTTGGAGGAAGCTTCTGGCCAACCCCGTTTATTGTTAGTATTAGAGTGTGATGAATGAGACAGGGAACCAAGGAAAGGTGAAGATTACTATTTTGACAGGATACAGTTGGATGTTATCGTGTAGACCTGTCTTTTAACATGTTCAGGATACTGTTCTGAACCTGTCTGTTGAATCTGGTTTCATTTTGTGATAGGTCTGTTTGGTTCATGTCTTCAGGAAGACTATTGATACTATCCAGCTTGAATTTTTTTGTATGTGATTCATGAAATTTGGTCTTGAAATGACAGTGTAGGCTGGAAAAGCCTTCCTCTGCAGAGTTGTCAAAGTCCTATCACAAATACTGATCAATGTTTAGAATGAGATCTTGCCAGAGTTTGCTCTGGACTAAGTTGTTTTAAAAAGAAGTTCATTAATAATATACACAATGGAACAACTCACATATTTAAAATGTGTAAATGTCTTAGATTAAATGATCAGTTTGGAAGAAAGATCAGATTTTAAACCATGTCTGGAAAATAGGAGAGATGGCTCAAATCACTGCAATGGAGTTAGGTAAAGTCCTCAAAGCTCTATTTAGGAGGATGAAATTAAGTCACAGATACAGAACAGGCAGTAATTGATGGTATGACAGGCAAATCACAGAAATTGCAGCAAATTCAAGAGTAGCTTAGAGAGACTGGAGAAAAAGAGTTTTGTTGGTACAGAATGGTTTGTACCTGACTGTGAGTGTCCTGTGGGCAAATGCTCTTGGCATGCAAGTTCTCATGCTCCTACAAGCAAGAAGCCAGATTTGGTTTAGAAATAGAGTAGAAAATTGAAATGTATGGCTGTAGCAGGAGAGGTCTACAGAGACTATAGCTCCATATGGTTAAAAACATCCTTTCCTTGCAAACATTTTGATTATATTCATTCTTTTTAGCTGTCCCCAAATGCCAAGCCACTCTTTGCTAACCCTAGTGACTGGAAGAAACAGAGATAGTTTCACATTGTTTCCTTTATATCACGTAGTTCACTGCAATGGTGGGCACAGCTTTGTGAGCAGCATGTCCACCTCCATATAACCAGATCAATGTGTATGCCTCCAGGTTCATGTCTGGTCTGTGGGAAAGGGGAAGGAGAGGCAGAGTGGTTGTCATGAGAACAGTGAATTGAGCATTTTCTTTGGTATTCTTTTCCTTCGGAGCAGAGGAGGATCATCAGTGAAAGTGGGGAGGGAAGTGTAGAATGCTGTAGAAAGGATTGTCATTAATTTCCAATGGCATACTGGGCATGTGTGTGTGTGTGTAAATGAATTGCAAACAAGATGGACTTTCTCGGTTGGCTTTATGTAATTTATAAGTCTCAGACAGAGTACCAAGCTATGGCTTAGTGCCTGGGATACTTGTCTAATGATTTTCTTTCTCCAATGGTCCTTTCCCAGTAAGCTGGACAAATGCTATTAGACGTGTTCTGTGGCATATATCTTGGGCTGCAAATCCACCTGAGAAACTGGGTGAGTTGTTGAGCAACTAAAAAGTCATCTCTGTCTTCACTAAAATCCTAGAAGACTTAATTTAAAATTAGGTTCATGTCTGCAAGAATTTCAGTGACAGCAGTTTGGACAGAGAAAATGCCGGAATTTACTTGCAGGCTTATGGCCAAAATGTAGGCTTTTCTGGAATTCTCCAAAAGTATAAAACAAATGTATGTACACACTTGGAAATATGTGTAAAATAGACAACTGAACCCCTCTTGGCTCCTTGTCTTAAATGAGACAATGTAGTCAGGGGAAAAAAAAAAAGACAAGAGGCTTTTCTTTGTGTATGGCTATTATTTACAGAGCTGTTGCTTCCCAGTGGAGTTGTAAACAAAATGAATAGAGGTAAAGAGTTCTTTGTTATTTTTTGCAACTGCAGAAGCAGAAGAATTTCTGTATTTAGGAAGAGAGGGTAATCTTGACTGGACTTCAGCTGTTGCATTCACCCATCTAAACTTGCAGCTCCCATTTTTTGTTCACTCTGTACTTGAGATTTTATGAGAGGGTTTTCTTCACATTTCTCCTAACACCCTCCTGCACACAGACTTTCACAGACTGTCTGACTTAGTGGTAGCACTAGACAAGAATGGGGCTTAACATTAGCACTGACATTGCGTTATCTTCAAAATGTGGTCTTCCTATCTTCCACTTGAAATATTAATAAACTTCAAAAGCTACTTTCAATCAGAAATAAAAAGCTCTGGGGATATCCTTAACTATGTCGATATTGCTGCTGCATCTTGATGATAATCTTATCATGCAAAGGTGAAAAAAAAGGCTGATCTATAAAACATGTGCTGCACAAGCCACTGCAATTTTGAATTTCCAATGTCTGGGTATTGACCCATGGATCATTTCAATTACTTGCTTCTGTAGATATGCATGATCCACCACCAGCCTACCACAGTTTGGTTCAGATAGGGGATTGGCAGACAGAAATGTTTCCTTTAAACTGTTGACAGGTTGTCTGATAAGTAAATGCTGAGGTGATGTTATGTTGACTTGCTGCGATAGGATGGAAAGTAACAGTGTGAACAACGTATGCGACAAGAAAAAGACAAGGTCGTTTTCTGTGATACCATCATGCCCTCAGCAGGAAGTGCTGGTGCAGAAGAGTTGAGTCATCAGTACTGGAGTTCATCCATCAAACTCCAGGGAAAAAGGAGACAGGCATTGAAGGTGACTCATTTGCAGAATTTGTGCTCCTAAATTTCTGTGAGGCAGTGGATGAATTCAATAGAAAGAGGAACTATTGTGTGTTTAAATAATTAAACACATTTTGGGAAATAATTTGTCCTTTTTGGGGAAGTATGACAGCTCTTCTCTTATTGCATGTAGGGTGCAAATGTAATAGGATGAAAATGCAAATGGAGATGAAATAAGCAATTCTCTTTTACAATTTTCAGTTGAATTGTGTACCTATTTGAAGAGAAGTTCAAACACTTTTTCATTTGTTTTTAAATGGCCTATGCAAAGACATGATTTGGAGTAAAAAGTTCCATCAATCCAACCATTGTAATTAAATATTCAGGCTGGTGGTGACATAAGGTTATATTCAAATACTGGTAAAAATTCCAGTAGCCATTCCTACCAGAGTTAACCCTGTAACAGTTGCCCCTAATTAAGTAAATTTCTGACAAAGATTCAATATGCCATGTAATAGCAGAAAAGACCTAGTCAGTGGATATACAAAATATAGTACAGGCATGGCATCAGAGATGTGGGAAAAAGCCCCACCTTGCATGGTTTCAGTGAAAAGTACAGAGCAAAGTGATGTATGCAGAACAATAGTTACATATGTATCTAAAATACTCCCTCTGCTTGTACACATTTGTATACTGAAACCACTTGTGTTGTCCTCCTTTCAGTTCAGCTAAGCTAGTTGCTGAACTGGGGCTGTTTCCAGGGGCACACAGGGCTGAGGCTGCATTATTGACTGAAATGCTCCATTCTGGTCTCCTGGGACATATAAGCATTTTAAACCCATTCATAGTAACAGAGCCCAGTCCTGTGCTGTAGGGCAAATGACTCTGCATCAAATGGCCAGCACAAAGCAGCCAGCCATGGCACATGCTATTACCTCCTACTACTCCTCCCCCGTGCTATTTGTGCAAGGAAGTGTAGTCCAACATTTTTTTATGCAGAATCCAACTGTGGAAAATTTGGCACATCTATATTACATTCTGAGCTCAATTAGATACTCCTTATCCATAGTGAAATATTTGGTACAAAATACGCAATTTCAGCTCAGAAAATATCTAGAAACAGGTCATGTACTTGTTTAGATTTCCTGTTGTGTTGCCCACCCCCAAACCAGAGGTTTTTAAGAAATCATGGTAAAGCCATAATTGTAATCATAAATTAATGACTCTCTGTAATGCTGGCCTCCTTCTCTAGAGCTCTCTTAGACATTAATGGTAGGGCTAGAGATCTATATTAGGCACTGTGACAGCAGGAAGAAATCTGGCAGTCTTACAGTGTCATTTGGTGGAAAATACATTGGAGCTGCTTCTGGAATAAATTTACATGAGAGCAAAGAGGAATTAAATAGAGACGAAAGCACAGATTTGCTTGCAATGATGTGGATGAGGATGGCAATTGCACAGAATGTTTAGTTGCAAGTCTCCCTTCTGTTATTGTGGTTCTGAGTGATCAGCAGATGTCACTGGTGATGGGTGACATGAAGGCTGTCTCTGTTCTTCAGATCAAAAATAATTGTCACAGCATCTCTATTCGTCAGTGGCTTGGGAGAGAGACAGCTAAATACCAGAAGTCTCGCTGCAAATGACCACACATCAGCTAAGACATGCACTTGTGTAGCTAATTGCTGGAAAATTAGTGCCTCACAATTGGATCTGCCTGTATTAAGTTGTTCTCAGAACATGGAAGCAGACTACATGCTAATGTGCATCTATTCACACATACATGCATGTGCATGAATATATGTAGATATATGTTCATACATACATGCGCAGGTACTGGGTTGGTGTGGAACAGAGAGACTGTGTCTGTGTCTCACAGCATGGCATCTCAGTGCTGTTTATGAACACCCTCAGCTGTGTCAGGTCCTCTGAAATTCTCAAGATTGAGACAATCATGGAGACCTCTACCTACAGAGTAGAAAAAACCTTTTTACTCCTAGGATCAAAAAGGAGATAAAATGCTCTCTGAAAAAATAATTGTGTTGTTTCCAGATAAAAAGCCATGTATTCCATAACAGTTGATTAAAGCAAATCTGGAAATACCTGAGGGACACCCAAGAACGTTCATGTATTAGAGAATAAAACCTCCCACCAATCTACTTCAAAGAAATTAAAAGCCAAGTGAATGTAAAGACTTACGTCAAAGAAATGGGAAAACATAACAGTGAATGTAATTTCCAGAAATCACAGACAGCAAATAACCAGAGGCTTCATGTCAGAGGGATGTGAATAGAAAAAAACTCCTTGAAAACAAATGGAATCTTTTCAAACCAACCCTCTTCGAGATACATAACCACTCTGCTCGTTGTATGAAATAGAAGGAAACATCTAAATTATGGCTAGTGTCAAATTCACATTTAGGAAAAGTTCTGTACATTGCAATATGAAAGGACTCAAAGCATTACCATCTTGTGTAACACTCTTTGCAAAATGCTAAACATTATCTCAGTTTTAAACATTTTGCAGTACTTTAAAATCTACAGGCCAAAATGTTTTTCTTTGATCAGTCTGGAGTGATGTGTATAAGATGACAGACTTCATAGAGACAGCTCTCAGTGTGCTGGCTCAGAAACATTTACAGAGATCTCAGCTTATTACCATGTTTATTTATTGCTGGATTCTCTAACAGGTCTGTTAGCTGAGACACACCAGCATAAAGATTCTGCACAATAGGAGTAGTGCTGTTTTACAGCTGATTTTTGAGTCTGTTGCAAGTGCTGGTTACATAAAAAATGTGCAGATTTGGTGCTGCTTAGGATTCAAGACGTAGAAGCCTAGACTGTACATGACTGGTTTGTCATTCTGCAGTGCAGCCATGAGCCATTCTGCATGGAACATGCATACACTGTTCCAGAGGCTTGAGTGGCTGCAGATCAATAACCTTTGTGTCTGAAAAATAATCACCATATGGAATTTGAATTTACTCACATTAAGTCTTAGAAAACATAGATAACTACTTTTTAAAATAATGTCTGCAGTCTGCTTTGTTTGGAAACAATTTCATTACTAGAGACAAGCAAGGACGAGAAGGCAAAAATCTGAAATTAACTATACCTTAAATCAGTCCTTTGAATAGGGAAGTCTATTATTGCTGATAATGCTTTTACACTGGTCCAGGGGAGGATTATGTGCATATAAGATAGGTATGCTGAATACCTTTCAAGGAGAGGATAGAATGTTGTTTGGAGCAGAAAGCTGAGAAAATGCAGTGATCTAAGTCAGAGCAATTACAGACCATTCCAGTTTCTTTGTCCAAATTTTAACATTAAGGCTAGTAGGTCCAAAGATAAATATTTCTGAGCCCTTGAGGCAAAGATAAAGTGAACTCTTATCTATACTCCAGAAGCTGCCACTACAAGTTTGGATGTCAGATTTTTTCTTAAGCTATTGCATACATTTTTCACAGGACTTTAGCACCTTTCCTCAACATAGTAGCTTAGCGATAAAAAAAAAAAAAAAAAAAAAAAAAAAAGTTCCATTATGGCAATGTTAAAAGTAACACTTTGCTAGCACATTTTTACACTAGTATTGAGTGGAGAGGAAAAGCGCAAAACCCTAAAATCAGGAGATCCTTCTAAAAATTACACAAAAATGCCATCAAATTTATAACACATGATAGTGCATCAGGTCAGTTTAATAAAGCTTTTAACTGACAGGCAACCTGCTTTTCAGGTTATGTTAGTTTTGGGGGAAAGACTGTCTCACTCTCTTTGGGTTCAGCAGCAATGGTATGTGGGCTTCCTACCATGATGGAAAAAGCCAAAATCTTACGCTACATTGCAATATGTTACACTGTATTTCAGGGCATTGTTTCAGGTCACGGTGAAAATCTGTACATTTAAATATACAGAAATCAAGGATGGTAAAACATCTTGAAGTGTCTTAATGTTTAAACAAAACTACACGTGCACACTGTAGAGAGGTGTACAGTTACATGACACTTCAAATAAATATCCAGGCTATTAAAAATTTGGGGAAATGTAAGTTCTCATTAAAAACAAAAAAGGTAGTGTGACAACAATGAAATTACAGGTTTATGTGGGGTTTTCCAGAGGTCCCTTGCACCAAAAACATAACCTTCACTTTAGTTAGGACTGTCTTATAGTTTGTTACGTAAAATTGTGGAATCACTCAGGTTGGAAGCAATTTCTGGAGATTATCTTGTCCCAGTCCCTCTTCAGAGCACTATCAGTGGTGTCTTTTTCCTTCCAAAACTGGAGAGTTCAGTGTTACTTTTCCCAAATTAATTCCTAGAAGACTTAAAACTTTATTTCTGTTACTTATTTTTCCCTAGCATGGAGTACTGTAGCCTGTAAGCAGCATAATTTCTTAATAGAAAACCAGAATGGTTTTGATTGAAAGGAACCTTAAAGACCATCTATTTCCACCCCATCTGTTGTGGACAGGGACACCTTCCACTGGACCAGTTTACTCAGAACTCCATCCAGCCTCGCCTTGAACACTGCCAGAGATGGGGCATCCACAGCTTCTCTGAGAAACCTCTTCCAGTGCCTCACAGTGAAGAATTTCTGCCTAATATCTAATATAAACCTACTCTCTTTCAGTTTGAAGCCATTTCCTGTGCCCTGTCACTACATCCCTTGTAAATAGTCTTTCTCCAAGTTTCTATGTGCTGTTCCTCAGCTTAACCTTGTACATATATTTTTTTTCTGCTCTCTAAACCTGGACTCTTTCTTGTGGTCTGAAAGTGGAAGATATGAAAAACCTAGCAGTTTTCTCCTCGTATAATTTCACCCAAAATTCATTATTTTATGGTAGACATGTGGGGAGTAGGTATGGATCTGTGGCTCCTTGAAATACAAGGAATAATTTATTTACCTTTGTGGTTCATATATCTTAAGAGAAAGCCTTATGGGATGATGCAGGTCTTGGCCTCTCTATAAGAACCTTACTCTTTCTACTTCACTTGCTGCTGCTTAAACACAATGAGCTTTGAGAACCTTTTTTAACTGTTCATCTCCCATCAAGACATGAGAAATAACAAATAGAAAGCTCTTTTCTATGGAAAACAGGCATTGAAATTGGTGTACCTTTATTTTTCTGAGTATGACTGCTACCATAATCATTACTATAGTGTGTGAATGATTCCCAGTAGCGTTTTAAGAACAAGACTCACATCTGTCACACACTCATCCACTCCTTGGGTGGGGCAGAGAAGTACTTGTAAGATCTCTGGTGTTATGTATTACTGTTAGTGAGGGCAAAGTCAAGGAAATGTGCCTTGTGCTTGCAAGGCACTGGGGGGTTGTGAATATGCATAATTTCTTAGAAATCCACAATTATAGATAAGGTCCTGAAATGGTCTTTGCCTTCCTTGTAGAGCACAGCTACTAAATTCATTTTTACAAATAATTGGTTACTTTCTGAGGCTCGTTGGCTTTCATAAATGTCTGCTTAGCAATTTTAATGAGAGCCACAGACTAGAAACACAAGGATTGCTTCCACTTTTACAGAGGCAGAAGTTCTCTCTGGGAGCAAGGGATTACTTCTTGCCAGTGACCAAGGGAATGGTGAGTAGTCACTGCCACAGAAACATGAAACTCTCAATTCTGCTGTAAAACAGTTAGTGACACACATCTGGAATTGTGAGCTTCTACTACAGATAATTCTTCTATGGCAAAGAAGCAAATATTAAATAATTATCCTGAAACTTTAGGTGGGCTTTTTCCTGGTTACCTGCAACCTGGAGAATCCTTACAATAACAACCATAAAGATAGCTCTGATCCCAAATGTTCTGAGTAGCTAAAATAGACAGAGGAATCAAGTTTTATATGTTTATGGTGTTTTAAGTGGTTGAAGACATCTTCCAGCACTTTGTTTTAGATGGATTTCCATAAGCACTGGGGTTTTGTGCTGGGATAGTGTCGTGTGTTGCTGAGTTACTGCAATTGTCTCATCTACCAGAAAGATCTACAGTTTTCTTCAGAACTTGATACAACACTCTTGTTTGAGCATGGCATCACCACATTCTTCAGTATTAGAGAGAAATCCCAAATTGCTGAATTATAAATATCTAAATATTGTAAATTGCAGCCAAAGCTAATAATGAAGTTCTTTTTGTGTAATCTATGAAGAGAGATACACATTACACAGAATGATTTATCTGACCTGAGATGAAATAAATTGCTCTCAGGAGGTGAAAACCTCTCACTATTGATAAGTAAAGGGAATCTAGAGTGACACTTTCATCCTTAAATCACCTCTGTCATTCTTTCCTGTGCCTTTTTTAGGGCAGATAAATCCCACTTATATTTGTTCACTGACTGGCTGAGAAGAACCAAAAAATCTTAAAAATGCCTATATATTTTTTGTTCACTACATGTTTCTTTTGTGCTGAGGCTCATCTTCAGCTACATGCTTCACCCTTGAAGCACTTCACCTTACTGTATGCAAAGGAGCATGATTGTATGTGTGAACAATATCTCTGTGTGTCATTATAGATTATGGGCATTTGCATTATTAGCATTTAAATAGTCCATATAATAGCTAGTAAAGAAAACCCATCATATGGTACACCAAAGCAATAGATGTCAGATGAAAGTAAGGTTTTCCCATTAGGTTTTGATGGATACATTCCAGAACGACTCAAAACATTTTAGCAAATTACCTTTTGCTCCTGTCATCTTTTTTAGCAAATGTCTCGTAATCTCTATAAGACCATGTAACTCACAGTCAAATGCTGCAGATATGCCCCAGATGAGAAACCATCTTCTGTGTTCTCTCTGTGGATAGAGGATCATCTGTTCTGCTAAAAAGCCTCCATTCTGTGTTCTGGCATGATTTCACTGTTCCAAGTTTAGAATTTGAGCATCAGTTAGATGAGGTTGTAGCTGGCCTTTGTTTAGTTATGCTACAAGCTTGTTCAGGAATGGTATGGCAGGTTGGAGAGGAGGGAGTTAGTGTCCAGAAGTGGTTTCTCAGGGATTGAAGTGTGTGATTTGGAGTTACTCCCAGCTGTCACAGGTTAGAAAATGCATAGATGGAATTAAGTTCTAAAGAAAGACTTTTTTTATGGTGAGTTAATGCTGTGAAATTTAGTAATAAATTTCAGTGGATATGTACAGAATGGCTATCAGTTGCTAGCAAGTATGAACTCTTCACTGCAGCAAAGCTAACATGACTGTTCTCTTTGGGTATGAAACAGGGGTTTAAAATCTGTTATGATTCTTTTTGTCCGTGTTGAGTGTTTCAAGAACTTTCAGCATTTCAGTGGTCATCATTCCTCCTGCATAGAATATCAGAGAACCAAAAAGTACATAGTCAATAATAAGGAACCATCTTAGTAGCGAAGCTATGAATGTTCAGTGGTCAATGATGATGAATCACAATTTCTTTCACCCTTATCCTGTACATGGAGTAATGTTCATATTACCACTCTTTATATGAAATTTGTTGGAGGGCAAGAATTTTGGTCAAGGAAAAAACTTTACCTATATTTGTGTCTGATGTGAATGCTGTGATGTAGATAATGAAGTTTATAACACTTTGGTCTTTAAATCCAGGTGATGCCTGGAGTACAGATAATTTTTCAAAGTTTTACAGACAATGAGTTCTTTCATTTGTGTTTTCTTGCAAAATATCTATGACCTTCCTGATAAATTTACTGAAATCTTCAAAAGTGCAGCACTTTGCACTTGGCCTTGTTGAACCACATGAGGTTCTCGTGGGTCTACCTGTCCAGGTTCCTCTAGGTGGCATCTCATCCCTCAGGCATGTCAGTGGCACCATTCAGCTTGGTGTCACCTGCCGACTTTCCGAGGGTGTGCTCTGTCCTGCTGTGTCATCAATGAAGATATTAAACAGTGCTGGTCCCAGCATGGCCCCCTGAGGGATAACACTTGTCACTGATCTGCATCTGGGTATTTTGCCATTGGCCACTACCTTCTGTGTGCAGCCATACAACCAATTTCTCATCCATTGAACAGTCCAACCATCAAATCCATGTTTCCAATATAGAAAGGAGGATGTTGTGCTGTGAATCTCTCAAGATATAATAGTGATCCATTAAATACCACAAACCTTTGGAAAACTAATCTTGCTCTCATTATTGTGAAATTATTTGCATTGTTTAGAGCACTTCAGAAAACTGAAATGGCAATCATGTTGAAGCTGTTATTCTAGACATGTAAGGGCCATGACTATAGGGTGATTCAATTCCTGATGTTCCTTTTTCTTGAACAGGTAGACATTTTTGTCACAATAACAGAAACTTGTAGAAGTGGTGGTGCCACTTAAGTCAAGATGAGTTAGGTGACTATTTTAGTTTAGACATTAACTTCCAGAGGTGAAGTTCCCTGTTTTGTTTTTGGTTATTCATGTCTGTCCCCAACCTCACCCCTCGCCACGTCCTCTACTCATCTATAGACATCTTGGACTGTGCAAATGTCCAAGACAATCTGAAATCCTAATTACACAGATCACATTTATGAGTAGCACACTGTTCAGGAAAGTTAATTTCTGCTGGTGCTGTCACTTCACGGTGGAAGATTAAAAATAACTGTGATTTAATAACATGAATGTATACATTTTTTATTTCCCCCCACTGTAAGGTCTGTTTCCTTACACTTTGAACCAAATTAGTTTCTGTTTATATTGTTGCCTTTATTTGTATGAGGCACTTTGCTGCACAAACCAGTAGCAATTACTTCACATTTGCTTTGATCATAGATCTTGTTAGGCAGTTTAACTGCTATGTGTATTCAAATGGGGTTTACCTTAAAAGGAAACCAAAGATTTTTAGATCCTTAAAGCAACTGAGCCAGTCCTATTTGAGACTTATCAGCCGATTTTGCTCTTTTAAATATAAATAATCTGTTGTGTTCCTTATTTTTATTATTTTTCAGACAAAGGCAGCAAGTTATTTGCTGATGAATTTAGGATAGCCCTGTGTCATAGGGTGTTGGCTGTCTAAGGAGTTTGATAATAGGATATTGAATTTTTAAATTATGAATTATTTAACTTTTGTCCTTTACCACAGTAATTGCAGAGAATCTGGTATCTAAATGGCGTAGAGCCTGTTTGACAATCTCTGCTTATGGTAACAGAGCCTTTCTTGCTCGAGACATGAGCTATTCGTCCAAACTTTCTGATTGATACTTCACACCAGTAAGTCTTCTGAAAGCTTTGAAATGCATGTAATATTATTTCTTTTTTCTGACAAAAGAAATGCTCGAGTTAGCTGCAGTGAGTGGGAATGAGAAAGTATAAGGCCAAAGCAAGACAAATGAATTGAGTTATGCCAAGTTTAGAAATGGCTGATTCTTTTTGTCTGCAGTCGAATGCTTTCTTGTACAGGTCCTGGTTAAGTTTTGAGGTTTCCTTTGTGAGGCATCAGTTTCAGTTCCATTTTTTCATTCAATGCATGGCTCTTGTAGGACATAGTTTTTGCTTCCCAAGAAATGAGTTCGCAGTCCTGAATCTTTTAGTTAATGACATTGGAGCCAGTTTCACTTGTGTATATTGACTTAGTAAATTTCAGAGCATTTATTCTCTCTGTTGCAATTTCTTGGAAATGAATAGACTTCTGAGGAACAACCTCAGGAGATATCCCTAAATGACCCAGAAGAGATGAGTATGGAAACCAAATCACATTTTTGTTTTCAAAGGTGAACATTGCAGACCATACTCTGGTGCAGAGACCCTAGTGATGTTTCTTTTTCTTTTTTCTTGTGTTAGGTGAAGAAATCCATGTTCCGCTACCAATTACATCTTTCGTGATCTCTGCAACTGCAGCATTACCTCAACTACTGGCAAAATTTGCAGTGAACCTAAGTGATTCTGTGTGAAGCATACCAAATCCGGTGGCATAATAACACATATAAAATGCAGAAGTTTGCCTGAAAAAACATCTTAGGATGTTAAGTTAAGCAAGGGAAGACACATATCAAATTTCTAGGCAAAGATTTAGTACTTTATGTCTGTATGGCCCAAGTCAAGAGCTCAGTGTCTGAAGGCTGAGAGCTGAAAATACATGCATTTGTCTGCTTAAGGAATATATTTCCCTTGCTTTAAATTTTACAATGCAGAATACAGAATGTAACTGTTATAAAGAAAACAGACAAGTGTGCATTTTATAGAGATTTTACAGTTGCTGTAGTTCTAGTTTTTCACATCAAAACAGAGTAAAACTTCTAAGTACAAGCTTGAAAATTATGTCTAAATATCTTAAAATTCAAGAGTCAGTATTTAGGCATCTGTGATTTTAAAAATATTGATCAATAAAATATATGTGTAATATTCTTCGGGTCTGATAACCATGTATCATACTAGATCATACTATAGATCATACTATAGGAAAGGGATCATCAGTCAGCACCCATTCGCTATTTGGTTTTCAGTTTCAGGAGACTGTAGTTATGAGCACAGTCAAGAGAGTCATGGGGCAAAATTTTCATCCATATTCTGTGAATAACTTGCAGAATTTGTACAGCTATTCCTGTCTGAGGGGGGTTGACCCTTGCTCAGTGCTCACCAAAGCCACTCTATCACTCCCCTCCACAATTGGACAGAGGAGAAAAAATATAATTAAAGGCTCATGAGTTGAGATAAGGACTGGGAGACATCACAAACCAAATTCCACCACAATCAAAACAGACTCAACTTGGGGATATTAATTGAATTTAGTGATAAATCAAAAAATCAACTAACAAAATCAAAGTGGGATAATGAGAAGTAAAACAAATCTTAAAAACATCTTCCCTACACCTCTCCCTTCTTCCCAGCTCTACCTCCTCTCCCCAGCAGGGCAAGGAGATGGGGAACGCAGGTTATGGTCAGTTCATCACAAATTGTTTCTGCCACTGCTCAGGGAGAAGAATCCTTCCCCTGCTGCTGTAGTCCCTCCCATAGAAGACAGTTCTCCATGACCTTCTCCGACATGGGCCGTTCCCATGGGCTGCAGTTCTTCACCATCTGCTCCATCATGGGTCTTTTCCAAGGGGTGCACTCCTTCAAGAACCGGCTGCCCCAATGTGGGTCTCCCAAAGGGTCACAAGGGTAACCAGGAAACCTGCTCCTGTGTGGGATCCTCTCTCCATGAATCTGTGGGTCCTGCCAGGACCTTGCTCTAGCAAAAGCTTCCCACAGGCTCACAGCCACTTCTTAGGCATCTTGCTCTAGCATGGGTCTCCTCCATGGGCTGCAGGCAGATCTCTGCATCCCCTTGGTACTGCATGGGCTGCAGGGGCACAGCTGCCTCCCCATAGCCTTCACCACAGGCTGCAGAGGAGTCTTTGCTCTGGTGTCTGGAGCACCTCCTGTGCCTGCTTCTCCACTGACCTAGCTCACGTTCTCACTCCTGTCTTCTGTAAGCGCAATTACCTCTGTGCAATAACTCTTTCTTTCCTTCTTAAGGATGTTGTTGCAGAGATGTTAGCATCATTCCTGACTGGTCCAGCCTTGGCCACTGACACATCGGTCTTGGAGCCAGCTGCCATTGGCTCTGCTGGACATGGGAGAACCTTCTGGCAGCTTCTCATGGAAGCCACCCCTGTAGCCACCCTGCTACCAAGACGTGGCCACACAAACCCAGTGCACTGCCTGTTTTCCTCACAGGTAACTTCTTTATTTGCACAATATGAATATGGTTACAAGGCTTCCCAGAGAAGGCCAAGTGTCACAAATGTGAAACTACATGGAACACTAAACAATGAGAGGAGAAGCAAAAGCAAGAAAATGGACAAAAGGCCCAGAGCTGCATGGGAGGTTTGGAAAGGCATTTTTAAATGTGATGTCTGGAAAGTTCAGCAGCAAGAAGGATAACACATAAAGGAACAAAAACCAATCAAATCCAGAAAATTCAGTTCCTACAATGCCAAGAAGAAAGAGAAATCTTCAGAAAATTTGGTTCCATGTAGCTCAACCCTGAAGAAAATTAGCCTTGTAGATAATTTTTTGGCCGGTCCCAAGACAGGACGCATTTTCTACTGTCTTCCTGAACATGAGACTTACTGCAATTTTTTAACTGAAGTTATTCTGGGAAATAATTCTGTGAGCCTAAAATTTGCCTCAGGTTTGCCTCATCTAAAAACAGTGAAAGGAGGAGTGTGAATTTGCTCATCTATGAAGTTTGTACTTCCTTGAATGTGTTTTTTAAAGCTGAAGGTTCTGATTTCCTGCTTACAGCACACAGAAAACCAATTGTGTTTGACTTTGGCTTTGATTGACCTCACCGAGTTTGGTAAACCAGACAGCTTTCTGACCTGGATGAAAATGTACATCAGAAGCAGATCAAGCTTTTCTGGAGGTCTGCTGGAACGTCTCCTGTATGATGAGGGAGAGATAGGTTCTTCTGTGTGGAAAGCCCTATCCCCTCCATTGTCCGGGTTGTGGTCTCACATGTGGGTAAGGGGCCCTGAGCCCTTGAAGTCGGTTAAGTTGTGGTGGTGTCATTTTTCTGGAGAATTGGGCCCCCTGGGTGAACAGATTTAGAGAAGAAAACAAAAACCCAATGCATCAGTCACTTACAATCAATGTGTACAGCTGTGGCAAAAGTCTGTTGCTTGTATTTACACCTTTCCAAGAGGAGACTGTGTTTAGTGGTGTGTTGCTACAGCAGCATTTGGCTTTTTATTGAGACCTATAATTAGAGATTTTACAGTTTGATGTGCCAAGCAGTGCATTCTTTCCACAAAAGTTTTAAGATGATAATCACTTTTATTGCTGGAATTTCATTCATAGAAATAGTGAAAAAATCCAAATGCTGTTTTGAATGAACCTATCTGATGTCCCCTCAGGTTAGTATTCACAACTGTGAATGAATTGGAAGAATAAAGGGTAGAACTTTAACTACACTCCAGGTCCCATCTTGGTCTTAAAATCTGTGTAGGTAATGCAGTCTGTAAGTCATGTGCCTTCTCCACTTGAGGTCAGTGCTGAAAACAGCCATTGGCTGAAGCATAATTAAAATCAGGCTCTCAGAAGATCATCATTTTTCCTGGTAGGGTTCTGTAATTATGCATTAAATAGTTATCTTTTTGTGCTTGAGCTTGTAAAAGCAAAGAAGAATTTATTTATTTTCCCTGTATTTTTGTGTGGAGGCCAAGGGGAGTTTTTGAAGCAGACCTCCAATGCAAAAATCCATAAATCCATGCTGTGTTTTCATATATGATATACTGTATGGCTCCATGAAATATATGATATTGCACTATGAAAATTATCAAATAAGAGCAGTCAAGCCATTCTAGTAATCTGGAAATATCTCTCCAAAGAGAAGGGAAGATTTTTTTTTTCCTACTACTATATTTTGCCATCATAATGGGCATCTATAAGTATAATAAAATAAATTGCTAACTTCTCAGTGGTTTTTTTTGCATGACAGTTAATAAATTTACCAGTGGTTGGCAGCTCAAGTATTTTGGATCATGCTGAGGCTCAGCAATGTTCCAGATGAAGCCTGTAGCCCTGTTGGAGCTGGTACCACAAACTCTACAGCATGTTGTTGTCAGCCCTCCCTGCCATACCCACAGGGCTCTGATGACATTATTGTTGGGCTTCACACAAACTAAAGTTCATAAAACTGAAATTTTGCTTCATATGAAGGCGGTAGTCACAGTCAATGAGTTTAACAGATGCAGTGGGCCCTCTTGGTGCAGTCAGGGAGCTTAAGGAATCTGATTTTTTTCCAAGAAAGAAAGCAACAGTGTTACATGAAACCTCTGGGTTTAGGGTTTTTTTTTATCCTTTTTTTCTTTTTAAAAATCTTTTTCTTGTTTTGCAGGATGGAATGTTAGAGCATACACAGAGACCTGGAAGTTTCATTTGAGATGGTTATTTTAGAACGCTCTCCCAAGCTCTGTGGACTGAAAGGAGCTGGGCAGAGGTGAGAGGTGAGAAATAGGCATCACTAATATGGTGTAAAAACTCACACACATAATAATCTGAATATAGGTAAAACAAAAGCAGCTATCACCCTTCCTTTTCCCAGAAGCAAAGCTACTGCAGTCCCTTGGTGAGTAAAAGAATAAAATTTCTGCCTTGTTATAAATTCTAGGAATAGAGCAGGTACTATACTGTCAAGATAGAATTACATATTTTGGTTTTCCAAACTTTTTTCCTCCTGGTATGGCAGTGGCTTTACTGTACAGCTGCATTTATTTACCTGTGTTCCTGGAACTGTGAAAAATTCTTTGCCTGGATTTATAGGTTGGTATGTGTACAGTGGTTTGGTTTCTCCTAAGTTTTTCTTCCCAAAACAAACCCAGTTCCTCTCTGTACATGAGGTGTCTGGTGGGCACACTGCCACATGTGTTTTGTAGCCTAAGCAGTACTTCAGCATTTCTTCCCTCTCTTCATCCCCCCTCCTGCCAGCTGGAAATTGTGTGTAGGTGCAGGAGATGCACAGAAATAGTTAAATCAGTGCTTTGTTTTCTCATGTCCAGGTGATAAGTGGTGGTGGTTTTGAAGCAGGAGGCCTCCCAACACACTGTTCCAGATAGACTTGGTGTTTACAGAAGTGACACAAATCCTCAGCTGGGTAAGATGTGGTGTTCAGAAATGTACCTGTGGGGAGGGTGAGAGAAAGCAAAGTTGACAAGGAAAGAAGATTGATCAGATTCATGTTTTTAAAGAAATACTCACTGTAACATGAATAGCTATTCATGAGCGCTATTCAGTGGACATGGTTGGAATTCACGTAGCTTTATGGCTTATAGTTTCTCTAAAGCAATGATAAAAGACAGCTCTGGAAAGAAGCCATGGAATGCCATGGAATGGAAAAGGTTTGTACATATGTGAAGACAGAGACAGGGCATTTTCTCTTTGTGCCTATGTGAAGGCAGATACAGGGCATTTTTTCTCTCTTGTATGTTTCTTTTTCAATTTCAGAGAAAAGTTACTCCTCCTGTGGCTTTTACTGTCAGCAATAGATGGGAAAGCCCTCACCCAAACTTGTGGCTATGCTTAGGTGAAAGTTCCTTCTGCTTCATCTCTTAGATGAAAAATGCCTCTTACAGCTTTCTTTTCTGAATCAAAGGGAGCAGTCACTCTATTGCTCCCTGTTCCCAAACCCTGCTTTCTTTTCCTCTCCTTGCATCTTAGAAGCTGACAAGAGATGGATAAGACTGTAAGTTATTTAAAATGATAATTGGCTTATTTTCAATCTGCTGGAAATAAGGATAAAGCAGATATACACCACACATTCTTAACTTTAAACACATTACTAGTCTGAGCTATTTAATGGAGACTCGTTTCTGGCTTCATCCTCATTTGAAAGTCCTAATTAAGTAGGCAGTAGCTATTGAGAAACAGTGGCCTGAATTTACTGAGGGTATAATTCTGAATTTGGCTCTAGCTTCCGATCTGTCTGAATAAGACTAGTCTGAGAAATTCAGAGTTTTCTGTTCTTGAGGTTTTCCATCAGCAGCTTACAAATGTCACTGTTTATGACACTGGCAATGTTTAAAAGCTATAAAGCTATTGCTCCAGAAATTATTTTTATAATGTACAGCCATTCAATTTCAGACACTGTAAATCAAAAAGAAAATAAGTCAAGTAAACTCTAACTCTATCACGAATAAAAAAAGTCTTTTTTTTTTTTTTTTTTTTTTTGGCCAAATTCTGGGAGCTAAATTTCAGTCCAAGCAATTTTATTTTCAGCTAACCCTCTCTGCCTGCAATTAGTCTGAACAGCTTTCAAGTGGATTTGAAATTATCCCAGACCTGCTTCTTTTGATTTAAATTTAACCATTTGTCTAGTGGATTAAAGGGCTTGGTTTCTGATGGGGTGACTTCCATTTATCATGTGTTTTTCTTGATCATGCAGCTGTCAAACTGCATAAGAATGCGTTAAGAGAAACAAATGACCCAGCCAGTAAAACTACTCAGGAAAGTAAAATATCATCCAGAATAATTTCTTCCTGGATATGGGAATGGCTGGAATACTCTGGGGCAATACTGCAGAGAAGCATTTGAAGCAAGAACAAAATTTAAAAGTGAACAGGGAGCCCTGTGGTTTGATCAAGTCCCCCAGCAAAAATAAAAAGAAAATACTTAATCTGTCTTTAAAATATATGAAGTGCATCAGCCTCTGTGAGTAACCTTGCTGAGCAGAGACGTTAAATTACTGAGGACTGTTGTTTAATAGATTCTTCCAAAGAAGCAAATTGGTGAGTGGAAGGGATGACCTGTGTGCATGGACCATTCCTGTATCCTGGAGTTCTCCATGATCTCTGTCAGAATCAACACACAAAATTTCATGCTCTGATGTATCATTATTTGATGTTTGCACTGCAGTAGGGCCAAAAGTTAAAAGCCTCATGGTAATTGCTTCTGGGTGCTAGATACTCTACAAACAGTTTATAAATTATTCCCCCTGCTCCAAAGTGACACTGTAAGACTGATGAAGATTTTATAATAAGTAATTTAATTTTTTACACCCTTGAAATATTTAGTAAAATCAGCTGATCCAAATTCTGAATTTTAATTTTCTAGCTATCTGGCATTACAATATTCCTACTTATTTGCATTAATTGGTTTCTTTCCCATTCTTTCTTCTGTTGTTATTGACTTTATGTCTTAAACTGTAGGAGCATCTCCTTGCCCTTATTGCAGAGCATGAATGTAGATTTTAGTTTCAATAAGTGAAGATGGGCATTGCAGATGGATTGTAAGTAGTCTGTTTTGTAGGACAAAAGAAATCCAAAGACAGGTACAATTTCTAATGGTGGTCTCTTTGAACTGTATGTTTTGCATTTCATGTTCTTGTTATGGTCCTTCTCAAAGCATTAATAGGAGTTTCTTTTGGACTGAAGGGATGTTTGAACTTGACATTAGGAGTTGCTGTGTAATCCTTCCCATTCACTCTCTTGAGTGAGCAAATGAGTATAAAGCTGAACTTGGAATGCAACAGTGAGAGTGCATATTAGTGCATATTACTCCTCATTGATGGAATAGTGGAACAGTAGGAAAAAACCTAAAAAATAAAAATAAAATTCTTTGGCAGTTCAAGCTTGAAAATAAAAAAAAACAAAAATATCCATCTTGCAAACTTTAATCATGTTGATGTCTACATCTGGGCTAATTATTTGACTCTCTGTTAGGGGAAATCTGGTTAACATGGTCAACAGAGTGATTAATCTGACCAAATGTAGATGGCTGCTACAGGAATGAGATCAAAGGCATCTAGTCTATGAAGATTGATTATTTGACAGCATTTCTTAGCCTAAGCATTAAATGCCCATATTTACTTAGGAAAACCCACCTTTTTTTGTGAGATGTTTTTGAACAGTTCTTGGAAAATTTGAAGTTAACATTATTTTAGCAAAAAATTCTTTTTATCTTCATTTCATGCAGCTTTATGAACCATAAATTTGCATATAAATATACATATTTCTACCCGCTCCTTTCAGAGAACTCCTGATTAGCTTCTGATTATCACAAACTAATAAAATGTTTGCCTGTTTCTCCCAGTTCTTGACAAAACAGATCAGCAGCAGATAATGACCATGCACTTAAGAGTATTCTTTTAGTCACCTTGCTGGCAATTAATCTTCAAAATATGAGATATTCACTGGGTTTGGTAACCTCTCATACACAATGGGAGTGGGCAGAAAGACTTTAGCTCATGAACTTGCAGAACTCATTGAGAGGGCTTTAAACTAGGTCTGAAGGGGGAAGGGGATGCAGCTGGGCTCTCTGGAAGCAGGCCCAAGGGTGGTAAGCCTGAGTTAGGGGTGAAATCAGTAGCCCAGCTGAGGTGCATGTACACTAATGCACACAGCATGGGTAACAAACAAGATGAGCTGGAAGCCATGGTGCGACAGCAAAACTGTGATGTAATTGCCATCACAGAAATGTGATGGGGTGACTCACATAGCTGGAGCACTGCGCTGGATGGCTGCAAGATCTTCAGGAGAGACAGGAAAGGGACAAGAGGTGGAGGGGTGGGCTTTTATACTGGGGAGGCTTTGGATGCCATGGGTATTGAAACTAATGATGATGAAGTTGAATGCCTGTGGGTAAGAATTAAGGGAAAGGCCAACAAGGCTGACATCCCACTGGGAGTCTGTAATTGGCCACCCAGCCAGGAAGAACAGGTGGACAACTTACTCTGTAAGCAGCTGGAGAGTGTTTAATGTTTCAGGACCACCAGCCCTTGTTGTTGTAGGTGACTTCAACATACCAGACATCTGCTGGGGACTTAATAAAGCAGAAAAGAGCCAGTCCAAGAAGTTCTTAGAGTGTGTGGAGGACAACTTTTTGTCACAGCTGTTAGGCGAGCCCACCAGGACTAAGGCCTGTTGTTTGCAAATAGAGATGGGCTGGTAGAAGATGTGGTGGTTGGAGGCTGCTTGGGGCAGACTTTGGCCTGTTTAGGAGACTAATTCTAGAGAATTCCTTGGGAAACAGCCCTTAAAAACAAAGGAGTCCAGGAAAGGTGGGTGTGCTTCAAAACAGAGATCTTGAGGGCATAGGAACAGACTGTCCCTGTGTGCTGAAAGATGAGTCGACGAGGAAGACGTCCAGCCTGGATGGGCAATGAGGTTTTGGAGGAACTTAGGAATAAAAAAACAGGATGCATCATCTTTGGAAGGAGGGTCAGATCTCTCAGGAAGTACTTAAGGGGGTTTCTAGGGCATGTAGGAAAAAGATTAGGGAGGTCAAAGCTCAATTCAAACTTAATTTGACAACTTTTGTAAAGGATAATAAAAAATGTTTTTACAAATATATTAATGGCAAAAGGAAGGGTAAGACCAACCTTTGTTCTCTATTGTATGCAGGAGGGAACTTAGTAACTGCAGATGAGAAGGTGGAAGTGCTTAACGCCTTCTTTGCCTCAGTCTTTAGTGAGAAGATGGCTTGTCCTCAGGACAGCTGTCCTTCTGGGTGGGTAGATGGTGTCAGAGAGCAGAATGGTCCCCCCATTATCCAGGAAGAGACAGTCAGAGAACTGCTGAGCTACTTGGATGATCATAAATCCATGGGATCAGATGGGATCCATCCCAGGGTGATGAGGGAGCTGGCAGATGAGCTTGGGAAGCCACTCTCCATCATTTACCAACAGTCCTGGCTCATCTGGTGAGGTTCCAGGTGACTGGAAGCTGGACAATGTGACAGCCATTCACAAAAAGGCTAGGAAGGATGATCCTGGTAATTATAGGCTGGTTAGCCTGACCTCATTACTGGGTAAGGTAATGGAGCAATTTATACTGAGTGTCATCACATAGCACTTACAGGATGCCCAGGGTATCAGACCCAGCCAGCATGGGTTTAGGAGGGGCAGGTCGTGTTTGACCAACCTGATCTCCTTTTATGACCAGGTGACCCACCTGGTGGATGCAGGAAAGGCTGTGGGTGTTGTCTATTTAGACTTCAGCAAGGCCTTTGACACTGTCTCCCACAGCACACTCCTGGAAAAGCTGGCAGCCCATGGCTTGGACAGGAGCACTCTTTGCTGGGTTAGGAACTGGCTGGATGGCCGGGCCCAGAGAGTGGTGGTGAACAGTGCTGCATCCAGCTGGCAGCCAGTCACCAGTGGTGTCCCTCAGGGGTCTGTGCTGGGGCCCGTTCTGTTCAATATCTATACATACTGGATTGAGGTGAAAAACAGACTTTCAAATGTAAAATCATATAATCAAAGATTATACTATAGCAACAGTTATGAAGTCTTTAATATGATTCTGTCTAGGACAAAGGGCTGCCTGCAGTAGATATATCTCCATTTTCCTCCAAAATTCAAGAGAAGAGGTAGATACCAAGCACAGGTTAGAATAGCTGTGCTATTCTTGCAATGTGGATTTTAATTTGGACAGCATGGCTTCACCCTCAGGCTCCCTGTCAATTGCTATTCCAGCTTAACTCCCAAGTTACCTTTCTGCTTTAGCCTGAATTAATCACATTGATTGATGCAGCCCAAAATAAGAACATACCTTTTTGTGTGGAGTAGATGTCCTCATTTTGAACCAACCAAAAGTCACTAAATACCACCAAGACATCTTAGTTTTATTTTAGACTGTAAATCCAGCTTGGAAAATTGTAGCCTTCAGATACTTTTTCTTATGCTCTTTTCTTCTATAGACAAGTGACAAAGGAAAATGGAAACTCCTGCTAATCACTTCAAAAGTGTGCTAGTAAGAAAATCTATTAACTGCTCTTCTTATTTCACTCCTTTGGAATCAGATATGTTCCAAGGATTACTCTGCTCTGTGTACAGCAGAAGTTCAATCACAGGAGCTGAGGGATTGGTAATGCTATCCTAGAGTTAGAAAGGAAAAAATTGGAGTGAAATTAGAATTCAGCATAATAATATCTATTGTTCTGAATGTCACTTAGCTCTCATCTTAAATAAAACCAACACAAATAAGAGTTTTATTCGTGGTTTAACAGGATTGCATTCCAGTGAGGAGTGATTAAAATGTGAATTCAGCCAGCTTACTATGGCATTGCTGAATGGAGTAATTCCCCTCACTCCTGCTTTCGTCAGCACATTTCCAGACCCTCTCTGGTTTGAACAAGAGCAATTATGTGATTACAAGAAGATGTAGGTCATGGATCAGATCTGATCTAAGATTTTGGTAGAGGAATGGGTTAAATCTTGGTTCTCAGCTAGATCTGAGTTGCTGCAGCTTAGTGGATGAATGATGGTGCTGACACAAACCTATGGCTCAAGTCTATGGCTTGAACTTACAAGAAGAGTGAGAAATATTTTCTTTTGGTAGGTGATCAACAGTGGATTGACTTAAAAAAAACCCAACAAAACCAGACTTGTAGAATATGACTTGGGGGCAGAAGAGTCAAAAGCATCCCTCATTTATGGCACATGCTTTTGGCACATACTTTTCATAGGGTTGTTTGAGAAGTAACTATTTCATCCTCTGTTAGCTGGAAATCCCCTATGGCTGGGACTGAGTCTACTGATGATGCAGTAATCTTTGCTGTATAGCATGGCAATGAATGAAGCCTGATGTGAAAAACTTAGTATTTAAAAATCTAAATCTAAAATCTGCTAATTAGCTAAATTCCTTCTCTACAGAAAATCAGACTCACAATGTACAGATATACAGAAACATATTACTTTAGATAGGTGCCTGTGCTGGTGGGACAGGAGAGAAAGAGTGATTTAAAGAATGGAAGCAAATATGATTCCATTCCCTCCCCCACTTCCCCTTTTATCTAAAATTTCTTCTGTGGCTGGGGAAAGGAAAGAAATTCTGAAAACATCTTTCAGTCCCTTCAAAAACCCCAAGCCACGATACTACCTGTCACTTACCTCAGAAAAACCACAGTGGAATGCCTGTGGTGAGTGCTGCTTGTAACCTGCTTGAAACAATTGTCTATAGCTGGTTTGATATGAGTGGGTCTGTGGGTCCCAGTTAACAACAGGAGATGTAAGGCTGAAGACCTTGGGAATTACTGGAAGATATGTGGCTGGATAGAGTAAGGAGCACCTGTCATTGTGTCTAAGAGAAAAGCTGCAGCATGAGCTTTTACCAGGCAAGGCACCAGAGAAGCTGGTCTCTGCTGGGTGCTTTCTGAATGCCACTGCTTCAGGAGAAGCTGCAGCTGAGGCTTGTCCTCAGCTACCTGACACAAATCCGTGGGAAAGCAGCTCTCATTGGTTTCTCACAACTGCTTCTCAATACAATATCTTTTCTAGTTCTGAAGTGGCATCTGTTGATGAGTGAAATAAATTTTACCACAAGTTTTACCCAAGCTTACTGTGAATATCTATACAGATCACAAATTTTGGTTTGACATAAGTTTCTGCAATGACCCTGCGTTCCGTACGGGCTTAAGGAATACAGGTTAGATACAGGGTTAGGCTTACAACTGAAGAAATTCAGGGTTTTTTTTCTTCTTTTTTTCTTTTTTTTTTTTTCTCCCCTTCTGGGTGACTTTTTGACATTTTTGTCTAAAGGATCTGTGCTTTAGCTAAACAGACATAATGATATTCCCTTTTGCTCTCTGTCCCTTATCTTTTAATGTAAATAGAGCACTCAGAACCACCCAGAACTGCAGTTGAGAGCAATGGATCCCCATGGGCTGGGTGTTCATCCCAAATCAGTGTTTTGGTAGGGCTGCAAATCTGTTGGTCTCTGCTGTTTTCTCCATGCTGTGAATCTGAGACACAAGTTGAAGTTGCAGATCCCAGATGAGCCAGAACATGCTGCCACACACCTGAAGGAGCTGGGCTTACAGGTCATGACATCAACCCCTGTTCACAAGCACAAGCTATCTCCTTATTTAAAATAGATTGTGACCTGCAAAATTGCGTGCCAGTTAATGGATCTAAAAAATGTTACGAACTCCTAACACCAGCACTTATTGACCAGTATTGCCACTTAATCCCTG
Organism: Vidua macroura; assembly: GCF_024509145.1. Lineage (NCBI taxonomy): Eukaryota > Metazoa > Chordata > Aves > Passeriformes > Viduidae > Vidua > Vidua macroura. The sequence goes on from NC_071572.1 coordinate 20,616,727, forward strand.
CCAGAACTGATACCTTGAAGTCCAGGGAGGTATTATTTTTGCCATTAAGTATCTCCACATACTGAGACCAGTAATTTTTCCCTGAAGGAGGTAAGAGGCATTCTTGCTGATGCCAAAGTGTCAAAAAGTACAGAAAACTCTGTCTTTTTCTGGAAGTGGTTTTGTGCTTCTTGGGTCAGTGAGTCCTTGTACAGAAGTAGCTGTTTTTTCCTTGCTGTTTTCAACTCTCCTCTTTTGTGACTGGAATTACAGCCTGCAGGAAGCTCCTTAACAGCTCAGTATTGCTAATCTTCCACTGACAATTCGAAACAATTAAGAAATGTCCTAATTTACAGGGGGACAAAACCTGTTGCTGCGAGAATAATTAATTTCTAATACAAAAAATGTATTTATTAATAAAAATACAGTGTCACATTAATTACCTAATTTTAGACTAGCTGTGTTTTCTTGGATATGATATATTTATGAATGTAATTGAATCACAACCCAGCAAATCAGAAGTCATTGGTATGCTGCTGAGAAGGTAGAGTATAGCACAAAAAAGGATAGTTTTTGTACATAAGCAAAAAAAAAAAATCCCAATTTGTTTTTCCTCTTCATTATGAAGTGCTCACCACTGGGTACAGAATTTTCTTAGGAGTGTATTTTGTGAAATTGTTGGTGATTCTTGAAATCACTTTGTCTTCTAGAGGGACTGGAAAAAAAGAGACAAATGTAGCTCCATTCAAAGAGACACATTGAAAAGGGCTGTCAAAGTTTTGGTAGCTGGAGTGTTATTTCTTTAGGCATTTCTGTTAATAAAATATACTCTCATTTAATCCCTTAAATTTCCAGGGCAGCCTGGAACTCTCATGTCAGAGATGCTGCTCAGCCAAATGCTTTTTCAGCGCTCTACAAATCTTTCCTCTGATGGAACATGTCCATGTCCCTGGCAGGGGGATTGGAACTAGAAGATCTTTATGGTCCCCTCGAACCCAGGCCATTCTATAATTCTGTGATTCTATGATCTGCCTCTTCCTGTTGATTGTTCTGCTCAGAGCTTTACTACCAAGGCATACAGCCCAAATGTGATCATCTAGAAGTTGTGCTGTTTCTTGTGACTTGGAAACAATCAGTGTCACTTGAAACATTTCAGCTGAGCTCGGTGAATTTAGAAGCAGATTCTGAATGTACAGAAAAGTGTCTGCCTCAAAGTCATCTTCACTAAGATATGTTCATGTGGGCTGAATGCTTACTAAAGCATTAGGCAATAGCACAGTAATCAGCAGGGAATAAGGGTAGATGCACAGGTAATTAGAGCCAGTCTTATAAATTTATTAATGTAATTTGCAGATTATAACATTTTGTGATAAATAGAAATATTAGTGAGAGAAAAAGAAGTTAAAATACAACCAGAGAACACTGCTGAAAATAAGGGCCTCAGGGGAAAATATAGAGAGGGAAAAAGGATCAAGTATTTAACTTAAAATATAACTACATAGACAAAGAAGGAGACAGTTCAGGTAAAATTCAGTAAAATTCAGTTAAAGGGAAAGCCTAAAATGCTGTCTTGGAAAGAACTGGAGGTAACAGAGGGATCTAGAGGTGACACTGAACAGCAAATGGGACACCACTTTACCTCTCATTTATATATTATATGTGGCAATAAAAGGGATGAGAAATACCTTTAGGCTATCTGAAGATATGAGGAAGAAGTGAGAGTCCCTCTCCCTGTGTGACAAAACATAAACTATTTCATTAAGCTCTGAGCATCTTGTTACCAAAAATACATTATTGGAATGTGATTGGAAGACAAAGAAGAAAAACAGAAAAAAACTGAAACAAAGAAAATGGATTATAACAAACTTAACTCAATCATAATTAAATGAGTTTCATAATAATCTGTGTTGGAAAGGGTTAAGTGCTGAGAGGGAATGTTAGGAGATGTAATCACATGAAATTAAAGAAAGAAAAATGAGGAGTAGTAATATGAATAATTTGAGCCGAACAGACTGAGCAGTTGTGGGTAAAACAGAGATTTTCACCAAAGACACCAGGGAAAATCCTCATTTTTACACATTTTTAATGTCCACAGAACAGACGGAGTCAGGTTTTTAATGTCTCACTTAAAAGATGCATGCAGATGGTGTTTTTTCATGCATTTGAAATATGAATTCCTACATTTTGATTATGTTGTCATTAGCAGTAGCCTTACTTGGTAATTAGGAAGCTGGTTCCTAGCACGTGTGTGAGAGAGATATATTGAGAAAGGAGAATGTTATCTCTTTGTTTCCACAGGGATATAATTAAGTGCAACCAACAACATCATCAAAACAGTAGAAGAAATTCAAACAATAACTATGCTGACTGGAAATGGCTTAGTGTTCAGTGAAAAACAGATGATTTTCATCAGAAAAGGCCACATTATTTGACAGTACCCATTCTGGTCAGGAAAGAAAATGAAATTTCATGAGAAAAGGGGTTTCCCTGTAATAAATGCCAATTTTTTTCTCAGGTAAGTAACTTTGAATGAATATCAATTTAGAAATAAAGCTACATGTAATGGGATATTCCAAGGGAGTTTTTAAAAGAGAGGAGAAAAAGCCAAATGCCATGAAAAAGCCAAATACCATGAAATGTGTGGCATCAGAGGAGAAAGCAAGAGTGAGAGAGCTGTGAGAATGTTTCCTCTCTGGAAAGCAGTTTGTGCTTCATGAATGGCATGTTCAAGTGCCAGTGCAGAACAAGGCCTGCCTGCTGCCTGCTCTTTACACTGAGCAACATTCTCAGTTCTCAGAAAAAAAAAAAAAAAAACAAAGCAAAAAGTTGAACTCTGAGGCAGTCTTGGAAAGTGAAAGAATGAGTTTCTCTCCATGACACATTTGTTCCAAGCCACAGACTGTGCATGCCTGATTTTTGTTTTTGTGATTCTCAGTTTTAGGACTCCACGTATTTTACAGTAGGTGAGTGTCTGTATCTTTTACAGCATCTGTTAAATATGCAATTATGCTTCTAAATTTTTTAAATGTACCAAAACATGGCCAGGGCTTTGCCAAGCAAGCCCTGATTTGGCCAGAGGAGCTCCCACTTTTGGGGGCTGGAGTGCTGCAGCTCCTGCTCCTAGCTCTCTGCAGCTGTTATCCTTAGTGCCTGGAGGATGAGTCTCCAGGCCAGATACCAAGCATGCCTGCAGAGCCTGGTGCTATAAACAAGTAATTATCAAAGCATGCAAGTCTTCATCTTCACTACCTCTCCTTGAATTACCGTGGCTCTTTCCATAAACCCTGTTTACTTTCCAGTTATCTTATTTTCAATCTGTGAAAGAGCTCCTGACAAGGACCTCTGTATTTCCTGCCCTTTTTACCTCTCACATAACCAAATCCCTTTAGTAGTTTTTCAATCCTTTTCATCAAATTTAAAAGCCTGTCTACATATTGTCTAGGCTATCTGCAATATGGTCCATACAGCTCAATTTGAAAATTAAATTTCTGACTTCCCATTTTCATCCTCATGCTTGCACCCTGCTCCTCCTTGCATCCGCCTTTTCCACTTTTAGTTTCAGATTTTCTTTCTCATCAAAATCCATTTTTTTGGTACTGATCAGTGGGACACCATCTCTTCCCCTTGAAGACTTTATTTTAATTAATCCCTTGTCTAATTAACTGAGTGTTTTCTTTGCTTCTCCAGCTATAGCTGTTTGTATTGCAGCCTCCTTAGCAGCACAATTCTCAGGAGAAAGAACTGGCTTTTCTTCTGTTTCTGGGTTTAATACTGATTTGGTTGCAGTTTACTTATGGGAGGAGATGTTTGGTGGGCTGAAGTTCAGCCAGAGGGACTAAAAAGGATCATACTGCATCCAAGTATAAACAGAGTGCTGGGATTTCCCAGAATTTTTTGTAGACTACTGGTTGGACCAAGAGCTAAAGAGCTAAATGTTCGAAGTAATTGTAATACACCCAAGACAGCGTGCATTGGTCAGAGGCACACTGGTTCCTCTTTTGAAAACCTCAGGTATTTGTGCTGGAGGTGATTTTGTTTTAGTTTGAACTTTTAACATCATGGGGATGGGAAGCAGAAGCCATCTGTAAAATTGGCTGGTTGCTTTCCTTTGCTGAGGAAGTCAATGGTATTTTAAAACTAAACTGTGCTGAACATAGGTGTTGCAGCACGAATCTGTTTTTTTCACATGAGTTGCCACAGCAACATAAAATTTCCTTTCCCCCACATTACCTTCCCTAAAATATACTTCACAAATAGTCTTGGAAAAAAAAGCCTTATATCATGCTGAGAAATTGTGCTGTTTGCTCTTTTGGTATTTGGTGTTCTATGGATTTGATACTATTAGAGCAAAGCTACTTGATGCACAGATAGCTCAACTTTTTAAAATTTGACCTTAAGTAAAGGGATGGAAAAGAAAAGTTGAAGCTGAGCTAGCTGCTCTCTCTAGACAGGCTGCAGGCCTAGCAAACCCTCTGCACAATCTGGCAGTACTCGTTAGGGTCTGGTGTGAGTGTGGGTTACAGTCTGCCTCTTCCCAGCATGGTGAAGACAAGTAATAGCCAGCTGGATGCATCATTAGGGAACATGCAGTGGCTTTTAAGGAGGGTTTCTTTCATGCTTTTCTCACACCTTTGCAAGAGCAGTAGCAGCTCCAGCAGGCTTTGAATTACCGAGTGCATATCCATTATCCTATGAGAGAAAAAATATTGAAAAGATCCCAGTGAAAAGGAATTTGTCTTAGCTATCCTTTGTTGAAGGAGCCATTAGACTTAGACAAAATGTTAAAATAATTTTAATATGTAATGTTCTAGAATAGATGTATAAATCAAATAATTTCAATTTCTTCAAAAATAATCTGTGTCTGTCAATAAGGTCCTATTTACCAACACAACTCTTCCCAGTGTCCCTGGGTATGGGGTGCCTGTTGAAAGGAGAGAATCCCTTTGTGCTTGCCAGCAGATGTGTGCAGGTTTAGCAGTGATGGCTGCACTGCACAGCTCTGAGGTTTAGCTGCAGTCACCTCTGCTCGTGAAAGTCACAAGAGCAATGGATTCTCAGTATTTAAATGGGAACATGGACTGTGCTCACTACTGGACCTCAGTGCACAGCCCTTTTGGAGAAAGCATTGTGGCAATGAGCTCCTTTGCTTTTTATGAGGGAATGCCAGTATGGAATGTATGGAAAGGTGGGTGATCAGTGGAAGGTTTTGTGAAAGCAACCCTCCTTTATGAGAAGCTTATTTAACAGCTTGTACTTCTGTCTATTTTTGAATGACTGAAGTTGTAAATAAAGCCTAGCTTAGTCTTGAGAAAGGTGGAATTGCTGACTTGGGACGATAACAACACCCACAAAAATCACCTGCATAGGAAACTTGGTAAATAAAATTGACCTTCCCCACTACTGCTGCCATTTCTGCTTACCTTCTTACCATGCTGTTCATGAGTATATCTAACAGTAGTTAGGACAGGGGAGGAAAGGTTGACTTTATTCTCTGTGGTGACAAATAGAACACTTAATAGATGACAAATTGGGGAATATTGAATCTCTAGAGACCTAATCAAATGTGAATCAAGTCAGCCCCACACGAGCATGGAGTAAAATGCCAGCTGGTGCATGGCCTTTCTGACTTGTATTTTATCCTTTGTAATAGATTGTGACCAGTTTTAATACAGCTAATACTTGCACCTAAATAAATAAAAACCCTCTCAACAATGCCAAACTATTGTTTTTTGTATAATAAGTACTTTTCCTTGTGAAAAAAAGTACTGTAACATTGAGTACAAGTGGAATTGATAATCATTTAGTTATCCTAAAGAGCTGAAGAGAGAATTACAACACTGATATTACATCTGAATTTCTGTGGGACCCTTATGCCTGTGCCATGATGAATTAATTTTGATGGAATCCAGCATGGAAGCAAGATTCTATAGTCAGGATAGAAAAAGTCTGTTAAGCAACTACTTTCTATCTTTTTTTGTCTCAAGGGAAATAAATTTCAGGAGTAATTATTTTTTCATATAATCTTACTATATAATTTTGTCTGACTTAAGCTATAGAAAAATTGATGTAATATTAGATAGTATGTCTTGTGTGAAAAATCATCCTAAGTGCATGCACACATAACTTGCATGTGTGCATACTCAAGCTTTCAGTATAATACTTGCCTAGCAAAGCTTTTCTCTTGGGATTTTATTGTAATTTATGAAAATGAATGTGTTACATGTGTAACATCTATAAAGGAATAAAAACTATCATTTATTGTGAAAGCAGATAAATAGTGCTTTTGAAATAAAAGCCGATGTTGTGCCAGTTTCAAGCACAATAGGAATGAAGAAAGCTCTTCTTTAAAATCGGTTGGAAAAAGCCAGTGTCAGCCCTTAGAGAGACATTTTCCTTGTTCTTTTCATCCCTGACTGACTTATAATTTGCTTCTCTAAGAAGCATTAGATTTTTGATAAAATCTTTCCAGCTTTACTTTTTTTTACCATGACAAATAGTTTCAGAACAGCTTCTTTACATGTAACTGTAGAGTTATCTGCTCTGTTCTAAAAATACTGCCAATCTGAGGCACTCATTTTGCATTCCCTAAAACCATCTCTAAGCCACACAAACCTCACAGAAGTTAATAGGTTTGACCTAGTATTTCAGAAGCCAGCATGGAAAGTGAATGCCATTAGAAAGTATTGAAAAACACATATGTCATTTCAGAACAATAAAAACATTTTTATTGATTTGCAGATGGCTAGGAAGGAAAAGAATTATGAATGTATTCTAGTCATTTTTATGACCTTTGCATTTTCCAACATTTAAAACCATTTTATTATTTTAATAAGAAACAAATTTCCAAATACACTTGCAAGAAAGCTTTATATGTGACTATTGGAACAGATCTTTTACTGACAACCTTCCCTTTTCCATCTGAAGGCACTCTTTCTCATTGTGATGTTCCCCACAAATGAGATGCAAAGTGAAATCCTGGTCCTTTTCAGCCCAGTATCAGGAAATCTCACTGACATATCTAGGTGATATAAATGGAAAAGCTAATATAAGTGGCAAAGTTAGTTCTTATAGGAGGTCAAATCAATTAGCTGTTTTCACACCTAATAAAACTATGCAATAAGGATCCCCTGGTGCTTTGATAAATGTTAATTTGTTATGCTTCTCAAGCTGTATTTGGGGTTACTGGGTCCAGTTCTTCTGTCCAATGCCACAAAAGACACATTTCTCACAGATATCTGCTTTAAAGGTGAAATTACGTAAGTGAGCTCAAAGAGAGAATGGTAGCTAAACACTAAAGCTGTTGCAAAATGGTGGTCTCAAAATGACAATGTTGGGATTTTTTTCTGTATTTTAGAAAAATAATTTCTGACTTCGCTTTATGTGTGATGGCCATAGGGCAAATACGTTAACTCTGAAAGTGCACCATGTGGGAGTTTGCAGGCATTCTGAGTGTACAGCTTGACATGCCAAAGTGACTCTGGGCAGCATCTCGGAGGGGAAACTTAAAAAAAAAAAATATAATAGGTTGTCTAAATAGTCCCTAGCTTATGATGATACTCTTTTAAACCATATTAAAGTGATACAATGATATGCTATTGGACATATTTTCTTGTTTTCTGATGTCATCTTAGAATTTCTCAGGGGAAAAAAAGAGGCTGAGTGAGATGGCAAGAGACAGGGCACCATGTGTTTTCACAGTGCAGCATCCATTATACATGAGCAGAATAGCAGTCGCTCAGCTGCAATCATGGTAGGCATGACTGCTTCTCTTACAAACTCATATTTCATTTATTCACTGCATTTTTCATTCCAAGACCCTGAGCCTCCACTTGTTTCTCTGCAAGTATAACTATGCACCTGAATAGTTATGGTGACTCCAGGAGAAGTTCCTCACATGAAGAAATTTAAACATGAGAATGGAGTGTTTACTGAACTGAGGCCAAAAGCTGGAGGTAGCTGAGCTGGGAAAATTTGCAATAGCATAGTAAAGTAAACCAGTCAAAAAGTGCATAAAACCACAGAAACCCAGCAAATCACACTGTACAAGTCACCTGACAAGCAGCTGACCACAGAATGATGCTGTGTACCACTGCATTCACCTTTCCTTCCCTGTGTTCATTCACATTAACAAACAATAATTATGTTAGTAAGGCTGTCCTCACCTTTATTTATGGGATAGTTATTCATTAAAACAGAGATGGAGCATTCCTTCATGTATTTGTTAAAAAGCCACCAATGCTGTCAAGCAAATTGCAGATGTCCAGGATGCAGCATTTGGAAAGCTGGAATTTGCTTTATTGCATTACTCTGGGTTTTTTGTCCCACACTGGACAAATGGGAATTTCTGAAAGCACCAGACTTTTACATTGTTTCTGTCAGCTTAATTGCTGTAACATGCCTTTGGTTTCAGATCAATTGCTATTAACAGCAAATACCACAGGAAAATTGATATACACGACAATTTATTTCCTTAGACATCTGTGAAATACTACATGCTTTTTGGATTGAGATGTCACATTTGGCTCACATTAGGACTGGAAGGCCAAGGTGTAACAAGCATTGGTTCACTTGTTCAACAATAATTTTTTCCATGCAATGAATCCTCCTTATCTTTCATTAACTGCCAATCAGGCCCTGCAGCTGCCACGTGCCAAAATATATCCTTTGTTATTAGCATTAAAAATACTATTAAAACTCAGACTGAGACATGAAGGAAAATACCCTTTCCTGGAAAAATACATTTTTAGTTCTTCCTGCTGGAAAAACTATTTGAGTGTGCTCACTGCTCAAAGAGATGTGAGGTGCTATGAAACTCAGACTTGTCACACTAAAACTCAATACCCAAAAGGATGCTTTGCATGGTATAGAGCAAAATGGAGTGCTTAAGCTTATTCTATAGAATTAGTTGAGAGTTTGACACATTGTGTGTGTCTGTGAATATGTTCATAACTTCAATAAACATGCTTATTTTGCATAATTTAATAGGAAAAATAGCTAAAGAAAGGTTTACCACCTAATAGTTTTCCAATAAGTGGAAGTTTGCAAGTAGTTTTAACATTTGCAAACTGCTTCCTTTGTCAGTGAAGGAAGAGAAATCTGGATTCAAAGAACAAGAAGCAGATCCCTTTCCTCCTTGCTGCAGATATTTCTCTCTCCCCTGTATCAGATGTGGATATTGGCATCAGCATTTAGAGACCTAGAAAACAGCAGTAGTCTGCTCTGCAGTGTTAAGTACTACAGCCTGGGATACAGGTTCCATTGAGGCCCAGCAGGAGGGAGATGAGTGAAAATGGAGTTCCTGAGACATCTCAGCATCCCTTGGAGTGGGAAGCCAGAATTCAGCAGGAAGCACTGAGTCTGTAGGAAATGTATGGATGCTTCCTGGTGTCTGTGCTATGCTGAAGTGCCCACAGTTTCTACTCTAACCTGCCCTAAAAACATGCTCTACAAGGCTGGTGAAGCCAGGACAGAGCTGCTTCTGCAGAGCTGAGAAAAATTGTGGAGTCTCCCTCACTGAAGATCAAAAGTGGAGCTGGTTCTGAATTAACTATTTAAGTATTTTTTAAAATGGAAAGTAGATCTTGCAAAGATCTCTTTCAGGAATCTCTTGCATAGAGATTCAAAGAACATGCATATTTGTCTATATCCAGGACCCTTTATATGTGTTGTATGACAATGTTTCTGTAATGTAAAAAAAATTACTTTCTAGATGAAGTTGCAAGAGTGAAACAATAAATCCACATTTAAACTGTGTTAAAATGTGTTAAAAAGCAAAGCCACTTCCATTTGTGGAAAACACTAATATATTTTTAGCTACAAATAGAAAACTTGAATATTTTGAAACAAAAAGTAGTTAAGAAAAGCTCCAAGAAGTCTTCATAGAGGCTAGTTTAACTTCATTAAATAAGTCACAGCAGAAGAGGTGACTCACTCACTCATTTTTCCTTTACATGTGAGGTTTTTTGAGACTCTTGCTGTGTCTCCACCTTGTAGTTGAAAGGCTACTGGGATGATGAGCATTCAGGGGCATCCATCCTAATGAGTCACTGCTGTGTGTAGCACCAGATATATCTTGTCTTCTTTTGACACTAATGCCAAAGGAGAATACAGAGATATCCCTAAATCACCCCTCACGGTGGAATTCACATGTGTTCAACAGATGATGGAGTGGGAAGCAGCCCTTGCCTTTCCATACAGTACTGCTCCTGTACTTTCTATTTTTTTTGAGCTCTCTGTCAAGGACTCTCTTGTTCTCCTTCCATCTTAAGAATTTAGAGAGGGCTGCAATTATAAGATTATCGAGCACTTCACAACCTTTGATTGTCATAAAACCTGTCCAGCAGATGACAAATGGAGGAATGGTGGGATAAGGGCTTGCCAGGATCACAGCAGCTTGGGGTGAGCAGAGCAATTGAGCCTGCCTCTCCTGAGCACCAGGGAGTGATTTAAAACACATCATTCCTGCACGTAGCCACACGTGCGTGCAGTTCCTCTGCAAAAGGGGAAAGGTTTTTCTCAGCTCCATAGGAAAGAAAAGGTTCACTTTTGTTAATTTCACTGTCTTTAGGAAAAGGGTATGGTCCTCAGCACTGAGTTAAACTAAAAGATATCCCAGAGGAATCTTGCAATGAATAGTGGTAATAAATTCATACCAGTAAATCAATGGCAATGCAGGCAGATGAACACAATATAATTCACAATGCAGCATCTGAAATTAATATTGTGTGGATTATTCAGTGATTAGTTGCGAAAAAACACAGATTTTTTAAAGTATCTCTTGTCTTGGGGACTGGTTAACAGGAAAAAAAGGTTGTTTGTCAAAGATGCTCAGTGTAATGCCACCACTCAGCCGCCTCCAGATGTAAGGTGTTCTAGAAAACTTAATGGAAATTAAAAACTTCAACTTAATTTATGAAGTCACAAGCTGGAGTGTTTCAGAAAGCGACAGTGGATTTGCACGGTGTAGCTTTATACGTGCATTATACATATGTGCAGCAATATGTATAGTGCTTCTCTTATCAGGAGGTTTGCTGAAAATCGAATCCAAACCACAAAGGCTGAATTTCCTTCTGATTAACACCAATTTCAAACCATATTGAACATATTTCCCGCAATATATAATATGGCAAAAGGTTAAGAAAAAGTTTCATGTTATGTAGTGAGAATATGGAACATTTTTTAATGGACTTCACTTATTATGTTGACAATATTGGTGAAAGTGAGAAATCTTCATAAATGAGGTTCCTGTAGACATTAAGGGGCACATTCTGCAGCCCTTTAGGCTGTTTCATATTCATAGACTCCAATAGGGTTGTGTCAACTTAATTGAAAGAAGACTTGGCCTTAGGATCTTAAACCCCGATGCAAAGCATATTCTGGGACAATCAAGGATTTTTTTTCTCCTTAATTCCCAGAGCAATAATATTTTCTGTTATGGAAGTCAGCCTTGGTTCTTAGGATATGTTACTAAACTTTAAAATGTGGGGTAGTATATGTTAAACATTTTAAGTATTTAAAAATATATGTATTAAAACTTAATATTTTTCAGATAGCAAATGACTTTGAAGGAGTATAATTAGTGTAGGTTCATTCTTAAAGTGTAAGAAAAAACCTGCGAAACATCAGAAATATTTCCGTCTCTCTCACTTCAGGTCTGGGCATCAGTTAGAAACTGGAGGTATGTGCACATATTCACATACCCATGTGCATGTATGAACATACACAGAGAATTCTGAATGTGCTTAAATGTTTCATTTAATTTTAATGTAAATAAGTAATGGCATAGGGAATAAAGTTCTTTGAGTAAAGTTTTCTGCACCTTCACCCATTTATGGGACATAAAGAGAAAAACCTCTGTTACATGACAGTTCTATAAACTGGCACTGCGGCCATTCAGGTTAGTAGAAATCAGTCCTCAGCTTTCACATTTTCATGCTTACAGATCCCTAAATGTCACATCTAGCACAGACAAAGAACCTAAATTTTTTTTTTTTTAACAAAACAGAAAAAATTAAAAAGGAAATATGAATGGTAATAAAATGTAGTAAAACACTGTGTCTTGCTATATTGGCAGTGCTGTGTTCTTTTCTTTGGTCACTGTGTTCTGTTAGGGTTTTCTTTCATTTGCATGTGCTTTATAGCAGGCTATAAGAACAGGAATACTATAACAGGGTTATCAAATTGTCTTTCACTTTTGTCCAGCTAAAAATTCTGCCAAAATATTATATGGCCAAGATCTATCTGGACTGGGAACAAAAATCTCAGCTAACACAGCTTCCAGAAGAAAATCACGAGTTGCTAAGCTGGTGAAGAATTCTTAGAATTCAAAAAATCCTGAAGTCTTGCAAGGTGAAAAGCTAGTGAGTATCATATGGACCTTAACAAGGTAAAATCAATTCTCTATATGATACCTATTTAGGTTGTGAAGTTAATGTGATGCAGTTTTTAATCTTGTCTCCCAAAACAGAACAAATTTAAATATAAAACTTTCCTTCACATGGTCCTGAAACAAGTGAGTAAATTGTTGTACAAGAATAGATTGAAACTGGCCTTTTTTGCTAATGTCTATTCTGTTGGTTTGTTTGTTTTCTTTTAATTTGATCTTAAAAGGAATAAAGAAGACAGTAAAAGAGGGTTTCACAAAATTGATATCCTTTCCTTTGGGAACCATATCTCACATTAGTGACAAGATCAGATAATACTTTATTGATCATTTTAAAATGGTCTTTTCAGTTAGAGGAGGAGGGATAAATAGTGGCAGAAACTTAAGAATAGCAAGTTTTAAAAGCTACAGTAGTCAGTAGCTGGAAATATTAATTGAGTTTGTGTGACCACTTTTACAAGTCATTTGAGCAGTGCATCCTGCCATCTTATACAAAATCATTGCAAATTTATGGGAGAGATAGACAAAAAACTCTGAAGAGAACACTATCAGTTATATTATTTTGCAATTTTATACAAATAAAAATTTATGTATGGAGCAAATTTACGTATAGAGCTCCCAGGACTTGCCAACAGTAACTAACTTATCTCATAGCACTGTGACATTAGTACACCTATTACCCCTATTTGTCTGTGTAAAAACAGACAAAGGGAATAACTAATCTTATCTGTCACTTTCACAGGCTGGAGAGGAAGAAAAGAAAGTGTGGGTTTGTTTTGAGGGTTTTTTAATGGTGTTTTATTTTGTTTTTTTGTTTCTTTATTTGTTTTTCTTCAACACTCATTAATTTGATTTTGTTTGGACCAAAATATTTTAACAGAGATGAACCAACCCCAGTAAAGATAGCAACACCCAGCTCTGCAGCTGAAGACAGCATGGGCACTTTAAAAACAAATGCTCTACTTCACAACTTCAGTCAACTCTGAAGGGCATCACTGCTTCCAATGTTATGCTCTCCACTTGTTATGACTCCCTAATATAGCTTATACTCACAGGAGCCCCTAACAATTTGCCCAAGGTCAGTCAACAAGTCAGTTGAAGAGGTGAAAAAATGAGTGCTTTTGATTTCTTCTCCCCTTCTTCCAGCAGATATTGGACTAGCATAAAACACAGACCATTTCAGGCTTTTTGTGGGGGAAGGGGAACATGACAGCTTCCTTTTCAGACATCAGAAAATACTTTAAAGAATTGGTTTCTCTAGCAACAGGAACAGAAAAAAAAAAAAGAAGCTATCATAAGTTTTTTCCCACCTACTCATTTTTTTTAATGTGGTAAAGCAGATGGCTTGGATAATGCAGGTATGACAGATTCTGATTTATTGACTGTAGACAGAAATATAAATACAGAAGCATATGCACTCTGCTGTGCTCTGTAACACGATAACACCTAATGACTTCAGACTTCATACTTCTTTTAGGTTCTACTCGTGTGTACCGACAAACACCATTATTTATTGTTAGGGCACGTTGGTGGCAGAGCTCTCTGTGTGTGGAAATCAAAGGCTGGCCAGCCAAATACTTCCCACACTCTCTACCTTCCCTGACAGCAGTGCTGGCTCCATGAATTCCCAATTTACATCTTTGACAGACGTATATTTTATTGACCTGGCCAAATACTTTCTCTTAAGGTGTTGTAAATTGGTCAGTACCGATGATATATAATGTCAGAGAACTCAACCTTTTGCCTTTGCCAAGAAAATTAAAAATGTCTTAATGATCTCTTTGCAGTGATGATAGAAAGGAGATTATTCTTTTTATGACTGTACCTGGCCCATGGATATTTCCTGTATTTCTTCAGCTGCCACAACACTGAGCGTTAGTGGACAAAAAACAAGATGTTCTCTTCAATAAAATGCTGACAACCACATGACCCCTTTCTCCTGAAGCTGCTGACACTGGTAGAGCAGAGATAACATCTGCTCTATGGTAACTTGGTCAGTACTTCCAAACTGCAGGAACAGCCTCAGTGTTATGGGCTTGGTTTGGAGTCACTGCACTCAGAACACTGCAGAGCATGTGCCGAGGTCAAATCGGAGCAGTGATGGTATCAGGATCTGGGCTGTTCTCAGGATTCAGTTTCCACCACTTACAGTTCTTGTATTTGCAAGCAAATAATTCCAGCACCATTACCAGGCAGTTTTTGATATAGCAGTGCCTCCAGTCTCTCTGCAGCAGACCTACTGGGAGAATAGTAGCGGAGAGGAAAAGAATGTAAAGGAATATGAAACCATTTTTCTGTCTCAGTTTCAGACTGTTTTCGGTCTAGAGAGACTGTAATGAACCTCAAAGTAGCTAAAAATAGTTTGCCGGATTGCAGAGAAGAAATTCTCTTGATGGGAGAAAACTTTCACTGAACAGATAGAAACTATTTCACTGAACTGGATAGAAAGAAATGAACTCTTTAACTAAAGCCAGAGCAGCAGCAGAAGCACTGGTGCTTTGGGGAGATCAAAGAACAGGTGGTGAGGTTCTCTGACAAGGTGGAGATTGCTGAGCAGAGTCAGCCTCAGATCATAGCTGCACAGTGTGCATGGCACTCCATCTGCAAAAGAAATGGAGAGGGTCTCCCAGAGGAACAGCAAATTGGTCTTTTAGGGTCCTGACAGCAGCCAATGATACGTTAGGGGTTTGTTACGTGTGTGCCAAGGAGACTCCACAGAGGCCTCTGGGCTGTAGACCTTTGAGAGCCAGGCTAGCAAGTGTGAGAAAGGTGGGAGTGAGCTTAGGCCAGGACTGGAGAAGGCTCCTTTTCTCTGCTGTATATTTGCAGAAACTTGCTCTGGAATGGTTGCCTTCTAATGGGGTGAACAGAGATAATTTAAAAATATTTACTGTGACTTTATGTACAGTGTGTGTTTTGTGTTTTGTGTAGCTATGTGTTTTTAACAGAAAATCTAAGCAATAAATTAATGAAATATTTCATACAATCAATTAAACATATGATGTGTCTCCTCATGGAGTATACCATACTTTTTAGTCCTAATATAACTTTTCCTGATGAATTTTAAAGACAGAGGCAATGTTTCAAGTGGTATGGTTTCTTACTTAAAAAACAACATCTTAAAAATCATTGCATTCTTCTGAAGTTCTGAAGTCCTGAAGTTTTTCACTATGTCAAGCTTGTCTAGGGAAATTTTTAGAAAATATATTTCCACTGGGTAAAGCTATTTTTTAACTAGAGTTCTAGCTCAGTGGTATAATGAATAAGAAGACGTTAGAAGCAACATTAAGGCTAAAGGAAAATGAAGACAACAGTGAAATAATTTGAAATTATAATTTCAAACTCTTGTACTTTAGAGTATTTTGTTAAAAATACATGTAGTTTTTTTCCCTTAAAGCTTTCAAATACATGACTTAAAAAATGTAAGTCTAATTATCCTTCAGAAAGCTTGAGAGGTTTAATAGTGAAACAGCAACCTGGCTGGAGCAAGAAACCATTTTTAACTTCCAATGGAAGAGCTATGCATGCAACAGTGAAGACACAGCAGCACAAGTAAAGTTGCTGGGTTTTTTCCCAGTGCTTTATCCATCTCTCTGTGCCCTGCTCTGCCCACTGTAATTTCAAGCTGTAATTCTTCGGAGCACTGAGAACCCATAAAGATGATAAATGGGTTTTTTTGTGTTGCCTCACGTGCTGCTTGGCATCACATCCCTCATTGCACTGCTGCAGTGTCTTGCTGAGGGATATTGGTTTGAATGGTGTGACAATATTCTGTGAGCCCCACAGGACACGCTGGGTTTGGGCTCCCCACTGCCCTCCCTTTCATCATGAGGTGCCTGCGGAGCGTGGGTGGCATGGCAGCTCTGTGCTGGAATGTTAACACCCCCATGGGGCACTTTGAGCTCAAATTCTATTTTCTTTTATCCCTGCAGACATGCACAAAGTTCTCAACTTGAAAGGCAGACAATATCTCATATTTCTGACTTACTGATGTGATGCAACCTATTTATTTCCTAATAGCATTCAGCCAGATTATGTGTCCATAAAGGCAAATTAAAATTGCATGGAAACCCTGTGCTTAGTACTTGAAAAGGCAACTGTAAAATATGCCATGTATGTGAAGGTGGAATGCTTTTAAAGGCAATTAATAAAATGACATAAAAGCTGTGGTGTCCAAAAAAGGCAAAACTACGAGATAGATAGTAGCTGTATCTGGCCTCCATCAGATTTGACATTCATTCCCCAGCATGTTTTCATGATAGGGTTTTCTAATGTGAATGTGTATGCAAAGGCTGAGGTAGTCACTGGGCTGTGTTCAAAGGGAAGGATTGTAAGGTGGGCTGGGAGCTGCAACAGTTTCTGGTGGAGGCCTGAGAATGTTCAAATATACACATGGAACCTGATCTGGGACAGAGTCACCCTCTGTGGTCAATATTTTTGCCAGAAGGGACCAGGCATGAAATTCAGAAACGGCAACTCCTCAGATGCAATGATACCTAGCATGCACTTAAAGATAAATAAAGTTGAGGGAATTTCACAACAAACAGGACCTTTTTGTTTTCTAAAATAAACACTGTGACTTTAATGAACAGAGTTCAGATGAGCAGTTCTCCTCTGCAAACTGCTAGTGCTGGTATCTACAGACCTGGAGGCCCAAGCTCTCCCGAGGCTGGGTGTCCATGGCAGTGTCTGGTGTTCCCACTTGTCTTGTGTCTGCCCTGGCTTTTGCACTGCTTTAAGGTTTTACTTCTTCCTTTCTGTTTGTAGAGGTCCTGAGCTGCCATCAGGTCTGGAGCATGAATCTATGAATCTATGTCTGCTTCTCCTTACTGCTGTGAGACTAAATTCTGGTCAATCCCTTGTAGTAGTCATGGAATCATAGAATGGTTTGTGTTGAAAGAGATCTAAAGATCATCAGGTTCCAAAAACTCTGCCATGGTTATAGAACCTGCCAATAGACCAGGTTGCTTCATACAACCTGGCCTTGAATGCTTCCAGGGATGGGTCATCCACCACTGCTCTGGGCAGCCTGTTTCAGTGACTCACATGTGAGGGTGGTGATATAGACATGATCTAATAATTCCTTGTGATCCTGGAGTTTCCTGGAGAGGACATCTAAAACTTTTTTCTGCACTGGCACCATAAGTTGGATTAGTAGTTTTGAGGTCAAGCATCTAGTCCAGTAGTGAGTGCTTTCAAAAATGTCCTTGTGATAGCAGTATGTCCCCAGGAATCTCTCAACCTTCATTTCTTTTCCTTGGGCAAAGAGATCCTTACTCTGCAGATGACATCAGTCATGCTGCCTGCAGTTTGCAGATGCTGAGTGCAGGAGCAGGTGACAATGTAGGGAGTGACAAAAGTTCTTTCCTGCACTGGAACTGTGCAGAGGCCCTGGGATGGCAGAACAGCAGTGAAGCAGCAGTAGGGCCAGCCAGGCAGGGCATTTTACCTTGTGTTTAACACAGAGATTGAACACCACTATGCCAATACAACACATATATATTGGAGAAATGAAATCCCACTATCCATGGGGAATTTTAGAAAACCACACTAAACTACACAGTGCAAACATGACATTCTGAGACTTGGGAAAACATTCTCCTAATCTCTGAATTTCATTGCTCATGCACACATCTTATTTCAGAACAAGAAATAACCTGGGCTTGATTTTTAATATATAACAAAACCCCCCAATTAGTCACAGAGTATGCACACCCACACGCACACCCACACACACCCACACCGACACCCACACACGCAGTGCAGCAGTAATTTCTTTTCTGATGGGGAAATCCAAATTGCATAAAGTTTAAAATGTAAAGTGAAAAATAAAGTATATGCTAAAATATTTAAAGAGGGACAAAAACCATCTGCTACATCATGGGAGGAAAATTCTACAGATTAATATTTTCTTCCCATTCACTTCTCCTTCAGAGAAATCTATTTAAATGTATGTGAAAATATTATGTCAGACACTCTAAGAAAACAATCAAAAAGCTCCTTGTATATAAAATATTTACCAAGAGAGAGAAATCAACTTATCTTCCAAGTAACACATGTGATTTCACTACACCTGTATGAATTAGACGGACTTATTACGATATTATAGTTTGCAGTTATGAGAATAATGCTGGCTAATTATGTTTTGAAGAGCTTTTAAAAAGTTGGAAAGAGAAGGAAACAACTTTAAGACCTCTCCTATTTGCAAACTAATTGTTTTTATAAAATGCAATTTACATTAACTGCAACTGCATCTGTCATTGGCTTTTTTTTTCCCTTTTTTTTTAAAGTATATATTAAATCTTTTCTCTTCCCTGCTGCCACATGAAATGCCCACAAACGCAGCCTGGGGAATCGACTGACTAATTATGGAGTGAAAGCAGTAAAATAGAGTATGGATAAAATATTACCCAATGAACAGGGTTAGCAGCTTCAAAGATGGGGCTATTTTTATTTAAGTTATATTACATTTGATTTTCTTCATGAACTGTGTAAAGTACAATATGTTCAGACAGAATGTCACTCTAAAGCAGACAATAGCCTTTTAATAATTCAGTCTCTATCAGAAAAACTCAAGATCAAACTTGACCTTGTTTCTCAGTTTAGAGATGTCTTTCATAGACTCTCTACAGGCTTGTTAGCCAATCACCCATCTTGGCTTTCTGAAAAGGGGGCACTGTAGGAAAAGGATGGAAGGAGAATACATGACAGATAATGTTGGAAATATATTGTTTATTACACTTGAGGCGTACGTTTTTTTGCTTGACTTCCCAGTGAAATAAGGCTTATGCAACTGTGTCTGTAACTTTGAAATCAATTAGATAACTTCAGTTGCATCTAAATGGGAACAAGGGGTTCCTACTATTTTTATATATATATACAAAATTTTACAGTAGAGTAGAGGAAAAGGAACAAATTCTAATGAGGAAAGACATCAGTTTAGGATAAAGCACTGTGCCAGTCACCTGACAACTAATATTGACCCGCCAGTCAATACGTATGGATTGTGGTGTAGGGTGTGGTGTGGGCTGCATTCCAGTCAGTCAGGGAAAAAGAGACAGAAAGAGTGATGGGGAGAGCAGTTTGGAGGGCACTGGAGAAAGATGTATGAGGTCACAGATGTATGAGCACTCACCTGTATTACAGCTGCTGCTCTTAACACAATTTCCTTTTATTCCAAATTATGCTTTATGGTGATGCTGTTATATCTGTCTCCAGTGATATTTCTTCTACTACAAACATATATGGTGAGACTCATTGCACTACCTGTCTACAGTTTAGTCTTCTAATCAAATTATCTAGATCCCTTTATTACAGTGAAGGTGGATAAGGACTGTACTTTCATGGGGATCATTCATGATGTCTATCCAATTGTCTTCTGAGGAAATCATTCTCCTGATGAAAGAGGTCATCTAAATGACTGGCTTAGACTTGACAGCTGACTTCAGGGAATATAATGGTGATATCAAATATTCTAGTTACTGATAAGCATCTTATGTTCTCACTCAATCTGGCTGGAAATAGACGATCTCTACACTTGAAAGAGGTTAACCAAAAGACCTTGACTTTCTGGAGTCCTTCCCTGAAGAAGCAAAAAGCCTCCTAGCTGTCTAGTGAATAGCTACAAGAAACATAATGGTGACAGATCTTCACATTTGATTTCTATGCTGGTTATACTGCCAAAAATTTCAGTGTGGGAGAGTAGTTATATTAGGAGATTGGCTTGAAATCAAACAGCCAGTCTTGTAAATGGAAGGAGTGTTCTCGCCAGATATTTCCCTATTTTCTACAGAGGGGATGAACAGTGAGATGATGAAACTTGCTGTTAATAAAAAAGTGTCATCACAGTTTCAAGATACATCAAATGTGATGATGATTCAGAGAGTAACAGAAAGATAATAGCATGTAATGAAGTGCACGTATACTGTACTGATCAGTGAAATGACAGAAAAAAAAATTAATGTCTGCATGTGTAAAAGATATTATATTTGTTGAGCAAACCAAAACCAGGCTCTGTCCATACCTGAATTGGGGGAGTACTAGAAGAAGGACTTGGGAAACGGCAACTGCAAAGGGAATATGACATGGCAGGAAGAGAGGGTTAAAAAGCAGCAACAATCCACTGTTTTTCAAAGAAGAAAAACTATGATGTCTCTTGAGACAACTAAAGAAAACACTTTTTGAGTGACCAGATGTAATGACGCCATGCAACTCTTCCATGGGATCTCTGGAGGTCAAAACCACTTTCAGGTTACAGCAATTGTTAAATCTAACATGCACAACACAGTCCCTTAAACACTGGCTGCTGCAAGCTGAGGGCTACATCCTTACTGGGCTCTCTTGTATGTAGCAGACTTTTCCTGGTTCCTCACTGCTGCTGCTGCTAGCAGAGACAGGCCCCCAGCCTGGGTGACACCGTGGCTCATGTGCTGCAGCCCTTCCTGTGCCCTGTCCATCAGCACAGCCAGAGCTATCCTTCAGCCATGGGATCAGCTGCCCAGAACCATTCCAAGCAGCCCAACAGATGCATGTCATCACTCTTCAACATTTATTATGGTAGCCTGTGTCAGATTTTCCCACCTAAGTTCCCAAGTTACTGAAGGTGAAGCACCACCTGAGAAAGCAAACAAACAAACCTGACCTTCTGAAAAATCTGCAGGATAAATATATTCAGGAATACTTTAGCTTTCACCTTCTCAAGCCACAAAACTGATTTTTTTATGGATAATAAACTTAGTAGCAGAGTTGGTGTTTATATGGGAACATATCCATGCAAATGTTAGAAATGACAAATCTGTATTTCCTTTTACATTTTCAGCTATTTAATCAGTAGCTATTTTCCTCCTTTTTTTTTTTTAATTTTAACACTAAATTGTTAAATTCACTTCCCAGTGCAAAATGCTAAAAGAAAGCCTTATGATCGATATGACATTTTCTTAATAGTGAAATTGTTTTGTTACACCTAGTGATCACATAATGTTCCTGTTATTAGACATCATATTGCTATTTTCACATCTAAAAATGTCTAAGCATGGTACAGTTTTTAATTCTTTCCAAAGATATATACTGTAAGCAGAATAATGTGAATGGGTTGAAAGGATTGATTGAGAACTTAAATGGGATTGGCTGTGTGCACATTCAAGGCTATCAAAAAACTACATACTATTCTCAGTCAAAGATTAGGTAAATGAAGTACATACTGATTTTAAGATCTCTAAGGCTGATAAGACTATTGAGGCAATCAAGATCCAAAGATATCTAGATTATGTGTTGGAGATTCCCGATTAAGAGATGAGGTGAATGTTCATTCTCTTAAAAATAAGAGCACATTGCAGAAGATCACATTATTCCTTCCCTTGCTAGATTTTCTCCAGGTACCAGCATGGTTCATGGGTCTCTAAACAGCCAAGATTGGTCTGATTTATTTACTTTCACAAGTTCCCCACATCCTCACAGTGGGGTATTTTTTGTAGGTATGTTAAATTTCAGGAAGAAGAATATAAATGCAACTTGATACATGTCATATATATTCACAATGACAAGAAGATGTGCACTGACAGAGTGACCGTGAAAATGTGAGTTTGTTCCAATAATTATACCTGCACCTATGAAGGAGAAGTTGTAATAATACAGTAGAGCTTTCCATCCTGTTTTCAAACAAAAATAGGCAGCAGGTTGACATAAAGCTTGTAAATTCTTGGGAAATTTTTTTTGCATATATTGTCCAAGCAACAATGACAGTGTACTGGTAAACATACTCCTGCTGTGTACTGTGAGTTTCTGCCTGGGTTCACAACAAATTTTCAAAAATGACAGGTAAGAACTTGTTTTTCTTGGTATTGCTGAAATATGTAAGTGGCTGTACTGAAGAGAGTATTATTTTACTCATCTGTACTAGGGAGGTTTAGAGTGGTTTCTGTATAATTTAGTTCTTAACAGCTCCATGAGTGGCAGCAGTGTGAAGCT
Source organism: Vidua macroura (assembly GCF_024509145.1). Classification (NCBI taxonomy): domain Eukaryota; kingdom Metazoa; phylum Chordata; class Aves; order Passeriformes; family Viduidae; genus Vidua; species Vidua macroura. The sequence continues at coordinate 20,639,054 of NC_071572.1, forward strand.
GTAACAGCCTTTCAGCTCTGTGTTTTGCACTGCAGTGAAGCATCTCTGCCTTTTGTTATGAAATTTTATAATGTATTTAGTGATTTGGAACTACAGGCACATGATGTATCTGAAACTCTTTAGGTGCTCAAAAGTGAAGGGTGCACATTCAGATACCAGCCTCAGCCTCAGGCTCAGCCTCCCTGCAGGAGAGCTAGTTCCTCATGGGTGTTCATGCAATGTGTTCAAGGGTGAGGCTGTACCCTGGGACAGGATCTCTTAGAAGAGGGCTATGTAGGTATTGACAGATAAATATTTTCAAGGGATGCCTCAGACTCGCTGGATTCTGTTTCCAGCCTTTGATAAAGGTTTTCTCCTGTCACTTAGCAGCAAGACTGCATCATGGAGGTCAGTGTATTTTAAGCAGATACTTTAAATTAGACTGCTAAAGCCATATTTCAGTTTGGAAGTCTACACTGTGTTTCTGAGATGCTTGGATGTTTTTGAAACTTCTCAGTGCCTATTCTGTGATAAGCTGTAACCTGACAAAAGTATTGCATAAAACTGTAATATTATTCTTTAATGTTACTCACAAACTTCAGTGCCTCTCTTCCTTGCACTTTAAATTCCTACCATTTTTATTTGATTTCTAATAAAAAAGCCCATTAGTAATAATGGTCCCTTGAAACATTCAGTTTCAGATTTCACCCAGCTACAGGCTGGCATTGTTAGGCATTTTGAGCACTGCTGAGTAACAGGCAAAGTGCATTTCTCAGTGTCAAATGTCTCATGTGATAGGGCTCACAAGAGAGGGAATAGGGATGAGTGAAATTATTTAAATTCAATTACTCTTAAGGACAGAATCAATACAAATATCCTTTTTGCTGAGGCAACAGGGTAGAGAGTGACTCTCCCCCTCACAAGTCTTTGCTGCAATTTTGAACTTTTTCCTTTAATCTGTTTGTGTGACCAAAAGAGTGAGATGTCACTTTTGACTGGGACCATTAAGCCATGAAAGTGACTGGAAAAATAAGGCATCTATGCTTCTGCCAATGTAAAACAGACATCTGGTTTGGCTGACTTTAAAGCTTGCAGCCTAGTCTATACTATATATAGTGTATATATATACTATATAGTATATATAATGCATATCTTTGAGGGACTTGGAAAGTTCAGAGATTTACTACAATCAAAAAAAAAAAAAAAAAAAAAAAAGCATTTTAAAAAACCCTAGGTAACTTTGATTGCAGAAATCAGGGAGAAAACCTTAGCCCCAGTAAAAGCAGTGACTCCTGTGGAGTCAGGCCTTCATCCATCACACTCCCTGTGGGAAACATACCCAGGGGCAGCTCCCCAGGGCTTTTCCCAGGCACCCACCCTTGGGCATCTCGAGCAGTCTGAACCTCTGCTCCGGGCTGGTTTCAGGCGTTTATTCTTCTCACGAGGGAACAAAAAACCCCATAAATGCTCTGTTGAAAAAAACCCAGGTGGTATTTTCATATATAAGCACAGAATTCCGTGTACATTCTTAAATGGGTTTTTTCTTTTTCTGCATTTTATAAATGAAAGGGAAATGCTCTCAGACTCCCCTCTCAAAGGATGTGAATCTAATCTCTTCAGATCAACTTGCATCTCTCAGCTGTATTTGCCATGGTAGACTTACAACAGTCATATCAACACAGCCAGATATTGGTGTGACACATGGTAGATCAATGTGTCAACAGGGGAGTCTGAGCAAATGTCTGTGGAAATATTTCATACTTCATGGAGGTACAAATAAGAGAAGAGTGTAGAATAAACTCATTTGTGTCCAGATAGATTGTTTTTTAAATAATGGGCTTCATCTGGGTAGATGAATTCAGCTCAGGTGAGTATTTATGTCTGTGAGGTAAGAAGTAAGCAGCTGCATTAGGATACAAACCCATCTGGATAGGGACTCAAGGAATGAGCCAGGCTTGGGTACTTCAGTGTGCCACTCCTGAGGCATTGACTCCTCCTCCCCCATCACCAACATTCAATTAAACCCTAATGGCAGGGCTGCAATTAGTGCTGGGCTGCGGGAAGCCTGAGCCCTTGTGACTGATCTAACATTGTCCATTTCAAAACCAACCACATAAACCCACAGTATTTTTTAGTTCTACAAATCTGAGCTCTCATATCCTTTTTGATTTACTTATTCAAAGATCGTTGCTAACCAAATATCTAATTTTGTTAGGGTTGATGTGGCTTGCGGGAGACAGTCTTTAGATTATGAATCAAATGAAATGGGTGGATGCTCATTCAGGTAGGCAGTGTCTGATGATAGTCAGACAATGTCTGCAGCTCCTTGATTTTACAATTTTCTATTCAAATTGTGGTGAGACTAATGATACTAATTTTATAATTGTAGTGAGTTTGCTCTAGCATCATTTGTATAAGTGGCTCGCCATCTATAGTGGTAATTAGTGTTTTCTTCTTTTTTGATTTGGTGTTTATTTTGGTCTTAAATCTATTTTCACATCATCACTCCAGTGCACTATTCATATGTTTGAAGTAACTGCCTTTTTAGCTCTCTACTCAGATTGCTTCCCATGCATCAGTGTCAAATGTGCTTAAAGAGCAGTGGATGCAGCATGACAGCAGATTACTGATTGTAGTGTCCTTTGTGAAAACAGCAAATCCTTCTGACCCCACTGACCTCCCTCCACAACCCTGGGATTTAGTCTTTGACCTTTCTGTACTTCCCTTCATCCCCCCCAAAAAGCAAAACTGCTACCAAAACTGCTGACGGTGTATGATGCAGTTTTCTAAACTCTGAATATTTCACAGGGTTAGCTTGAAATTGCTTGGTGTTTAAAATTATCCCTTATTTAACTTTATAAAATCAGCAGGTAGGTTTATCAACTCAATAACAGCAAAATTATTTCTGTAGCACTACTGACCACAGAACATGTACCTGAAAAAAACTCTTCACGTGTTTGTCTATATAGAGGCGAAAAAAAGTATTGATCCCTTTGAAAATGAAACTTCATGCCCTGATGTTGGCAGTTCTGTCATTAATATTCTCTTTTTATAGGTGGGGAAAAATATGAAAGAAAATCCAGTGCAAGTGGACCTAACTCCCGAGTTTAAGGGAGAGGTGTGTATGTATAGTCAGGGCAGTATCAGGCTCAAAGTGTTTTATTTCATATTTTTGTCTGGTGGATGCATTTGGAAATTGTTTTTGAAGGATTACAGAGAATTGTAAGGACTTATGTAAAGTCCTTCTTTGATAACTGCATTACTACAAAATAAAATGCAAGAGTGATTTTCTCGGATTGATTCTGATACATGGTGATGGCAGCAGAACAGCTGCACATGAGAAATCTTCCATGGAATGAAAATATAATTACAGTTTCAATACCAATATCTGATGAAATTTAAGGGCCAAAGCCCAAGATTCCAGACTTCTTTATCAAGAATCAAAAAAGGCTTTAGAAAATGATCAAAAATTTAAAAGGGGCTGTATATTTTCAAACTGGCAGAACCAGAACCACAGAACTGAAGAGTTTAAAGACAATAATAGGAAAATATATACTGACTTCCTGCTAATATCCATTCCAAACCAGTGAAGGATAAAGTAAGTTGAATGAACTCATGTTGACGTGTCAGGTTATGCAATGACATGAGACAAAATAAAATCTAATTCTGTGATGACATTGTAGCCTCCTGTCACAGCTGAAGATAACAATCATCTTATCTACAAGTATTTGATGGGTCTGGTCCTGAATGGGGAAAATTGCTTGAGACATTAAAATTGAACACACAAAGGGGCTGGCAGAACCATGAAGGGAGACCTCATGACATCTTACAAGCTGAAAGATTGTTTATTCCCCAAATGTAAGCTCTGTTGGGGGGAATTGGAAAAAGTCCTCATAGTGCAGTTTCTTCATTTGCAGACACTTTGGGTTTGAAATGTCATCTTTCTTGTGATTATCTGTCAAGGATATATGAGCTTAGAATAAAACACCATATCCACTGATCTCTATTCCCAGTGAGTCTGATTTGTTTGTTGAAAAGGGTAGAAACTCATCCAACCCAGATATAAGAAAGGCTTTCTTTTATTGCCTCTGGGAGACAGACTGTAGTCTGCAATCATATTTCTTCAAAACAGCAGATATACATGTTTTTGACCGGAATAATTAGATGAATAAATTCTTGCAAACATAACTGCTATGTTATTCTCAAATTAATTTCTTAAAATTATGTTGAGATTTGTTTTTTAGTTCATAAATTGGCATGAAAGGCTTTGAAAGAGAACACAGGGAACTCACAGTCATATTGGTATGAACCTGGCTCTGCTTCTAAATGATTAAAATATGCCTGGATTTTGCCCTTTGGGTTTTGGAAACTTCTTTATTTATTTCTTTTTAAAGACAAAAGGTGCACATGGTTTTGTTTTATCTCTGTCAGTCAACTTCAGGAGGTAAATATTCAGAATGGCATAAATGGATTTAGATAATTGATTCTTTCTATCTAAATTGTGGGGTTAAATTCCCCAGACAGTGAATGGCAAATATCCTCCAAGAATTTTTCCTTCTACTGCATCATAAGCATTTTTTGGAACTAAAAATTTTCTCTGAGTTGGAAATATCATACAAGTAATAAGTACTCCAAATGATTTCCAGCTCTGATGTCCTTGTCCTCTTCTTTCATTCATAGTGACACCCATCACAGAGGAAGAAAGATTGAACCAGAGGTTTAATGAGAGTAAAACATCTAATACTTATGACATCCTTCAAAGAAACATCCACATGGCCAGATCTAGGTACTGCCTTGATTTCTATTTTTATTTTAGCAGTCCTTGATCAATGGCAGGACAATTGCCAATCTATTAGATTTTGTCAACTATTGTGGTTCAGACTGCAGTATTGTAAAACAACATTTGGATGGGACCTATTTACTGTCTGTGACAGAGAAGCAAAAAAGCCCTCCTAGAGAGAAAGGTGATTCTTCAAGGTTTTTATCTGACACAGGCTAATTTTTATGCTGAAATATGTAAGATAAAACTCAGTCATAGTAGATGGCAGTACAGCTTGCATATCCAATATCTCCAACACCCCCGTGTGACCATCCATCATTCTTTCTGATTAACAGACTAGACAGTTGATATCAGCTAATATTAGAAGCTCATTCATCTATTAATAAATTTTCTTCAATTGTATTTAATTGCAGAACATATTACACCAGAAGAGAGTGTACAAACTCACAGGCTTATTTTAAAACAAACAACATTAAAATTCAGCAATTAATGAATGTAGAAGGTTGTTTTCAACCACGTCTTTCTGAATTTCTTTAGAGGGTTTGAAAACATTACTGAGTTCAGTGTTACTAGCGATAAATAATAATTTATACCACATTTAATGCTGAGCAAAAAATTAAGCTGAACTTCAGAAAGTGTCCAGGAATCTTGTAAACTCCAGAGTAAGGCAGCCCCTCCAGCACAGGCTAGATCCACACTTTTCAAGCTGTCTGCAACACATCTCCTCTCCCAAAGCACGATGGCATCTGCACCTCTTCTGCATGAACTTTTCCTCCAGGGAAGGAAAATTTGGGGATGAATTGTGGACCAGATGAAAGAGGCAGCAAGGGCAGAAGTGGTCTGATGGGGACAGGGAAGGGAGCAGCACACAGAATCAGCTCAGAAGGGATCTGCTGGATTTTGGGAACCTTTGAGAAATCGTAGATACCCAGGAGCACAGAATGATTTAAGTTGGAGGGGACCTCAACTTTCACCAGATCAGGTTCCTCAAAGCATCATCCAGCCTGACCTTAACACTTCTAATGATGGGGCATCCACGGCTTCTCTGTTCCAGTGTCTTACCACCCCTACATTCCCTGGGGTCCCTGTGACCAGGGTGGTCACCTGTGCCAGGAGACCTGCTAGGGTAGAGATGTAAATCCAGCGGAAGCTAAAACTATGACAGTAAAGCCTGTTCCTTCCTCCATCTCACCCCAGTCACAGATGTACTATCTTGGGAATGCTTTTTCCGTCTCCATTTCAAGGGAAACTTCCCCTAGACCTGGTCATGAACAAGAAAGTCTGGGTAGAAAGTATGCAGTCTTTAGAGAAGGACTGGGAAAAAGTAATATATTTGCTCATGGCAAATTTACACAGGAGTTGGCTTTCTACCAGCCCTAGTGTGGGTTTGATCATCCTTTTGACAATAAAAATTGCAAATGTAAGAGGAATTTATATAGGCAGAATATAATGACCTTAGATATGAGCAAAATCCTGGCCTTAAGGAAGACAGTGGAAGCTTTGCCATTGATCTCAGTGGAGACAGGATTATACTTGTAGTTTTGTAAAGATTCTATCATTAAAGTTATTGTTTTTAAAGTGTCATTGGATATTTAATTTCATCAAGTGCGAGAGCTTTTATTTTATGATTAAAAAAGACGGAAAATATAATTAGGCTGAGAGTTCTGTCAAGGCTGACTAGTTATATTCAACATGCCCTTAAGAGGTAAATCCTTTGGGACAGTGAAATTTAATAATGTTTAGGAGGTATTATCTTTCAGAAAATCTAGCTGCTAAAGAATTCTCTAGCAAATCCTTGCAGCACTGTATTCAGAATAGTTTTGTTTTTACTGAGCACGAAAGTCTTAGATTCAGAGAGCCAAGTCAAAGAAGAGTATCTCAAATTTATTGGCATAAGATTGTATTTAAAGCCTGATCTGACAAACCACTTAACTATATTTTTAACCTCAAGCATGCTAATTGTCTTTGCAACTTTATTCCTGGCTGAAAGGAATATTTAGGCAGTTTAAAACCCCTCCTGATTTCCAAGAATAACAGTCTCTTAGTATGCCATGTTTCATTAGAATGAAAGATATAAAGAAATGGAATGAAAGTGGGAAAAGAAAATGGGAGGACTTCAGCTCATAAAGTGAAAATATGATCAGAGAAGTGCTGGACTTGTACTATTCCATTAATAAAACACAATTAAAAATAACATTTAAACAGAGATGTACTTTTGTCCACTGTAAATATTTGTACATGTTTGGTAACTAAAACCACAAGGGGAAATATGATTAGCAAGGACCATCTGGATAGTATGTCAGGAAGATCAAAGGATTCTTATTTTCTCTTTTTCTATCTCCTCACAGATTAAGTTCCAGTCACCTGCTTCTCACCACTTAACCCAACTCATCCTTCAAGGCTTTGGTCTTGCTCTCTTAGTAAAGAAACAGAAAATGTTTGCTTGGGAGCCTGACAATAGTATTCCTCATGTGGCCTTAACATTTGATGTTCAATCATATACAAAATTCTGACGCAGCACTTGGAGGCTTTGCCAGCTTTGGGGAAAGCCACAACAATTAGGCATCAAACATGACATTTTGTCCTTTCTTCTTTTATAGGAAAATGATCATTTTATACAAGTAATTTTCTGTCATAATATAGGTAGATAGAGAAAGGAGTTGTCTACAGTGGAGGCGCTCAGGAACAGCTTTTTTGAAATCCTACACAAAGATCTTGGTTTCTCTGCAGTCAGGGACAAGGACAATAAGGCACAATATAAATTTTTCCTATTAAAATCCTTAAATGTTGTTATTAGCTATCACTTTTATGAACTCCTCTTCTTCCTACACATCAAGGTGTTCTTTTTGACAGCATGTTTAACTCTAAGAAGCTGTGCACGCAATCTCTTTATGTTGCATTGAAAGTAATTACTGGGCATATAATGAATTCTCCTTTATGTCTCTAAGCAGTTGGGTTCCTATTATCAGGTTTTCAGAACAAACTGATTGTATAAAGGTGTTGTGTCACAATTAATTCCAGGAGTCAATGAGGTAAATAACCTCATTTATTAATGATCAAGGAAAGTAAGAGAAATTCATTATCTGACACTTATTTTCTGTACCTGATTTTTACCCCGCTAGAATGAAGGTGAGATTACATTGCTCTGAAAGCTGGTAGGGAAAGGACACACAATTTAAAATTAGTTTATGCTTGGTTGTCAGTCTTTGGAGCTCATAGAGGCAGCAGTTCAAGAACAGAAAAAAATTCAAATATTCAAAAGTCATCACTGACTTAGTTACCTAAGTTCTGACTACAAAACATATTCTAGCAATATTTATGTCTGCTATGGTCCAAAGTTATGCCTGGTAAAATTTAACTAATCTCAGCAGAATTGTAGTAGAGATGTGTATAACTCAGTGTTTTTTCTCCTGGGAGTACTCTTGCACAGCTTTATGAATATTCGTTGGTGTGTTGATTAGTGCTAGTTGATCAGTGATTGTGCTGATTACTTAGATATTTACTGACTGATTTGGGTAGTACTCTGCAGAGCTGACAGGTAGGAGAAGGGTGAGTGGCCTTGGCAGCCCTCTCTTCCAAACCAGAACTTTGGCTCCCTAGAAAAGGCCTAACTTTAGACAAGGCAATTTAAAGATCAATCTAGGTGAACTGATGCAATCTGCTAATGCATGTACATTTAAATTAGCTAATGACACAGGCAACATTGCAATCGATTTGAGTGTGTCTACATTAGGCTTAGCCTTGGTTCAAGAATGATCTAAGTTAAAATAAGATCAATTGTTTTTAAAATCCTGCAGCTTTCCTGTGTGGACAAAGCCTGCCCCCGCTCTGAAGCTGGCAGCACTCTAACAAACTCTAGGAAGACTATTTTAACTTATTTTAAATTTTTCTCCTCACTAAATTTGTTTGGTCTCTTAAAGTACAATGTGGTCAGTTGTGTGATCCAAGTGATCCTTTACACACTGAAGTCTAAAAGTAAGGTTCAAAAATCTTCCTCCAGACCTTTAACTTTGTCTGACTTTCAAATACTCCTGTCTGGGTGACCTCAGTAGGACTGGGGGTACTCAGCACTTGTAAAAGACCCAAATAACTCTCAAACCAGACCATTTATTTAGGGGTTTAGCTTTGTATTTAAGAGGCTATTCTGTGTTCTGTTTTCAGATGTTTTGGATGCAGGATTAATTCAATTTTCTGTTTTCTTCAATTCTATTCCTTTACAGATGACCACTCTCCCATTTTACAACAATAATTTAACAGTCTTAAAAAAAGAGTTCTAAATATAATCTCCAATTTTTATTTCTTTTGACATTTGATACACATGGAAGCCAAACAATACACAGTTTAGCAAGCTGTATATTTTTGTACAGTCATTCTCAGCTGCAGTCATCACTTGGCTGACAACCATCTGTGTCAACCTGCATTTTTCTTCCCATTTTGCTCAGCTGAAATGAAAATAAATTGACAGAAACAACTTCTGCAGGGAAAGTGCGAAAAAAGGTAACAGAGTGGTGGGCATCTCTCTTCATCTTTAAGCACATTTTTTTCTATGTTAAGTTTCACTTGTATTCAAAATTATAATGCTATTTCTTTCAAATGGAAGAAGGAAAACCTTGAAAGAAAGAAAACACAGCTTGTTTGCTTACAAGGCAAAAAGCTACTGCCAGCCCCAAGTGGTCCATCAGAACACAACATCTTGACTGTTGAGCAGCACAAGGTGAGGGCTGTGGAGGCTGCCACAGGTGATGTCCCAGCACTGGCAATAGGAGCCAGACCAGTTTAAGAAATGCTTAATTTCCTTTCTGCATAGACCAAGCTCTTCTCTGTGTTCCACAGGCTTTTCTTTGCCTACTTTCACTTTCTACTTAATGTTCCCTTCTAAGGTTATTTATCTGTGAAGTCAAGGGTTGGAGAAAAGGAACAGAAGAGAGGAGGTAAAAATGTTGCCCTGAGCCTTGAAATCAAGCCTGACCTTTATGAATGTGGATTTGGTTTCAGAGGTGTTTTATGAAGGTAAATGAAAAACATTTTTGTGACTCAGAATCACAAAATATGTTATCTAACAGTCCTTATAATTAGATTCTAAGCTGACTACCTGTTTCTATTACAAATACTTTTTTAAACCTTGTAGTTATTACTATGATCTGTACCTGTAAATCTCTTCAGTTTGAACCACATAGGGATACCATGAAAATAATACGTAGCAGTGTTAGCAGGGACTGTATCAGAAGGTGTTTGCATAAGAAAACAGTACTGAGGTTGCACAGGATTCTGACTTTTGATTTGCCCAAGTACTGTGAGCTTGAATTGTAAAATTAACACACTTCCCCCCCCCCCCCCCCCCGCCCAGCCCCCAATAAGCATGTACATTAATACATAGGATGAATTTCTAATTAGTTTCTACTTGATTCAGTGGTAATTAAATTTCAGAGAATCAGAATTTGACATATTCCCCTGTTTCTCTTCCTTTTCCATCCATACTGCAAGACTACACCCTTGCATCTGAATTTTGCCAGTCTCTCAGAGCCCTGTCAAATCCCTATCAAAACTCAGCATTGTTTAGTCACTGACTCATAGTTCACAGCAATGATTTTTCTCTTTCTATCATAAAGAAAGATTGCCAACAAACATTACCTTAGTCTAAATGAGACATGTTCAACACCAATTCAGAAATGTGTTTAGGCTCTATTATAGTCATATAACCAGAACTAAGATTAGAAATGTATATGTTACAAATCCATATGGTTATGGCAGATTTCTAAGATGTGCTAAAAATTGCTTTTTCAGCCTTAGAAAATTTGATCCTATAGAAGATATGAAAACTGTGATCTGAAGATACTCAACTATAGACTGACATGTCCATCTCAGGGTCTTTTAACAAGTTTTGTTTCAAGTTTAGTCTTGGTGCTAAGAGCAATCCTGAGAAGTTTCAGCAGAGTTTGAGTCATGGACAACAAAAGAAATCTGTGCACTAGAGTGCAGATTTCTCTAAGGCAGCTACCATTAAGTGAATAAAATATGGCCTGCCTAATCCAGCTATAATTCACTGAGGTCAAATGGCAGATGTGTGGGAGCTTGTGGCCAACCCCAACATTTCATCAAAAGGTAGAATAACCATCCAAGTCTGTGGCAGGTTTTATGGGGCAAGGCTCAGGCCCAGTATAAACATAATTAAAAAGTGAAAGGAGAAAAATGTAGTCTGAAGCCACTAAGCAGAAGCTCTCAATGTCTCTGCAAAAACCTGTAAAATAATGCTTTAACATTATACCTTGAAGAGTTTAATGCATTGAGTCAAACTATGACTTCTGCTGGCAATCCCCTTACAGATTTTTACACCTTTTTGTCCTCTTTGTAGTCACAGAATTCATGCCATTTCTAAGAACCCTAAAGTTTGCAAGGCAATCATGATAAAGACCTCTTTTCAAATGATGAGTGACTGAGGAGACCTACATGGAAGCATAGGTGCCACCAGCACTGCCTCACCTTATAATTCACTGGGTCAAATCACAGGACATATTCCATATAATGTGACTTTAGTTGGAGCTGTAGTGACTCTGCCGCTGTCATTCATATTCTTACTACGTTTGTGGATTTGATACAGAAGAAACGGGGCAGTTCACTTGCCATTAGTGTTACTGGGCAAAAGACTTGGGTACCTGACAAAGGTCTGTCTGCAGAGCCCTTCTTCACCCTGTGAACTTCAGGATAGGTTACAGGCCTCAGTTCCAGTCTGCCTCCTCAGCACTGGTCAGTATATTAAGCAAATCAAATAATAAAGAAGATTGATAGAAACAAGCTTCTTTGCTGAAGAGTAATAGAATGGAGCCAGCACTATTCTCACTTTTGACTATGGAGTGGGATTGTGAAGAGATGATGCTGTTCAGGAAAGAGTCCAACACACATAAACAATTTGTCACAAGCAAGAGACAATTTGACTGAAAGACTTGGTTGTGCTTTCATCTGGGAGGTCTAAGCCAAAGGTCTTCAGCAATCAAATATAGAACTAGTGTTTAGTCTGTTAGCACAATTTCAAGAGTCAACTGACTAATGAATGTCAATATGCAATTATGTGGGATGCCAACAGTCTGCAGCTCAGCTTGTGCTATTCACCTTTATACTGTAGTTATATAATAAATGAATGCAGAAAATCAACTAGCCATGAATATTAAATAAATCCGTAATGGTAGTGGCAAATTTTAGAATAACAAGGAAATTTTGTGTTTGATTTTATTTTGTCATTGAACTGTTTTCTTGTAGCCCAGTATTACTCAATACAGTAAATATATATATGCATCTTTAATACATTTCAAACTCTATTACCTGTGTAATATTCTTGCATTAAAAATAGACCTATTACTTCATGGCAAGCTTCTAAGAACCTGCATATCATGATTGCTGTGAGGGAAATCCCTGCTGTTGTATTTTGTGTTCAGCACATCTGGTTCACGTTTTTCTGGCATTGTGCAAAGATAACATCATAAGGGCGCTGAAAATGCACGTGGCAGGGAAAATGCATTACGATGACATTTACATAATTATTTCAAGAGCATTCTCGGAAGCAAAACTGCAGGAAGGAAAGCAGGTCAAATGTTTAAAATATTGGAAGGGTAAAAAGGTCAGAACAGTTCTGTGCAGGTGGACTGTAATCCAGCAAAACATTTAAAACACATGCTGGGGAGGAAGCCACTTGCTGCTGAAAGCTTCAAAGAGCAGTTCCAAAGCACATCACCTCACTCCCATACAGCTTTTTGCCATAAAATAATTATGTAAATATCTCAGGGGAAAAATCTTTCATGTGTTTTTTCTGCTTTTCCTTTCCCCTGGATTTCCTCCTAAAATGATATTATGATGTACCAACATAAATGATTTAGGAGGAAGTGGGAGTTTTTTCCTGAAAATACATCTCTAAAAAAACCAAGTTTCTCCAATGCAGTGGCCAGTGTAAATGGCTCTTAATAAATAATGGGGATAAACAGAACAATTTATAATGGCAATCAAATTAGCATTAACTAATTTGGTATATTCTTGAGCATGTGACTTGTTCTGTTAACATCGGTGTAATATACTGACTTCCAAAAATCATTTGATATGGCATCAAACACATTTAAATGAAGACTTTAGGGTGCAACAGAATCATTAGTCACAGTAGCTACTTAAAAAATGCCAGTTGTCCAGCCTTGAAGACTGGAGGGAATGGACTCTTGATCTTTGTCATAAATTCAAACAAAATCTTGGGTAAGAGATTTCTGTTCCTTTGCTATTCAGGGAAATGGGCAGTTAAGCTGATCTGTGGTTGTATGGGGAATGACATTTTGATAATGCTTCACCCAACAGTGTATAATAAAAAGATATAAATGTTGGAAATGGAAGGTGGACAGATTCAGAGTGAAAATAAGGCATGCAAGAACCCTTAGGCAGGTGAGTGTTGGTCATGCAGTACTGCTGCAGATGTGGCCAGGAGTGGTCATGCTTTTCAAGGTGGAGTCTTGTGTGAGCCCACACAAGCCAAGATAAAGTTTTTCCAAGTGTAATTAAATGTTTTCACAGAGAAGGCCCAAAGTTTTCCCAGCAGGCAAATGATAAGGATGTGCAGTGCCTTTCATTTTAACAGTTATCATTGGAGCTATTCCTATGGAGAAGGTAGGTTCAGCTGGTGGTTGTTGACTTATAAGTGATTTATCCATATTACAAATATGCTTTTATGAAGGCTGTGTATACAAATAATCTAAATTTGGAACATTACAAGCAGCCAATAAGGAAAATTTGATTTGTTTGTTTGTTTCATGTAGACAGTGGTTCTAAATCTCTAACTTCAGCTTCTAAGCTTCAGTTTTGATCTGTTTGGTTCATCAAGGTTGATGTTGTTTAAAAATGCACTAAGTCAGTAGGTTGGAAGAATTTTTACATTTCCATGTATTTTGTAATCAGGGAGAATAGCAAGTGCTAATAATATTAATACAAACATTTTTTCTCTCTGCATACTGGTTGCTGCAGTTGTCACCTGACTGTTCAAATAATTTCAGGGACATCTGTCAGACTCTGTTTTACTAATACATTTAGCCTCCTGCTTTTTTTTTTTTTTTTTTTTTTGTTATGGAAATAGAAGTATGTGATCCTGCAATAGTCATATAACAAGATTGGTTTTTATTTGATTATTTAGTGTTCTCTAGAAAAAGTTTTTTTTTTTCAATATGCTGGATTGTGCACTCTGATTTCTCTGCACTTCCACTCAGAGGCTGTTCCTGCTTGCAGCAATGAGTCACCAAATGCACACAGTGTTGTTATGTTAGTGCTGCTGAAACAGGAATCCAAGGCATTTCTCTAGCTTTTAAAGAATTATTCCTTACTTAAACCTTATTAATGGCTTTTAAATTACAGTATATGTACCACATAATTTCCAACACATCTCATGCATATGCATGCTGTCCCTTATGGACTTTATGTAATATAGTTTAGGTGCAGAATACTTAGTTTGCTACTGGTTTAATGGTGTGGTTTTTTTTTTTTAAGGTCTCATAGATTGAAATTTCCATCATAATTAATCCAGGAAGATAATTCGGGGCATTGCCTGACATTCTTACTGCACTTTCTTCTGCACCAAAATGTGCTTGCAAAATTTTTATGCCACTGTTGTGTCTTTTGCACCTGATTCAGCTCTCTCTTTTCAACCATTACTTCTCCAGCAATGTGCATAACCATGGCAGCAAACACTGCATGGGTCATTTGGAGTTTGTTATCTCCTGCTGCTTGACTGAGAGATTTTTCAGGTAATTTAACTGAAGGATACAAGGGGGATAGTGAGGGAGCTCTGGGAAGAAAACACCTCCCATCAATGTCTGGCAAACATGCAAGGGACACTCTGCAAGGAAACGATGTAGGTGTGAGCATAAGGTGAAGCCTAAAATACAGAATAAAGGGCTAAGAAGGACTGATGTGATGCACGTGCACCTAATGAGAGGAGATCAAGGACGATGGCTTAAACATGCAGGCAGCCTGAGAGTGGAAGAGGACAGGGCTGGCTGCAGGGAGCTTTGGGCAGGTTTGGGCTGCCATACTGACCCCTTGCACATTGCAGCCAGCTCTCTGACCGGGTCTTCTGACAACAGAGACATACAAAGTCTGAGTGCTTCCTAGGACAAAGTTATAAGGCCTTAAATAGTGAGAGCTCTGAACTGTTTTAAAGTATAATTCTAAATTTGTGATAATGAGACAGGTCCCTTATTTCCCAAACCCAGGAACTTCTACACAATTATTTTTGCTGGGTGCACTTCTTCATTGTCCATGATATATTGCCCAACTTAGGGGTGCATCAAAAGCAAAGAATCTGATTCAACATAAATGCTTCATATTGAACAGGATCCAGCATTCATCAAAGATCTAGACTGAACAGTAAGTCAATACATTTTAGTTTAGTGTACCATGCAAATCCATCACTTCACCACTTTAGCTCCTCGAGAAAAAAAGTATTATTTGAGGGACCTTTATTCTTTAAGGAACTTCTGAGTCTTGTTTTTTTCGAAACAAGAAGTGCTAAGAGAGTTCACAGAATTATCACTAAACCCTTTTCAGACAATGTAAGCACAAGAATATAGCCTCAGAAATCATGACCTGTCAGATTACAAGTGATTGAAAATCATAATAAAAAGACTTTTACACAAATAAATGTAGGAGTTATTTCCAGTCATAATCATTAATTTCCATTATAGGATCTGAGCTGTTCCTAAGTGTGTTTGGTGTATATTTCATTGTGCAAGTGCAACTTGAAGTTGCTGGGGCCTTTTGTATGTTTGAGTGACTCTGGCAGAATGGGAGTGTTCAGTGAGTTGATTGTGGAGCACAGTTCCAGGCACATCCATGGCCATGACTTTTCCTCCTTCAGCTGAGGAGGGAGCCACATGGCAGGTAAACTGTTCTGCTTGGGATAAAAAGGGGTGAGATACTGACAATATCAATAACACGATATGAAAAATTACTTAAAATACTTTCTGTTTTCTGACTCTTTGTTCATTTTCTACATCCCTTCCCAAAATCATACATTTTTGGGAATATTAAAAACCCCAGACTTCTGATGGAAGGTTGCTAGGGTAACAGTTTGGTACTTCATTGAAGAGCTGTCTCCCAAATCCCATCTAAGTATTCTTACTGTATCTGTACTTATATTATGAAAGCTTTCTGTGTATTTGCTCTGGAAAAGGGTATGAATTTAATGAATTTGAAAAGACACATAGAACAGGACTATTATTTTTCTAAACACATTTAACAAGTATGAACATTTTCCAGTTAAAGAAATTTTAGGGGAAAAAATAGGACCATTAAAAATGATAATATCTCTATTATTTTTTTAGCATGCCAGGATAATGCACTAGGTAAAATTGAACTGGGAAAGGTACACAGGCTTCCTCCTTCCATGACAAAGTGAAAAAAAAAGGTTTGCAGTAATTTATCTATAGTTCGATATTGCTGTTATTTTGACATGAATGGAAACAAATTGTCCTGGATGCTTTATGCTTTTTGTTTTCTTTTGTTTTTTTGCTGCCATTTATTTCAGATCTCAGCAAAATAGAAAAATAGTTCCTTCATTCAAACTCTGATCATCTTTCAGAATAATTCATACTAGGAAATTCTGATGGTGAATCTACTAGCTTATTTCAAAGACCTGAAATATATATTGAAAAGAAAAATAATCACATGATTAAATAATTGTTCTTGAATGCTGTTGACATAAACCTTGCACCATGCTGTAAGCATCCTTGTATTTTCAGCATCCTTGGAAAGGACTGCTCTATGAAGGATATATGTACTGAGTTGTTTTAATGATCTCTAGGAAATGTGAGGTCGAGGTTCAGAAGTCAAATGTGTTTGATTACAGTCTCAAGAAAGAAGAGAAGAAAGTCTATGCTCTTCTTAAAAGCATCAGAATTGCAATTGCTTTCATTTTGTTACCAGCTCAGCAGGTAGCATCTGATCTCTAATAAGCCTTTAGTTATTATTTACCACACTGGTAAACCAATATTGCTTGAATTTAATTCTAGATATATTTGGTGTCTTTACCTACTTGAGTCAAAAGTCTATAAAGGGATATTTATAATCTGTGAACAACACCTAATTATCAGCTAAAGTTCTTACCTAGATAATCACCAGGATGTTTTTACCTAGATAATCACCAACGTTATCAAACTGTTGTGATATTCTCTAGAAATATAAATAAAGCAGAGAAAATGGCAACAAACAAAGCAACTATGTTGTACTTTGTCAGTAGTATTTGGACACCAAACATATTCATGCTTTTTGTGAAGATTAAAACTGGTGAGGAAACCAAAACCAAACAGAAGCAGTATAAAAGGCACACTGAGACACCCAGTCAATGCTCTGTTTAGTCTGACATCTTGACCCAAACAGGAGAAGAGCTGCTGGGAATGCCTATATAAATAATTTAAAGGGATCTGTTATTCATGAGAAAGATTTTATAGAAGTATTTCTGTATGAAACATTGCCCAGCAGAAGGTAGGCTTTAGAGGTATTGCTAGGGAAGTTCAGATGAAAATGCAAAGATACAGTGAGAGAGAGGAAGCTACACACAGGAATCTCGAAGTTTTCTGTCCCCCTTACCTAACTCAGGAGTCCCTCATGAAGGATATGATAAGGGAAATCTCAGTGAGTGTCACTGGATGAAATGGAGGCAGAGGTTGACTGCAGGAGGAAAGATGAAGCTGAGGACCACTTTGTTGCACAAGAAAGCAAGGAGGAAGGAGAGAGTGACAAGGAAGGAGCAAAGGAAGGCTATCCCCATCTGCTGGAAGAGCTGGTGGAAGGAGTCAGGAGGGACTCCCAAGGGGTGATGAGACAGAACAGGAGACACATGTCTGTAAGCAGCTCTGCAGGTGGCTGCAGCCGAGATGGGAGATTTGTATAATCTTTGGCTATTTGACTAGGTACATCTTAAAAATGATGTCTGGCAGACTAGAGTTATGAAACAGAAAGGTGATTCATTTCCTGGCCACAAGGACACAAGCAATGAATACACCACTTTTCACAATTACAGCTGATGGCAGCCACAGCACCCACTCATAAAAGTGCCTCATTTTCCCAGCCCAGACTGCTCGACTGGGCACACACACAGGTGCTGCTGAGGGGGTTGGCAGCCCTGCTCCCCTCAGATGAATGGGATTTCTTTAATGGTGAAAGGAAGAGTCATCTTTCTGGTATAGAAGAATATTTCACAGTATCAGGACACCCAGGACACCCACCTTCCTTCCCCTTGAGGACGTTTGCTCTCCTCCTTTCTCCAGCTTTCTAAGGGAATCACCTCAATGTCTTGGGAGCTGGGGAGGACTGTGCACTTTGGAAAGAGCTGATGCTAGAAAGCTGTGCTGACCCAGACCTCAAAGGAAATACTACAGTCTGGGAAAAAGCTGAGGGGGGAATAAAAGCAGTTCAATTTGACTTTGAAGGTTAATATAATTAATGACATTATTTGGCTGGCTGTGTGTCAGGATGTTTCCTTCCCCTTATCCTTGCTGCATGAAGAGCAAGGAAAAGAGGGATAGAAAAGTTGGGAAAGGGGTATTTTGCAAAGTGTAAACAATTTCCCAAGGGTGATTCAAGCCTCTAATTAGCATAAACAACCAGACATCCTACACTACTGGCTCTTCCCTTCAGCCTTAGTGACACAGAAATAACCCCTAGCAAATGCTCTGGACATAATGGTAGCTGGGCTGCAAAACATCACTACAGTATTTTGTAAGCTGAAAGTACTGGGAAGTACACACACCATTGTTTTTAACCAGGAAAACAGCAAGGTGGGATATATAAATGCAGCATTGCAGTTAATGCAGTCCTTGTGTTTGTTGCAAAGCATTCTGCTTGAGGGCATGGACAGGGCAGGTGCATTTTAACCCCAGCATTTCTGAGGTATCATCCTATGAAGTCTTAATTGCCTGCATCAGTTGAAAAGGGTTTTTGAGGCTGCATTTTAAACTCTCTCTCTCTCCTGTTCTCTTGTCTCCTCTGAGCAGTGGAAAATATTTTCCTATCAGTATTGGTTTCATCAAAACTGAGCTGCTAGTTGTGCTTTTGTGCAGATGAGAGTATGTGGCTGGTAGCTGTAAACACTCTTTTGACATCCTTAATAACTCTCTTTGTACTTTATTGCCTTTTCAGCCTGACAGGTGGCATCTCTACCAATATGATCAGCAGTGTGAGTGCAGGATCTGTGTGAGTTAATCATAAAGGGTTTTTTCCTTCACTCATGATGTTAAATGTTTCATGCTTTCTGTAAACAAATTTGTAGCTGTTTTTCTCTTTTTTCTCATTTTTTCTTTTCTTACTCTGTTTAGGAGAAAGCGACATCCATTAGATTCATGCTTCCTTTTCAATTACATATTTGAGAAACAGAACAAAATTATGGTGGCTGGTCTATGTGGACACAAAACATCATGAATGTCACTGCACTGAAGGACTTACAATCTAAATCTAAGCTGCCAGAGAGTCACAACAGCAGCCTTTATATCTGTAGGAATCAGCTTGCCATGCAGTACCAAGTGCCTTACGTCACTGTAAAAATGCTAGGGGACATTTTAGAACCATTTTAAGGATACCTGAAAGATAATTCTGTTTCAGAAGCAGTTAATATATAACAGCATTCTATTTATGCTTTTCCTTCTTTGTTTATTGATATAAGGTAAAAAGAAATGACCTCATTAGAGGCATAGTTGTTTTTGCACATAATGCTGGGTTTTTTTCTCCTGATATTCTCTAGGTAGCTGAGTGTGCTGTAGCAATGAGAAATTCTTTACAGGTATCCAGGCTGGCTGTTTGCATCAGATCATGTCTCTTTCTATGAGACTTTCATGCTCTAATGAGGTGAAAAGTACCTTTTGCTGTGATTAGGTCTGTCCCTCTGGTGTAATAGGAAGACATGTGGTATACCTTTGGTACAGTCCTTGCCATTTTCTGCAGGACTAGTGAGATTACTAAACTGATCAAGACTCCTCAATAATAGTGGGATTAAGAAAGGGTTAACCCTGCCCAAGGAAATTAATTGATCACTCTATTTGTTTGGTTTTGTTTTTGTTTTTTTTTTTTTTTTTTTTTTTTTTTTTTTTTTTTTTTGCTTGCTTGTGGGTTTTTTTGTTTGGTTGGGGTTTTTTGTTTGGTTGGTTTTGGTTTTGGGTTCTGTTTTGTTTTGTTTTGTTCATTTTACACTCCAGATATAAAAAGCATGAAGAAATTATTTTTTCTGTTTTAAGGCAGCAGTAACGAAGTGGTAACACAGAAGATGCTCATTAGTATATACACATTCTCTGAAAAATCCTAATTGCACTAGGACATCCTGAGTAAGATTATCTCCCCCTGGGTTCCCTTGGGCCCTTTCTGTGCCTAATTATTTCTCATAAATAATCTATATTGTAACACACAGGTCTCTTCATATATACCCACAGGAAAAACAAAACAAAACAAACCACTTGGCAGCTTGCTGGCAATATCACTGTGTGCAATGCAGCACATACACCATTTGTGGTCTTTCCCTTGGCAGTATTTCCCTTGGTCACACTGCCCTGCCTTGGGAGCCCACCTTGGAGATGACTGCTGGGTCTCTGGCCCTGCTCACACAGCCAGGTGATGCTTGCAGAAGAACAGAAAGTGCCTGCAATAAGCAATAGAGCTTGGCTAGCTGCTTTGTCTCCCCCACAGGAACCTCTCCAGGGAGACTGAAACAAAGCCTCTCTCTCAAAGGGGCCTTATGTTTTGAAGCAGTGTATCAGAAAGGATAACCATCTTCTTGTTCTTTGATTTCAAAGCCTGATGAAATTATGCATCTGACAGAGCAAGCAATTTTTGCTGCGTTCCTGGATGTGCTCTGGATACTCTTCAGTTTTACAAAGGAATACATATAAATTCTCTCATCCACCTCTTGAACAACCCCTGTATCAGTAGCACAACAAAGCTGCCTCTTTTACAGTGAGCTGGGTTTGTGCAATCCCTCCCAATTTGCCTGACTTATAAAAAAATAAGAAACAAAAATAAAAAATAAGTTAAAAAAAACCCTCACCAAATTAAGCAAACCCACAGAAATCCTTCCTTTCTAGGTCATAACATATCCTGAAGTTATTTTCTCTCACCTAGACTTCTGAAAGAATATATTTTTTTCTTCTGTAAAGTTTTTTGTTTTTTTTTTTGACACAGTTTCCAGTTGTTAGACCTGCCAATTGCTGGCAATTCCTACTTCTCAGGGAGAGCAGAAAAGTTGATCTCATACTCTCATTACCAGTCTGTTTTCCCAGCTCAGATGCCCATTTGCATGAGGGCTGGTGATGAACTGTGGCCACAAGAATTCCAAGTTGAGCCTTGCTGTATCACATCTCTCAGGAGGTATGAACTTCTGGCACAAGGCCGGCTGATAGCTGGGAACAAGTCCCATGCTTTCCACATTAGTGTTGCAGCTCAGATGAGCTGTGCTCTTCTGAAAGATTTACCAAGCTCTGGTTCATGTTATACACTTGTTCAAGGGTGCATGAACCAGCTGTCTTTCAGATGAAACTGAGATGTAAGATGTCCTCCAGAAAATCACATTCAGAAGATGGTCCAGTTGATAATAGGCATCCTCATGGAGCTACTGAGAAGAGGCAAGAGCTGCTCTAAAGGAACAATGCCCTGTCCCCATACTGAGTCTGACTTGGATGGAGTTAAAGTTTTTCATAGCAGACTCTACAGTGCTTTTTGGATTTGTGCCTTAACTGCTGTTGAGCACACATCAATTTTTGCTGAATGATCTGGACACCAGGTCAATGCTTACTATTTTCATTCTGTCCTTCCAGAAAGTCATCTGGAGGTGAGCAGGAGGGTGGGAGGGGTCACAGCCAGGACAGCTGACCCAAACTGGTCAAAATGATATTCTGTATCATATAACTTCATGCTAAGCAATAAAATATGGGGTACTGGAAGAAGAAAGGGAGTTTTCAGCTTCCAGGGTGGCTATTGCTTGGAGTCTGGCAGGTCACTGTCTGTGACAAATGGTGCATCATTGCTTTTGCATCACTTTTTTTTTTTTTTTCCCTTTATCTGTTTAGTTTGTCCTGACCCAAAAGTGTAATTGCTTTTACTTTTTCTGTTCTCTCCAATGTCCCCATGGGAATGGGAATTGGAAAAGCAGCTGTGTGGGTGCTTGGATGCTGGCTGGGGTCAAACCTTCACGCCCTTCCTCCACATGCTTACAGAGTGGGGAGGGGATCCTCTGCACAGTGGTTACTACTGATCTGCTCCTTTTGTGCAGGATGTCTTGCTGCTGTAGACACAGACATAATCTTGTGTCTCTACCAGAATTTGGCTCTCTGAATCTGAAGATTAATCTCAGAATGACATGAATAAATTGAGAAGTAACTGGGATACCACACATAGCACTTGTAGGGCACTCCAAGGTCTCTGTGCTCCTTGCAGTATTTACATCCTCGATACTGTGACCTTTTCAAATTAATATGTTTGACAAGAAAAAATTCAATATTTCAGTCTCCTTTTTATTTTCTTGTAGTCTTCATAGGAAGTGTTAGAAAAATATAAACGATCACCCAAATTTTGAGGAAAAGGATAATGACCAGTACCTTTTCCTGATGGAGCTTTCTTGAAATGAGACAAATCTTGCCAGACAGAGAAGTGACTCCTGTTGAAGTTCCAGAGGCTATGAAATAATTCCCATAGGACTGCCAGCACCTACCCTATGTCAGTCAGGCACAAGTATGAATTGTCTGTGCTGATCTTAAAGCAGTGTGTATTTACTAGCAGGAACCATAGAATTGAAATATGAAGCCAAATAGTCAGCAAACATCTCTCAAAAATATATGAAAGGAGGCAAAACAGACAGCTCTCACTCAAGTTGCTCAGTGCACCATTTGAGGAGACTCAAGTAAGAGTGTGATGATCATGCTACAAGAAAATATGTGTAAGATAATAAGGTACACAAACCATGAAAAATTGCATCTGATTTTCTTGTCTTCAAATGAAACATAAATACAACTTGAATTAAAAGAAAGAAAAAGAAAGAGGAACGCCCAAAGCATCTATATACCCTAAGAATACTGTAGAAAAATACCTGTTACATTCATGAAAGCCCATGACGGTGCTCAGACTCTCACAATAATTTCATGCAAAGAAGGCTTTTCATGTCTGAAAGAAAAAGCCAGGATAAAACCACCCACCACTGTAAATTGCTCAGACAGTTTTAGTTTTTAATTTCTGATCTGTCACGTTAGATACTGTTATTTATGTTTCATCTGATACAGTCACCCTGGAGGCCCAGCTGATGCTCAGTAATGCAACATTCAGTTTGTAGCCTGAGGGTCGGCACAGATTTCACTTCTTTTCCAGCTCCCACCCTTCGTATTACAGTGACAGCTTTGGCTGTGCACTAAGAGGGTAAATTTGTCCCCCTTCCACCTCATGGTAAATCAAGCAAGACTCAAATCCTAGGCAAGATCACATGGACCTGATGGTTGGGAAGGAAGTAACAAGACGGAGATAAGGACAGAGAGTAGAAATTAAATTCTATTTTTTGTCCTATTCATCATGGATGTGGAGCACAAATTATTCCTTTTGACTTTGCAGCAGCCTTTTATATTTTGTTGTGCCTTCTGTTAATTTTTGTGGATTTTTTTTTCTGTATGAGAAAAAAATATCCCCAGTTCTTTCTGTCTTTGCATATGATTTTTAAATTCTGACTGTTCTTATGACTCTGCTATGACAAAGGAGAGCAAACTTCCCAGTCATCCCACTGTCCCTGTTAGTACCTGAACCTTACCCGAGGAACAGCAATGGAGAGCTGCTCAACAGTACCTTGGTGCATGAAAATACTGCAGGAAGGTCATCCTGGGAATGTGGCAGCTGCTGCTGTAGGAATAGTGGCTGCTGAGTGATTCAACTATTTTGAAAATATTAGTTGACAAGTTTTTGGTGCTGTTTTCAGCTGAAATATGTAAGACAAAATAATCAGTGTATGGTGTGAGAATATACCTTAATAAGTGCATTTCCCAGGTCTGCACTAAAATGTCAGAGACCAAAGCCTAATCTCCATAT
This sequence comes from Vidua macroura, assembly GCF_024509145.1. Classification (NCBI taxonomy): domain Eukaryota; kingdom Metazoa; phylum Chordata; class Aves; order Passeriformes; family Viduidae; genus Vidua; species Vidua macroura. The sequence goes on from NC_071572.1 coordinate 20,662,875, forward strand.
ACTTTCCTTGTTCATTCAGGAGCAAAAAGGACTGCTGATACAGAGCTATTAACACTAATAATATATAAAGAGATTAAGAGAGTTGATGATGCATACCCAAATAATGCAGTGAATGATTAGAATAATAATATAAGTACATGCCTTTGTGGTTAACTGTCCTCCTTTCCTTCTTTTACCTGTTCATTCACCCTGTGTGTCATGAAGAGAGCTCTCAGGGAAGGAGCTGCTTCTCTGCTGTTGTCCACAAAGCAGCTAGTGCAATGAAACAGGTATTGATCCCTGTTTGATACCCTAAGTATCACTGCAGATAAAGTAAAAAACCAGCAGTATCTCTGTTGAATGGATTTCCATTTCCTTCCTTATGGCAAAAAGACACACTCTGTATGACAGTGTTGAAAATGTCAGTGCTGAAAGAGAGATTATGAGTAAAATAGAGCTGGATGAAGACACAAGAAAGATGGTGAATGACAATTTTGAAAATTTGGATATTAATGAAAGAACAGAAATTTCAATGTGATATCTCCTTAATTTTTATTAATCTTTCAGTGCAGATCCTGAGTATCTCTGTCCTAATAAGAATTTAGTATTTACTATGTAAATATTAACAAGTATTCTTAGAATATGATCCCATTTTCAGGTTTTGAAAAAATTTCATTGTACCAAAATCCTTGGAGAAAAAGACTTGCAATTATTAAAGACTACTTTTATATGTTTAGAAATATTAGGGTAGGATAGGTGTTCCTATCCTAGTGAGCTATTATTTATAGCTGAGATGTATATATTTATATCTATGTATTATATTTATACATATATATTATATTTGAAGTGTCTACAAATACAATGTTTATCTAAACCCATCTATATAATGTTTATCTAAATCTATCTATCTTTATTAATATTTGTATGTTTATAGGTGGTGATGGCAATGGGCTGATATTTTTTGGGAAGTTTCAGAGAAAATTTACGGAGACTTTGAGATACACATTTCCCATAAGAAAGAACTATTGTATTTTACTTTCCCTTTTTGCCATAAGAAATTACTTTAACAAGGCAGCAAAAGACCATGTCAAATCCCAAGATCTGGAACGTGGCAGGTCTTCTGAAATGCTGCTCCTGTCCTCTAGTGTTTCAGAAAACTGTGGTCCAGATTCCAATCATGAAACCAAGCTCATTACCTGGCCACTGTTCCTCCTGTGAGTTCTGCTTGTTGAACTCACTGTCAGTGTTCAGCCTAAATAAATGTATGGGCATATATTTGTTCTTGTGCTCACATTGCTCATGTACCTCCCTATGTTTGTTTCTGTCTTAATTAATCTTTCCTTGGCAACGGTAACCAGAACTTAGATTGCAATTCACTATGAAGTCTATGGCATTATTCATCATTCCCTGTCTGCACTGGAAGTGTTTTCCCACCATACCCTATGATTTAATTTATCCCATTCATTGCCACATGCCACTAGTGCTTGTGCACATCTCTGGTCAACAAACGCTCACAGTTTCTTTCTCCTCACCATTGCTCTTAACTGACAAGTTCTCTCTTTATAACATTTAAACTTGATGTTCAAATTCTATTTCTATATTGCTATTTAATTATTGAGCCGTTCTCACTCTGAGTTCACTTCTCCTCAAATGATATCCCAATCATACTCTGTATTAACAACAAAACTTTTCCCAATTTTATGTTATCCACTCATTTCACCAGCATTTTCTGCTAATTCCATTAAGGAAGCAGCTGACTGTTCCAAGATACATCTTATTTACAACCTTTTCTCATAAATTGTCAGCGTGTATTCTAGAAATTATTTTGCAATTCTGGAAAGAGGCTTAAGTAAACTAAGTGAATGTACCTTGAGTCATAGCATCTATTTCCATTATTTAGGCATTCCTCAATAATATGTACTTGGCTATCTTCTCACACCTAATGTGTGTTTTGCCGCTTTCGCTTTGATATGGGAATATGTTTTCTTTTTTGTGGATTTTATGGGTGGAGGTTTTTTTTATTATTATTTTGTTGCAGGTTTTTTCTTTGTAATATTTAACATAAAGGGTTTCTTTCACCACTCTACCAAAGCTGGTCTTAGCCAGTGTATGAGGATGTACAACATTGCTGCATTACAGGAATCCTCTCAATTCGCTGCTTCTGACACTGCGTGTTTTAGTTGGATGCCATGTGTCTCCCCCCTCATGCAGGCATTGGCCTCAGCTCTCACCAAGGTGATGAATGAACTGAGGTGATGTTCCTCTGCTTAAAATAACAAAGCTACTTTCCATTTGGGCATCATTTGGAATAGTAACTCATTTTCTTCTAAATTTCTATTTCTAACTGCTTGTCTAAAATGGTTTCTTTAATTTTCTTAGCAAAAACTAATTAAAATGGATTTTTGGGCAATTATTCACTTTTTCCTTACACTTCCTGGCTTTTCAGATAGAGCTTTCATTGTTGACTAGTTATTTTAGAACCAGAACTCCCTCATTAAATACTACACAGGCTGAAAGGACTTTATAGTTCTCATGTAACAGCATGGAAACAGGGGGGAGAACCCTCGTAATGAGAAATAGAGGTCTCCATGGAAATGAGGTCATGGAAATGGAATGAAAAATAATTCACTTCAGTCAGGAGGTTGCTAATATTCCTCAGATGTTTCTCATGACAAATGACAAGTGCTACAAGTGTTCTAAGAGCTGAGCTGCAATATTAGATCATCTGTGGGAATACCCTCTTTTTACCAAACAAACAAAACAAAAATTCAGCCTCTTGCCAAGACAGTCTAGAGTCAGATGAATCACCTCCACAGCTGACCTGACAGCATGAACCAGAAGACAACATAAACTATTATGCAGAGAATATGAGCAAATTAAAAACTAGATAATAATAACCAGTTACACTTGACAACACAAGTAATATGAGGGCACCTTTTTTCCCAAGAAAAGATACCATTAAAAAAACTTTAAAGAAGTAAAAAAACCCCAAAACCAAAACCAACCAACCAACCAAAAAAAAATCCAGATTTTTTATTAGTTTAAATGAACCGTGCTGTTATAAATATGTCAGTTCTTTGTGAACCATAATCAGATTTAAGAACATTACTGTGATCTAAATTCTGGTGTAGATGTGGTGTACCTAATTATTAGTCTAAGACATTCAGCTTTTGTCTTATGAGTGTCTGGCATTACTGGAATCTTCTGACAAATAGGAAGGGTACTGGTGAGGGGCTGAATCTGGCAAAGGATCATATATATCTAAAGCATACTGCATTAGCTGCAGAGGTCTGCTTCTTAAGGGATTTGAGATGTTCTATAATTCATGATGCTGTATATGAATTGAGTCTTTTGGGACACTTCAGGTTTTAGAAATTTGGTTCCTTATGGAATTTAACACACACAAAAAAGTAAGAATGGAAAAGAAAGCATATGGCAGAATTGGAAAGTTAGATCTATGTCCAAATGTGGGCATCCTCTGAGAATAACATATCATTATTTTGCATATTATCTTGATTTTGAGAAGAACTTCAACCTCTTGATGAGCAGATAATTCAATTTCCTGATAGACATTTCCTATGAACATTTTGTTCTGTGGGTATATGAATGAAACATATTTCAAGTAGTCATCAGAAGAATGCTCCTTATGACAGCACTCCAAATTATTCTTCACCTATGTGTCTGAAGTTAAATTATGGGAAAGGCTGTAGTGTGACAGCTCTGTGGGACTTGAAAATATCCGTCTGATACATATATTTGTAAAATTATTCTCAAATTAGTTTCTGCTTCTGCTGAGAGAGCAGAAGCAAATGTTAAACTCTCATTAGAGGGGTCATTTCCCCACTAGCTTCACAAGAAGGTGGTCAAAGTGCCCTTGTGGAATTCCTGTTTCTAGCTTGAGCATCCTTGCTTACAGTTTGGCAAATAGTATTTAGTGCACAAATTTTCATTGTATTACTTGTTTCTACTATGCCCCCACTAGTAATTACTGAGCTTTTCTTTCTGCTTATCTCATGCCAGTCATATACTCCAGGGAGTGCCATACCCTGTATTTATATGTCACACTCTTTGGCACTTGTGGTCTAGCATCTGTTTGTGCCTTACTAAACAAACCCCCGTTTAACTGCTTCCTTGGACAGTTGGAACTGTTACAAGAGCAACAGCTAGACCCAGCAGTTTCAATGAATTTTACCCCCTGTGAGAGCTGGAAGGCTCACTGGTAACAAAAATAAGCAAAAACCCAGCCTATTTAGCATGGTAAGCCATGGTGCCAGATCTAGGATACTCCCTTTTCTCCTGGGCTACATGATGTAATTTTTACCAGCTTTGTAGAAGAGAGTTGTTAGGGAGGAAGGATTAGACCAAAACTACACATTTTTTCCTTAACTCTTCCATCTCTGGCTCTTCTTCTTCCCCAATCCTTGAGATGCAGAGAATTGGCAGAATTTAAGCTGGAAGAACAGATCTCCCAGAGCCACACCCTGTGTTCTTCTGGAGAAGGAAACTTTTAAGGTCAGTGAAGAAAAACTCACTCACCCTAAATGGCCAGGATCTATATCCTTGTAATTCTGACATGGGTACAATTTTAATTTTGACATGTTTATAGATTTAAATGGTTTCCATGAATTTTGAAAAAAAAAAAAGCTTTTTCTACCTAAAGTAGCACCTTCACTTCTGCAGAAATAAAAGGAAAACGGCTCTGACACATCTTGTTTGAAGACCAGACATATACCCTGGAGATCTGGGGAGCAGATGACATGCACTAGCATCAGGCAGGATTTACTGGCAGCTGCTCCTGTGACAGTCATCTCTTCCAGGACTTGCAGTCCCTTCTAAAGCTGCTTTCTCTTCTGTGTAAAGATTCCTGGTGCAGAAGTGTTGCCTACATTGCAAGAAATATTTGTGGCATATAAGGCATTTGGATGTACTGATTTCTACACAAGGAGATAATTAAAAGTGCTCTCTCCTGCCCCAGATGAGACAAATTCTAGCACTTGTTATCTAAAATCAGAGTTTTTTAATAACCATTTCTTATTTAAATAATATAAATATTTTCTGTGGATATGCTATATAGTATTTTTAAAATAACCTTGCAGAAATACATAGCCAGCACTGATATATTGGTAAGTCATTGCTCTTAGAAGGTACCTGTTTTACAAGTGGGAACACTTAGCAGTTCTGATTGTGAGCATTTATTCTTTAAATTGTAAAAACAGGCAAATATATCCTCCCTTCCATCTTAGACTGGATGAAAGCATGGCATTTTGTAGAAGAAAAATATGAGGAAGCAATTTATCTGTGTTATTTGTGCAGTAGATATTAATGACATTCTGGGTTTAAAAAGAGGAAACAAAGAAATCAATTTGTATGTTTTTTTAAAGGCTAATCCTTTATTTTTAGCATTTGGAGTTAGTATATTTGATATGCTGCAACTGTTAGACTAAATGGATTTATCCTCATCAAGTTAATCTGGGATCAGCATAATTTTTCAGTAAAAACTTAATAGTCAGAAAGAAAGTTGCTTTGGCACTGGTTTAAGATCAAGATACTTTCTTTCTTGGGGGAAAAACTAGGCAAATAGGACTGGTAAGGAACATTGTCTGTAAAAGGTGAATGCTGCACCAACACTCCAGTCCCAGATTTCTTTTAAAATTACTAATTTAGCCAAGAAGGAACTCCTCCCTGCCATGCTTCCACCTAGTTCAGAATTTATGCAATGAACAAAGTTGCATACCCTGTGATATATAGGAAATCAGATTAATGTGCCAGAATGGATTTTTATGCCTTCAAATCTCCAAATTAAGTTCAAGAGAGGAGCCAGGATCAATAGCCCAAAATTGTTCACTGCAAAGCACCTCTGGCCAGGTTATCACCCTGAATCCCCCTCCAATAACCACAGAGGCTTCTTTTCCAGCCGAAAAGCTGGGGGCTGTGAGGCAAAATCACTGCATCAGGAGAGAAATTCTTGCCAGTTTCTGTGTGCTGTGGGCAGAGGAAGCATGCTGCAACCAGCTGTGTTCTCAGGGAGAGGGAGACAACAGCTGGCCTGAGACAGAACTGCCTGACAAGACAAAGGTGTGCAGGAGAGGTGGGAGCCTCCCAGCCCCCATTGCTGCCAGGAGGGGCTTCTCCTGGAGATCCACATGACTGATCTCTGCAGGGCTTTTCCTGCAGTAGACACCTCTGTTTTCATCCTATCAATATGCCTGCAATAAATCTCTCTGAACAGCCTGCAGCACAACTGCCTCTTTATCCCCCACAGTAACTGCCATGAAACATTTCTGCTGCCATGGAGCAGTAAAGCTCCAATGGGGCATGGGACTGGGGGATCCATAATTCCTGTAATACTTTAATCTAACACCTAGACTTTCAGAGCTGTCCAGACCTGTAACTGTGCAGATTCATGTGCCCGAACTTTTAGGGAAAAAGGTGGCCAAATTGCTCCACAATTCTATCTGAGCTACATGGATTTTCAGGTCGTATTTTCTTGTGGATTTATTAAAACAACTAAATACCTATGAGCAGACAAATATAAATTGTATAACAACCATGAAGGTCTTCTGATATCCTAAGAATCTACAGTCAATACTTCCATATGATAAACTGATAAACAATATCACTCTTATACATATAAAAGATAAGTGGCATATATGACCCTTTCCAGATAGCAAGTTTTCTTCAACTACAGGGCTAGATGACCCCCATGTGGAGGCTTTCTCAGGTGATGTTATCTTAGGACAAAAGGAAAATCTCACTGCTGGAGCAGATGTTCTCCTGGCACTGCTCATTGGGTGTTATTCCAAACAGGAAGATGTGTTCTATTGTTGATGCTGCTCCATCTGCTTTGTGCAAGGACCTGGGTTTTAGGCTTTGACCTTAGCAGGTCTCATCATCAAGTACAACCAGCCATGTCCCTCACCAAATGCTTATCTTACCACATTCCCACTCCCTTCTGCTTGTGTGTTAGGATGTCAGATAGGGTGCCAGAGCCCCAAGGCAAGGCTTTAGCTGGGACACAATCAACTCTGAATTCAGACACAAAGTCAGGCCTGGGTGACAGTGACACACACATGGGCACTACATCCCTTTTCATCTCAGGTCCGTGCCCACCTCTTGGAAAAACACCAGCTGGGATGAATTTCTTAGATCATCATTGTGCTCATGCTTTTGGTGGGGAGAGATTTGGCCCAGTAGCTGCTTCTGGCCAATTCTACAAACCTTCCCCTCACAGTGATACACCCTGGACTGCTACAGAAACTTCATTCCAGAAGGCAAAATATATGCCATTTGATTCTGCACATCCAGTTTCTAACAAATATTACATATTAATTTTTAAGCCTGACTGAATATTCTGATTTTAAAAATGAGGTTAGATTTAAATTAGTATTCTGCACAATAAACTGTTTTAAAAGGCTATGAATTATGAATATTTATAATGCTATTAATTTGTGGTGTTACTAGTATTTTTCTTTAATGGTTAATTATCACAACTAATGTGTTTGAATTATTCTAGGAATCTTTCTATTATTTTTTTTCTGTAAATATTCATTCTTTCACTTTTACCGTCTAATTTAATGCTCAGACTGAAGTGGAACATGATTAGAATCTTTTAAAGGAAAAAAAAAAAGCCCTCAAAGACAACATACTCTCTTCTCCTAGCACTAGCTTGTTGTTTTGGGTTTTTAGTTGTTTTTTTTAATCAGCTTAACAGTAACTGATAGTCAGGTTTTTCACCCTGTAAGTAGATTTTGCTATGGGTCATGCATTCAGAGATCTGCTGGCAGATAACAAAAAGAGCCAGACTGTGCGCTAGAAAATTCCATAAGGCATTAAAAAAGAAGCAGTGCTATCCACAAGCTGCTTTCCAGCAGCTCTTCCAGCTACAAGAAGTTACTGGGCACCCACCAGTGCTACCACTAGGGGTTTGCCCTTAGTCCATTCTGTTAAAGATGGGGCATGAATTTGAATACAATAATCCTAATCCTAAAAAGAAAGAAAGAAACAAACAAGAATACCCCATCCACTGGAACACTATTATTCCTGAATACAAATACTTTTAAACTTCTTTTTCTGATAAGATTAAATTCCATTGAAACTGATGCTACAACCACCATTTTTAAAATATGTGTGAGAAATTACTGTGTTATCTTTCCAGCAGTCAAATTGCCATTTCCTTTCCTGGCCTTTTCACCTGTGTTTGAGATCTCAAAGTTTTAGATGGCCACTTTAAGTCAAATGAGAGGATAATACTCAACAAATGATAGGAAGATAATATCATTGTATTCTAGTTGTATTTGAAGTGGAAGAATGTCACAGGAACCAGTTCCAAATTATGGTGCAGGGAAATGAACAAAAATGAATGTTTGAGAAAAATGGCGGGAAAAAAACCCTTCTGTCAAAACCAGAATCCCTTGGGACATTTCCCATTCACAAAAATACAGACCAGACTTTACATGTCAAGGATACAAAAAATGTATCTCATGGTAGAAGCATCCACAACATCATTACCTAGTGGTATGTACTGCCAGCAGTTTATACACCCGAACACTTCAGGGAAAAAGGATAAAGACAGCCCCTGTAATTTGCTTGCTTGTATTAGTCTGGACAGTGTCTTCCCTGTGTTTCTCAGCCTTCAGCACTTCAGGACCAGCTCTGGGCTGGCATCCCAATACAGGCAGTCACTTTCCTTGCTTGCTGGGGAAAGACCAGGAAGTTGCTGTGGGTGAGAAGCACTAAGCAAACAAGTTTTGCCACAACTATTTGCCTTATTGGCACTTACCTAAGTC